>NC_092062.1:17295000-18032500 GCF_039877785.1 Chaetodon trifascialis
CATCTGATTTTAAACATGTTTTTTCCAGAGTTTCTTACATTATATACTTCTACTTCACTAAATTTTACAGGGAAATGTACTTTTTACTGCACTACATTTGTCGGACAGCTGGAGTCACAGTATAAAACAGTAGAAACAACCGCGACACCACCAGCTACAACATGAAAGTACTGCTTACATACTAATGCATGTCAAATAATGAAGCAAAGACAGAGGACATTCTGTATGAGTGTTTTCATGCAGTTTTAAAGCAGTTTTGGTGCCTGAAATGTCTGTCGGCAAGCTTTATTTTGAAAGTCTAACCATCCATCCATTGTCTATACCCGACTATCCCTTTTCGGGGTTGCGGGGGGGGGGGGGGGGGGGGCTAGAGCCTATCCCAGCTGTCAACGGGTGAGAGGCAGGGTACACCCTGAACTGGTCGCCAGCCGATCGCAGGGCACATACACAGACACACAACCATTCACGCTCACATCTAAGGAAAATTTAGAGTCACCAATTAACCTAATGAGCATGTTTTTGGTCTGTGGGAGGAAGCCGGAGTGCCCAAGGAGAACCCACGCATGCACGGGAAGAACATGCAAGCTTCACACAGAGAGGTCCTGCCTGACCCGGGGATTGAACCAGCAACCTTCTTGCTGTGAGGCACACACACTACATGCTGCCCCACCGTGCCGCCCGAAAGTCTAACCAGATGTTACATATTTATTATAGGCAACTTAATCACAGACTAAGAACAACAGTGGACATTATCAAGGCACCGCTGGTAATTCCAATTGAAATACATGAGTTTGAAAGTCATGCAGTGGTTTTACAAAAAAATGGGAAATTTGTGTCCATGCACACAAATCCTATAGATTCATTTTTTTGTATATTTCATTGCTAGTACTGCAAGAAAAACTGTAAAATTCCATTCTTTTACTCATAATTTCATATTGCTGCTTTTACCTCATCTGAATACTCATCATAATCATCTGAATACTTTCTCCACCACTGAAACCTGCACTGTACCAGGGTAAGCTAGCAGTGAAACATCATGTTTACAGTGGTGCAAACCATTATTTAAATGTGACATAAACCCTGGTAAATGACAATAAAAATATTCAACTGAGCATTCAACCCCACAGTCATCTATGTGACATGCTGAAAATGAAACACACAGTCAGTCTTTAATCGAGGGATTAAATGAGGGGAGCATCAGAAACTCACCCGGCCGGGCTTCAAACTGCGGCTAACACAAAGGCAGTTTGGAACAGGGTTTGCAGAACACAGGACTTATTAGTAGTTTTTCCAATGTACAACGGCCTGTGCACAGATAAGAAGCCTCACTGATAGCAAGAGAGATTAAATGAGAAGATTCCTATTTACAGTAGTGTGTGACTGTGCTGTGTTTGTGTGACTCTTCAGCTCCCATACACACACACACACACACACACACACACACACAGGAGATAAAGGCAGAGGAAGGTGGGCGTCTGTGTCTGTGAAGCAATAGGTCCCTTTTTTGTCTGCCTGTTTGACCACAATTGTGTGAAAAGTTGCAGTGAGTGTGGGTAAATGCGTGGACGGTCTGAACCAGGGGGTTTATTTCTGGAGTTGTATGCATCTTTAAGTGTGTGTGTGAGAGAGAGACAGAGAGGTTTGAAGGCAGGGTAGATAAGCATCAATGGAAGATGTAGAGCTAGCCGGCCTTTGTCTGGCGCCAGATCAGGCCCTCTGTGGTTTCCACTGTTTTCCTCCCATCATCAAATCAGTTTTGCTTCATAAGCAGAAAGCATGGAATGAAAGCAGAGCAGTGCGTGCACACGCGGAAATTGTAAAGAAATTTCAACACTAACTGAGCAACAGTGATTGCTAAATAAAATGAAAAAGACACATACTTTAAGGAACGTTTTAGAGCTAAATATGAGTAGCTTTGCCAAATTGAGAGCAATGCATTTTTAAATTCTTTGATGGGTTTCAAATGTTTCCAGGAGCCTGAGGGTTGTTGAACTTAGTCAGTATGTTTGACAATTACAGAAGCAACGCTTTAACTGTGAAGACCGTCCTTTTGTTCGTTAGTCAGAAATACACACAAGCATTTTCCCTAAAATACAAAAAATAAACATTATTTGTAAGGTATGGTTGGTTTTGTTCTTTGGTAGTTACACAACAGAAATGAGGCAGGTTAAATGGTTTGTTACCTGCAGCACACTGAATTTCAGGCTAAGCCGCTGTCATTTCTAAAATGTGTTATTTACGATGTTGACTTTTTAAAAGTGATCTCTATGCAAAATGGAGTGAACGGTTGTGGTTGGTGGTTGGCGGTGGAAAAAGAATCTCATGCAATCACCAAAGTTGGCTTCCGTACAAACTAAATGTGACACAGCACGTACACATTTGGCAACACACACCTGCCAGCCAGCCGGGCCATAAACCCACCACCATGTACACACACATTCACTGTATGTGACCGTGGTGATTACAGAGACACAAACATCAACACCACTCATCAGTCAAAATCTCCCTAACGTCTCAGCACTCTGACATCTAAGCTGACTGCTGAAGCGACAGTTGCTGTGTTACATAACAGCACTGAAGACCACTGAGCCCAGAGAGTAGGCCGACAAATTTGCCAGAGTACAAATTATGACACATATGACACAGAACAGAAACAAAATGTAAATACAATATTAAAGCCAGATAAGCTACTCAGCTTGTCTAACAAGTCTATGATGGTCAGGATAAGTCAATAAATAAGTAAATCACAAAATAAATGTAAGTAATTTACAAAATAACAACAAAAAATGAACATATACTGAATACTTGAAACAAAAAATAAACATAAAAATACAAAAATTCAGTTGCGAGCAAACCTGATAAAGCAGGCTTGGATGTTGGTCAACATTCCGGGAGATTATTGACCAAAAAATGCGATTATCCTTAAGTCTTTTTTGCTAATATACAGTAGATCTCTGAGGATCTTGGGTTCATCAATCATGAAGAGATCAGAAGTCTAGCACAGCACTGAACCCTAACAAACAAACAAACAAACAAACAAACAAACAAACAAACAAACAAACAAACAACTAAACAAACAAACAACTAAACAAACAAACAAACAAACAAACAAACAGAAACCACTATCAGTTCAATCTATCCTAAACTACAGGCACAAAATGCTTCTTATGCATCTTTTTGCTTGAAAAAAAAAAAAAACACAATGTGCCAAGATGTGACAAAATAAAGATGTGACACAATAAAAACAAGATTCACAGTTTAATGGTCATTGAAAAAAGTGACTGACCAAATGATTAAAATTGATTTGACGATTTTGAGTGTCAAAATACATCAGCAAAATGGCCAAAATGGTTGTTTTTAGAACTGAAAGTATTCTTTGTCCCGTAAAAATAAAATCAACCTTATTTGTATTTACAAAGAGATGGGCGTCACCTTTTTGACAACAACACCATATTAAGTACACAAATGACTGCACAATAACATATGTTGTCTATACAGAAGAGCGTCGGGCCCACAATAGATCCCTGAGGGGCACCACAGAAAGTCTGTATCCAATACTGAACAGGACCAGTTTTACGCCACATTCAGGAGAAAAAGCAATGTAGAGCAGTACCAGACACAAAACCCAGGACTTGAGAAAAATGAGACACCCACAACAGCCACTAAAACCAAGACACTCGTCACCTTAAGATGAGCCATCTCAGCAGTATCTGAAGGTGTACAACCACACTGAAACTCCACTTCAACCAGATTAAAACAGCATCGCAGCAGTTCCTGGACCTGACAAGTAAGTTCACATTGTTTTTTTACTAAAACCTTTAACCCCTTCACATCTGTTTCTCCTGAAAGGTGGTTAAGGTTATGGAGAACGATTGTTGATATTGCCGCGTCTCCTTCTTCACAATGCAATGACACATTAGAATGCCAGATTTACCGTCCCTCTCACTCCCCAATCTACCCTCCCCTCATCCTGTGCACCAGCACAGCACCTGTTGCTGATTGGCTGGAACAGTGTCCAAGCCACTTTGTTTGTTTCCTGTTTGCAGAGCTGGAGTTGTGTACAAAACCCGGGCTGTTTTCAGCACACATGCTGAACAGACCACGAGGAGATCTTCGCTGAATCTCAAATTCTGCAGATATCAGCAATCTTTCTCTAGAATGACTTACCCCACCTTTAAGTAGCTTTAAAGTTGTTAAATTTGTCTTTTTCAACTGTGTTATAGTATCATACTGTATATCATGTTGGTCAAGCTTGAGCTTCCTTTTGCATCATTTTAGACAAATTTCCCAAGTTGAGTATACCTACTATACTTTTTCTAAATGCGCTTAAGTGAGTTAAAAAGCCAGAAAAATATGATTAAAGAATAGAAGAATGTGAGACTAACTCATTCAAGCATCTGTATTTATAATATTAGCACATTTCCTTTACTTTTACTCTTAGTGTGTATGTTTGTGTCTTCATTACGTTCAAATTTTCAAACCACAGCCATATATATAAAAAGACACTCAAAAATATTTCTAGACATACGTGGTCTGGTGTATTATTATGTATTTTATTGGAAGAAAAATGCCAATGCTCTCAGTGGCAGATAAAACCGAAAACTGTCTGCATGGCTCGATATCACTGGTATTCACGAACTGTCTTGCAAAACTTTGACTATGAATTTAGCGTTATTCAGCTCTAATCCTTCTACGTTTACAGTACAATTGAATACATAGTTACATTTCAGTTATTTTTTTCAAAATCTTACTCTTATCCTCTCTTTCTATAGAACCACTAAATGTCTCTATTCATGTCAGAAGACGTCACTTAACATAAACAAACAGAGACAGAATGTGAATACATTACTCAAGCTGGTGAACTGTCCATCTACTTTGACTTACAGTGGAGCATTAGTCAGCTGTGATCTACTACATTTACTTGAGTAAACGGTAAATTCTTGTTTTTGCACATCACTCTGCACTTTTTTAAACTGTGAGCCATTGTTCATATAGTCACCCTTGATGCAGCAGGGCAGGTAAACGCCAGTAAACTGTGCTGCCGTGCAATGAGAGCAGTAGGAAAGGTGTGCAGTGGGTTTGTGTGGCAGAGGGGACGGGTGACTTATCTCAAGCCACTGCCAACAGTTTGATTTTAGCCGAGGAGAGCTCTGAATAGAAAAGCATTGACCAAAAACAGAAGCAAAAATAAGCACTAATCCCCTAAGGATTACTCCAGCTTACTGCCATTCTTACCCTCTCACAGCACCTTAACCACACCCTAGTCAGAGGGATGAGGAGAGTTACTGGGGTAAAGATGGATGAGAGTGGAGGGAAAGAAGATAATCATGAACACAGTGCAGGAAAGACAGACAAAAGAGAGACACAGAGTCTGCTGGTGCAGGACAGATGAGCAGAACAGGGCGTGAATGGGTACAGAATGGCATGCTGGGAGATCAGAGCAAGGCTTGCTTTGGCTAAAAGGGAGAGGGGACATAAAATAAGGCTTTAGAATATAATAACAACACAAAACCTGGCACAACTATTCAACAACCTTTCGCGCTACTTGCAGAGACATTACAGTTCAAGCAGCCCACACATGCTGCACCAGTCTGAATGCAATGTGCAGAATGAAACCTCAGTGGTGGATCCTCTTACCTCTTTTGATGGGGGTGTCAGCTGGGGGCACGTCCGGCTCCTCATATTCCATAACTCTCCTGTCAAAACAGTAGGTGGCCTTACACACTCATACACTCGCCTCTCTCTCTCACACACACACAAACCACAGACGCCTTGCTATGTCAGACGCTTTTTGAACTCCACCTGCCTCCACCATTTGACTCAGAAGGCAATGAGACAGAACTGGAGCTCTCATACTACCTGTTGCTTGTTCTAGCGCCCGGGCCGGCGCAGGCATTTGAAAACATGCACTGCCATCTCGCCTCCTCACTGTCCTTACAGCGGCTTCCACAACTCGGTCATCTTCTTACCCCCTCTGTCAGCACTCTCTCGGTCAACAGCACACCTCCTCTTGTGTGGTTGTTTTGAAATAATTGAATTCCCCCCGAGGCAGCAGCAGAGAGGAGAGAGTGCAGCTGGACCGGCCGGCCGTTCACAAGCCGTGCGCCCCGGTCCCCCCTCCTCCTCCTGCTCCCTGAGCTCTCTGTGCGCTCTGACCGTCCCGGCCTGGAGAGAGTTATGTCACCGGCTGTTACGTAATAGCAACGGATCGGGTTTTGCTTTGTAGTGCTCTGTTGAGAAATATAATCCGATGTTGCAGCCACAAATTTCCGCCACACTAATCGAGAAAATACAATGCATAGAGGGGACATTAATTCCGGTGCAGGTTTGGCCTTTTACCTCACAGCTACATGGGAAATAACACACTTAACATACATAAAATCCCTCTTGACAGGCTGGTGTAATTTTAACGACTTGGTCAAGCCAGCCGCAGGCCTCTGCACATGCAATACATGCAGCTGGGGGGTTATTTAAATAATGGTAGACTATGCAATATCTCATTTAACTGAGGTAGGAAAACAACCGCAGACACAAAGAAAACAATGAATAATCGATTAAGTCTACTCGGTTTACAACATTGTGGTAAATGCAGAAGACAGGGCGCTTGCTCTGGACCCAGACATGCTGAATGGGCTATAGTGGTGGAATGTGAATAAGTACATTTACCATATTATGTTTTAGTACAAGTTTGCCGACGCTGCACGCGCTTTACCTGGATATTTCCATTTTCTGCTATGTTATGCTTCAACGCATTTCAGAGGGAAATATTGTATTTTTTTATTCCATTTATCTGGCAGCTGGACTTATAGCACTTACAGTACTTAAGTACAGTACATAAAAAAACTCCTTAAAATAGGATTTAAAAATATTAAGTTTGTTCAAAGCTGTTCCAGCTGCTTACACGCTCGTGCATTGAGGAAAACGTTAGATGTAGCCTTATAAGACAACCACCATTCAAAAAAAGTTGGGAATGTTCCTGAGCCCATTATACAATTCTGATTATACAATCATGTGTTCACAAAGTGGTGAACCACGCTGCATCCTTGCTTGTGAACAACTGAGCCTTTCCAGGATGCCCCTTTCATACCCAATCATGACACTATCACCTGTGGAATGTTCCAAACAGGTGTTTTTGTTATTTGTTTTACACAGTGCCCAACACTGTGAACTGGGGTTGTATAACTTTGACAGGGCTATTCCACTGAATAATGAGTACTTTTACTTCTCATGCATTGCTGATAGTAGTTCGTATTATACACTTGGATGCAATATGCAAGGCTGTAATGCACAGCTATTATGTGGTCAGCATGTCTCAGGTGGAGAGGGCCACAAAAGTCCAGTACTTTGATTAATAATTAAATCTAAAAACAAAAAAATATATATTAATAATAATATTAATATATATATTATATTAATATTATTATATATATTAATATTAATAATATATAAGTTAATAAGTTATAAGGGCCCATTATAAGTTACCAGAGCCCAGTCATTACTCTAAACTGCTCATTTCATCTGACACAAAGCCAAAACACTATTAAGTCATCATAGAAGAGAGGTCATGAACAGGAAATGTTTTTGCACTTTTACTCGACTGACATTCATCGTTGTTTATGAATCATTTTCTGTCAAATTACTAATTGATAACAGCACTCTCTATTAGGCCTGTTTTGTTCAAGAAATTGACCCACAGCAAAATGACTGTCAGGATGCCCATTCCTACAAACTCCCCTATCAAAGATGACACTTCCCATAAATCCAAAATGTAAAAGATACATGTTTGCTGTCATTAACAGACACTTCACCATCCTGCCAGGTGCTCTCACTTTTAGCAGGGAGGACTGCACGTAAAATATGGTCGAGACTTTGGAGTGGAAGCTGCACTTTCAGGCTGATATCTTCAGCAAACATCAGCTCTGGAAACGCTGCAGTGGACAGAGCTTGTTGCAGGTGGTTTTAACTGAAAGTTGAAAACAACTGCCCGTGCTCTGCCCCACCCCCACTCGCTTTCTCAAACCCAACTTGACCACATGGCTCTTCAGGGGAAAAGGAAAAAACTGCTGGTGTTGGTGTCCTGCATCTGCCACCCAACACACACACACACACAAAGGTTTAGACACTAAGGTAGCATTTCCATCTGCACTTCACTGAGGTTAAAGATGTGAGGGGCCCTCTGGAGACCACCGGGCCTGTACTGTGATGAGCCCATACACTCAGAAACCACACATCAGACCAAACTGTGTGAGCACTGAAGTTAAATGCAGTTACGTTTGTGCAGGGTACACTTGCAACCAATAATTTATTCCAAAACAAAGTCACTCAGCAGCACCTGCAAATAAGCAACACTGCGTTTAAATGCAATGAGAATTTAATTTGTAACAATCATATTCATTTCAGCCATTAATCAGAGCTTATTGGACAAAACATATAACATAAAAAACATTTTACAGAGTGATGTTAAGAAATGCAAGAAACCTTTTTACAACCCTGGTTCAAAAAAAAGTTTGGACACTGTGTAATACAAATAAAACAGAATGTGATAATTTGCTAATCGTTTCTGCCATATACTCCATTGAAAACAGTACAAGGACAACATATTTAATGTGTTATCTCATCAACTTTTTATAACTGTACTTATATGGAGTTCGATGCAGCAACACATTTCAAACATGTTGGGAGAGGAACAACAACAGACTGGGAAAGTTGTGGAATGCTCCAATAACACCTGTTTGGAACATTCCACAGGTAAACAGGTTCATTGGTAACAGGTGATAGTATCATGATTGGGTATGAAAGGGGCATCTTGAGAAGCTCAGTTGTTCACAAGCAAGGATGGAGCGAGGTTCACCACTTTGTGAACACATGATTGTATGAAAGATGTTAATACATGGACTCAGGAACACTTTCTCCAACTGTTGTCGAAAAACACAGTTAGGCTGCAGTCTGTTTTATTTATGTTTTACACAGCATCTCAACTTTTCTGGGATCAGGGTTGTGATCTGTACGTTAAACACAACAGTGGATGATGTGTTTAACGATGTGTTTTCAGTGACTGAAAACAACAGGATGTAAGACAACTGCTACATTTTAAGATCCCCCTTTTTTCACATCTTACTTAAATCCCACAGAACTGATGAACTTTAACATTAGATGATGCCTTTGCCTCTGGACGTGCAGCTCAGTCATCTGACAGTTTGGGTAAAATTGGCTTTGCTCTGAGTTGTTAGTATTGAAGCCTGGTTGATGCTGGCTTGGTGGGTAGCATTCTGACGAAATATAGTTAGAAATGGTGAGATAACAAAAGCGCATCAATTATGGTGCTACATACAGAACGAAACAATGCCCTCTTACAATCATTTATTTTATGTTAAGGATTTGTTCCACAGCTTACAGTTCAAGCACAATATAAACTTATAACTTAAAATCAGAAGGTGTTACATTCACTTCACCAACATAAAAATCACATCCAATGGTGTCCTCAACATATCCTCAATCAGTACTCTTGTTGCCTTCAGTTGTCTGTCAGTGTACATTTAGCAAAATTGTCTGGAGTAGGTGCCAGTTTAGCAGAGATCTCTGTAATGTGGACAGTGTTACTTATTCTGACAGTAAAAACTTGCCCAAAGTGTCAGGGTGAGTGAGACAAACCAGCCTATGAACACCACGGTAATTTATGATGATACTTTTGGTTTTGATCCTCTGTCTCCATTTTGAATCAAATTATTCTCACGACATGTAAATTCACACCACATATTCAAACATAACCACATCCACCACACGGTGGAGTAAGAGTTAGTTAACCACACCCGAATTAAAAAAACATTTAAGAAGTATAAAACTCAGTGTAGTTAGCTGAAATGTTCCAAAAGTTCCATCTCTCTGATAGTGACAGCTAAAACTGAGTTATGAAATAAATCTAAAATCCAAATGTACATCCTCAAACTGCATAAATTACAGACATAAAGTAGCACATTACATCCTGCATTCATCTTTGGTGCGATGGTATTTGAATAATGTGGTCATTATTCAAATGTCACACATCTCTATACATACATACACACATACACACATACACACATACATACATACATACATACATACATACATACATACATACATACATACATACATACATACATACATACATACAATCCCCTTCTCTCTAAAAAGTTAGACAATGCAATTTTGATTCTCTGCTGCAAAAAATTTAATTTGTTGATATGTAGTTTGTGTAATTTAAAGAATACTAACAGGTAAGGCTTTATCAGAGGAAACAAAATAGTCATGTGCAGTACACTTTAAGCAATAATGTCACTTACAAAAGGTCCTATTGTTATATCTATAAAACCACCAATACTATGAATAATGTTTAGATATGTACTATTAGTAATACTAAGAATGAGGTAGTCAAGTAAAGGTACATCATGAAACTGAGCAGTGAACCCATGCATGAATATTAGGATATAATGAAAAGGTTAACAATGTCATATTTCCAGAAATTATCTCTTAAAATCACCTTGCAGATAAATACACACTCTGCAAATAAAATACTCCAAACCAATGATACACACACATGCACGCAGTCGTGGCCTCAGCTTGCTGACAGTTTCTGGGGAGGTCGTAGGCTGGTGCGTTTCAAGGCAGTAGGTTCAAAGTAGTAGGTGGCTGACACTGATTGACAGGAACAACACTGGGGGGGGAAGAGCAGAGATGAGATCAACTGCAAGCTTTCATCATGTCCCATCACAACTGCTGTATGTCTAAAAATGTACATTACCTGTTGTCTCTGAGTGCACTTTGGAGCCGTCGGTGCTCGTCATTTTACATAACATAAATATTTTTCTGCCTTCCCTCTTATCCAGAGTTGATTCAAGCAGCACTGTGCTTCCCAGTGGGACGGGGCTTGGGATGAGACAAGTGTTTAAGACAACAATTATTTAGCATGAAAATGTTAGTTTGGCATCATGATCATGATTATTTTGATACCTGTGTTAAAGAAAGCTCTTGGTATTCAATAAATGTTCACAGATGGTCCCAAGAAAATGACCCTTGGCTGAAAACAATATGTAAGACAGAGCTTTTGTGCTGAATCTGTGAGGCTAACACTGTTGTTACAGCTACAGAGATCACTGAACTGTGTATTTAATGTGTGCATTAAATCAATGTCAGTGCACACTACACTACACTACACTTGTGTGACTTCCACCGTACTGCCCGATGTACGAGCACATACATCCTGCACATGGCACAATATGTTCCAAATAAACAAATGAGGTTATGCAGACACACAGACCCCGACTGCTCATCCAAAGTACTGTAGCTAACACTGAGATGAGAAAATAAAATTTCTATCAGAATGGAACACTGAACAGAGGGTGTTATGGACACAAGGGTCTTCAAAAATGTTCAGAAAGCCACTGTCTATTATTATACTAACCAAATAAAGTCACATTTACATTTCGGTAAATATGTAAGCAAAGCTTCAGACATTAAGTCTGGTGGACACAACAAATAATCTGCTGAATGTCTACAAAAATATGTTCTTCCTCTACCTGCGGTAGTTGATGTTGAGGTTGGCAGTCAAAACAGGCCCGTGGAGTAGAGTAGCGTGGGTCCCCGTCACTGTGTCAATCATGGTAGCTATTGCCCCCCCGTGGACATGTCTGGAAACACACACAATGTCTATTAGACACCAGGACCAAAGTTTTTAAGTGAGGTTTTGTGATGTTTGAAGATTATTTACTAGTCCATTTTATGAGGAGAGTCTTTTTTCTTTTGGGGAAAGTTATTTCACACCAAGATATTAAATTTTTGTGCAAATGTATCTAAGGAGTATATTACTGTGCGGTTTACACAATGGAGTTCAATAAACGGTATGTAAAAATACAACAAGGACATACATTTCTGCACAAACCTGCACAGCATTAACAGTTATCTCACCCTGGTGGCCCCTCCAGTAGATGTCCAGCCTGGAAAATGCACACACACTTCTTCTCCTCACTGTTAACAAACAAAACATACTCAAACGCTGCCCCCGGCGCTCTGATGTTCCGGGTAAAAAGGCGAGCTTTTGACTGGATTATCTTACTTAGATACACTCCACCTGATGGGAGAAACACACAAGTGAACAGTCAGCAGCTAATAAAGCATCCCAGCAAGGAAATATATCATACAGGTACAAGCAGGGGTTGTTGGGTATGAAACATTTCTATTTTAAGATGTAATGTTTTTAAATCTGTAAATGTTCAGCGTTACAGGATCACCCAGTACTCGAGTAGGTCCAGATCAGTGTAGGTATATTCGTCTTTGTACCAACAAGGAATGGGACAATCAATATATTAAGATAAGATTGTATATATTATTTGATTATTGAAAATTTCATAGCAGCACATGCCTAGTTCCAACTTGACTGTGAGATAAATACACTATATATACCACTATTCGATCGCTTCTCCTCCATCAGTTCATGTCCACTCAAACACAGCATCATAGTATGTTTGCATATTTCTATGTATTGTAGCACTGCAGCTCAAAATGAAATGTTAAAATGATATTAAATGCTTAAAATACATTTAGAGGCTGCATAGGTGGGATGTGTGTACTGTTTTAAAATTCAGAATTCAGCTCCACCATTGAGCTGTTTCACTTCAACCTGCAATGACTTTTTTTTCAGGCCACTTGCGGGAAACAGAGACAAGTCAACATTAACATACCATCACCTTTTTCAGGTTGATCTGGTGGACTTGTTTGGAAAAAAGTTGCTTATTTACATATCCAGCAGTTACGGAGCAACATTATCACTCATTCAATGTTAGGAGTCATGTTTCTGGCCCCCTGATGAAGGTCAAATATTCAATGGTAGGTTGGGGTTAGTGCTACTGACTGACCATGGCACCATTTTTTGACAGCGGCATAAATTGCCAGAACACAGGAAACAATGGTATGAGAGCGATGAGAGTAAAGCTGTGGGCCAGACAGCCTAACAATGAACTGAAACTGGCCATAAAGCTCGGTCAAGCGGAGGGGAGCTGCAGGTTAGAGTGATAATTCTCTGTCACACTACAATTTCATACGTTATTACAAAAAATACTGATTATAGCCAATTCAAAGTTGGACAAGTTGTTCACGTTTACAAGAAATTGTTAAAGCCTAGTATGAGTGTATAGATCATATTATTAGGTGATTAATGTCCATGCAAACTTCAAACCAGTCATGACCAAACTGTGCCTTGAACACAACACATATAATAAATGTACATTTTGTTGAAAATAGTCACGTAAAAAAGTATGCAGTTTAACCCAAAGAGCTTGAGTATTGCCAAAAAAGACATCACATCACATTCCTGGCCAGCACTTTTACCTGTAGCATACTTGAGCAGGCGATTGTAGCTTGGCAGCCTCCTCCACGGCCCTTCCTGTTTCCCTCCTCCCTCTGTCTCCACCTCACACTGGCTGTTGTAATATTCGTACAGCCGCATCATTTCAGGCCCCCACGACGAGTTCGGCAGGCTGAAGTCCCGGGGCTTCAAGGAAAAGAATGATGGCAGCTCCTGCCAGAAAAAAGAAACGCTTTACCACTCGAGTCTAAAAGGCTTCGGGCAGAGTTAGTGTGAGGACAATGTGCTGTGACAAGACGTCTTATGTGAAATGTATTTTCATTTGAGAATGTATTTAAAATCAAATGTAAATTATTGGATTCCCAAAAGAAATGCCAAATCACCAAAGACACAGTGTGGCTGTTGAAAGATGGTTATGGATATGTAAGGTTGGCCTGTGTGATGATATATAAATCCTCAGACAACAGAAATTTGTCATTCATTCAACCATTTCTAGCAGTATCTCTATCCCTTGTTTGTTGCCAGGACTGAGCAGCACATCAGCACAATAAACCTTTTTTTTTTTCCTTTTAGGCTAATACCTCTCTTGACAGGTGTACCCAATAAAGTGGCCACTGGGGTATATGAATATTGCAACATAAAAGGACAATTTTATTGCCTCATAATTCCATTCATTTAAAAAAATGTATGAAAAGACATCTACCTTTATGTCTCAGTGGCTTAAAATGGTCATTCCGGCCAAGTATGAAGGCTGGCCAGTGACTCTTTTTTGTTTGTTTGTTTTCTTTTTGTTTTGGACAATATTGACCTGACATATTTTCAGTTCCTCTAGATGTCCCATGTGTTTGACACGCTGTATGACGGGAAAACTAAACCCACCACTGAACTGAGAAACAGCTGGAAGGAGCATGAGTTCGCAGGACACACAGACAAACCCCATTTAAAGCGACCCGTCCAGTCATTTCAAGCTCTTTCCTCAAAACGTTTGTTCTACCTACCACCATTGTCCGTGCAAAGGTCCCCTCTGGCACACCGGTAGATGGGGGTCCGAGATGAGTTTTTACGGGTGTGAGTGACCCAAGGCGTTGAAAGGCCCTGAATAATCGACCGAGGCTCTTTGCCATGTGTACACTGCTTCAAACGACGAGGGCGGTTAAAAAGCTTCTTTCTGACAGCGCTGCTGTCTGCTGTAACGTTAACAGACGCTAGTGTTAGCTAGCATTGGCTAGCACCGTTACAGTACTGTCGTTGTCGTAAAGACTACGCTGATTCATAGTTTACCGTAAACATGTTTGACACGTATTTGTGTTCAGCTATTTCGGGAAAAACAATGCAACCTACTGTGGCAGTTCAACTGTGACTTTCATGTGTCATCAGCTCGGCGTCTGTCAACTTCCGGCACGAGGGAGCGCAGCGTCATTTAGGTCACTTGACTTATATCTTGCACTATGATTGGCTGCGAAGGATGCCGGAAAGGCGTCTCGTGTGGCGACTTCATTGGTAGTAATATCATACCTGGTTAGGCACTTAGATGGAGATTTGTTTTTAGATATTTCATGTCACACAAGTCAAGTAGATGGAGAGCAACAATTTAAAACCTAAACAACCGAACCTCGATCCTTGTTTCTGACATATGAACTATATGAATCATCACAGCGATACAGATTTTTTGATGCATTACTCCTGGCAAAGTACAACTTTCTGCTGAAACATCCTGTGTGTTTACTGTATGTTCTTATGGTCCTCGCTGCTGCTCTATAAGGCAAAGGGAGAAAGAGACTGGCTGAGGAGTAGAGATGTTTCCTGTAATCTGGGTTCTTATGGCAATCAACTGTAATTTTCTTTATTACAGATGTTTCTACAGTTGGTTACACATTTCTCTGAACAGAGTTAACTTTTTCAAGTCTTCACACAGTACAACAATAGTCAGTGAGGACTACTGTGGATCACTTTTCACTTTGACACAAAATGCATTCAATAACCACATATTTCAAATTTCATGCATTCCCACTCAAGCACCAAAACTCTGCATTACACACCATTTTTCACGTTTAAATACGTAAAAACGGATAAATTTACATTCAAAACATACTACAAATTACTGCAGATTAGACAGAAATTTGCTGTATTCTTCTTGTGAAAGGACTTATTTTCCTCATGGAGGTAGAAAGTTTATGATCACTGTCTATGGACATAGGTGCGGAAGATCGTCATGGATTAGATCAGGCATGTTAGCAGATTCTTTTCCAGATGTATTGCAAGAGAGGTTATGATGAGACCATGTGGCCAAATGCAGGAGACGGTGTTGACTGGTACTGTTGTGTTTCTTTATCTGTTTACATGCATGGCAGCACAACCCATACAGTGAAGAGTTGCCATCTTTTTTATGCACAAAAAAACAACAAAAACACAAGAACAAATAAAAATAAAAACTTAAAAAAAAAAAAAAGTACCCCAAAGGCAGTATGGATGCATATTGTACTATTGTCAAAAGTGTTTTTTTTTCTACATCTTCAAGAGTTGATCCTGAGATGTGTATGAAGCGTTTCAGCTGCAGTTTATTCTTTTTTTTTTTTCTTCATTGATATGATTTCATATTCTATACACAACATTTAAGACTTGATTGCTCATTGCATTTATTAAATGACTGGGGAAGGCACAGCAGATTTTGTTTTCCAATTAACATCAGTGCATTGGCCTTTTGAAGAGGTGTTAAACTGATCAAGACATATTCAACCAGATGTGTCTTTGCTTTGCCTTTTTCCAGAATAGTATCCACTGGGTGGTAGCACGCTGGAGGCCAACTGGGAGGGCTTACACTTAAACCAGACTGGACTGGCTGCAAAAGACTGAACCATAGTGTGTATTGGGAGATAACATGCATACTAAGTAGCCCTCGATCATGATGGAAAAATGCAGTGAGATTGTCATTCTTAATCCTTGGCTCTGCACTAGAGGGAGGTAGAGGGACATACCACTACACTGTTATTTCTGATCATTTGGTTTCAGATGAATAGATGATAGATTAATAGAATGTGTCATAAATCAGTGCATTTAGCTTCCAACTCACTCAACAGTATATGTTGGTTATGGCCTGACCCTTTCCACACTCCAACATGTGACATGAAGTGATATTTTCACAACACCTAAGATTATTGTTCCACACTATTCAGTATCTTTTGTTAACAAAGTCTTCCACAAACCAACACAAGATCTAAGAGATTAAACCTGTGTACTTTTCCGAATGTTAGTAGCCAGTCAGGTTTCATCAGGGGGCAGTCAAAGTTCACTTGTACGTGAGGGCTGTGATCACATGTATCATTGTGTTTAACAGAGACAGAAGGCCAAACTAGATCCAACCAAGCAACCAACACAATCATTACAGAATGATATTAAAATGATATGCAACAAATTACCCCACTCCCTATGCCTGTGCCTGTGTAAAATGTGTCCTTGCATGTTTCTTTTTAAAAGCTCACAGTCAATATTGAGTATTTCTGAGCTGACTTTATTTCGGAGCTTCAGTGATGCCACACAGCTTCCTGCAAAATTAAGAAAAAAAAAAGTTAATTTAGTGTGCAGAGCCATGACATGATAAGGTTGCCTTGCACCTTGACTTTTACAGCCATGACTTCATTATGCGGTTCTGCAGCTCTCTGACATTCTGGCCTGCTATGGCTGACCGTCTTATTCTGAGGATGCAAGTTTAAGATCTTACCGTGCTTCCTCCTTGGTTGTGTCGGCAAAGGCACAAATAGCTTTGTCTCGATCCAAAATCTGTTGTTTCAAGCTCTGAATGTCCTCCTCGGCCTTCATTCTAAGCACTTCATGACTGGCTGAGGAAATTACAAGATAAATTAATGTCACTCCAGAGAGTGTACAAAATGAGACTTTCCACATTTGATACCGTATAAATGAGTGATTTTAGGTGGGAAACAAATATGGGCATTGCCAATTATTAAGGTAAAAACTACAGATGTTAATGGCAGCTGGTTTTTAGAGAAATATTATGATTTGCCATACCTTGCTCAGTTTTGGATTTGCTAGTGTCAGTATACAGGACCACACCTTTTCACCATCTGTCCAAAGCTAACATCAGCAAACCAGAGGTGAAGCAAAAAGCTGCCTTACCTCTGATTTCAGTCATGTCGTCTTCTATGTCCGTTGTCTTCCTCACAGCATTTACCTAATAAGGGCGCAGGTGGAAGTACTTGTCAGCAGTTAGATCAATGCGTGAGGAGGAAAAAAACATAGTTTCAGCAGAGATAAATCAAATATTTGGCAGTATCAATACTGAAGAACAAGTTAATCCTGATATGCCAAATTACCACAGTCAATATTAGACACCATGTCGTGCATCCTGAAAAGTGATGCCTTCCTGTAAATAAGGTTATTGTAGAGTGTGTGCGTAGTAAATAACACCAAATGTGTGTCCCTTGCCTTCTCCTTGTTGCAGGTTTGCAGACTTTTATCAAGATCATGTGTTGATCTCTCAATGGCCATCTTCTTCCTCTTCAGCTCACCAATCCTGGAGTTGACGCCATCCAGCGCCGTCTTCAGCTCGCTGATTTTCGTTTTCGCTTCGGCGATGACTTTCTCTTTCTTCTTGACCTCTGCCGAGTTCCCCACCATGCGGTCATTCAAATCACGCAAGTTCATCTCTTGACGCACGGCCTGGAAAATCATTACAGTCATCACAGCCACACTCAGACAGACTAACACAAGCGTGAACCTCATCTTGCTTGAGACGAGGAAAAGACGGGCTCAACGAGGCGGCCAGCTGGCGGAGACTGCTGCCGGTCACTTGCTGTTCATTCCGGGTATCTTTGCGTCCCCTCGAGCTCTTTCCAGGTGTGACTGTGGCCACTGTACTTGTAAGCTGCTCTACCTGCTCAACAAGCTGGGCGTGACAAACCACCTCTTCCCTCTTGACGCTCGCGCTGCGCTCTTGTCGCACGCACTTGTACAAACACATCGATAAACATCACATCTTGCAATATCATAACATTTACTGTTTGGTTTCAACAACAATGATTAAAAAAAAGGGGGGCAACAACCGATGTATGTGACGTTGGCAAAATACACATATCCAAAATCATCAGTGAAATTCGATTACAACAAGCACCAGTATCATTAACATGTTGCTTACGTTAACGCATCATGGATAATACACAAAAAGCACAAAATGTCCAGCACTCTGAAACGGACCATTCTGCTTAACACCTGAGACTTTCAACACATTCTGTTCTAATACTTGTACACTTTATACTTAAGTTTGGAATGCAGTTTTTCCTTTTTAGTTAGGGCGGTGCTGCTACTTCTGATGAATCTGAATACCTCTTTCCCCACTGTCTCTAAGCCTCATATTCATCTGTGCGTCAAACTAAATGAGCTTGAGTTTTACAGTGTTAAAACGAGACTCATTCAGCAGGGCTGTCGTGTGAGCTCCAGACTGTCAACTTTATCCACACAGAAACAAAACATAGCTTGGATGACCTATATTCATTTTTGACTTCTATAAAAGGCAACAGGGTTTGGCAAAATGCGAGCGGGACGTTCACAGGTGTCAGCAGGCAGAACCTGTCTCTCCCAAGAAAGCTAAGCAGTAACAGGGCGTGTTTTCTACTGACAGACGCTGCAATGCTGCAGCCCAACACACATGCACGAGTGTCCAACCCAGAAGCGCAGGTGAGTCGGCCTCCTTGCTTGATTGACAGAGGTGTAACCAGGGCGACGCGCGCAGCGCCTCCGCACCCTGGCTGAAGACGCGCTGACTCTGAATCTCACATGGAAGTCAAGGAAGCCGCGCTGGTACACCTGTAGGAGGAATTACAGCCACAGATCACCACAGACGAATATCTCACCCAAAGGAGGCCCGCACAGCTTGAAGCATGAAGGCGCACTGTGTCCTAAGTGTGACCATAGTCGTGTCTGTGGCTATGATGGGGGTCATGCATGTGCGGAAAAAGGAGCTCGACAAAGTGGACAAACGGAATAGGTTTGAGGATATCAAGCTGCGGGTGACCAGCGATGTGCTGGGAGAGTATCTGGACGAGAGAGGAGAGATGCAGAACACACTGGATAAGACCACGAACGAGCAACGAGCGCTGGAGAAGCAAGTGAACATGATCCAGAAGAGAGAAGATACGACGAAGCATGAGGTGCAAGTCTGCCAGGGAGACGAGGTGAGGAGGAAATGACAGATAAATAACAGAAGTGTGAACAGTGAGCCTGTGAGGATTGTGTCCGATTAAAAGGCAACGCGATGTTGTACGGCTGAACTTGGCACTTGGCACTCGCATCACCTGTCTGTCACCATTCGCATACTCTTTTAGATGTGGTCTTTTTCTGTGGGTTAACAACTGATTGGGCGCGCGTCACGTCAAGTGAATGCACGAGCCAAAGAACAGACCCGTTTCACCTGGTGAGGAGATACACCACATCATCAGCACCTGCCGGAAAATCCGGCTTGTCTTGCTCTGTCAGAGCAGGGACAGACAATAGGCCTCCTAGCTCGAGCAAATTCCTGCAACAGTGCACATGTTCAACCATCACTGTGTGATTTTTAAAACATGTATTTTTTAAAAAGGTGTGAATTAATCTGGTCCCTGCCTGCATGACCAGCCTTAGTCTTCATGGGGTTATTGGCCAGTTTCCTTGTTTTACCATGACAGGGCCTTCATGAAACTACAAATTTCACTGTGAATGATGCTTTGAAAATTATTCTTTTTAAAAAAAAAAAAAAACAATGACCGTCAATCAAAAATGACTGAGGAGGAAGTCAAAACCGTATTGCATTGTAGCTCCATGCGGTTTATTCCTGGAGAGTCACAATTTGCAATTTTTATACCTTGTGAACCATCTAGTTGGTGAAGTGGCTTCACCGTGGATTAAAGTCATTCCTGAGTATTCCTCAGAGCATCTCAGGTCAACATCACACTAAAAAGAATCTTTTAGGACACAGAAAATGTAATGTGAAACAGACCAACAAGATTTTAGAAAAAGGTGGGAGAAATAATGTCAAAGGAGGAGGAATGTGAAGTCTGTCTTTATGTTTGATCACATATTGCTGATTAATGCTGTGACAGAAGTGTTCAAGCGTTGGAAGGAAGTTGTTGCTGATGCAGGATTATCAGTCTGTGAAGAGAAATCTCTAAAGCTCGGATTCTCTTTTCCACTTGCAGAAATCTGCAATCGATCAGCTGGCAACCATAGAGACAGAATACAGTAATCTCAAAGGTAGGTGCAGATTTATGGGTCCCTACAAGTGTAATGTATTAATTAGATGAGAGCAGATGCAACACAGTGTTTCCATATTTTACCAAACACATATACTGCTTCAGATGCATTCTAATGCGCTTTTGTTGCAATTGAAAAATGGAACTTCAAATAATGTCTCAACCTGGCTTTTAATGTGAAACACTGAAAATCCCTCATGTCATATGATGATACTTCCAGTGGCAGTCGATAAGGAGAATGCCAGCTGGACAGCAGAAATGGAAACACTGCATAAGCATCTTCAAGCACGGAGCCCAGTGTGTGACTTTTTGAAAAAAAACTCACAAGCAGTAAGGTATGGTTACTTTTTTTACTGAAATGAAAACGATTTTTCCAAAGTGCATCGAACATCTATTGTGAGATCTACGCATTCACTGTGTTTTCTGTTGCTGAACTGTCTTTTACAGCAGCTTGTGTGGCATACAAGTGGATGTGGAGGCCCCCAAAAAAGAGGAGGCAAAGGCAGAGACTGCTAAACAAGAAGAACTGAGCGCAGAAGCACCAAAACAAGAAGAACCCAAAGTCGTGGTCCTTAAGGCGAGATGAGGTATTACAAGTTGTGCTAGCCTCTCTACAGCAATTCATCTGTGTAAAAAAACATTCCATCATGTTGTTTTACTGGGTTGCTGTCACATATGGTACAGGTACAGGTTGGAGCCAAATGTAGGACTACTTAAGTTTAGCGGTTGCTAATTGGGATGTTTCTGAATGTTCCTTTTCAATCAGTTTCTTTGTTTTTATGCAACAAATTGATGAAGATGAAGATACATTTTGATGCGGGTTATATTTTTCATATGTGTGTGTCTTGGTGTAATATGCTTTATAATATAAATGTCGCAGTGCAAATGGTTTGTGCTGGCTAGGCTCACTCACATTTGTTGCCATTGAGATGCAGTATGAGAGGAAAGCTCCTCCTCCGCTGTCGGATTCCTCACTCACCAGCAGCAATGATTGTCTGCCATAATTCACTTTGAACCAATGGCACAACGGCAAGGAAAACGCGGCTGTGAATGAGGGTTTTTCTTTCTTTCTTTCTTTTCTTTTTAAAGGGGTTGTATGTATACAATATCTGGTGAATAATGTACTGAATTTGATTTAACTTAAATAAAATATAATCTTTTCCTATGAAATAAATTGTCATTAATCACCATTCAACATAAATGTACATCTCTCTTACATTTGTTCAACTTTGATACTGATACTGGTAGTGGTGGAAAAAGTATTATAATCTGAAGTAAAAGCAGACATTTTTTATATATACTCAAATTTTAACTTAAAGGTCCAGTGTGGAGGATTTAGTGGCATCTAGTGCTGAGTGGTGAGGTTGCAGATTGCAACCAACTGAACACCCCTCACTAATCCTACACACTGAATTTTTAATACTGTTGTGTAGTTAATCTAAAAAATGCTTTGTATTTTTAAGGATAATATTATTACAATTTTAAATCCAAATATGATCTAAATATCATGATGTAGTTGAGTGGTTTCATGTATCATGAAATAGAAATATTAGAAGTATAATAGAAGTATAAGTTCAAATATCCTCAAAAACACCCTAGAATTGAACTTAAGTAAATGTACTTAGGTTGCACTGCTCAAGTTCCATTATAATCTACCAAAATAACCAATATCTGTGTATATAATATCAATAATAGTAATATCTTCGGATGTGTGAAATGTCTCCATCTTGCACTTTGAGCATAGTGGTAGTATTGGAGAGAAAATGACTGCCAGTACTCAGTCGGGGTGCGGGTGAAGAATAAGATGCTCATGAAGGATTTACAAAATTAGTGATTTGTAGAAGGGAAAAAAAAGCACACAAAATATATTCAATACATCACAGCAAACAGTAGAAATGCAGTAGTTAGAATCACCACATTGGGTCCACCAGTGTTTCCCCTTGTCTACTGCCTCAGACCTGTAGCGCAGCAATGGGCCCATAGCACAGGGGTTGCGGGGGGGGGAATTGTTGGACAGACACAGAGCTCATTGAGAAGACGAGATGTCCTGACCGCATTTTTGTTGCCTTTTAATGCCGAGTATCTGCCAACCAAATCCAATGCAGCATCTGTTTCTGTTTGTTTAGTTTATGTCATGTTACAGCTGTAAAATATTACCTGCACCTCAAGCTTTCTTTGATGGTTTCCTGAGATATTTTCTGGAGTGTGCTGTAGCATTTCATGTAATGTCTACATGTGGCAGTCTGTCAGAACCCTCTGAGACCTTCTGTTCTTTAATTCACTCCAGAAAGGTTTGTGTCATCTGGCCCGTACATTTTCACTTGTACACATCATCACCGCGCACACACACACGTCATTGTTACTTCAGTATAGATTACAACGCTATCAGCATGCAAATACACCACACATAACACACTGTAGTTATGTAGTCATGGTGTATGGCTTCACACATGGTTGGGCTTTACTTAACCACTAGCTAGCCATGTATGCAAACCATGTATGCAAACTGTGCATGGGATAGAGACATGTCAACATGACATGATGTTCCCCCCTCAAAGCATTAAAAAAGGCTCAGTTATTTGACTGCATTTAAATATAAGATGCTGAGAAATAGGGAGAAAGAAACAGATGTTTTATTGTCACGGTTCAGTTTGCACAGCATCTGCAGCATCTGCATTGCTGCAGCACGTTGTGCTTATTCTGCCTTTTGTTTTCAGCAAGTTTTTTTTTCCTATGTTAGATAACTCCTCTACCTCCAGTTCTGAAAACACAGAGATAGGTATTGAATAATCATTGTTAACCTTGTCTGCCTCTCTCTTTCTTAGTGACCCTGCCTCAGGGTTTGTGTGTGTGTGTGTGTGTGTGTGTGTGTGTGTGTGTGAGAGAGAGAGAGAGAGAGAGAGAGAGAGAGAGAGAGAGAGAGAGAGAGAGAGAGAGAACGAGAGAGAGACAAAGAGCGAGAGAGAGACCAAAGCACTGACCAATCAGAGAACCCAAAGCCTTTGTCTGTCACTCTCTATAAACTTCATTTATCCTGCTGAGGCTCCAGTTGTACACTTTGTATTCTGGCTCATCCTAAATGCACTTTTGTTTAGGATTGTATTTTAATTCACTGAGTGCTGCTAGACCCGCAGCTTTGTAAAGTGTTCCTGGTGGAAAGTTTTGTATATTTTCAACAGAAACTGAACATCATAGCATTCACAAATTCAAGTATGATTTTATTGTAGGATGATTGTTCTTCATTTGGTTGAACAGGTGTCTCTTTCATTTTGTCCACTTCCTGTAAGGTTCCAGATTAACTCCCTCAGATTATTTAAACCATCATTTTGCAATAGATTAATAAATATTGGTCATGACTGTTCCCTTCCCTAATTTTCTTTTTCTTTTTGTACATGAATCAGTGTTTTTCAACAAATACAAAAAAGAAACAACATATTTTACTTATGTACCAACACAAAGTGGAAAAAGACAAAAGAGTAAAATTGTAAATAAAGTAAAGATAAAGACAAATAGAGTGATTCTGTGTATCTTAGTGAGATGAGTGTCTATAAGATGAACTAAACCAAATAATGTATTGTTCAAGGCCATCTATCCAATAATATAATCCATGGAGATTGTCTCCATATGATCATTGTATTCAGTGCTTTGACATTTTGTGGCTGTGGTCATTTTGCTTTGTGATGTAATGGCATAATGATGTTATCCATTTGGTGTGATTAGTATGTGTAAAGGCTTGTTACATTTAAAAATGATCATTTTTAATTTGAACCTCTTCTTCACCATTTTTTTTTTTCCACCTTCGATAGCACTTCGTGTTCCCTGGTGTCACAGCATGTGAAGATTAATGACTTGGCTGTGGTGACTTTTTTAAGGAAATTATTTTGCGATGTGAATGTAGAAGAAGTGACACTAGACTGAATATAATATTGGTCATTCTAAGGATTAAAGTTTTTTAATCCTCATATAGTTACATTGTAGATTTCTATTATCATCTCTCACTTTGCCTCTCACTGCCTCCCATCTGTTGGAGATTAAAATACTCCCCCCAGGCTCCCAATTAGGCAATCAGAGGGCTATCATTCCGCCCCAATAGGCTCACAAGGTCAGCGTCATACCAGGAGAGGGTATGGAGACAGCGGAGGGCGGACATTCAGTCTGACTGATGTCATAAACGAGGGCTGCTGTTCATCAAATGGACTGTCTAATAAGGCGTATGGAGATTTGAAACACAGCATATAATGTACCTCTGTGTTAAAAATGGTATGTTGTCTCTCACTATAAACACTGTGTACTGTGTTCTGGATGAAGAAGACACCTCTTATCAGCTGCACCTGTTTCTTGCTGACTAAAAGCAAACACATTCTGACTCACCCACAGGTGAAAGTGTTATGTTCTTCATTAACCGTCATGTCTGACAGATGATGTGAAGTCAACACGTGCTACAGTCCCACACTGCTCCACACAGATGGATTAATAATACTGTCACCGGTCATCATGACAGCCAGAGGTCACCTTGACTGCAGAAACCCAACAGCAGTTTCGGAGGGGTGTTACTCCACACAGCTGATATTTGGTAGGTGTCTATAAGAACGATTGTCACCTTTTTATATAGAAATTTAAATCAAATGCACTAAAACACTGACTTTTAATAGAGGTCCTGAATATTGATCATGTTGACCATCCATTTGGAGGTACTGTACATACTGAGAACATTTTCTTTTTGACCAATGTACCCTAACATATACAAGACACACAGAACAGGTTTGGATTTTAATTGAGAAAAAATAGCAATACTTTGAGTTACAAATACAAAATACTGTACTTAAAACCAGTAGAAGTCCAGAAGTAAATGCAGCATAATGTTCTCTGAGTATCAAAAGTAAATGTACTCATCAGGAAACAATGACCAATCTCAGTTATTATTGGTGCATTGCTGTGTTAGCATGCATGCTAAAGCTGGTCAAAGTAAAGCTAACTGTTACCACTGCATGCACTGCTGGGTAGTTCAGTCTAAAATAATGCATTTTGTATGAAAAACCTTGATCTTCAAAGTAGATAGCACTGAAGTAGATTACTTGAGTTAGTGTTAAACAAATACCAAAAACAAACATCAAAAGGCTTTGATGGGACCATGATGAAGATGCCTGTGAATATTCTCATTCATCCAGGTCATGGTAAGCTTCAGGGCATTCAATCATTCGCAACTGGACTTTGTCAGTTTGTCTGACAAAGTCCAGTTGCGAATGATTGAATGCCCTGAAGCTGACCATGATGAAATTTTTGCTGTCATTCTTAGTCAGATTTGGGAAGTTAGATGGAAAAAAGCGCAGCCATGCAAGATCCACCGTGTCTATGAGGAATTACATCTGTCGAGAGTGGATCAGTTTGACTTCTCTTCCCCTTTGGAAATCCAAAATTTAATGCTAGCCTTCCTGCTATAATGAACAAATGTCTAAAAAAAACTTTTCATATTGTAAGTCTTAATGCAAGGTTGACAGTATTCTGCTGTGGCTGCACAGTGGGAAAAAATGAAAATCCAAATGTGGAAAATGCGGTCATACAAGAACAATTAACTTTATGACTGCTGATGCTGACAAAGGACGGAATTCATATCTGCACATTTATGTTCTTGCGTTTGTTATGCTACTGTCTGCGAGGCACCAGCCTTCTTCTTGACTTGTCTTTGTACACAATCATCTTCATGAAGGTAAAAATTTGAGATATCAGTCATTTGATATATGTGATTGTTAAAGGAAATATTAGTAACAGGATACAACTAGTGACTTAGTGAGGTGACCTGTTCACGCCTGTCCTCCCTACAGGCAATAACTGAAAGTTATTTGACTTTGCGTATGCGGTCAGGTTTGTGTACGTGTGTGCGTGTGTGTGTCTGTGTGAGACGGAGCTCACACTGGGATGAACATCACAGCTATTGATCAGGCTAATGTGGGGAGGAAAGGCTGCAGGCCACAGCAGCTGATCAATATGCCTCTAATTACATCTGAGTGTGTGTGTGTGTGTGTGTGTGTGTGTGTGTGTGTGTGTGTGTGTGTGTGTGTGTGTGTGTGTGTGTGTGTGTGTGTGTGTGTGTGTGTGTTAGTCAAAGTGTAGATGGTTCCCTCCCAAACTCTCAGGGTTGTATATATAAATGCTGTCCCACACAAGAATTGCTCACATACTTAGCAGTTAGTCATGGATCACTTTGTAAAAAATCTTTTTAACAGCACAAACACACTTTTGCCAAGATGTTTTCTGACAGGACACGGGGACGCTGTGTGTGGATAAAGGGAATTGGTGAGTATCCTCTTTCTTTCTGTGAATCCTGCCTCGTCTTTCCTGAAGCAAGCGGAGTCACTGATCGGTGATCTAACATGCCAACACGATCTCTGACTCCCTGTGTTAGTGAAGGCCTTGTCACAGCCCTCCTGTGTTGTATGGGTATTCAGGTCATTCTTAATTATCTGATACAAACTCTACTTCATGCATTGTATTATCTGAGTCCAACACTGAGTTTGAAACGAGCTGACTTACTGTGTGATGCTGTCAGTGGATGTCACTCCTGTATGTATTCTCACTGCACTGTCTCTCGTCTGCGACAGGCCTCTCCACTCTGCAGGGGCTCCGACTGGCCAGAGGCTGTGTGATATGTTTGATATTCGGTTGTTCTTGTGCTTTATCCTGTCAACTAAATATCAGACATATTCCTACAGAGTCTGGCATTGACTTCTGATCCTTGCACTTGAGAAAAAAAGAGCCATGAAGTCAGATGTTCAGGTAAATGGTTTTGGACAGTGAACTTTGCAATTGCTGTAGTATTATCTGTCGCTAAATACTGAAGATTATCAGTGTAATGTTCCTTTGAATTCATTTAGTTCGATTGTAATTTCTTCAGTTCATTTCTGTGGAGAAAATGTGAGCATATGTTTTTATTACTGAGGTGGTTTGCTGTTAAAATGAATGTGAAGAGGTAAAACAGTAACAATGGTTTATTAACCATTAGAGTTCTGTTTATGCTCTGAATAAAAACATTAAAAAATGAGCCTGAATGTAAAGTTTCTCTGTTTACTTGCTGTTTCCATTCCCTCTGTCAAGCACACACACACACACACACACACATTGTGCACACCAATCTTTTTAATGCGACTGACAGCTGAGGCATTATGGTCTCTTTTGTTTGTCTTGCAGTGGAAGGTGTGTCAGTGAATCCTGGTCCCTGAGTAAACAGGTGTTTTACTGGCACAGCTCCATGACATCAGGGATCATAATAAACCAAACCTGATGAACAGCCTGTGGGCAAGGACATCAGAGCATGATGTGTCACTCCTGACCGGTTCATTCCATTACTGCTCTTGATGAGCTTTCATTTGCTTCTTTTTCAATAGAAACATATACAATTAAGTTTTTCATCATCTGTGATTTTATCCAAGCAGAACAAAACCTGATGGCATGTTAACATCGGCTGCTGTGATTCATTACTGTCTCCACATCTCTGATTCACGTCCTATTGCATCACACACAGCGAGCTTTATGCTTCAGATGCTATTTTTAATCTTTAATTAATTGATTTTACATCGAGGGAACATGCTTTTGGACTGTAAGCTAATGAAACATCCTCCCTCCCAGTCAATGAATTCCTCAATTTTATTATATAAGAGTCCATTTTCTAAGTACGCAAAATAAGTTACATCCTAATGTGCACAAGCCTGCAGGAGCACGTGGCAGGAAAATCAGTGGCACTAATGTGAGTAAACGACATGCTTTTATCATTTTCTAATCAAATCAGTTACTGTATGAGAGTAAGCTTCATGGAAATGCTGCCAACAACCACCCATCACAAGATAATGTATTCTGTTTTCCTCCAGAACTTCACTGTAACTTGGCCATTGAACAGTAGCTTCAGGATTCCTCATGTGTACATCATTGTTGAAACCAAGAATATTTGGACAACAATTAGGAAATTGGATAGACAGGTCAGGGGGCACAGAAACCATCTGAGGCAATCTGTGGAAAATGTGGATATGTCAGAGCAGCATAAAGAGGAAAAAAGTGAGGACAGTGTGTGTGCTGCAGCACTAGAGGGCGTCTGGGCTGAGTGCATAAATTCAGCCCTGACTGAGTTTATGAGACTCATCTGAACTGTAGTCACACTTGAGGATCAGTTTCAGCTTTTGATTTTAAAGCTGTTGTCTAATTTCATGCAAAATGTATGTCCTTAGCTTGTTGTCGGTGCAGATGCAGGTTCATCGGGAGCTAAAATGAACTGTGTGTTCATTGAGGAGAGGTTAAGGTTAGACTAAGCCTCTAGGCAACGAGATCTCAAGTAACAAAGAAATCTGTGTGCGTGTCTGTGCGTGTGCACGGGCATGTGCACATAAGCATGTGTTATCAGAGCTCTCAGGGTTGTTTATTCAAAAAGCTCCCAGCACAAAAAGGAAAAACGCTGAAACCCATCCTCCAACACAAAAATAACCTCAAATTTAACCAAGAGGCTTTCAAATATCATGCCCCCTCCCTGCTCCTGACCAAAAACCCCACGCTGACGCACACACATATCATGTCAAAGAGACTTTAAATAGGAAAATGAAGCTAAAGTCCATGGTAAAACCATGTTAAGAATCATGCAATCAGCTTGATGATGATTCATGAAGAAAACTATACAAAATTGAATTAAGCAACTGATGTGCGATTTGATCATTGGTCGTCATCAAAAACATCCAATGGATCTCTTTTTAAATGCAATACAAGAGTGGTGGAAAATCATTCAAAATAAGTTAATGAATTACATTAAAATGCTTTTACATGTATTTGCCAGTGAAACAGAACAATGTTATTATAGAGTATTTTCAGACCATAAGATTTTTTACTTTTACCTAAGTGAAGGCTCTGAATACTTCCTGCACCACTGCTTTAAAGTTTCTCTTAGATTTTAACAGTAAAAACAAAAAAACTCTATTAAAAAAGTCAATTTTCCACTTAGCTTTTAAACATCCTTCTCACTGATGGTCACTATAAAAGAAAAGTACAGATGTACGTGGATGTAGCACATGGGGTCAAGGGTTCACACAAATGCAGCTCCTGTGTGGCACAATAGGCCACTGGCTGCTTGTCCTATGGATGGTGTCACCTGTGAGATCCACTGATAGGGTCAAATGGCCCCCAGTGAGACAAATGTTATCTGAAAGAGTGCACACTGTATACTCTAGGGCAATTTCTGTGAAGCAGTAAAACGAGGGAGAATGACGAACATTGTAATAATAATGCTTTCATTTGTGTGTCTCTGCATACTGTTTGTGCATGTGCATGTATAGAATGGGAATTAATGAGTCAGGGCAGGGGGTGGACAAATAGCAACGAAAGAAAGAAGTCGAAATGAGTGCAGAGATAAAGACGCACCGCTCCAGTATAAATACGTGAGCACGGGGAGAGAGCGCATCAGTTCATGAGTGGCACTGAAGACGAGACACAGAGAGACAAAGGGGGGAAACAGGAAGGAGAAAAACAACAAGAGGGTGAATGAAAGCAAGGGGAGCAGAACTGAAAAAAAAGACTCCAAGGCAAGGCTTTTGTTTCACATTGTTGAAATAGGTAAGACTGTTTTTTTTTTCCTCATCTGGTTATAATATTTTTATTGTTTTTTTCTTTTTTTGTTCATTACTGTGCACCTTTTTTTCAGAAATGGCCAACACAACAGGAGGAGTGCTTTTGGCTTCACTGTTGTTCCTGAGTGCCAGTGTACCATCTCAGTCTGTGTATAATAGTGGCGAATGCTTCTTCAACACTAAAGGTACAGTGTGTGTGTGTGTGTGTGTGTGTGTGTGTGTGTGTGTGTGTGTGTGTGTGTGTGTGTGTGTGTGTGTGCATTTCCATGTATTACTCATGTTGTGGGGACATGTGTGCGCAGTAACATTGTAGGGACTCGCCTTCTTGTGTAAATCATATGTAAATCATTAGGGTGAAGACTTGGGTTATGGTTAGGGTATGGTTAGGTTTAGGGCCCCACTACATTTATTGTATAGTTATAATTAAAAATTTCTTCGCAAATTTGGATTTTTCGCAACATATAACCAGTTAATGAAATATGATGCATACTATGTAAGTATGCATCCCAACAGTAAGCAACCCAACAGTATATTATTATTATCATTGTTGCTGTTGCTGTTGAGCCTTTGTTTAACCCGGTTCGTCCCACTGAGATCACAAAATCTCTTTTTCAAGGGAGCCCTGTCCAAGCAAACAATAAAAACACACACAATAGTCAAATAGACCTGACCTGCTGCAACAGTTACATGTAAATGCTGCTTAATGCCTCAGTAATAATAAAACTGTAATGTATAAAATTATGAAACAGTATGAAAGGGTTGATTTTGTATAATGCAGGACTTTTGTTTGAAATATATATATTTCTACTTTTATCCTGATGAAATGATTTAAGCTCTCCTTCCACCACTGTGAAAGTCACATTAAGGGATATTTTCCTTTTCAGGGAGCTGTGAACACATGGGGCAGGTGTACGGGATAGGAGAGAGTTGGATAACCAGTGACTGTTACCAGTGTGTCTGCATGGAGCCTTTTGGAGTGGGATGCTGTGATCAGTGAGTTTGTTTTAAATTCAGTCACCCCCCAAAAAAGTATTCAAATGTAGCATATAAACTCTAACTCTGGTCTTCCCTGCAGTGGATCTAAACCTGTGGACTATCCAGACTGGTGTGAGATCATCCGAAAACCTGACTCTTGCATTAGTGTCGCAGTGATGAGAGTCAATCATAAACTACCCTGCCTCTGGGGACGAGGCCGTCTCAGACCAGCTGCAGGACAGCCGTGGAAATCTGACAATGATCCTTTATTTTGAGTTCAGCAATCAATAAAAAAAGCAATATAACAATATGTGATACTTATTTATCTGTATATTTCAATAAATAGGGACTATGGTTTTGTTTTATCACGAGGTCTGTGAATGACCAAACTGTACTGAATTTTTTAACAAAATCTGCAAATAACGACCACAGGAATCACAGGAAGTATCTGTTTTCTTTACATGCATAATTTCACATTTTAAAGTTGTGGTGTTGATGTTTGTTGTTGATGACTGTCTGAATGTTTGGATTGTTCCTGGTTGATGTTGCAAGATTGAATAAAAATATATATTCAATGTTTGTCTAATTTCTGGTTTTGTTCAATGTGGGTTTTTGTTTGTTTGTTTGTTTTTGTTTTTGTTTTTGTTGTTGTTGTTGTTGTTGTTTTTTGGTATTTACTATCCTCATTTAATGGTGTTATTACTTGTTTGCTCTCCAAGCCACTCCCATGTGAGATCAGTGCATGAGTAAAGGTAGCAACATCACACTGTACAAATACTCTCTCATGAAGTCATTAACTCACATTCTACTTAAATAGAAGGAAAAAAGTATTCTCTTTAAAATATGATTAAGTACCAAAGTAAATGTATATCATATTATTAGATAAGAATCATTGACATATTAGAAAAGCTTGTGAATTTCTCCCATGGGGAAACGTATCTTAACCAAAAATACATACGATACATGAATAAATAAGACATTTTTTTTCAAACGAAGTAAAGTTATTAAATAAATGTAAAGTAGCAACAAAAAAAAAGTAGAATATTTGCCTCTGAATTGTGGTGGAGTAGATGTGTAAAGTGGCAGAAAATGGAAATATTCACCTTAAATTCACAATAAATACTTACAGTATTTGAGTAAATGTGCTTAGTTCATTCACCACTGGAAAGTTTTTTTTTGTTTTTTTTTTCAGTGTAGGTGAATTATAATTTGTAACAGATGATCAACATGATGAATGAGGAAATTGAATTTTATTTTGAAAGGACAACTCTGTCGCAGTGTTTGTACGTCACACGGTGGCGCGCTCTCCCTGTCGATGCTTGTTGTGAATGGACTCGTTTTGCCCTTTTTTTTTTTTTTTGGACTTTTCTAAATTTGGTGGTGGTTTGAATTAAAGAAAAGACAGCAGGAAGTATTAACATGTGGATACTGACTCCGCTGCAGTCTGGAGGTGACTTTCTCTGTCGTGTCGGCATTTTAACGCTAGTTTAACACACAGCGAACAAGTTTAAACTTATCGCCTCGATCATATTACCTGTGCTATCAACCTTTTGCAAAATGCACTCATGGACTGTGTAGAATGGGTCTACGGTTTTGTTACCGACATGTCCGTTTAGATATTATGTTTTGGGCGGAGGCTGCCTTGCAGTGATAAACCTTGGCCATGTGACAGTGCTGTAACATTGGTTTCATTTCATGCGCAGGTTGTGGATGTGTGGTGGACCTTGACTTGCAGGAAATCTATCAAATATGTGCTGTTCCTTCACAGATAACAGTGAAAAACATACCGCCTGCTTGTGTCTTATATACCGTTGCCACTATTTGATTACATATTCAAATCCATGTAGTACATGTATATATAAAATCGACACTAGACATTGAACCATGACCTGGTCCATAACCTGCCTGCTGTCACTCACAGGTGAGACCCACTATCTGCTCCCCAGTAAGGAATATGTGGTGGGCCGCAAGAGCTGTGACATCCTCCTGTCCAACGACCAGTCCATCAGCAGGGCTCATGCTCACCTCACTGCGGCTGACCAGGTGAGAGGAAGGCGGAAATATGACCAAAGATACTGACAGTTAAATCAATATACACACATAGAGAAGACTGCACGTGTCTGTAGCTGGAGTTTATGTCAAGATGCAAAGAGAGTTTCTTACTGATACTGATTCTGCAATATTAGAGGGAATGATGATCTTTGCATCATCTTTACATATTTTCATTTTCGTTGAGAAACATATTAGAATGAGTATGATGTGATTTTTGTGGGGATCTGTGCGAAACAAAGATATTTTCTTAAGTCTGTAGAGTGTGATGTGTAGGCCCCTGACAGTGTGTGTGTGTGTGTGTGTGTGTGTGTGTGTGTGTGTGTGTGTGTGTGTGTGTGTGTGTGTGTGTGAGAGTGAGTGTGAGTAATTAATCCTCCTGCACCAACACCTCCATCCTTGTTCTGTAGAAAAGGAAACCAGCACCACAAACAGGAACTTGAGTTTGGGGTTAATTTGATATGATCACTTGCAGGCTCACATCCTCATGACGTGAGGACTTTGGTATAATTTTCACTGGCATGAATTAGTGAAAAATATCAAATAAGATGAGACACAAATTAGACTGAAGAAAAGTGTTTCATCATCACTTGGTATGACCATGCAAGTCTGTGCGATGACCATTCATTTGTCAACTGTCAGTTTGAAAAGATTCTCACATATTGGTGTGAATATTTTTCAGGATTATAAAGATATTCATTTGCACCTATCACCCATCCCTGCTAATACTGTACCAAATACATGAGTAATGTGATTTCATTTGGGGAGTATTCGCCTGTGTGATGGCACTTCTGCACATCAGGTGGCACTGTTGCACTAATCCAATTCAACTAAAACTGAAACAAAGACTACATCGTGGTCTCTCCCAAGAATAACACCACCTCGTTTTATAAAATGGACTGTTGAGGGATTTTAATATCTTCTGCAGTGAGTTTGATAAGATATTTGTTGTGTCGCGCTCATTCGAGTACCCATCCCACCTGAAATATGTTTTAAGAGACTGATAAAGTACAGCTGCACCTCAGCGTTAATAATAATTGCATTAGTTATGATATCTTGTAGTTCTGAATGTCAGCTGTTTAGCATGTGGACGAGGTTTTAGTCTCCATTTTATCTCTTACTGATTTTCTGAGCTTAGGACACATTTCCATCTTCAAAGGATGGGTTTCTCATTGAGACATGAATAATTGAACAGAGAAATGGTTTTGATTGACAATTTAACGAGTTGCTCTTATGAATTATTCCCCTTCTTTCTAGACCCTGACTCTGAAAGACACCTCCAAGTATGGTACATTCGTCAACAGCCAGCGCTTGACAGAGAACACGCCCGTGACCCTGAAATCAGGGGACAATGTTACGTTTGGGGTGTTTGAAAGCAAATTCAGGTATGTAACTGAAACATGATAACGGATGCACAAACCAGTGCGTGAAGGGCGGGACATGTTGCTCATCCATACACACACATTTCCAGGTGGACTGAGACTTATGAAGGGAACATTGCCTGCAAGTGTGCATGCGCACGGTTTTAGAAGTCAATCTTTTGCCGCATGCTTTTTTCAGCTTTGTGCACACGTACGCTTTTAATATGGATCCTTCACACTGTTGAATGAGACCCCTCTTTAGTTATGTTACAGAATTTCTCTCACTCTAAACCTGTTGCATTAGGAGCCTTTGTCACTGCTTCGTTTCAGTGTGGTCCATCAGAAGCCAGTGGTGTGTTCGTCATGTATGGATAGTGACGGCAAGGCGTCGCTCTCTCAGGCCCTGTTGGCTGTGGGTGGAAAGCTGGTCAACAGCTGGTCTCAGGACTGCACCCACCTGGTCATGCCATCTGCTAAAGTCACCATCAAGGTCAGGACCGGACGCTGTATCCTCATTAGCACGTGACGTGTTCGTCCCTGAATATGTGTTGATGTGCTTCCTGTTCTCCTAATTAGACTATTTGTGCTCTGCTGTGCTGTCGTCCCATCGTGAAGCCGGAGTTCTTCTCAGAGCTCAGCAGAGCCGCTCAGCAAAAGCTACCCCCTCCTAAAGCTGAGAGGTACTGTACAAAGCTTTGTCCACACGGTCCCACTGAGGACGAGCTGCACGTCAGAGGACCAAACATTAACTGATCTGTGCTGTTCATTGTTTTGAAGTTTCACCCCTGAGCTCGATGAGCCCTGCTTGAGTAAAGAGAAGGTTAACCTTGGAGCTGTTCCAGTTCGCAAACAGCTTTTCACTGGAAAGACCTTCATATTCCTCACAGCCAAGCAGGTATGTCTGCGTCTGTCTTTGTGATAGTCTAATGTTGTTTTTATGCTCTGCGGACCACCAGGTAATGAGTTATATAGTCAGTCAAGGACAACGAAACACATGAGAGTTATGGATATGAGCACCTGTAATAGCCCATGTAATCGCCCTGCTTGTTTTTCCAGTCATTAGCTTACCAAACGATGGAAAGTCACATGATCTCATGAACCTCATGTTTGTCAGCTGAACGTCAGTTGCCAGGCAGTCGGCAGTCCTGACATCCTCGGGGAGCCTCACTGCTGACTGCCTGGATTTTACGAGAGCTGCAGCCAAAGATTAGTTTCCCCTTAGATGAGACATTTTCTGAATTCATTATTTAGTTTTGATTTTTATATGTTCGTCAATTCTAAAGGTATCTACGTCACTGTTTCTTCACTGCTCCAAACAGTTATGTCCATTAGAACAAGTATTATATTTATTATGAAGTAAAGCAGATCTTTGTAGTTGAAACAAATTGGTGGTAAGTTGTTAGTAATCAATTAATGAATTAATTTCAGCATTTTACTGATGTGTCTTTACATCACGCTCGCTGGTGTAGAATACCACATCCATGAATCTTACATGGATGAAAGTCTTAACCTCCTGATGAGGTCTGTTGCACTGGGGGATGTGCAGGTTATGAAACCTCGTCGGGAACAGCAAACTCATCTGTGCTGACCTGCTTATTAACACAGGGTCTGTTGTCTGATGGGTGTTTTTAAATATCTCTTATGTGAGATGATTTCTACACATTTGTCCATAGTGACATACTGGAATTTGCCCTTTATGTGCTCACTGCAGTACGTCTTTGTCAGCTTCTGCATGCTTGCTTTAAGCAGCCAGCTGAAATGTAAATTGTAGTCGTCTATCGTCACATTTTGAGCGAGTGTTTCTTTGTTTTCCAGGTTTGAAGTTGCATGTGTACATGTGTACAGCAGCACTATAGAATATCTCCTGGAACAGATGCTTTTACAATAACTAAAATATTTATAGATCACTTAAAGGCTTTAGCCTTCAATCAGACTGACCTTGCACGAGAGGAGACCCTCAGCTTCAGCTGGGGCTGCTGTAGGGTCCTGTCATTTCCATGATGCAGAAAACAAAGATGGACTTGATAAAAATTAACTGTGAAATGTAAAATATTGTGAAAATTGGATGTAGTTTATTAAAAAAAATCAGGAAATTTGTAGTGTTAGAGCAGCAAAGGGGGTGGCACAAAGGCAAGAAGCATCAGTACAAACACAAGCAAACATAATAAATAAATCTGTCCTTCACACACTGTGGGTGAAGCGGCCTGTCACAGAACCGATGAGCAGTCATGATTGTGTCACTGCTGCTCTTCTCTGTTGTTTGCAGCTGAAGCGCCTGAGTGCGGCAGTGAGTTTTGGAGATGGCAGGTGTCAGCTGCTGGAGGAGGGCTCTCTGCCCCGGGACCTGCTGGAGTCTCCACAGAGCTGTGTGATCGATAGCACAACAGGCAGCTCCCAAGCTCTGCTTCCCTCCTCCTCCACCGAGTGGGCAAAGTCTGTGAAGAACATTGTTCAAAGGTTTGCACAAACTCCTGTTTATCTGTCGAAAAGTAGTGAAGAGTGTGTTTCCACAATTTACTTGTCAAGGCGATGATTTCTGAAGACTTTAAAACTCCCACTGACACAGAAAGGGCCTTCGAGTCATCACAGAGTCTGAAATTGGTTTGGCTGTCATCCATGCTTCATGTGAGCTGTACTGCAATCCATCCTGTCCAGTTCCAGACTCAGGTGAGTGACCTTCTTTTTTTTCCATCTATATCATTTTACTCTGGTGTAAATATTTTTCTTTGATTTGTTGATTTGTGTTTTCGGTTTAGAGTCGGAACCAAAAGTGAATCCCAGAATACCGAGTGCCTCGCTGTCACAAAGCGTGGCGGTGGATGAAACTGTGTTACCTGCAGCATCTCAGAATATCACAGCTTATGCAGTAAACACAGAGCTGTCACAGGGGTACCAACAAGCACTCACAGACACGCATCCACTAATATGTTTTATTCTTCTATTTGTTATAGAAAGTCTGTCTGACGTGTGTAATTGTCCTTATTTATCAGGACAGAGCGAAGAGAAGTTACAGAGGTGACGGCAGTAGGGGAGACTCCGGAGAAGAGGCAAAGCCAGAGTGCATGTCAGCTCCGTGGATCCAAACCCAGAGCTCAGAAGATGGCCGTTGAGGGCGTCGTGGCTGATACAGGGAGCTCATTGTTCAACACTGTAGAGAACAAAGACTCACAGAGGAAGACGTCCGAGTCCAAACTGACAGGTAGCTGCATAGATGGAGCTTTACTGTATCTACACGTCACTTCTTCTTGGTTGGTGCGTTCCTACACTGTATCTGGCTCCATTTGTCTGATTTAATTTGGTTTTAAACTTATTTGGGGTGGTCTAGTGGTTACTGCAGCGAGGCCACAACACCCATCTGTTAGACAAATAGTTCATTGACTTCCAAAATATAACATGTTCATCAGTGAGCCAGGCTAGTTTTCCCCCCCTGTTTCTAGTCTTTATGCTAAGCTAAGCTAACCTGCTGCAGGCATGGTGGACAGATATGAGAGTGACATCAATCTTGTTTTCTGCTTTCTCTCAGCAAGTAAGCACACTTCCCAAATGCCAATCTGTCCCTTGTGTTCACTCACAGTAGAAGCATCAGCCGAGTGCCTCTGATGCTGTAACAAATCAGTCAATTAATGTGTTTTTTGCAGGCACTAGTGGTTTTAGGTCCCAGCCATCCCAGCTCACGACCAGTGGTGGCATGAAGACGTTCCTCCAGAAGCAGTCTCCTCAGAAACAGAAGATCTCTGCACAAGCTTCCCCACAGAAACAGTCAACCCTGACCAGTTTCTTTCAACCAGTCAGCAAGAAAAGGTAAACATGTGCACCTGAGGCCAAAAGGACCATATCAGTGTTTCTGCATGTCGGTAGTAAAAAAAACTCCATCACCCAATGACAGTAAATAGTAAGGAGAAACTGCTCTGCCAGTTAGCTGTAGCCATGTGGAAGGAACATTTCTGAAATTCACGCTGGAGAGTTAAAAAAATGAAGCAGCAGAATCAGAGATATTGTCTGTTTTGTTCTATAGATTTGTCTTTCTTGATCTAACGTGACGCCTACATTACCCACAATGCAACCATTTGCTGACAGTGCAGTTGGAGATGTGACTTTATTGTACTAGTAGCTGCTAATGTAGCCTCAGGCTGCTAGCCTCAAACGGAGATGAGAGTGGTCTACAGAGGTGCTTAAATAACATCACTTGAGATGATTTATCAGATTTCTTGAATCTGTGGAGCCACAAATGGCTTATACAGTTTTTTTCACATAAGCATAAACATACTTTGATGTGTAAAATCAGTCCTTTTTAACAAATGTACTTTAAAAAACTGAAAAACTGTTTTGTCCAAACCATGTTTTTGGAGAAATTGTGCTGCAGTGGCTGAGAGTCTGTTCTTCTGTGTATCTTTGTTTCATCCTGTAATCAAGGCCTTTGGAGGACGAGCTCTTCGCTGTTGTGTCAGAGCCAAAACGACCTGTACTAGAATCGTCCATCGGCATGCAGGCACCAAACACCTCAGCCACTTCCAAAGACGCATACACGTGTTCAGACAGAGTCCCTGCAGCAACATCCCAGACTCCACCGGGGTCATCGGCAGATCTGTTTGGGGAACGGTCAGCGGCTCAGTCGCACAGGGCCTCCCTCGCTGTCCAGGAGCAGCCACAGAGCAGAAAGAGGAAGGACATGGAAGCAGAGATACAGATGCATGAACTGGAGTCTATCATGTCTGAGGATATGGACAGCTTTGATGAACAGCCCTCAGATAATCAAGGCCAGCGAGCGCAGCCAGTAATGCACACTTCAGCTGGAAAGAAACAAGTTATGAATACTTTACCTTCAAGTAAGAGGCAGCGGGTCCACCTCGAAGAAGATGCAACCAACAAAAAGCCACAGGCAGGCCTGAAGAAAGAGTCGGGCTACCATAGCAACCACAGCCAAAAATCTGAACAGCACATCATCTCCATCAAGACGGAGGAGGATGATCCTTCAGAACAGAGGAAAAGTTATCAGGAGTCCAGCAAAGTGTCATCTGCCAGTACGAGTAAAAACATCGAGCCTTTTGACGATGATGAGGCGTCTTTCATTGAGGTGAGGACTTACTGTCAGTTTGTCAGTGTTGTTTTGTTCATCCAGTATTTTAGAGGCTTAAGCTGTAAACTGTCTCAAAACAACAATATGAACACACATGCTTCATCCTTTTTATTCCTGCAGGATTTAGAACTCATCAAAGGAGATATTTGCCAGCCTAAAGAAGATCCGAAGAAACCCGTCACAGTCAAGCAAGAGGTCCAGGTGAGTCCTCTCTACTGTAATCTATGCAAGAAGGAAAATTAACTGTCCATCAGACAAAGGCTGATTTCTTAATGTGCCATTTTGCAGGAGTCAAAGATTGACAAGGACCTTCCTCAAAAGTTGCTGTCAGTGGAGTTTCGATCTCTCGCTGTGGCTGCACGTCCCAAAACCAAATGTTTCCGCAAGGTGTTTTTTTTACACCCTATTCATGGATGAAGACATAATGTTTTTCCGTGTGTGTGTATGTTTCATATAAATTATCTTGTGTGCATGTGACAGATCTGCGCGCCAGGTGCAAGGCGCTCACCTCACATCATTGGAGGGTCTGATCTGCTGGTTCACAACAGGGGCAAGAACTCTGAGCTGGATGAGTGGCTGAAAGACGCAGCTGAGGTACTGTTGTCACTCCGTCCCTCCTATCTGTCTGTGGTCCGTCTGTGATCCGTCTGCAGCCATGATTTGAGCCTGTGTTCATTTCAGGAGGAGCGTCAGAGCAGACGGGACGAGACTGTAGGAGATGAACTCTTTAGGTGAGAAACTGGACCTTATTTTCTGTAAGAATTGTAATCACTTCGTTTAAACATTTACGGCTTCATAGAAAGGTAGGGTGCTCGTATGTGAAGACCTTTCACGTGTGGAAAGGCTGAGTTTCATCTCGCCTCTGTTTTGTTATTAGGAAGACATTTAAGTAGCATCACTCATTCTCTCCCACATCATACTGACTCAATCTGAAATTGACCATCTCAAACCCATTGACCTGAAAAGACCCTAATAGACCTTAAAACCTGGGCCACGGCTGCCTATGCGTCATGGCTGCCTCACTGAGCTACTGTGCCTCACACATGTGTCGTGTGCTGCTTCCTTTGATATTTCTATTTCATTTCTATTTGGTTCAGACAGAAAAAGAAGTGTGTGCGCAATTGTAAAAGCAGAAATGATATTTTTGTCATGTCTGTGACATATTCTACAGATACAGACGTTGAAACAGTAGTGAAAGATGTATGATGGCAGTCTGACTATCAACCCATCAGCAGATCATTTTCGCTGTGTGTTTTGGCTGAGAGCCACATGCGTCACGCTGAACGTCTAAATGACGTGTGTCTGACCTGTTAACATGGCCGCAGAAATTAAAAGCAGGAGAACATAAAAGAGAAAAGGCCAATACGGCAGCAGCATGATGAGCGCTTAATTAACAAGCAGTCGAAAAGCAGAATGTCCAAAGTAAGTCCAAAAACACAGTCATGTGTTTATATTCTTCAAAAACAAATTTATGGAAATAACTGAAAGTCCTATTTTCACCTCCTACACCTGCCTCCTACCTCTGTACTCTATAGCCAGTGACAGAAAGTACTGACTCTCCAACCAGTTTAACATCTGAATCAAATTCCAAGAGCTAATCGCCATTTAATTGTATAAATTGTTTTCTTTAGTCATAACTTGTGCTATTCATTATGAATTCTGTTGAAAATAATGCAAAACAAAACAGTATAGCAGATAAAACTGAGAAACTGTCCGCAGTGGATGTTGTCTTCAGTATCATGTGTGTTACTTTGTGTCCCGTCTGTGTTTATTGTTTGTCTGGACAGCTTGAAATGTTTCCTCTTTTGTCTCTTTGTCGGCTCACGAGAAGCTAGGAAGAGCTATGGCACTTTCCCTTGTTAACTGTTGAATGTGTTCATATTCAAGTGAAAGTGGTTTGTTCTCCTGGACGTTGAAATATGGGTAAATAAAACCTTTCACATTGTGTCTTGTAGTAGACTAGACTAGTCCAAACATCCTAGACTTGCTGGTCTCTCACTTCGTGTCAAGGTGGTATAAACAGTCTAAAGTCTGTGCAGCCTCAGTCTTTGCAATCAGGTACAAACAACATAATTAAGTGAGAATTATGGATATGGGGCCACTCTATCTTCAGTTTAACCAATCAGAGTGTAGTGATTCTTTCGTCACAGCGGTTGCCAGGGCAACAGAGGTGATGTAAGCTGGCGCTGCTGCTGCCGCCGATGTGTTTTCTTTGACTAAGCAGAAAAGAGACAGTCTGAGATTGATTGTGTGTGTGTGTGTGTGTGTGTGTGTGTGTGTGTGTGTGTGTGTGTGTGTGTGTGTGTGTGTGTGTGTGTGTGTGTGTGTGTGTGTGTGTCAAGGCTGAGCTGTTTGATCACTGAGTCATGCTCAGTCAGTCATGCGTAGCCGGGGAACAGACTCCGCTGCTAAGAAAACAATCCGGTATTTTTTCGGTTGGTCTAAACGAAGTTTCCAGACGTGGTTTATAGGAAGCCTGTTTGCTTTAAGCTGTTCAAACACTGTCTGTGTTTTACAGCACTTAATTTGGGCTGTTTTTATTGTTTGTTCAAAATGCCTCTAAGGACATTGAGGAATGGTCCACGAGGAATGTTAAAAGCTCATGCTGGCATGGACAGACCTGTGACATAAAGTCTCTTCTGTGTGTCTTTAGGTACAATCCCACCAAACTATCCAAGAGAAGATGAAATGCCTTCATCTCAGTGTCCTACAGAGCGAATTCATTTCAGAGGCTTGGGAAGTATGTCATACTCCATCAGCACTTTATCAAAGCAACTCCAGAGATAATTTGACAGATAACTCTTGATATTTGTATTTCAATTGTAATGCTAATGAATACAACACATGCTTACCTGCTTCACAACTGCTAACATGATAAGAAGTGTTTGCCAGCATTTTGTTCTGCCGTTCTTTTTGTTTTATCTCTAAATGTCTTCATGCTCTGCCTTAAGCCACTGACAGCAAGCAATGTAACAAAACAGTCTCACGTTCAGAGATGTTTCTCATAGTTTTTTATTTGTCAATGATAAAAAAATGAGGCATACAAAACATTAAAAACTCTTCAATTGTACAAGAGAGCATTGAAACTCTGCATGCTTAAAGCAGCTATGCCTTCGTTTTGAAGTTAAGACCAAATGTGTTCCCTGGTTTTAGCTGAACTGGAAACTTAAAATGGATTCAAGTTGCCGTTTTTGAAACGCTCTCTGATGAGCCAACCCTACAGGCACTTGTACAGATCTGAAGCTGTTCAGATAAGTTGTCGTCATGCCAAAACATCTTTGAGCCTTTCACAGATGCTTGAGCCCCACCTCTCCCTTCATATTCAAGGCAAGTGCCGTGTATGAGTTGAGAGTTGACTCAGCATTCAGCTTGAATTGTGCAGTAATAAGTAATTTTTCATGGGCAAAAAAAGGAAGGAGACTTGCTTTTGAACACAGTTCTTTTCTCTCTTGCAATGGGATTATTTTGATTATTACTTTGTATTTAAAAGCAAATTTTCTACTACTACTTGCAAGTTGCTTTCTAAAACCCATACACATCTGCACTTAACTGTAAGGTACATGGATGGACACAGTAAATCTGTCGATGCTTTATTAAGCTGAAGATTGCTCTGGGAGCTGACAACAGTGGACAGCTGTGTCCAACCTGGATGTAGTAGGAACATATTTTTCAATTTTCTTTAAGTAGATCTGTAACAATAACGAGTTATCTCCACTTTTGAGTCACCCAGTCTCCTCTGCAGTCCTTTAATGTACTTCCTTTTCTTAAAGCACTTTTCTGTCTTCTGCTCACAGCAGCTGCTGCAAGGCAATGGTTCATGCCTGCATGCATATATTTAGTATTCATATCAAAAACAAGTTGGTGAAAAAAGCATTAAGGAATAATTCAGCTGAAATTCAATATTTAACACAAGTAACAACATTTTCACTAGTTAACTGTTAAATGATTACCAAAACTTATACAGCAATGTGTTAAACTACTGTGTTAGTGGAAAAAGTAATGTGTCTACAGTAACAGCTTATTCAGTAATGCTTTACCCCCAAACACTGACTCTACCCTATTGTGTTGAAGGGGGCAGAGGAAGAAAAAAAAATCCCAACACACAATATCACATCACAATAAACAAACCATGAGCTGTGCGTGAGCGGCACACAAAAGAATTATGCATATGGCATCACACTCTTGCAGACGGTGTTTAACTGACTGAAAGGAGGGAAATATGGCCGTAATGACGAATAGATTGCTACTGTCACTGCTCACAACCTGTCTAATAGTTATTTGGCACTTAACAAAACAATATTGGCTGTTTACTGTGAAGCTGTATTAGAAAATGGAAGAAGAGTTATATATACACATGCAGAGTTGGGCAATATGGAAACAAAACAAAAAAAACGAATAAAAGTCACTGCAATCACTACGAGGTGATTGCTGTGTAGTGTTAACTAAACAAAAGTGTCTGCTATGTTTCACAGTATGAAGAGAAACCAATGATTTTAGCACAGTGATAGACAATAAGTAATTGCCATATTGCCCAGACAGGTTTAGAGTGAAAAGTTCCAAGATGGAGCTTAGATGTTAGCCTTCGCAGGGTTAGCCACAGCATGTTCAATGGCATACTGTTATTAGAATAATACAAAAAGGATGGTATAATGGTAAAATATAAATGATTTTAATGGTATAATAGTAAAAATGGGTATCCTGCAAGTGTACTCTTCTGTTTTATCTTCTTTAAAGCCCCTTCTCTCTGTGTGGATCTATATGGGTTTAGATTAAGATGAAGTGGCACTGAAAATCTGTGTTGTATTCGTGACATCTACATAAAGGGAGTATGAAGGCAAGAACTGCATTACTTTTCACTATATTCTAGTCATGATGTAATTGGCAGCTACTAAGTTAAAGGACCAAACTGGTGTTTTATTTTCTACAGATCGCATTTTACCCATAAAGACCCCTCTCAGTGAACACCACACCCATCTTCATGTTGTCTAAATTTATCATTGTGAGGTAACGCTACTTAAAAGCATGGGATAAAATAATGAGAATTGTCCATGTCTCTGAAACATTCAGAATATTTCTGGAAAAACAAAACAAAAAACAATCTCTATCAATGGGCTGATGATGATGTGGATCTGTTAATCTAGTAATCAAGAAGTGCGCTGTTCTGGATGTTTATCAGAAATATAAACTGTTTCACTGTTCACTCTAGAGTGCCCATCTGAAGATGTTCATGCTGTAAGGAAATAAAAACACCAGAATGATCCTTTAATGATCATCTCTTTCGCCAAGATACTTCAATCCAAATGGTTCAGTTAGCAGTGGTTTCCAAGAATACATTCAGATCCACAAGTGAAGATATTTGCATAGAACACCTTTCAGTAGCACTTTGACTAAAGCAATAGGTGAGATTTGTTAGACTTTATAACTTCTTTAGGTATATGGCTCCATCTACCTACAATAGCAGCTAAGAATCCTCTAATGAAAAAAAAAAAAAAAATTGTAGGCTCAAATTAAGCAGGAACACTAAAGCTGCTTAGCCATGAACTTGTCGGGTCACGCGTTCTCAGATAGATCTTGTATGTGTCCACTTTTGCAAGCACTCACCACTCCAGGTTGTATTACCTAGAGTTGAGATGAACGTAACTTTGTAAGTTGAAATACAGATTGTTCTCCGAGTGTTCATCACTTAAACAACTACAGCTGTAAGTTGCATGGAGACTGAGTGTAGTGGCCTCTCCTTTCAAGCATTCCCTCTACTGAATGCTACGCTAAAATTAGACTAAGAAAATAAAGAAAGTGTGATACAACAGCAATTAAATGTTGTTAGTAAATGGATTGAAAGACACATGGTGAACAAAATAAATAACCCTGATGAAAATAAGGTCCCATTCAGTTGTGAGGTTACAGATTGACCAGAAAACATTGGCACACAGTAGCTTTGACTTCTGGGGACTTCTTATGAAGTCAGACAAAACTCTGGAAAGTTGTCTTTTGTTTCTTTAGAAATTGGTGTACATCCATTGTCTTTTTGGTCTCAGAAAGTTGTAAAAATTCCGGAGCTTTGATGAGAAAATACTGCATTAATGATGAAAACATATTAAAACTTGTTTTCCCCTTCACCATTTATATCAGTTGGCAAGAGCGCTTGAAATCGGTGCCCTACAACACAATGTGTACTGCTCTTCTTTCCGTCATCCTTTCAAATGAAGTTATTCCCTCCATTGCTGATGAGCTTCCCTTTCTTGAGTCTCTTCAGCAGACAGGAGGCGATGCCTAAAGCGCCACCCTTCAAAAAGCGAACAAAGTTGTCTCCCACCAGAGGGCCCATGGCAAACAGACCTGGCTCCTTGGTACACTCAAAAGTGTAGGGATGGATGTCAATGGGGTTCTGCTTGCAGGAGACGGGTTTTGTTGGATCCTGACCCAGGTACTGACCCTGCCCCTTCAAGAAAAACAAGTTTGGGTTTGTCCCGATCAGCACTAAGGCCATGGAGATCTTGAATGCCTTGAGGGAGTTGTTCCCCTGCAGCAGACACTTCATGTCAGACTGGAAGGACACCACACAGTGTTCAGGGAAACTGGTGTAGTCAGGGAACAGGCTGACACACTCATTACCAGCTATGGTGCCTGCGGCAAGTTGAGGCTTTGGGCACATTTTGGCACATACTGAAGAGGCCATACTAACTGCCTGGGGTCTGTTTGAAGCAGATGAGGTGGCCATGTTTGCGTATGTCTGAGAACACATCATGTTGTAGACTTTGTGGTACTCAGGATACAGGGTTTTGGGCAGCTGTTTGAAGATGAGGTCTGGGTCGTCTACGCTCTTACGAAAAACATGCAGCACTCTAATATTGCTGTTACAAGCGCACAGAACTGCATCTGCAGCACTTAAACCAGCACCCACGATTAAAACTGGATCAGAGTTCATATCCAGTTTTCTCCGGCTTATGGCCAAACCCAGGTCTGAGATGCTGTGAAATACAAAAGGTAGGTCCTCCCCCTCTACACCTAATCGAACTGGTGAATCAGATGCACCAGTGGCCAGAACAACATTCTCAGCAAACAGAGAGAAGGGGACATGAGTGTCGTTCTGCACCTGCTGGTATCCCCTTACTTCCCAGAGAGCCCCCCCCCCTCCATTGTTTAGACACTCAACTCCATTTCCCTCAAAGCCTTCATGCCCACCATCTCCCACCCCTCCATCTCCTTGATCAGTGTGGCCATTTTCCAGACCTTCTCCCTCATGCCCCCGGCAGAGTTTCTGGACAGAGGTCACATACGTGTTGTCAACAAAATTCTTTTGGAGGCCCTTTAGCTTCACATAGTTACGATAATAGGATGAGATCTCCTCTGGGGTGGCTCTGTCACTGGTTACGTCCCTAGAGAGAAGAGAGATGATGAGGAAAGCACAGAATTAAACTGAGACTTGAGCCCTGTCCTTAATGTCCTCTCTCAGTACCTGCGTTTCCCATTAGTCAAGTCTCTGTAGTTAACCCCAGGAAGCTCCATCCAGATGCCAAGACTAATAGTCAGCATGGAGCCTTCCATTGCCTGAGGAGAGAAGACAAGGGTAAAGGAAAATGCAATGTCAGAGAATGACAAAAACGAAGTGATTGAATATAGATCATTAAAGGGTGTGGCAGACTGAACCTTGTAGCTTACATGCCAAGCACCTCCAGGTGTTGCTCTCCCCAGCACCAGATGTGGAATGTGCTGCTGCTTGTCCCTCCTCCATTGAAGGACAGGTGGGAACTCATAGCCAAAGTCAGCATTGGGGTGCAGTAGTGTGTCAAAAAGCACAGCCACTGGGTTCCTTGACCTCCCCTCAAGACCTTCACTCAGATATTCCAGGTCCTGCAGGAATGTAAGTCCTTATCAAGACATACTTATGTTACTGTGATAATGCCTACATATGCAAGGAATTCGTCTATGTTTTTACCTGTTCAGTGATGGGTAGATGCTTAGTCTCCTGCAGTTTCCTGTAGAGTATCGGGTTTGGGTGGACAGTTGCTGTATCTAGGTAGGGCTTGTATCCACTCAGCAGATAGGACAGACAAATACCTGATGGCCCATTGCCTAAAGACAAACCCAGGTTTGGGGAATGATGGATTAGCATCACATAGAAGCACACTACATTATGCTTTTCAGATTTCGAAATGTGTCCATGATATTAAACCATTAAAGGTCAGGAGGTCATGTGCAAAACACTTACCTATGATTACCACAGGGACAGTGGGTGGGTGCTCTTGTGGCAGAGTGGTCTCTTCCAGAAGAGGCATGGCTGCAGCCTGGGCCAGAGCCAGCACTGAGGAGGAATGATAGAAATGTGAAGAAAGTTCCAGACAAGTCTGTCGCCATCCATTTGATACCCAACTAAAAGCAGAGGCCCACTGGTGCTATGTGTTTTGTGCCCCCACTCCATGTTTCTAGGTCAAATTATTTGAACAGGTTCAAACTGGCTTGCTGTCTTTGTGTCTGCCAGTGTTGTCGTCTCGTGTTAGCTTAGATCCTGTCTCCATCCACCATCATCAGCTGACTCAAACACTGAACAGGGGAAAAACTTTTATTCATCCTGTTATTGTGCTCCCACACACAGCCGTGACCCTCCCTGTCTGTCTGGGGCTTCACACACGTGGAAACACCCCGCCACAACACAACGTGCCTCTATCTTTTTTCTTTGCCATCCCGCCAACGTCCACACACCCCCCGTCCTATCAAACATGGCCCGCGGCAAGGCTAGCCTCTGTTAACCCCGGTGCCGCTTCCCAAACAAAGGGGAGTTCTAATCAGATTTATGTAGGCTTGGGTCTGTTGTGAAACGTTGTGGTTGAGCATGTGTAGTGTGTGTTTGTGTGTTACGCGACAGTGCCATTGTGTGCCCGCCGGGCAGCAAATCCCCCCTGATCACTCCTCCGAGTGGGCCCTAATCCCACTGGGCCTGTTTATGTCTTTACCTCCCCTTTCAACAGCAGCAGGGTGAGAATGTGGTCCTGGCATGCTGACAGACCAAACCATCAGAGCTCCTCCTCCTCTCATACCCACCAGCCACCCACTACCACCACCACCACCACCACCACCACCACAGACACTCCCGCCAAAACATTACCTACTGTCCACAACGAACTGTGCCCACTTGCCCCAGTTTCGTATTAACCAAAACACTGCCCACACCGCCTTTTTGTTACATCCCAAAACTCTGGCTCCCTTCCCTTAAAACTCCCATGTCTCCCTGCTGCCAATACAGTCCCCCTCATTTCACGGGCACTGCTCTCTACCTCCCTCCCTCCCTCCCTCCCTCCCTCCCTCCCCCTGTCTGACCTGTGTCTGTAGGCAAACCAGTTGTCTTTGGCTGTTGGCTTGTTTACCCTTTTCAGTGAAAGCAATAGGATTCTACACATTGCCTTCCCCTGTTTAGAGAATGTCGTACCGCCAGTTGGTACATTCATACTGGCATTTCCATTACAAAACCCCACAGTGTTTACAGTCAAAATGTTGGGGGGCACTTAACTTTCCTCTATGTAATTTAAGATTATAGGGTTATTTGTCAACTTTTTCACTAGTAAAATAAAGGACCGGTCAATATTATCTCACTAGCTGAGAAAACAGAAGTATGTAGTTCAGTAAGGAAGTTCATTCCTGACCTTGGAAACAGTAGATTGTGTATGACAAAATCCCAATTTAAAGGTCAAATTACTGCCTTTTTGGAGCTCTCAACTGCAGCTCACATCTCAATCAGCAAATGGAATAAGATTCTACAATTCCAGAGCAGTATGTAATGTCTGGTCAGGATGATTAGGTTGTTACTCAGTCCCCTAAAAATGCTAATGTCTGCCAGCTTTCAGCCTTGACAGGTGTAAATACATGATGCAACAACAGTGCTGTGCTGTAGTTGCATCATGTGCTGACTGCACCTGATTCACAATACTATTTTATGTTACAGATTATTGATTATTAATTGATTTTAGATTATTGTGACAAAGCTAAGAGTGAACTGTGTGCTTTATTTCCTGTATCTTTGACATTTGATTAAACTTATTTCAGCACTAAAGTTGAAAATAGTACCAATCATCCAAACTGCTTCATCTTAGAGGAAAACAATGAATTGGATATAAATGCGGGGAAACCTTGAGAGTAAAAAACGATACATACACATCTAAAATGACATATTAAATAATGACAATAATAACAATATATATTGGTGGACTTCATTTGTGGTCCGTTGTACAGTCTACCTGCCCTTTCATGCGCGGACATGTGCGCGTTTTGCGCCGTGTGTGGAGAGGACGGAGCATACTTTTCTAGAACACAGTGTACTGAGTATTGTGGGCTATGCATTGAAAACAATTGACACTAAATGTTAAACTCTGATTTTCTGACAGCTTGAAAGGTGTGTTTGGTTTTAACAGGCCTACAGCCTCATCTATGCAACGTGGGCTAAATATGCACAGAGCAGCCTGCGGGTTGGCTACACAATTAGGTTAACTTTAAAGCACTAGATGTGCATTTCTTTGTGGACTTTTCTGCAGCGCAAGCTACTGGCGCAACAGCACGATGGAGCAGTTGGCCCACATCTACCTCATGGACCCGCAGCCTCAAACCTCCCACTGCCCTCCTGACTCCTGAGTAAGCAGCGGTCTTTGCAGTCTGCGTCCAATAAGGCACAAGGAGCACATGCGACAGAGGCTGTGTCACCATCATTGCATAATTTAGGTCAAATACACACTCACGGTGATCCGCAACACTCGGTCAAGAACAGGATCTCTTACCGCGTTATGATGTGTCTCTGTATCTCCCAGTCGCGTCCTGTTATCACGACCCACGGCAGCGTTTCTAACCGTATAAATAGGCAGACACCGGTGGGAGGACCTATCCAACTGTCCGGGGTCTTGCATGAGATAATAAGCCAGCCTCTCTATCGTCATCACTCGCGCACACACGCACTTACCTCCGTGCGGTTAAATCCGCGCAGACCTGGTTTATTCAGGTCTGATCAGACTGTAAATGTCGTCTGGGGGGTCGGTCTTCTCTGTTTCCAGAATGGTGTGTGTGTGCGCGCGTGTGTGTGTGAGAGAGAGAGAGAGAGAGAGAGAGAGACAGGGAGAAACCGGGTCCTGCGTTTGCCTTTGTCGTCACATGCGCATCTCTGCACCGGCAGGCGTTCGCAGAGGAAGAAGAAGATCAGCATCCTCACAGCGCCGCCGACACTCTGCTGTTCACTGAGTGGGCTTCAAGTGACCCACAGGTTTATTTTTAACAAATGCATTTCTCAGATCTAAGTAATGCTCAGGACAGCCCGATGCTGTACACTGTTGTCTTCTGGCCATATGGAGACAAACAAGCAAAGCCCTGTTTGAGGCTCTTATAGGATGTGATATTTATATCTCACGATGTGGGATGTGAGTGTTGGACAGTATTAACAAAAGAATTGTGGTCTTCTCAAAAACCTCTGGTAGTGAGGCTGAAGCTGAAACACGTCCTGGGAGTAGAGAGATGGCTCTCCAGGGAGGAGAGGGTTTATCATCTGTATAAGTGATAGATTTCCTTTGTACAAATGGAATATTTGGCCTGATGGTGGTGTTGCCTTTTAATGCAGTAGGCTGCTTGTCAGTTGTACTAACTTAAAGAGATAATGAATATACAGTGCATTTGCAGATAACTGCCACACCATAAAACCCATTATATTGAATATTGAATACTAAATATTGAATATGAGCTTGCCAACACAGCTGCTATGTCAACCAGGTAATAATGAGGCAAAAGAGTGACTGAAGAGAAAATGTTATCCACCAATGGTAAGATTCAGAAATGAGTAGAAAATATGAATGGTCTGTTGCTAGAAATACCAGTGAGTTTAAAATAGTTTTAGTGGCTGCATTGTTCAGTTGCTGGACTCAAAATGCAGTTGTCTAACTTGAACCTATTTTAAAAGTTGCACTTTCCTTTCTTTGGTGGGTAGCTCATAGCTTATGTTTAAGATATTAGCCAATGGACAGTTTATCTTAGGATTCATCATCATAAGTATTCACGAAATAACTGTTTGTTTATTAGCCTATAAAAAAAATCTTACCCGCACCAGCAGCATGTGTGATGCATCGGCAGGATCCCAGCAGCTGTCACTCAGCCCTGCGGAGTCCCGCCTCTTCACGTCATGATCCAATGAGCTGAGAGAAACCACCACTTCCGGTCCTTCATACAAACACATGCGAACTGGCAGCTAGCTCTGAAAACAATTCATAAAGTGACCACAAACGCCGCCGAAGATGGTCCAATTTAGTAGAATCTGCTTCCGGAAGGTAAGTACTGCAGACCCAACCTTAATGTAATTTAATTAATAGTTTACGAACAATTGCAATGGTGACATTGACTGGTAAGCTAACTGTTAGCTAGCTGGGTGACAGGCTCTTGCTAACTACTGTCAAAACATCAACCTTGACAAACTGTGATCTCTTGTCATAATGTCTGTACGCTAGACACCTGCGATTGTGTTCAACGATGAGTTTGCAGCCTTATGTCATGTTAAATGTCTAACTGTATTGAAGACGAGGTTATACTTTGTTTTTAAAGCATGAAAACTCATTCTTGGCTTTGGAAATAGTAGTAGGAATCCTAACTTAAGGTCAGGTTACTGTACTAGCTATGAAAGTCTGGTCTGGTGGTCTTACAGGCTCTGTTGTTAAATATATGATGTATCCCCACTGATTTATGTGGCTTAACTCAACACATCTCTGACTACACAGAAGTTTTATTTTGAACTGCTAACTAAAGAAAATCTAGCTTTCTTCATAGAGGGCCATTATTGCCACATGTCAATAAATGTTGTTTGTAAAACTTCAAACATTTTAGTGGTTTTGATTACTCACTGTCCCTAAAGTTATGGCTGCATTTTAAGCCTCATCGCTGTAACGTGTCTCTCCTGTCTCCTGCAGTATGGAAACTTTGTGGATAACCTCCGTCTGTATGTCCGTGGTGGCGCAGGGGGTATGGGTTTACCCCGTTTTGGGGGACAGGGAGGGAATGGGGGAAATGTTTGGGTGGTGGCTGCAAAGAACATGACATTAAAAAGGATCAAGGACAAGTACCCCCAGAAGCACTTTGTAGGAGGAACAGGAGCCAACAGCAGGTTTGTTCCCACAAATACCACCTGAAGTTTCCTTTTGAATGCCAAGTCAGAATATCTGTCCACCAATCACCGATATCAGTCAGTGATTTATGTTTGTCAAAGGTGTGTTTGAATTTCGTTTGTCAACAGTGTCCGAGCACTGAAAGGAGAGAGCGGGGAGGACAAGGAGATCTTGGTTCCTGTTGGCATCACAGTCACTTCTGATGATGGAAAAATACTTGGTATATTATTATTATTTGCATGGTCAGCAGTCAGCAATGCATTGTATTCATACTGTAACTGTTTCAACACAAACTCAACATGGAGGTGTCATTTGGAATATAAGCAAAAGATGGACATGAGGTCGTACGTTTACGGGGTTTAGTACATATTTTGTGGCATAAACTGTAGAGTATCAGTAATCAAATAAGAGTGGAATAGCCAACTGACGCTGCAGTAAAAATTTGGCCTCACAGGTTTTTTTTTTCCAACCATTCTCCTTCCAAGGTGAACTGAATACTGAGAATGATCGTCTGATGGTGGCTAAAGGAGGATCCGGAGGCTCCATGTACTCTGAGTTCAAGCCCAGTAAGGGCAAGGCCAAACACATAAGGCTGGACCTCAAACTCATCGCTGACATGGGTCTTGTCGGGTGAGAGCAAAAACACGCAGGAACATGTTGGCTTATTTCAGCTGAGACTCGAATATTTCTGTGAATGTCTGATTTTTGTGTGTTGATTCACCATCAGCTTCCCAAATGCAGGAAAGTCCTCTCTCCTGACAGCCATTTCTAATGCCACACCTCAGATTGCCAGCTATGCTTGTGAGTACACAATATGAAACACATTTGTGTATTTTTACTTCTGTCTGAGTTGAATAATTCTTCGAGTCAGTGTGCTGTGATCTTTTTTTTCTAAAGCTTTGTTTTATTTCAGTTACAACTATGAAGCCAGAGATTGGCAAACTGATGTACAAAGATCACAAGCAGGTAGGGGAGTGCATATTGTCTTCTAACAGCTCATTGAATTAGCTTCATTTAGTGGTTTCCCTCATTGACTGGAGGTGTTCTTCTCATTTTGTATTTTTTTGGGGTAGATTTCTGTTGCTGATCTCCCAGGCCTGATTGAGGGGGCTCACATGAACAAAGGAATGGGCCACAAGTTCCTAAAACACGTGGAGAGGACCAAGCAGCTGCTGTTTGTGGTGAGTAGTGGAAGTGACAGACCCTACATGCATGTTTGAATGTGGTCAAAATAACCAGCTGAAAATTGTGATGATGATAATGATGAAGTTTAATGTGTCTGGCTGCAGGTAGATGTTTGCGGCTTCCAGCTGGCAAGTAAAACACAGTTTAGGTCAGCCTTTGATGCTGTTCAACTTCTCACCAAGGTGAGGCTGATAATATGAAAGACTTTTTGTTGTTCTTACCGTTCGTCTCTTTGACTTCACCTTCTTCTTTATCCTCCTCCTCCCCCTCTTACTGTGGCCTCAAGGAGTTGGAGTTGTACAAAGAGGAGCTTGTATTGAAGCCAGCTTTACTGGTGGTGAATAAGATGGACCTGCCTGACGCTGAGGACATGCTAGCCGAGCTGATGGAGCAACTACAAAACCCAGATGGTAAATCTGATGGATTTCTTTTCTCTATTTCTTCATTAGCTTTTGTAATTTTCAAATTCAGTTGCTGCAAGTGAATGAAATGTTTCTCAATATTATTTCTCTAATGCTGCTAAGATGTGAAGTATGTGCCAATTAGAAGTAAAGTGTCATTCAGGAGTGAAGAATGGATTTCAACAGCAAATGCAAAAGCAGACTTGAAAATACAACATTGTAGCTCAAAACATCATGTGACTGTAAAAATGGTTATCACCATCAAGTTGAATGCTGCGCAAAAGTCCTGTGTCACAATGTACAACAAGCATCTGGAAAGAGTTGCAGTCCGGATGTCTGATGAGGATGATGATGGAGTTGCTCATCCGCTGTGACCACACCTACAGGCAGCACGATTTACTCAGATTTCATCGAATTTGGCCCACAGTACCAGTGGTGGGGCCACCAGGCTGTGGGCTGGGACATCAGTAAATGCATTAACGAAGTTTAAAAAAAAAGAAAGGCAGGAAGGAAGAAAAAAGAAGCAGGGTTGAAATTTTACCTCCCGGTTGAACGTTTAAATTTGGTGCCAAGTCATACATCATTAAGAAGCTCTCGGCAAAAAAACCTCAAATAAATCAGAATTTCAGATTCATCTGGCTTCTGTTTTCTGTATAAATGTATAACACGAGTAAACTACTTCTAGGACACAAAAACAATTTTAGTGGAAAAATCTGTTTTAAATGCTAAAACATGCTAAATGCTATCCAATACTGTAATGCATCTGAATTCTTTTTTTATGTGAGGATTGTTGTGTAGCTGCCTCTTTGAGTTCTTCAGTGATACAGAGATAGGGTCAGTGGGCAGTTAGCCTCCAACCAATTTAGATGAAAATAGGGAAAAAGAGTTAGAATTGGCACCAATGGCAGCAATAAAACATGACATTTAAATGTCAATAACACAAAAAAATCCATCCAGCATTAAACATGCACACAAAGAATCACAACCATTTGTGTTGCCTGTAGCATGTTAACAGGACAATAATACATACTGGGCTTTAGTTATTTACTTATTCTGTTGGTGTTTTTCCTCCCTGCAGAGTTCTGTGAGGCGTTGCCTGCTGACATGATACCAAAGAACTACATGGCCTTCAGACACGTGATTCCCGTCTCTGCCTCCACTGGGTTTGGTATCGACCGTTTGAAAAGCTGCATCCGAGAATCGCTTGATGAAAATGCAGAAATGGAAACTAAACACATCCATCAAGAAAGACTGCAGGCACTGAGGAAGCACTCACAGCTGCAGTTGTGACAGATACGGACAGCACGTCACACATTTCAGTGGAACTGACAGCGAACGGAGACAGATGGGTCTCACTGTCTGCCAAAAAAAAAACTAGTTGAACTTAAATGGCAGGTACTGTAAACACCATCTACTGAGGAAACCCCTGTGAGGCTGGGTGGTGTCAGTGCAGACCTGGAGTTACCGAGGATCATCACAGCTCCTCCAGTGTTACAAGGCTTCACGAGTTCAGCTGAAGTTGAAACGTGCTTTGAAAAGGCGCTTGTTTGGTTGGAGGCTGTATCAAAATCTAAGATGCAGTGACAGTATTCAGTAATTACACGTTGTAAAAAGACAGAAGAAAACTGGCTCATACCAGTTCTGCTAAATATTTGATCTGTGCATCTCAAGTGCTATATTGTAATATGAAGCAATTCCAGTATACCTGCTGTGTTTCATTTCCTCTACGAGTTAGAGTAAGTTATTAGAAATGTCAGCAAAGACAGATGTGTTGATGAAAGTTTTATTTTATATTAAATATATTACAATACTGAATGATTAAGAGGGAAAAAATATGGGATTGATTTTTGCATTATCAGTCTGTACAGCATACAGGCAAAAAAAAAAAAAAGAAAGACAGCAACTGCAGTATTTAGATTTGAAGTAGTACATGTGGGGTTTTCAAGGTTCCTGCAGCAGAGTGCTGATGTGTCTGGCAGGATGGGACCACATGGTTGAGAACTGGGTGGTTGGTATGCTCCAGTACATGAATACATTCAAGTCTCTGGCCAGACAGAGACATACAGCTCATCTGTTTGGATGTGTCGGTCCAATCGTCTGCGCAGGCGGATACAGCAGATATGTTTGGTAGATTGACAGCTGTGTACAATCACAGAAATGACTGCAGCCTGCATGGTCCCATCCTCAGCGGAGAGTCCTCAGGATGTCATACAGTGCAGCGTGCAGAACAAATGTCTCGCTGTTGCACAGTATTATGATGTTAAAAATATTTCTCAAATGCTCTGAGATAGTGCTCTCCACAGCCATGGCTGAGCGGGCCGCTAGACACTGATCAATACAATACAAGAAAGTTCTGGTCGAAGGCAAATCATGAGCCCGTACAGATGTCATTTACAACATTATGTGTTTCCAAAACCTTTTATGACACAGATTAGCACATGCCAGAGGAACGACCACTCCTGTTGGCCCCAGGACAAATGTGTTTAAAAAAAACCTCAACATGTCTCCATTCAAACTCATCAACACACATAATTACAATAATGCACTTAATTACTGTTTGAATTGTTGCTGTACATAATGCTGAGAAAAAAGTGAACATTACAAAGGTACTTAATAAAAAAGATACTAGTAGCAATATTAGTCCAATAGTGTGAAGATCATATTACCTATACAGTCCTAATGCATACATGAATTACAAATGAGTGCCCACACCGGAACAAAAACAGTAAAATGACAAACAGGAGGCCTTAAGACAACAATTTCTACACAAGGCAGAGAAATGAGTTGTAACTGTACAAAGAATTTGCCTTTGGGGGATTGATATGGGAATAGTTTCCAAAAGAATCCACCTTCCACAGCTACACTGGCATCAGCTGAAGCACAGAAACTCCACTCTCAGTCACTTCCAAACCCTGTGACTTCCTGCCGTGAGCTGTCCTGACGATGCTGACTAGCGGCGTAGTCTGGTACACAGGCCCATTTAGACAACAGCAAATGGGCGATGATGGGGAAATAGTCTTTCAGCGACATGCTCGTTTCCTGTTATGGTCTCAAACAGCCTACCAGAGAAATAATTTGATAACGACTGTCATGCTGTTGGTCTTCACAAGCTCGAACAGCAAGCACTGTACAGCATAGTTAATCATTTACAAGGCTAAATATCTCAATCATCACAGCTAAATCCAAAATGCACATTTTAAATCACGTTTCCCACATTCTCGCCCAATGAGGACATCGACCACACTATCGACCTCTTATTCTCACGTTCATCTGAGTGACTTCATCTCTCAAACATCCAAATGTAGAATCAGGGGAAATTAAATACATATTATTATTATGAATTGGAAATTTCCACGAGTGAAACGTGGTCTATAACTACACCAAACACATCCCATTCATTTCACTCAGGGATGGCACATAAAACTATTTCAATCTTCCTAAATAATACTCATCAACCGCCGCTTCAGCAGCATTATTAATGTGCCACAATCAACCTCTTTATCAATACTTCCTCAGTCCTGACTGGATGTCTGTGTATTTCTCCCAGAGATGGATGAAACCAGTGCCAAGATAATATATATTAAAAAAAACCCACACTTTTACATTCTGCTGTGGATGGAGAAAGCTATATAGGTCACAGTCACACAGGAAAAAAAGTCAAGGAGGAAAAAAAAAAGAGGACAAAAAATAGAAACAGACAGAAGAACGAGTGCGGGGTCGTCTCTACACTTATCTACAGAAATCCGCTTCTGTCTACAACACAACACGACAGGAAGAGGAGAGAAGAGACGTCCCTCTCTATCAAAATAAAAGCAGGAACATACTCTGTGTGTATTTTACTCTACATATTTACACACATACACACATACACACACACACATACAAACAAACTGAGGGGAGGGGAGGGAGAGCAGGGAGGGGTCGGGTCGGGTCCATGTCATGGGTCAGGGGCTATAACTGGTGATACAATATGGGTTACCTATAGTGGAGAGAAAGCGTCTAAGCCTGCAGTAGGTACAAAATCACTGCCCCCTTGCATGCTTTCCTTCCAGCTCAGACAACTGTTCTTCTCATCTTCTCAGTAGGAGGAGGTTGCTGATAAACAGGGTTGTCTCATGCATACAGAGTTGGAAAGTTTCTACAGTGATTCACGTGCGTCAAAATGATCCAAGAAATCCAGCGATGCAGTAGTGTGATACGATGACCTGCTCCTGGCTCCACGGCTCCTCGTTAGAGAGGAGCTGCAGACAACTGAAGGGGACAGTGGCGTTGGAGTGAGTGTGGCGAGAGCTAAGGAGGATGTGTTGAGGTTTGAGGTGGGGGTGACGGGTGAGGGGAGTGAGGGGTGAGGGGTGGGAATGGCGGGGGTTTCCAGTCCCACAGGTGAGGCCTGAGCAGACGGGAACAGCTCAGCCTGAGCTCCAGCTGGTCTGGAGTGGATGTGGAGCTGGTTTCTCCGTGTCGTCTTGTAGAGATCCACTGAATGACGCTGTCTGGCAGGACAGCCTCGGAGATGCTTGTTCACACTTACTCACACACACCTTTTGCCTGTTTGCACTCCAGTGGGGGGGGGGCGCTCTCTCTCTCTCTTGCTCTTTAATCACTTTGAGTCAATTTTGTTTTCATTTTTGTGTTTTTCATTCATAGAAAAGGAGAGACAAGTGTAGTTCCTTAAGGTCCTTTGCAGAGTGGGTAATGCGGCTGTTATATTGACGTCTCCCACAGCTGAGGAGATGAGGAGAGGGGAAAAGCACAGAAAAGAGGACAGGATGATGGAAGAGAAAATGAAAGAAAAAGACTTTAATATTTGTCACAGTTCACTTCTGGTCAGTCACTTTCTATTTACTTAGTCAGGTCTGTCTTTGTGCTAAGGCTGGGCTTTCTGTGATGGCATCATGCTCTTATCCTGAATTCAGACTACATGATAACAACCCATAATGCCCAGCCTGAGAGATGAAGTGTGCTGGGAGCAAAAATGAATCACAGTGTAAGAAAACGCAGCATCATTTGCAGCAACCTTCTGTGACCTAGTTTGACAACTTTTATGATGTGTTCTGTGACGCTGGCCCAGAAAACATGGTGAAATTAAAGAGACATGATGTTATGGCCTATAACCATTAGATTAACCATAGGTTAGAGGCATTAGAGCCAGTTAAGCAAACACGTATGCTGACCACTCACAGCCCACCTTCACTGCTGAGTTCACTTTCATTCATGAACCTTCACTGTTGGTGCTGTCAGGTAGAAGAGGGAAGTCAATACCTGGCATCTACAAATCACCTACAGGCCTCACACAAGTCATGAAAAAAATGCTATGATTGGCTGGGTTCCAATGTATAGTCCACCTTGTCTCATGGCCAAATCATGGCAACTATTCATGACTCTATAATCACCTAATCTGACACAGTGACCATGTCAAAAGATATAATGCAAGACAGAGAACTGATATTTCTGTCAGCACCCAGCTCATGCTACAGATCCAGGTTCAGATTCAGCCACATCCTTTTCCAAAATTCATGCTCCAGCTGGTCTGCAGCTCAGTGTGGGGCAAGAGATTTCATTCCTAATCACTTTGTACATTAAGATACTCAGTGTTCATAATGACCTCCGCCAAAATGGCCAAATCAGTGCTAAATGATGTAACGTGTTTCTGAATGATACTTGCCCTGGCGCTCTGCCTGTTGGCTTTCCTCTGGTCATCTGGGAGCGGGGGCATGGGGTAGGGGTATCTCCTGCTGGATGCAATGGATCCTGTAGAGGAAGTGGGAGACTTGGCGGGGGATAGTGTCCTGAGGAAAAGAGGAAGGGACATGATTAAAATATTGCCTCTTACGTTTTGGTTGGTGTAGGATTAAGTTGGCCAAAGACACAGATGGATAAATGAGGTGAGATTCAGGAAGCTGAGCTAATGTTGGATCTGTGACTTTGGCCAACATCCTCCTTGAGCTGCTCTAATTATTCAGTTTTCACCATCCTACAGAGAGAGGTTGATCTTAAAAGCTCTTACTGCTTTCACAAAAAGCACAGAGACGGGCAGAAAAAAAAAAAAGAGTGACCATAGCTCAGCTTTTAGGGGCAACCTCTGCACACAGCAGTTCACAGTTCCCAGCAGCGGTGTGGACATAGTCATAGTTTCCTGCAACTCACGTGCTTCACCCTGCCACAGCTTTACTTTTTCATCATTGCGGACTGACACACACATACACACACACACCAGAACTTGCAGAAATTCACCTTTAGCCATTGGTTAAAAAATAAATAAATAAAAGGATGACGCCAAAGGTAACGTCTGCTGTCGGATGAGTCTTGAAAGGCTGGGTCACTGTGTGTGTGTGTGTGTGTTTTGTTGAGGAATGCTGGAAGCAGTGAGTATGATGAGGTGACTGGGACGGCAGACCAGACCGAAGCTGGGTGAGAACAACAGACCGAGGTTCTGTCCAGTGAAACAGCCACAGAAAGCCCACCCCATGTACAACAGCTTGTTTACACCACTGCTGTGTGGGGGTCAGAAATACCTGGAATGGTCAAAGTAGTGGAGACAGTGGGGAGGTGGGAGGACCACTGGTTCCAGAAGTGGGTTTGTTTTGTTTTGTTTTTCACAATTAATTCCCATATTAACATTTATTTTCATTTTCCAAAAACTTGAATGTTTTGACTATTCTCGTCTAAGAAATAAAGCTTAATAATATTAATAAAGGTTGAAATATCTCAACATATATTGGATAATAATTTTTAAGATTTAATCCTTTCTTTATCCCACAGCAGGGAAATTTGCAGTGTCATAGCAGCAAAGGGAGGAGTACAGTATTAAAAATCAACAGTGATTAAAAAAAAAGGACGGATAAGTAAGTAAGCAATTGTTCAGAATGAATTACAACTCACAATTAGTTAATTCACAGAGATTCATGGTCCCCAGAAGATGAATCCTACTGACTTGGGTGATACCCTGATTTTTCCTCTTGTGCTGACATGAAGTTCACGTTTGTGGTTTGAGTGGGATCATTATGGGATGGATTGCCATGTCATGTGGTACAAACACTCATGTGCACCTCAGGACAAACTGCACCAACTGCACTTTCCATTCAGTACAGCTGAGGACATTCCCATCATCCCCAGCTGTACATTATGTTTAGTGCTAATTACCAAATGACAGCATGCTAACATGGTAAGCTGAGATGGTCAACATGATGGACATTATACCAGCTAACTCTCAACATGTTAGCATCTTCACTCTAAGCTTCACTGACTGTGGACTCTTGGTCTTGTGATCAGATTAGTATGTTAACATCTCTGAGGCTACTTTCCTATACAGAATTCAATCAGGAGTGTTTTTGCCAATTTAAGTTAATCATGCAGAACTGTCAGGGAGAAAAAATAGATTTTCCTCTGGAACCAGGGCTCCCACATGTAAACTCCATCTTGCCACTCTTTTGGACTGTTTCTGTCCTTCAGCAGGTGTAGGAGCAGGAATGCACTCCTGGACACAGTGAACAGCAGATTACAGTGCTAATTGGCTGTTTGGTGACGTTTAGCTTGTAGAAGTGGAGAAATAGTCGGGGTGTTGACATGGGACCGGCGCTGTACGGAGCCAATGAGCTTCCTGGTTGTTGTCGAGGAAACCTTGCGACTTGAGTTTGTGATTATCTACAGTCCTATGGACATGATCGGAGTGGTGGCTTACAGCTCGTCACAGCAGCACAGTGATGATGTCAGCGCGGCGTCCAAAACGTTTGGCTTGGCAGTGACATCACACTGATGCATGTGAGGTCACTGGGAGCGAGGCGGGGCCGACACACAGACACTCACTGACAGAACAACACACAACATGCAGAGGCAACAAGAGACTGAGGTGGAGAAGCAAAGAAGGGAATAAGGAGAAATCAGAAAGAGCATGACTGTATTATAACTGTAAGGCTAGCACAGGCAGTAAGAACCATTATCAATACAGCAGAATGATTTGCTGAAAAGAAAAAGTGCAACTGATCAAAAAGAAATTAGTCTTCACTCAAACTGAAAGGAAGAACGACATAAAATAGGCCATATTTTACTGTAAAGCAGAAAAACCTATGATTTATTTTTTAATGCACAGCACCCCTTTTTAGGAACTCCAAGCTGCAACATGCCAGCTGTCGATGACACTTTCTCTAAAATATGACTTTTAAACGTCCACAGAAAACGACCAGTTTGGAGTTAAATGTTACTTTCCTTGACCAAGCCACAAATCAAACCAAAAGTGAGGGGGTTTTTAGACAAGCGTGTGGGGTACAGGACATGGTCTGGGGTAATACCTAAGGTAAGGTCCTTGAGTGTTTCTATTCACATCTTCTACCCATTTAGTTACATCATAAAACTCTGATTTGAAGCGAGGGGTTAAATACCTGTGGGAAGGGGAGGAGGGGAGTGATAGACACAACACAAGGGGGAGGGGAGAGAAGAGAAAAGGAAGGAAGGAAGGAAAGTAAATTTAAAAAGGATAAAAATCTCCAGAAATAAGCAGGTGTTGGGGAAGGGAGAGAGGAAGAGGAAATATTTTAGGAAAGCAGAGCAGAGAAAAGACATCCTGAACAAACACCAAGATGCAATTGAGAAAATGGTGAGAAGATGGCGGACAGACCTGTGTGAGGTTTCAGATGAAAATCACAAACAACTGTGTCGCGTGTCACAGGCTCAGTTGCATATTGGTTACATGTCACGTCATTCCAAGCAGTTAGCTTCTCGCCGCTCAGTCAGTCTCATGCTTGTAACGAGAACAGGTGCACTGCAGACTATTTCATAGGCCAAGACCCTCAAACCCACAAACAAACCAACACGGCAGGCTGGGCGGCAGCCGATGCACATTGTTCATTCACAGTCGACAGGCATGTATGCAAATGGTTATTTATTCTTTCACAGGTAAGTGGGAAGTACAGTTTAATAGATTTCACAAGCCAGACAATAGCTGAGAGTTCACACGCAAAGAGAAGATGTGATGGCACCCTCTTGTGACTTGGCTGGCTTGTGAGGCTCAGTGCAACATGACTCTTCATACCTCTCTCTATCTCTGACAATAAATTTGAGGGAGGCGCTCCCTCCAGAGTTGTCTGACTTTTAAAGGATAAAGACAGAAATATTCTTTATTTACTTATTGTCAGCAAATCTCATGAAAAGACCAAAACCAACAGTAAATTGATCTGAATAAAAAGTGCTCTTTGTGAAGCCTGATATCAGTTATTCTGCTCCATGTTGTTCAAACACTATCAAAAACAGGCACTGTAGTTTATTTTCAGTGTATTCCTGTCAGTGCTGTACATACTCTCTGATGCATCAAACATGTATTAATCCACAGGTGAAAATAGCTCTCAACAAATACACTATTTGCTCCTGTTAGAGGAACATTTGCTAAAACAACTGTTAAAAATTCAAACTGTATATTTAGGGCCTATTTTTATGATCAATATCTTCAGTAGGAGCCAATGGGATTGGGACTGGAGTGCAGCGGTCCCAGTAAGTGTTAAGAGGCAATTGTTTTGTTTTGTTTTTTCATGGGATTCTTTGACATAAAAAATCTAAAATAAAGAATACCTTCAGCTTTATCCTTCAAAAGAACTAAGACTATTTTCCACTGGAGCTTCTCCCTTTCTACATGTCCCACGTTCATTGACCACAACACGACTGACTTGCCACAAGGGACTTACTCTGTGGAGTTAGAGCGAGCACGGAACTTCTTTCCTTTCAGTTTCTTACGATTACCGCTTAGATTTCCTGGAGAGAAACAACATAAATGCACGCTTTAAATACAAATATATACAATTCAATACATGCAAAATATTTACTTGGTGGCTGATTAAGAGAACATGTCTGGGAAAGGCTGCGATGTGCATCTTTGCCCTAAATTCAGGAAAAAGGGGGCATTTATTGTTGCTTCATGCCACATTTATTTATATTACTGTAGTTCATCATAATGACTAAGACAGGAAGTGTCTCCTTGCCCTCATTTGACATATGTGTGCTATCTTTTCCTGCATTTGTTTTGGGGAAACAAACACCTCGCAGACCTTCTTTTGGAGGCACCTCCATGAAAGAGAAGCAGTGTTCCCTCTTATCTGAGAGAGGGGTTTTGTGTGATACCTTGCCATGAGTTGCTCCTCGGTCGCCCATTTTCACAGATGTCGGAGATGTGTTTGGCATCTGGGATTCTCTCACTCCACGAGTGGGATAGGCCATTAGATCTACACACACGGCATGGACAGAATATTATCAGTACAACATCGTATTTCCAAGCTGCTTCGTGCTCTCCTGCTCCTGTTGTGGAGATGAGAGATACGCTGCACAAATGAAGGATGCTCGTAAATATGAACATTTTGGTTCACCTTCAAAATGTTCACAGAAAGAGGAGCATAATGAAAGCATGATGGTAACAAAGCATGATATGAATGCAACATGTACTCACACACACACACGCACAATTTGCCAGCGATTGAATGAGTGATGATGAGATGGCACACCTGAAGCCAAACAGTGAGATGTTCTGAGAAATGGATGGGATGGAGGGGGTGAAGGACAGGGTGCAAATCTGCAGGTGCGACAGGCAGGCTGACCTCTTCTTGGAGCTGCAGCCGGAGTTTGTGCTGACACCCGGAGGCATGTCACTGTAAAATGAGTCTGCGTCCCCAGGCTTTGTTACATAGTCACCTGGGGGCATTTGCCTGGAAATGCAGAGGAATGCTTTTAAACAGCAAGTATGATGTTACTTTTTTGTTGAAACCTCTTCAACCTGCAGTGTACAAAATTCACTTAGATTCTTCCAGAGAGGCTTTCCACAACTCACTGAAAACAGATCAGTTGCCGCATTCAGCTGTGAGCACTCAGCAGGCAACATATCTTGTGGCTGCATTGCATTAAAATCTATTGAGCCAGATGTATTTCTCCCACTATGGTCAAACAGCAGTGCCATTAGTATAATGATGTGTTTCTCAGTGGTGGAAAGTAATTATCTACATTTACTCAAGTGCTTGAATTCAAATACTTACAATTATTACCCCTAGATTTCGTTATATGCAAAAATTAAAACCACTGTGACAAAAAAATAAATACATGAAAAACATTATTGAGGGTTTTTGTTTGTGTATGTTAAAAAAATAATAATTCAGAGAACAATAACTCTCAAAACATACCACATAACACACCATAGCTATGTCATGTAAAATCAACTCGAATTCAACACATTGAAAACAGAGTTAAAATGAGCAAACCGGCAGAATCTTCGGCGAACCTCTGACTCAACGTAGCGTCTCTGCTTGTAGCTCCTGTGAAGAGGAGTACAAATATCATCAGTCCAACAATAATGCAACTTTTGTCAAATGCATTGCATAATATAAAGCAGTGATTCACAGCCTTGTTGACTTGTGGCTCTTAAAACAAAGCAATAACTTCTCACGTGTAACTGGTTGCATGTTAATTGTGGCCACTTCAACCAAAGATTTTATATCTTGGTTTGTTTGAATATTTTTTTTAAGAAGAAAAAACTTTTTTTTCTTGTCTATCCTGTTGATCATCTCATGAGTCACGACCCCTCAGATATCTCCCAGCTACTCTTGGTGGGCGGGGAGGGGGCACCTCTGATGCGAAACATCACATGTGTAGGCTGCAGAGAAACTTACTTGTAACACCAGGCTGTAACAGCCAGTATGAGGGCGAGGAAGAGGATGGAGCCTGTGATGGCCCCGATGATGATGTTGGTACTGGTGATACCTGAGACAAAGGAAGAGAGGAGAGTGGGGTGCCAAACGTGTGTTAATTGGATGTGTGTCTCTTGTTTCCTGAGCCATGTGGACACAAGGGGATACACAAACCACAAAACACTGCAGCAGAACACAAAAACACAGTACATTTAGCAGGAAAAGTGTAAAAGGAGAACAAGAGGGACAAAACTGAGAACAACCAAACTGCTGTCACCCCTCAGCAGGACTCTGAGGGGAACTTACATGTGCAGTAGGTTCCCAATCAGGAAAACATTAAAAAATGCTTATTCTCTAACTCATTAATAGTCAAAATTAACCAACCGAGGTGAGCTGACGGTGGGGTGAGAGAGGAAGAGGACCAGGAAATTACATCAAAGACAGGACAAATACAATGAAAAGGAACTCAAATCTGACCTCAAGTCACTCCGTCAAAGACATCGGCCTGTCGACAAAGAATGAGTGTGAAAATAATGACAAACAAAAAGAACGACATGCATGGTTCAGTGAATACAAATGCAGCTGGTTTTAATGAGCAGACATGAACCCAACGCAGAAGCTAAAATAAAAAGAAATGCAACAAAAAAGCAATAAGCTTGAAATATTCAACGTAATAACAGTGAATGGGAGGGATTTTAAAAGAACTGAAAGAGATGAAGTGGTGTGAACAGAGTTGAGAGGTACAGTTATGGAAAGCAGAGAAAAATGAACGGAGAAGACAGGTGCAGAAAATGTGAGATGAGACAGGTGTGCTTATGGGCAACAAATAGTGAGAGCGTTCAACATGTCTACCTGAAACTGAGGCAGTGGGTCCCACCACAAGATAACTGAGAGGAGATGTGGAGTTACAGTCCTCTCCTGCCCAGCCCAGGTAACACACACACTTCAGCTCATTACTGCACACCTGCAGCAAGAAGACAAAGAACGGGGAAAGAACACATTGTTGGTCTTCAAGTTTAAATTCAGGTATGGCCCAAGATAGATGTCGGTGCCAGAACAGTCAGTATAAGGAATCAGAGTAACCTCTTTGATAGTAGTGAGGAAAGATATGCAAACACTGACACTCTGATATCATGGTAACACCAAGTAAATACATCAGAAAGCCAATATAACATTGATCTAGCCATTATAACAGCTTCAGCTGAGTGTTAGGGTGTGTGTGTGTGTGTGTGTGTATGTGTGTGTGTGTGTGTGTGTGTGTGTGTGTGTGTGTGTGTGTGTGTGTGTACCCCATGTCCAGAGCAGATGGTCTTGTCGGTGGTCCCAGGGCAGGTGCTGAAGTTGAACTGTTGGATGGGGAGACACTTGTGATTGAAACAGATGCGGTCTGTCCCGCAGGCCGTCCCATCCTCAACATATCCCAGGTCGGTGTCTCCATCGATCAGCACGTGAGCACCACTGAACAACAAACACAGCGCTTGACATGAGAATTCACATTCACATAAATGTTGGAATAAAATACATGAGGTCATTGTCTGTAAACACAGTAGAGTCGGTATGAACTTACGCATGTCTTTTATTTGTCATATATGTGTGTTTTCCTAAGAAAATGCTTATTATCAGCTGTGCACAGTAAATTTTTATCAGAACCAGGAAGCAAAACTATCCCAGAGATGAAGGACACATCACAAACAGTCATTTTTAGGCTGCTGGTTTGGCCTTTGAGTGTTTTCCCTCAGTGATGTGTACCTGCAGTCCAAAGAAGCACTGTGTCGGGCGACTGAGAAAGAGGTCAGCCCTCCCTGCAGCTCTCCTAGTCGCGGAGCAGGTGAGATGTTGGAGCACAGCAGATACCCACAGTGAACATCCCTGAAATCCAGAGATGCAACCAACGATCACAGAGAGCAACATCAGACGATAATAGAACTGCGCAGGGTTTAGAAAAGGCTGGCTCACTGTTTGTTACACTGGATCCAGGTGTCTTTGTCCTTCCCACAGTTTCCTTTCTCCGTCCCTTCGATGTTTAATTTCTCATAACAGAACTTGTCGGCCGCTGTCGCCTCTGTGGAGAAACAACAAAACACGATCAACATTAAGATCTACATCTTAGTAACATAGTTTATCTCTACCACAGGTGCTAATCCTGGAAGCTGCACGTTCAGATTTGTCAATGCAAAATTGATTTGCACATAGGAATCTACACTTACTCTCTCCCCAAATGTACTTGCACTGTCTGTCTTTGGTTTTGCACCTTCCATTGAAGCAGCGACCCTGCAGAGAGAAATATAGTCTCGAAAAATGTCACCTGTGCAGAAATGAAGCTTCTTTTCTTTTTTAAATCTAAAATACAATAAGACCCATAAAGCATTGGTCAAACATCTCACCTGGTCCTTTTCACACGTGTAGCCATCCATCTTGTGCACATTTTGTGGACACTGCAAAATACAAGTAATAAAAAAACTCTCAGAGACACTGTGACATACTGTATGAGCCAATAGTGCGTTTATAGCTCCATTTGGGGGAAGCTCACGCTCACCTGGCTGGAGTTGCCTGTGCAGTTTTCTGGGATGTCGCAGTCATTCACTGCATCTCTACACACAACTCCCATGAACTCCATCTGCAGCAGCATACAATGAATATGAAGCAGACTACATCTGTGACGTGTCTGTGTACCCATCCACAACTCAACAATCAATTATTCTTTCATTTTGAAATATTTGAGAGTGTTAAATGGCCGTTAAGGACTTTCAAACTGGCATTTTGGGTTTTGTATGCTCAGAGGAAAAGTAGCAGACTCTCAGATTTTACAGTATCTCCACTGTAATCATGAGCAACTTTCTTTCATTAGCTGTTTCACAACCAGAGACACATAAAATTAAAAGAAATCCAAGTGGAAATGGCCTCTTGAAGACCACAAAGGCACACTCTTTTTGGACTCCTCCTTCAACTTGGTGCAATGTGACATTAGTACCTCTGTGCTACCTGATCGACACCCCAGCAGAGGATGACAGGCGCAGCTGTCGTCTGTTCTGTACCTGGCAGTTGTTGCAGCAGAGTCCGTCACTACACTTGGAGCCTTGCGTCAGGGTGCACTTGTTGCAGCAGGTCCCTCCCTCTCTGGCACACTCCTGCAACACAAACAGGAAGCTGCTCTCAGTTGTCTTCTTTTGTCTTGATGTGAGTTGTTTCCGTCACATATTATCTCATCACTCAAACAGTATAATCCATTTAAACAGAGGTCTCTCTATGATCAGGCAATAACCGGCGCTATGATTTCACCAATAAAAATGACTTAATTCCTTTAAATGACCTTTCCAGCAACAGCTGAATGAAAATCAGGGATGCAGCCTTTGTCAGTTATGCCTCAAAGCTCTCGAGCACACGAGTAGTCATAAGATAAGCAGCTTGATAAATATTTGTGCAAGAAAGCTGGAAACATTTCTCATCAATATTGCCTTTAGCCAGCTGCGACTTTCCTCATACAGACCTGAAACTCTTGTTTGTGCTTTGCCTTGCACTTATGCACTGCTGTGCTTCTTTTAAACATTGTATTTTACTCAATTGTATGCATTCTATGTACTCTGTTTTTAACTTTAATTTATTGTTATTACTCAGTGGGTTTTATTTTCTCTATTATCTGTATTCTATTTTCATCCTTATATTTAATGTAACTTCCACTATTATTATTAAGTGGGGTTTGTTTACATTAATTAATTAAGTTAATTAATTTACATTAATTATGGCATTCTATCCCGGCTGTTATAGTTTTTTTATTTTTCATTTTTTTATCACGGTTTTATGTTCATTCTGCCTCATTTTATGTAAAGCACTTGTATGTTGTATATTATTGTCATTATTATTATCATTATTAGCATCTGTCCAGTCTCATCTGGAACTTACCGCTGGGCTGCCACAGTCACACTCCTCTCCTGGCTCTACAAAGCCATTTCCACACACTGGAGGGTCCAACAGCTGATGGACGAAAAGGGCAGAATTAATATTCAAACTACTAAAGCGACACTGGTCCTACATATGTGAGTATATACATCTGAGTGTGACGTGCCTTCAGAGGTTTGTTGAACAGACAGGCTCCTCCACCACTGTTTAGAAAGTTATGGTACTCCTCCACGTTGCAGTCGGAGAACCTCTTGGGCAGGTAGAAACTGTAAATGCCAGAGCATTCTCAGGTAATACTGGGAGAGAGGAGGGCTTGCTCCCGAAAAACACATTACAGGATAAAAACACTTAGCTGGTGGAAAAACATATACATGTCAAATGTTTTTACCCACGCAAATTGACTTTGCATTCCACACATTTAATTTCAGTGCTGTAGATAATGTCATAGCAGGTTTCGTCATACTTAATACATTTTGTATTTTTTACAGACACATGAATATTTTAGGTTGTATTACAGGTTTACCATACTCACAGTTCAGAGGAGATCCTTACTATAACATGGAGGTAGATATACAGTATAGCTAGGATCGTGAGGATCATATGGAGATATGTGTAGGACGTAAATGGATTCTATAGTAAGATGCAATCATGAGTTTGTCCTGGAAATGAACTTGAGTATTGTGGATGATCCACTTTCAACAGTTATTGCATTATCATGGGATAGTGTTTCACGTAAATGGTCACATTGATTTTAAACAAATGTTCACAAGATACTCAGAGAACAGAAATCAAGCTGTAACGACTGGTATCATTAACCCTAAAACGCTCCATGTTCTTGCTTTGATTTGCTTACAGTGAAAATATGATGATGCTTCACCTGGAGCCCAGTCAACAGCCGAAGTATCTGAGCCAATATATTACAATCAAATGTCCTATGTTTGTTCTCAGGCTCTTAACCACATCAGCCCACATCTCAGCAGCACTTAAATGCCATTACCTTCCACTGCACCACCAGGATTAATGCTGATTACGCTGTTGGCACATGTTTAATTAGTGTTTCTGGTAGTGCGGCTCATCAGGGCCGGCGCAGGAGACAATGCAATAACAGACACGCTCACTGTGAGCTGTGAGAGGTCATCATTATTCGATATGAATGACACTATGGAGCCATCTACAGGGATATTGGTTGTATACGGAACCAGTAATGATGCTTGGGTGATGGATGAAGTACACTACAATATTTCAGGTAGATTTCCTAACTAATCAGGTTTGAAGTTGTCCTGATGATCACGTGGGATTTGCATCTTTGATTTCTAATGTTGCTTAATCTTGTCAAAATCTTGTAGTGTTTTTCCCCCTTTTAAACAGGAATAGGGGGTGGAGACAAAGATGAAATGTGTTTGAATGATTCACTGGTCACCAGAAGAAGTACAATTGTTACCATGTGGACTATTAGTCCACCTGGTAATTATTATCATTCATGTTATTATTATTTAGCCAAGATAAAGATTTTTCATTTCACAGAAGATCAGAATATGTTTTTGGAAAGATTTAAACTCAAACTCAGCTGTATTGTGTAGATTTATTTAAGAGAGTACTTGAAGCACCTCATGTATCCAACATTAAAAAAAGCATTAATAACATCTTTCTCTCTTCCCTCATTCATTCATTCACAATCAGCCTATCACCACCTAGTGGTGATTAGCTGACATAGCAGTGTCTGAACCACATTGATTTGTTTGCATTCAACGTTCACTTTCACAGTGTAGTGAATGTATTTGTCCTTGTTAAAGTATATTTTAGATCAGAAAATATTTCATTCAAAATATTAGACTCCAGGTTTTGTCCTGGTTTGTTCTTGATAAAATCAATTCTTTCATAAGAAGAAGACAGAAAAGAAAAAATAACCTGCAGAATATAAATAAAACAATTATAAATCCTAACTCGACCTTGATGCATGTAGGACTCTTCTATCTGCCATATCCATACTATGTTTAGTTATCCCCATTATAAACTGACACACACACTGAATATTAATAAACACACGTATATGAGCAGACAAACTGACACACAAACACACACACACAGACATACAAACGCACACAGTAGCTATACCCTGTGAAGAATGTGAAAATAGTTAGTAGTCAGGTTCGGTTGATCAGACATGCAGGTGCTGAGGGATAAAAAGAAACATCTGTCAATGGGCATGACTGAGGTTTGCTCATTGAATACAAGCGTCTGAAATACCATTGACTTTATTTTAGAGAAAACAGATCTGGGCCAGGTCCATTCACAGGTGACAGGCTCATAAAAATCACCTGTCCTCTGTCATGTGACCGCATGACATTAAAGCAGGTTTATTATGGAAACCCAATAGAGTATTATCCAGACAGGGAGTGTTACGGAGGGGGTGTACTGTTGTTACAGGGAAATGAGAGATTGATATATGACAAATATTGGCCTAAGATGAGAATGACATTGCAGACTGTATCAATCGGTTAGACATGGACAAAAAGAGCTGATGAGAAGTCCTGACTTTCAAAGGACAGGAGGGAGAAGGAGCCTATTAATAATTAGCTTTATCAAATTAACAAAATTTCTTGGTTGATCAGTCGGTGACATCGGCCAAAAACTAAAGAATACACATAAAGTACATGTGAAATTGTACAAAAATGATTATGACAAATACAGCCAGTGTATAATCATGGGACAACAAACTGCATTTGTTCATATCATTCGAGTAAAAAGTGAAGCTGGGGCCACAGCGGCTGTAGTGCTGTTGGATGAAATGGGAAAGGTTGTGATGACTGACAACCCCTCCGAGGCAGCCAGTTGGTTCAAAACAGCACAGGCAACGTTCTAGCCAAGCTTCTGCTCACCTGCTGTCCCATTCGGGATAGAGGGGGAACGCGAGAAGTATTTAAGAAGAGGGGTATACACACACACACACACACAAGCACACATCACAAACACAACACACAGTCTCATCTGTATGCTCACAGTGGTACAATGCCATGCTTGTACAGTATGTACACTGCAAATGTACACAAACACATTTTCAGACAAACACTGTCAGGATTTCTGCATGAAACTGCAAACACAAAATACACACAGACTGATTTAACACCTATTTTCTAATCTTAGCAAGCAACATTATATAACACATGACTCCTGAAAGAAGCCCAATAAAGTTATATAAACAAGCCATATGGAGGATAAACACAGGTTGACACCTAGTGGTGGATTATCAAACTGCACTCTAGAGGATGGAGACACTGATATCAGCATATTTACACTGATAAATAGATGAATAATCAGATCACATTTGTGTGTGTGTGTGTGTGTGTGTGTGTGTGTGTGTGTGTGTGTGTGTCTATGTGAGATATACTACTGTGTAGCTTTGTCTCATGAGTCCTGTTTGTCTAGTTTGTTCAGAGCTGTTCTGTCACGGTGCGTATGTTTTAATTGTGACCTGATGTCTGGTTCAAGACGTCAACAATATAAACCTACTGCAAGCAAACATGTAGGTTATTTCGTTTATAAAGATTAGAAAATGGAATCAACTTTTAACTGATTTGAGATACATAAGAAAATATATTTTAGCTTAAACGCTACACAAATGAATCCGTAAGCGTTTAACTATCTTTATATCAGATTTCATTTGGCTTGCAGAGCTTACAGTTAGGGCAGCTCAGACTGGTCTTGGACCAGCCTCTAGTTATGCTGCTAGATTATAGGCACAGACTGCTGGAGGACCTCCCTCCCATGAAACACTGAGCTCCTCTCCTTTCTTGTCTCATGGATCGTGGCTGCGCCTGGATTGTGAATCATGGTTGCGCCTACTGCCATGGTCCTACTCGATGCCCACTGCTAATGTTATTATTAGTCATATTTCTATTATTCTTCCATACATATTATTGGTATTATATATATACTATCATAGAAATACTACATACTATTTTACTGTTATATTTGCATTATTATTATTACAGCTGTTACTGTTATTATTGTCATTACTGTGCATGTCTCTCTCTCTCTCTCTCTGTCTGTCTAAACCCAACCAGTCGAGAGAGATGGCTGCCCACTCAAAGTGTTCAAGGTTTCTGTCTGTTAAAAGGACATTTTTCCTCACCACCCCTGCCAAGAGCTTGCACATGGGGGGATTGTTAGGTCTAGACCTGCTCTATACGGAAAGTGTAATGAGATAAGTGAATACAAAAGTGTGACGCTTGCATTGAAGCCAGTCAGCCTTCAGTCAGATTTTCTTCATAAAGTGTTTTGGGTAAACTGTTGTCTGTCTCTGCTGTGGCCTTCAGGTTGTGATTTGATGAGGAAATATACTTAAAAAGTAACTTACCCAACATCATCCATGATGCAGCCCGACCAGCGGTCATCACACTTGCACTCGCCTGGAAAAAAAAGGCACACACACATTGACATGTTACCATCGCATGAAACGGAGGCTTATGAGTGAGAAGTGTTAGAAGATTTAGAAAATGTGAGTAATAAAGGACTCATTGAGGTTTAACTGTGTACCATTGAGGATCCTCTTCTTGTCAGAGAAGATACCGATGTTTTGTCCAAGAGACTGAGCGAGGGTGATGGCCATCTCATCTGTTTTGCCGTACTGATGAAGAGACAGACATAGAGATACAGACAGATAAAAATGAAGAGTATTGCGGTACTGACATGTAGAAAATGTAACTATGCTTCATTAATTAAGAGAGTGGTTCTCAATGCAGATTTGAAATTTCCAAGATATTAGGAAATGTAACTGTACACCATGTTGTGTACATCCTCTGTCTGCTGGATGATGGACTGACAGCCAATTTTGGAGTTTGGGGAAATCTGTAATTACTAATCTATATTTCAAGACTCACCTCATTGACTCCCCCTCCTTTGATCAGGGAGCAAACTCCTCCCATATAGGAAGCGCCTCCCCAGCTGCTATGGAAACGATTCCCTCTGATGAGAAGAGAGCATCATGTGTTAAATGAAAAAGACGCCGGAGCACCGAGCACACAAGAGGATCCTCCTTAAACGTTCACACTCACGAGAAGAGGTGCACAGAGTCACACTTCTCCTTGATGAAGTCTTTTCGGTACTTCATGAACTCCTTCAGCGTCACCATGGGGTCTTCGTCAATGTTGAATTTGTTATCGGCTGACCACGTTTCCATGGCAACCAGCACGATCCGGGTGTTAAGCTGTTCCTTGAAAATCTGAGGAATATAAGTACATTTAAAATCAGCAGGTTGTGTTTGGAAAGTCATAAAGCTTCACATTCAAAGTCTTTGTGTAACTGACAGAGTGAACACACAAACAAACCAATGACACGACCTGATCGATATCAAAGTGACTGGTATGCTTCATATTAATCAACATCTCCAACCGTTTGTTGAAACAGCACCAGTCAAACGGTCAGTATGATCGATATGATGCTGCCACTAGACAGCAGCACAGTGCAGGCGGCTAGACGGAGTCAACAAGAGTAACAGTCTGAAGGACGTAGAGGTTGCAAACTGGATGGCAAATAATGATGTTTGCTTTCATCAGGTGGAAATCTATCAGGGTACAGGGGCAGACAAATACCAGAGAACAGGACAAGAGCAAAGCCTCTTTGTTTAAGCTGAATGCCAATAGTCTCAAGACAAAGCTGACAGAGTAGAGAGGAAGCAGTCAGTGATATGTACATGGTTCAATCCCAGTCCGGCCCCTCCAGCCCCACCCATCTGCACCACCTCAGTTTGTGCACATTTAGAGCTGTCCTAGCCTAGTTTGTGCCGCTATGCACTCCTATCACAGAGCTTTGCATCTGATTTTCAGAAGAACCATCTGGATGAAAAGCTATTTCATCTGTTACACTATAAAAAAAAAAAAAAAGACTTAAGCTCCTCCTCCATATACAAGCCATAAATTACATATCTTAGCTCACTTTGCACAACATGAAGCAACATTGAGTATTAAAGAGAAATAAAAAGAACTTTTTCCCAAAGCTGAATGTATTTGTTGAGTGAAGTCTCATCTTGAGCTTTAAAATAACTAAATGAATTAGTTTTTTCTCCTGCCCAATCAATTGATTTACTTTGCAGGACATGCTAATTGTTTTGGCAATGTTATACAAGTATAATACATACAATAGACAATAAACTCCTACTCCTATTAATTTTGGCTCTATATTTCTAACTGTTGTAATATTTACCATCTGATGCCACATTCTCAGTGGCCTCAGTGCCATGCAGCAGGGCGGCTATACTCGTATGTGGAAATCAATGTGTACTTCCCAAATAGAGTCTGCTTCATATGATCCTCTTCAAGGGCACGACAAAAAGCATGACCTTTCTCCAGCTTCACCAGCCTATCATCTTACAGTCATGACCCTATAGCAGGTTAGATTTCAGTAGCACAGCAGACAGATGTGACGACAAATAATGAATCATTCAAACATCTGCCTCAGTACTGTTGGGATGTCACTGCTGCTTCAGTCCTTTGAAACCTGAAAACTCATGACTGGCTGGTTAATGGCTGCTCGCAGCATATTATGGGCCATGAGAGGCTTTAAATGTAGAGAGTGAGGTTGGTTAAATGAGAAATCAGTGCAATGTGCGCTCAGCTATAATACCTGGGAGTGCTTGCGGCAAGCTTTCCAAGAAGAAGATCAATACAATTCTTACCATGTCAGCCAAATTGACCACTGACTTAGCATAGTTATTCGTGTGCCCGACGGAAAGCCGATGCTTCTTGTACTGAAGAGAGAGACAGAGAGAGGGATGGAGAGGAAACAAATAAAAGCAGGATTCATAATCTGGAACAAATTCATTTCAAGCCCTTTGAATGTATGAATGGAGCCAGTGTCTTCATGTTTGACTCGCTCCACATATCACCTTTACTTTGGATAAAACATTTTCAGTTTCAGTGGATTTTAGTCAGGCCAGACCAAACTGTCTGTTTTATGCACAATAAAGGTCATATGTGGAGTTCCTCATGAGTGCAAGCACTTGGAGCACCTGCTGACTCTCGGCCCACCAAGCATTCTGTACTGAGATCTGATCAATTTAATTCAATTGTACATCCATACCATATCTACACAGTTAAAGGCTTACCATTAAATGGTCATTGATCACCATCAACTCGATGTATTTGGTCTCATCCTTAACACTTCGTGACAAATGTGAAACCTGAGAAGAAACAACACAGTTTGCCTTTTTTTCTCATAAAAACTTAATAGACAGACAGACACCCATTTCTCCGTCCTTAACTGGGACTTTTCAACATCAAGGACAAATTCAGAACAGCACACACAGCAATCACATAGTCATGTCTCATGCTTCACAGAGGAAAAAAAGAAAAGAAATGACAAATCAATAGGGATGAACTTTGCAAAGCGAAACTACGTTTGTCTGTTTTCCAAATTCCAAAAAAAAAGATGGAGGCAGCGCTGAGGACTGAGAGACAGACAGCTGCAGATGTCTGACTGTGTCAGAGAAAAGACAAGGCTGGAAACAGCCTCTACTCTCATGGTAAATATTTCATGAAAAAGAAGAAAAAGGGGAGGAGAGCTGTTGTGTGAGAGGAGAGCGAGGAGAGAGCGCTCCCTCTTCAGCTTTGCAAATTAACAGAAAACATAAAGCCAGCAAACAACGTACTCAGGTTTGCACAAACAGCGTCCAGAGCATAACTGTCTCTCGATCTATCTTGCTCTATCTTGAAACAAACATGTACATCATAAAATTAAGTCAACATGAGTCCATCAGCTTCCCTCTGCTAATGGTGATGATTTTCCCCCCAAAAAATAAATAAAAAATGCACAGGAGTCACACCTGTCTCTTCGTTCTCCGGTGGACAACTTTTGACCCGGGGAATGGAGGGCTGGGAAAAGGTGGCTCTGGAAGATCACCTAGCAAAAAGACACATTCATTGCAATCACTACTCATGTACACTACCTATCCAAAACAGTCAGGCACTCTTTATTATTAACACAAATACGTAAAAATTAATTTCAATACTTTTTTAATAAACATCAATCCCAGATTAAATTCCTCCTCAGGTCTCCAGCCATCATCTTACCATTGAGAAGATCATTAAATCCTTCTTGCCCTGTAGATTTATAGATCATGTGAATGCGTACATCTCCCTGAAAGACACAAAAAGAGGAATTCAATCACAGATCACAGGCCAACTCACCTGAGGTAAAGTGTCTGAAAATGGGCAATGTTTGCATCTGTTGTCTTGTGCTACCTTCTCTTACCTCATTACTCCTGAATGATTACTCCGTCAACTTTTGATTTTCAGTTTGTAGCTAATTTTGTCATCTATATGATTTTAATGATCCGTGTCATTAAAAAAAAACAAAACAAAACTACCGATAGTTGTGATGAAGGATGTCGACAACGCATGCGTGAACCACCTGTGAGACAACGCTGAGGGCTCCAGCACAGGACATCCTGTTTACGCTCCGATCTACAGTAATACAGTGAAAAGGCTCTGGGTTGTTTAGCTAGGTTCAAAAGTATAAAGGAGGACAAAGCTGAGATGCCACCATCATCGATCTAAACGCGAGTGAACTGCGGGACGTATAAGGTACGTCTGTTTCATGTAGCTGTAGTGTCTGGGCTTCACATTGAGGAATTCGGGACGCAACAGGTTGCTGTTATGCTAACTTTGTACCCATCAGCTAGCTAGGTGGCTAATGTAACGATCTGTCGTGTCGGTAGCTTAAATGTTAATTTACGGTTAGGCAGAGCATTTGTACCACACAGGTCTTATTCTTTTTATTGTTATACTCTCTGATAGATTTTTGTATTTGGTTTATGTCGTTATACGTAGTTCAAATGTGTTTTACAGTTAAGACAACAGGCTAGAAGAGCTATGTATACTGAATGAGCTGGCTAGCTAGCTTGTGAAACGTTGAGTTAGCCTAGCTGACTAATGTCATCTGGCATACTGTTGAATATAATAAGAGCTTCTTGAATACCTGTTATTCCTCGGTCATGGTGTAAAGTTAAATCCATAATTTCGGCATAGCACCGAGTATTTCTAATTATACTGCCAGTCAGTGTATTGTCTGACAGTGTTATCGGGATGATGCAGTAATCACTGACCGCTGCTGCTGTATATAATCCTGTACTACCATGATGACTGCCTTAAAAGACACAAATGACAACACACAGCCCTAAAATAAGTGTGAGTGACAAACGATAATCTAGATTACAACTGGACCAGTGACAGACGTGAGGGGTCCAAACTCTAACAACCTGTCCACCTTTAGTTATGAACCAGCATACATACATACATTATTAACAGCCCGCAGAGCCTTGCCTGAAGCTTCACTTTATTTTGTGTGGGATCAGCAGGTCATAAAAGAGCTAGGAGCCTGCCCATGAAGTGCTTTATACACAATCAGTAAATCTCAAATCAACTCCAAAACAGTGGCTGCATTTTATGTCAGCTAAAAGTGTGAAGCTTGCTGACTTAAGTCTGAAAACAACAAAATGCAACTATCAGGACATGACTATATAACAGTATGTAGTAGTTTCTTAAAGTCAAGCTTCTTCACAACCATGGTCGGTCACTGCTGCATGCTGTCACAGAAAGAAACCCCACTTGCTCATTGTTTAGCTGTACAGTCTATGCACTGCAGTATACACACTTGCCTGGCAAGCTCAGCCCCCAAGTCATTCCCACTTTGTTTGCTAATGAAATGAGAGCATTGTTTCTTGGGGACAGCAGATATTGGGTCAACTACACTGTGGTGAATAGAAATACAGGGGGGTTGCCCATAGCTAGGTCAGTCCGTGGCACAGTTAGCTTACTTCACTAGTAATGGGGCCATTTGGAGAAACTTGTATAACCATGCCTTCTTTCATATAATCCAGAGTTCTGTGAAAAGAAAAATGATTTACTGCAGCCAAATTGCGGTCACCATGCTTTCCACTGCACTGACCAGCCATTTCTCTCTCTCGTCTTCCTTTCTTCATCTATTCAAACAGGAACTCTCCTTGTGACCTCAGTTCCTGTCAGTAACCACCATGTCGTGCCGGGACATCCACGCTACCAACGCTTTTGCCTTCATCATTGCCTTTGTGTCTGTGGGAGGGATTGCTGTGGCAGCATTAATCCCACAGTGGCGCATAACAAGACTTGTCACCTTCAATCGTAACGCCAAGAATATCAGCGTGTATGATGGGCTGTGGGCTAAATGTGTGAAACAGGATGGCTATTCAGGATGTTACTACTATGATTCAGAGGTATCACTTGAAGAAATTTGCTGTCTTCTGCTTTTGCTTTTCACTTTTATGCCCTAAATTGTCCTAACAGCAATCATGTCTTCTTGTGTTTCCAGTGGTACTCTAAAGTGGACCAGCTGGATCTGCGGCTCCTGCAGTTCTGTCTGCCCACAGGCCTGCTGCTCGGCTCTGTAGCCTTGCTACTGTGCATGTCAGGAATGTGTAAGACCTGCTGCTGCTCAGATAAGCCTGATCCAGACATTAAGACCATCAGATTCCTGGTCAACAGTGCAGGCTGTCACCTAGTGGCAGGGATGTTCTTGTTCCTTGGTGGAGCTATCGCCCTCGCACCCTCAGTGTGGTTCCTGTTTCGCACCAAGGAGATGAACGTCAGATATGACAACATTTTCTCAGATGGCTTTGCTGTTTATGTATCTATAGGCTGCTCTGGAGGACTAATGCTAGCTTCCCTGCTGATGTTCATGTGGTACTGTATGTGTAAAAAGTTGCCTTCACCCTTTTGGTTGCCCTTGCCCTCCATGCCTACCTCTCTTTCCACCCAGCCTCTTACTGCCAACGGATATCCTCCTTCCCCAGTTTACGGTCCTCAGCCTTTCCCACCACAGACGTTTCCTCCCACAGTGATTGACAGCCAGCCATATCTGCCTACACAGGGCTACGCACAAAGTGTCATTGCCCCTGCACCACCACAGATGTACATGTCTCAGATTTCTGCTCCAGAAGGGTATGGTTCAGAGGTGGGAGGGACCCAGGCTTACAGCTACGCTCCCTCACAGAGTTACGCTCCTTCACAGAGTTACGCTCCTTCACAGAGTTACGCTCCTTCTCAGGGCTACGCATCCAGCTACGTAGGCCACCGCCACTCTTCCCGCTCACGGATGTCTGCCATAGAGATCGACATCCCTGTGCTGACACAGACACAGTAAGAGAAGAGAAGCTGATATCATCAGCACATTGAAGGCTTCTGTCCTGAACCTACGTGCAGCTCACCCCTGATAAAACTAATAGAGTATGATGGATGAGAGTTAATGATATGAAGGCCATTTACAGTACCTGGAGTGATAGTTTTAAGAATTCAGCCAGTCCAGGTCTGCAAATTATAGAGGATGAAACCCTGGAGTTACTATGAAGGTATGAAAGATGAAATTTTCTTTAAAATGAAAATCACTAAAGTATTGATGCAAACAACACTATATTCAGTGTAATATTGTAGAAATGGTGGGAAATTACATTATTTGCTGCCAAAACTACTGATGGATGCCTCAGCCAACTATTTTTTTTTACTATTTTACCATCAGATTAGGGCCACCAAGCAATAGCTCCTAATTTGGTTAAGTAGTTAATGGACCAAGCACAAACACTTTGGTATGTGGCTTACTATAAATTATAATTATTATGCTGAATGTCATAAAGCTAGGGACAGCTAGTCAGCAAATTTATATTTTTCTGTTATACTGATTTATGTCGAGCCCATTACATTCATGCAAATCACTTTTGCTTGTGTAAAGATTAGAGTAGGGAGGCCTTCTGTTGTCACTCCTGAACAAAACACTGACTGTCATCACCTTTAAATGCTGTGGTTTTGAACAACTACGAACTGACTCACCTGTCTGTGTCTGTTGTGTAACAAGTTATTACATCGTTGTAATGTCACAGTGCCTGTGAAGAGCAGCTGTTAATGTTTTTAATGCACTAATTATGTGAAAACTGTGTACGTTGCCTTTGTTCACTGACTTATTTAGCCTTTTGAATTTTCTAACACTTTACTAAATCAGTTAGTGGAACACGTACTTTTCTAAGTGTTTGTTAAAGAAGAAGGCACTAAGAACACTAGACAAAATGTCAGCTGAGAGTGCTGTTCATCTACAGCTCATTGATGAGATGATTAAAATGTTCTGAGCATACTTGTCATTAAGCCAAATTCAATTTAGCTTAAATCTTGCCTTTTTTATGTTTTGCATCATGAGCGCTGATCAATATTTCTTCAAAGTCTAATGTGTTCATCGTTTTGTTCTGTGATGTTAAGGTCAATGAAATGTTTTTCTACACTGTCATCTTTTTTTTTTTTTTTTGGTTTTTATTAAAACATAAATCACAATTCATCTGTGTTCCTGTTCACTGTGTGCTGGGTCAACACTAGCAAAACCAGTTTAGTAACAGCTTTAAAGTAACATGGGTGATTGCAACAAAATAGAATCACAATCTCTCAATTTATACTGAAAGAAGTCATGTGAGTAATTTGTCTTCAGCCAGCAGATATGAAACATTTGAGACAGACTGAATTACAAACTGAAAAGGAGTCTGCTCATACAGTATCTCTTCCGGTGATGGTTTCAGCTGGTTATGTCTCCACATTTAAGCTTTAATTGATAAATTGTTTGAGAAAATCAATGGCTTGTGAGGTTCTGGTTTCCCAGAAATGTATCATCATAACATGTTTCAGTTCCTTCTGTAATCCCTTCGTGATGACTTGATTTACTGAAGGATATTAAATTTGCTCATGGACTGTGCCTTTAGGTGATTTATATGTAAAAGTTCAAACATGATTTATAAAGGTTGTATCATGTTTTACAGGTGTTCAATTACTGCAGGTCTGCAGCTTCACTCTCACTTTATAATAAATCACATTCATATTTTCACACCAATAAAGATGAAGGTAAGGAATGTAACACAGAAATCAATACTTCTAACACAACTAATGATTACATTTATTAGCATTTCCTCTCACCAGTATTTTGAATTGACAAATTATTTGTTAATTCTATACAATGTCAGAAAAGGGAGAAAATGGCCCTCACAATTAAAGTTAAATTTACTTATTTTACCAGAATAATCGACTCTGTATAAATGCTGCTCTCTAGGTAATCAAGGTAACATAAGTAAATTAAAGGCAAACAATAACCATTACCCAGAGTCTAAGGTGGAGTCTTCAGAAAGTTGCTGTTGTTGTTGCTCAATCATTAATGCACTGTAAAATATTATAATGCAAAATGCAACGACAATGCCGGTTTGCACTTTAATAGCAACTTTGATCAAATAAACTTAGCAACATTTACGCTCAACTATGATCTGCTCTTTGGGTAAATGTTTAAGTTATCGCACCACAGAGAGAAACCAGAGCCAATTAAGAATAGTGAGCACTCTATTAAAATAAGTCTTTCAGCACTCCGCTGTTTTGTCTTATCTTTGATGTAGTCCTGGTGGACTTAGCATTGGAATTAACAGCCAGAAGACTAAATTGCAGCAGTCATAATTGGAGCCAACTCCGTCTCTGATCTGACTCTTTCATGTTGACTGAGAGTTTAGCAGCTGGTGATTAATGAGACCATAATTAAAAGAAGCGTATGACATAGCTGCTTGTCTATTATGTATTGCACATACACGCGGCATAATCCATCATTACCGGAGCAGTCACTCCTGAGTCAATTGTTGTGATGAAGTATTTCCTTGACCAGCATCTTCTTTGTTCCCCAGGTCATCGCTCTCATCCCAGTTTAAGAATACACACACAGCATACAGACCCAGTAGGGAGTGTGTAGGGTTGCAGATTTAGGGTGGAAACGCAGATGGCTTTCATATGCTACAAAGAGATGGGGGTGGAGCGTGGGTTGCCAAGGGAGATGGTACCTCAGACACAGACTGCTGGCTCATGAATATAAAGCAGGGAGGGGTAACACGCTTTTCATTCTCGCTCCCTCTGCATGTGTAAATGAACTGGTCCAGGTTTAGTAACATGAAGTTGGCTTAAGGCCACAGGGAGACCCTCTTTTTTTTAATCCTGTCAGCTCCATCTCAGCCTGAGCTGCATTCCCGGTTTGTGCTAGTTTAACAAATCCTCTTCTTGGCACCTAATGCAACCCCCCCCCCCCCCCCCAAACCCTATGGCCTGCCACCATCCCCTCAACACACCCCATACTTTGCCCTTCAACTCCCCACCCCCTCTTCCTCAGAAGATACCCTCCCAACCATCTTGTAACTGCAGGTCAGATCTCTACACTGGATCTGAGGGCTGCAAGGACAAAGACACAGAGCAGTTGGAAACATCAAAAGATGAGAGGTTTGGGAATATTTTACAGAGATGCCAACAGTCTAAAACCATGAGATGCTCAATTTAAGACTATTTACAACAGAGAAAAGCCACAAATCCTCACATTTAAGACACTGGAATCAGCAAATGTCATTTTTAGCTGCTTGAAGGGCAAAATTAGCCTGTCCGCCATTTTGGTCCAGACAGAAATATCGACAGCTATTAACATATTAGGATTATGAATGTTAGGATTAACATAACATTTTGTACAGACATTCATGTTCCCCTGAAGATGGATTGTAGTAACTTTGGTGATCCCCTAATATTTAATATAGTGCAAAGATCAAGTTGAAAATTTCACTTTATATTTCACATTATACTTTCTTTACCATCAGAGTTTTTGCATTGTCATTGTGAGCATATTAGCATACAAATGTTAGCATTTAGGACAAAGCACTGCTGTGCCTAAATGTACACAGAGTGGTTAGTATGGCTGTATACTGTGTAAAGCATAGCAGTTGGTATACAAAAATTCTTCCTGCTAAACTTGCATGACCACAAATATAAAGCAAAATGTCTCTCTTCAGATTGATGACTTAAATTTGTTTTCAGTGATCTTTCTGAAGCTGAGACCTCTATTTCCTTTGTGCTTTGCATTGTGGGAAAATCATGTCCATCAACAGCACAGTAAAAAAATCGTTCGTATTTAGAAAACAGACTGCCTGTGTGTGAATATACTTCATATTGTCGCTTTTCCACTGTGAACACACTATGAATTAGTTTCCATTACTGAGTTTGGAATTAGGAAAAGATGTCACTCGATAAATGACTTCAGCAATTAATAGATCATCAAAATTGCCGATTAATTTTCTGTCAATCCGCTAACCAATTAAGTTGTTTTCTCACTCTGAGATATATATTAATGCTGAAGGCAATAATAATATTGCTTTGTCTTTTGCTGCAGCACTGAACTCATGGCCTCTGCACCATCAACAAAATACAACACTTCGTCTCAGCCCTGACTGAAAGCAGAGTAAAGAGCTGTCGGGATGTAGCCGCAGAGGCCCTGAGTTGCAGGTGGGGTTAGAAAGGTGTCCAAAACAACAAGAGGGCTAAACATATGGTGTTTTCTGAATATGCAAGCCAGCATCACACATCCTTGCTCCAAGCTGTCGGCACGCACACGCTCACGCAGACACTTACACACTCAAGACGTGCAAGATTTATCAGCCACGTAGTGCCCGGGTACATCACGTTCTTAGCTTGTGAGCTTTAATTCTGCCGCTCTGTATTACTCATAGCTGTAGTCTTGTTCACAAGCCTATTTACATAACATGATAAGACACTTTGAGACCAGTTCAGCTGCATAAGGTGACAAGAGCAGCTTGTTCAGGACACACTTAGCTAATGCCCTGCATAACTTTTTCTGCCTTGTGCAAGAAGGGCAGATGGGATTTACCATATGGTCGACAGGAGTCATGCAGATTCTCGATCTCAACACACTCGCCATCCTGCCATGTTTTTGTTTTGTTTTTTCTATCAGTTTCAACTAGATAATAACAGTCAGAATTAATAGTGCAACACGGGGCACAATGTATCTGCATTTAATAACATTTCTGATTGATAAAGAGTGATATGTGGTGGTTTCGGGCTATAACAATAATGTAAGTGAGCGCACGACCTCAAGATACATCCAAGAGTCAAAAGCACACTATTCTGCGTGTGTGTGTGAGAGTGTTGACTCACAGGATACATTGCGAGCATTTAGGTTTTTGCAGCAGACAAATGTGGGTCTGTGACTTGCAGACCAAGCAGACTGTCAAAGAGACAAAGATACATAGACTGAGAGTGAAATAGAGACAGAGATACGCAGAGAGGAACCCAGAGATGCAGCAGGGGAGAGGCAGCCAGTGTGGACCATTGCCCACGGGGAGCAGACATCCAGAGCTCAGTGCTGACAAACTGACAGCCACTGCCGGGCTCAAGGGCAGCGCTGTCCCTACTATTGTTATGCAGCCAGAATTTCCCCACCTAACAAGCCAAAACCATCACTGCCAAATATTTTCCAAAAGCATGTCAGTACTAGAAAATCATGTTCTATATAAATTAAGCATATAGTAGAACTTTGAGCTTATTTGAGAGTTGGTATTTTACAACTGGTGACACTGGGTAAATGGGTCCAGTGTGCAGTGGTGGAACAAGTATTTAGATCCTTTACTTGAGTAAAAAGTCGTTTAAGTTTAAGTCCTCCATTCAAAATTCTACTTAAGTAAAAGTAACAGTGCTTGTGCAGTGTTATCAGCACAATGCATTAAAGTAAAATTACTGAAATTGTGGCAAAGTACCTGAAGTTGTTGGATAAATATTTCTGAGTGTGAAGAATAAAGTAGCATAAAATGGAAATAAAGTACAGGTACCTCAACACTATGCTAAAAGTAAAGTACTTTAAATGTACTCACTGTAGTTATTTTCCATCTCTACCAATGTGCCATTTAAATGATATTGAAAATTTGTTTTTGTTTTTTTTCTGTTGCCTTTTTACACAATACTGTATATTCTTAAATGAGACAAAGATTTTGTGTAAACATGGACGATTCAAGAAACATGAAACATTTCAGTTAGCCATCTACTTGAAAATGAGGAATCTATCGGGATGAAATTTATGCCTGCAGCATTAAAGTTCTTCTTTTATTTGGTTCAATTAATTTGAAATGTTGTACATAAACATAGGTTACCTGAAATTATGTCAATCTGTTCATATGGCATTCTTTTGGCTTTGTATATATGCTACCAGAGGAAGTCTCGCTGCAGCAGTGTTGTGGCCATACAGAATGTGTGGCATGACATGCAAATAAAAACTAAACTGGTAGAGAATCTCTTTCAATTTTTATGTGCATTTCACGTCACTGCCTCTGTGTGAATGAGCAAAAAAAGACTCAGATACTGTATTTCTGAAGACAAGTGCTGCAGCAGTATTCTGATTTAAGGTCTCTCTCTCATCGCTTGAATAATTCAGTCTCTCCAGAAAATGTTGGAGGGGAATGACAGAGGCAGACGAAGAAGAGGCCAGAAAAGGAGGGAGTAAATAAGAAGTGGGAGGGAGGAGAGAGCAGTGACAAAAGTAAAGTAAACTTCGTGGGCTTTAAGCATGGTTGTTTCTCATTTTTGTCTTTTTTTTTTTTTCTAAACCTTTCACGTTCAGACTACTTGTGTTTTGTGCTCTTTTGCTCAGCTCTTCCTCTGTCTGTGTACCTGTCATCCCTTTTTTCTCAGTTAACACTCCTCTTTTCAGATCAACCCTAATGTCCATCCTCTCCTGACCACTCTTTAAATACCGCTGGCACTAAAGCTGTTATATAGGGAAGAATCTTAAGTAGCTCTGTGTGCCAGGCCGCCACTATCTACACCCTTGAGTGCACATACACCCTTCTGCACATCAACACACGCACAGGCACACACATACACACAGGCGCACGCACACATGCGCACACACACAAATCCCTGACCTCGCGTATCTTCTCTCCTTTTGTCCTTCCTGATTAACACCAGAAAACACACTTCTTCTGGACGTTTTAATTAGAAAGGACACACGCATACACACACAGTGTCAGTGGCTTGTTCTTTCACTCTCATGCTCAAGGCATCTTTAGACAATCTCAGATCTGCCCTTTCTTTCAAACCATAATTCCTGTAATTGTTATTATCTAATTGGCTGAGGGCTTTTCTGCTGTCTACAGGCTTTGTAATCCAGCAAATCTCTGTCCTGAGACCAGTGCACCACACTCACGGTTCATTACAAAAGTGTCAGTGACCTGTGTGCAATCCGTAACGGATTCTGGTTTTGACTCAGCTTCCACTCAGGACAAAAACTGGCACCAAGAGGGCTTTGACAAATACAGTGATCAAAAGTAGTATTAGCACAAAAGCATAAGCACAGTGGCTGCTAAGAACACGAAAAACATTTTTTCTAAAGCCAGTGTTTGGTTTTGCTCCTCGGGGCTACTGTAGAAATATGGCGGTGTAACATGGTGGACGCGTCTCTATGATGTCGCATAAGCAATGCATTTTTGTTCTGTCTCCCACGCAGCTGCAACCCCACCAGGTGCATTTTAGAAGCTGAGCATTTTGCCTGCCTCATTTGGTGACTTGCTCAGATTTTGCTGATATGACCATCTTTCCTTGATGTTTGTGCCTCTGCCATTTGTAAATGATCAGGAGTCTGCACAGGGTGTATTACTTCAAAAATTTACCAGATTCTCATTCTATGTCTGACTTCCTGTCTGGCTCAATTTGCTCTGGGCTGATGGACGTGCTGACCATCAAAAGAAGACTATTCTGTGTGGAGAATAGTCTCTGAGAGCTGCTTCTGAAACACTACGGGCCTGGTGAAATTGCATACTCCATCTAAAGTGGCAACAATCAGCTCCGTCAGACTTGTCGTGGACGGAAAACTGCCATTTTGCCCTTCAAAAATTCCCATTTTTGAAAATGCATATTATTATTATTATTATTGTTGTTGTTGTTGTTGTTGTTGTTGTTGTTGTCATAATTATTATATTATTGCATGAATGTGCAAGTATCACTTTCATATTGCAGCTGGTAAAGGTGGGGCTCATTTACTTTAAATACTGCTGGGTAGACTGAATTTCCTCCAGGGATCAATTACGTCTTATCTCAACCCACATGATGCATCATTCATTTGAATCTGCAAAGTAACCCAGTATACAGTATTAGGCTATCATAATCATGTAGTGGAGTAAAAAGCATGATGAAAAAAGGCTGGGAACCACTGCTATAAGTGATGTCCTGACCACAGAAAATTCAACAGGGCTGAGAGGCAGCTGGACACGAGAAGATGGAAGAGGAGAAAATTAATAAAGCCCTCTGAGAGGAGCCATCACCAGCTCCTACAACCGACATAAATTTTCGTGTACTTACATCGTTGCTGCCCTGTCCTCCAGGTTCAATCATGTAGGTGTGATTGCCATCGAAAAACATTCCACTGAAAAGGAGAGAGAGGAGAGCACACATCAACACCTGTTTCTGCTTTATTCATCATAAAATGGAATAATGCATAATAATCCAACTCCCCCTCAGCTATCAGCATGATAGATTAGCCATTTCAGTGCTGGCCAAAGGGGGGGGTTATTGTATTATTGGAGCTTTTGTCTGAATAAGTACTGTACTGCACTCCTACAAGGTGCACTTAGGGACAGAATCCTCTGATGTACTGACTGCTGTATTTGGCATATGTATGTCTTAGGAGGGGTGGAGGCTAATGTGAAACAAAAGGTCATCCAATCATTTGAGAGATTTCCCCACACACAGCATAACGTAAAGGTCACCTACTGCAAGGATTTGTATCTCTGAAACAATGACTTAACGGGTTTGCACTGCTTGACCACAAGCTGCAATGAGACAGGCATCTTTGAAAGGGGTGCCTTTAAACAGTAAATCGGTGCAAATCCTCCTTAAGACATAAAGACTTAACATGCACTTTCACTCGCTGTGCACTCTAAATACATTCATCACATGATGAGAAAGAGGCAACGTAACACAAAGCAGAGATCAATTTCTCATTTAGCAGCTGGGTGAAGGCCTCCTCGTGTCGGCCCACCTGCGTGCACACACGTGCACACAAACGGACGTCATCCGTTAATTAACTTTATCTGAGGCTTTTAGGAGATTGGTTGGGTCAAACTGCAGTCAGGAGGGTAAACACTGCAGATGCTCTGTCTTTCACATCCAGCTGTCTCCTTCTTTCCTTCAACACACAGAATTCACCTTCAACACACTCATCATCCTGGTCCAACATTTCACTTACAGCAGATTATAGCACAGAGAAAAAGAGACAAAGACCAAAGGCGGAAGTGTGTGTATAGTGCTTTTAACCTTGCTGTTCTGTCTGTGTTGTACTTATCGTTTTATGTGGTCTGCATTTTTCTATATGTCCTTTCAAAAAACTATTTTGTTACATCATTATGGAGCAGAAAGCCTTAGCCTTAGTCTAACCCTTACTGCAATTGCAAAAACATGTGCTGTTGATTTGAACTGATTTCTATGTATTTCTTGGCAACAAACCGAACTCTGATCATTCTACTATGCAACAACATCAGAAAATTCACAATTGTTCCACTGTTTTCTAAACTTTAAAGGCTATTTCCTCAGTCAGTTTCTTACTGTGAGTCATGATGAGATCTTACATGAACACACAATTTTGTGCCAAAGTTAGAACAGTTTTGGTTGTTTGTTGTTAGCTCCCTTCTTCTTCCTTCAAGTCAGAAGGCCAGGTCTACTGGTACACTATGATGTATGATGTGGTATGCAGTATGTAGTATATACATGTAAAAATAGAACTGAATTGATGGGCCTCATTGTCACCAATACCCGATCTGGCTATCTGAGCCAGTATTAACAGATATCTAGTATCAGTATCAGATCGGTGATCCCTAATGATGTGTCAAATGACAGTGTGGCAATGTGGCGGGTGTCATCAGTTATCATCTGAATCCATAGCTCCCCTCGGCTTTATAGAGCTTTATTGAGAGTTTCATTGTTTAAAACTCAGTGTACACTTCCTGCTCAGCACTAAACAGCAGACGGAGACAGTTAGCTACGAGCTGGCGAACATACTGGAGCATTTAGTGGCTAAAGAGCCAGGTATTTCGCTCAGGTGGTGACTGAAAAGGAGAGTCAGTATTGCACATTTACTAGGTGGCCTGTAACACGACTCCAAATCAATGATTATGTTGCTCTGTAACTGTTGGATATGCAAATAAACAAGTCTTTGCTAACAGGTTTGTCATAGCAGCTTAAAAATTGATATGTCAATGCTGTGTTTACAATTTGTTTCTGCTGCTCCCAAGTGGCCAAAAAACCCATTATTCTAGGTTTAAGATTTAAAAAATAAGTTTAGAGGGGCTTTAAAGGTTAGCATAATTTTCCACAAATGGACACCAAAGTGTCCCAAAAGACGCTCATTGTTGTTCTATAGTATGTATGAGGATTTGCTAAAACAGGAACCTGAATCAATGCTGAACCATCTACATATGTGATGGATGAAGCTGTGAGGACTATTCCTTTGTATACAGTAAATACGCTGTTGCACTGCAGTGTAAACTTTCTGTGTGTGTGTGTATTTGTGTATGTATAAGAGAAAGAGGGAGAGAAAGACAAAGAGAGACAGAGGGGAGAGTAGGATGCATATTATCGTAAATACCTGACTCAGCATAGGGGAAATGCTCTCCCTCTAATGTCTAATGCCCCGACACCACCATGCACTCCCTAAACTCCCTCCCTCTCACTGTCTCTCTCGTGTATCCCTATGTGTATTCAAACACACACACACGCACGCACGCACAAACACACGCACATGCACGCGCACATTTAAGTGTGCGCAGAGCATATCATGGGTGTGTCTCTGTCTATTGTCAGCTTGTGTATTTCTTTCAACATTAAGAAAATCAGAAACGAAAAAAACCCCAAAACCTGAAATAATATTACTACTGCAATTTCTAATATTACAGTAACAAACAATAGAAATAAGCATGATGGCAGTATTGCAACATACTACACACACATTTGAACACATCAAGCTTTAAATTAGCCACATTAGAAATAACAGAAGTCTGCAGGAAACACTTATCACATTGTCACATTATATCTTATTCTGTTCCAGGCTGTATTGCATGTGCAACACACTGTCTCATTTGGGTTTGATAAATTCATGCACTACTTTTCATTATTTTGTAAGCGGCGCTGCTTAATTTGCTGTGCTGATAAACGTGCTGCCACAATCACATGAAATATGCAAGCGTTATTAAAAGCCTGAGCTTAGTTAGCTTATTCAGCAAGAATCAATCTGATTGTCCTAATTTGCTGAATTTACTTCCCGCTCTGATTATTTGTTTTATTTAGTCTGACATTATGGTGGAGGAAAATATATTGGATCAAATCGAGTTCTGATAAGCCATAATGGATCAGGAGTGGCTCATGATGCTCTCAGAAACATCTGAAAGGCATATGTGCTGCAGATGTACTAGTGTACACTGTCAACTATGTGCAGATGTGAATGGTGACATATATGTCCTGTAACAAAAACTAGAGCTATTACAAAGCTAACCATCTATGACACACTTCTCTGCTTTTTCTCTGAGAAATCACTGTAATTCAAAATAAAAACATCCTGTCATTACAATTAAACATTAATTATCACACAGCCCTCAAAGGTCCAAACACTGACAAGCATGATGAATCATACTCTGAATATAAGGATTTCTGTTAATGAATGAGCATAGATCAAACTGACAAAGCACTTCTTCTTGCACAGTTTTCCTTCCTTGATTACAGAGTACTATAAACACTTCTTGCTTTATCTATTTATTTATTTATTTATTGCAATTACTTTTTAAAAACACCAAAATAATTAATGTAAAAATCGGCAAGTGGAAAATGTCCTAGTGTGTGTTGAAAGTCCAAGGTTTGGCCAGTGTTCACAGTTTTGGGAAAATACTGTTTCAGGAAATGTGTCTAAGCAACTGTGAAAAACTGTAATGCATGCGCATGTGTTATACCTCATTATTCACAGGTGCCTTTTTATGCAAGTGTTGTGTTGTCAGCACACAATCAGTAACACACAATATCTTTTTGCCCTGCAGAACGGTTTCTCTCTCACTTCTCTTCGTATATAAAGTACTCACACAATCGCACATATACTAACACACATATACAGTGTACATGCATTCCTCCCAGCAGGCCTTGTGTCTGACCCGTCTCTCTGCCAGAGCGCTGCTTTAGAGCACTAGCTCTAAAAATACCAACACCAGAGAAAAGAGAGACGAGAGGCTGTCTGAGCAGCACCTGTCTGAGTGAATGATAACCTGTGTAACGAAAAATACAGAGGCAGAGAAGGGCTGGCTTAAACTAATTACACTGACCTAATGGGCAAATGAGACCTGGACACACAGAGGCAGCGATGCTGGCTTACAACAGATACATAAAGTCACATATACACATAATGTTTGTACTTACTGCAATCCATGACAGGTTGAGAGAGCCACAAAGGAGTGAGGAATGTCTCTGACCTTCCCGTGATAGTAGCAGTGCTCTCCTCCCTGTGAGCAAAACACAAACACTTACAGATTAACATCATACGCATAGCTGCCTCCTAAAATGTACCATACACTCAGGCAAAATATGCCACTCGCAGCTTTTATTACCATATTCCATCAGGAAATTAGCTCAGAGTGATCAATCACACAGAATTCATTTGCTAACACACTCAAGTGTAAGTGTGATCGGAAGGAGATACGTGCATGTGCGTGTTTGTGTGGTACTTTGCACTTCAAGCTTAACCCATTCACATCCTACCATCTGTGTGTTAACTGCTCTGTAACTTTCCTCCATCCCAACTTCTACCCACAATAGGAAGCCACAGCGTCGGCCACTCGTAAAAACATTTTCCATATTTGTCACCACTCTCCGTCAACCACTCTCTGTCTTCACCTTCTGTCTCCATCTGTCTATATGTGTGTGTGCTTCTTCTCCTCTCTGTGAGCGTAAACACACATTTATTTTCTATGGAAGTGTATGATGTCTAAGTGTCTAAGTGCTCTGCAGGCCATCTCTTCCTGGTCCATTTCTCGCTGCCTAACAGCCATTAGGCAGGAAGCCGGTCTCCCTGAGGAAACGCAGCTTTTATCAGAGGATCAATTTCTGTTCTACAGTCTGACGCTGCGCAGAGCAACGCAATGCTTCGTGCACTCCACCCTCCAGCTCTCTCTGTGGACTTCATCCAAATCCACGCCTGTCTCATGGGTTTGTGTGAGGATGCTTGTATGCACTTATTGTTAAACTACATGGCCAAAAGTTCCTGAAAACCTGAACTACAGGCATTATGATGAAGGCTGTCCACAACACTTTGGAACCCGGCTTCAGAAATTTGCTCCCATTCAGCCACAAGAGCATTACTGAGGTCTGCTCCTGATAATGGGCCTTCCAGTTCATCCCAAAAGTGTGGGCTGGGCTTGAGGTCAGGGCTTTGTGCAGGCCAGCCAAATTCTTCCACTCTAAACTTGGAAAACCATTTCTACCTGGCTTTTTCACAGGGATACTGTCATTTTGAACTGGCACAAAATTGGAAGCACACAGCCTTTAATTCAATTCAATATATACCTTTATTAGTCCCACAAGGGGAAATTCCAAAATATCATTAAAATATCATTACATGCTGCAGTATTAAGTTTTTCCTGACAGGAATTACAAGACATTTTGGGAAATACACTTATTCAATTAGACGAGAAAACAGATACAACTCTCAAGTCTGTGTGTTGAGTGTGGAGTTAGTCTCGCATAGACAGACCTATCTCCCATAGTGCTGTGTCAGCAGAGCTGGAGAAAGGTCTGGCTGCACCCATTACAGTCAGGCATAGGGAGAAAAAAGACTGTGACTTGTTTGTATTTCTTTAAATCAATCACAACCGTCATGGGTGGCGCAACACCCAAGATGCAGCGACGGTGCCCTTGTAAAATAGTGTCGAGCCTTGTCATTAAAATGCCGATATCCTTGCAAAGAAAAGGTAACGGCTGCTAGCTTGTTTATGTCCGTAACATTAGTGACCAGGTAACTTGCTATTTTCAGCACAGATCAGCAATTTAGATCAGCCTGAAACAGGCGAACAAAGGTTACTCAGTGTGGAGTTGGAGCCAGCAGCAGCTTAGCTTAGCATAAAGACCGGTAACAAGAGGAAGCACCTAGCCTGGCTTTGTCCAAAGCTAACACAGTTGCCCCACCAGCACCTCTGAAGCTCATAGCTTGTGTGGATTAAACAAAGGAGAGATAATGTGGAAACTAGTGTGTTTAAAAGCTGCTGGTAGATGCACTTTGGTACTTTTAGACAGTTTTCCCTGTCTCTAGTCTATGCCAAGCTAAGCTAGAAATTTCTGTGGTTTTATATTTACCGTACAGGCAACTCTCTGCAAGAGTGAGCAAGTGAATACGTGTACTTCCCAAAATGCTGAACTATTCCTTCCAAGCCCAAACCATGAAAAACAAACCAGAACTGCACAATATTACATGTACGTGGACAGGCATGGTCACATCATTTCAATAGTGCTGATTTCCTTAAAGAGTTATTTCTGGTTTACAGGAATTAGTGACAAATAGCTTACAGTGAAGGTTTCGAGAACTAATGTACAGCTGTAGTAAGAAGGGGTCCTCGGAAATGTATCATAATACAAATGTGTGTGATATGAACTGATATGAATTGTGATATGAATTGTTATCATTGAATTATAGGAATTAAATTACATCAGTCACACTGAGTTTGATTTGTTCTGGGTTTTGTTGTTGCTGTTCTTGAGTTTTACGGTTCTCTGCTCTTACTCTCTCTCTATGTAACTCTAAGATCTAAGATCTGATTCTGAAGATGAAGGAAACAAGCTAGGAGCTGGAGGCATTTATCACACTAACTCTGACTCTCTCTCGCTCTCTATTTCCACAATATCACATCCAAGATGGCCAGAACTGACAAATAAGACTAAAGCAGTGCATTATTGGTAAAAGAGGAAAAAGAGATTGAACAAACAGACTGAGAGAGGAAACATATGAATGGGGCCGAAGAAGTTGGATACGTTAGCTCGATGAACCTACATGGAGCTACCAATGAAGAGAGAGAGAGAGAGAGAGGTTGGGTAAAGAGACATAGAGCGAGCATGAAATGAAGAGACAGCGAGGGCTATTAATAAGTGGAGCTGTGCTCTACTATCCCAGCGTCTCTCCTCCCCCTGTCGCCCTGAACCTTCTGCTCCACTTCTCATCAAAGCAAGAAACACCCAAAACCCAGCACTGTGGGTACATCCTCAGTGTGTGTGTGTGTGTGTGTGTGTGTGTGTGTGTGTGTGTGTGTGTGTGTGTGTGTGTGTGTGTGTGTGTGTGTGTGTGTGTGTGTGTGTGTGTGTGGATGATGCTAAATCAGTCCGATCTGTGATCCCCTTAGACCCGTATAGGAGTGATTAATCATCTGATTTGGACATCACAATGCACAATGAAAAGGTTGAGATCAGACGTTGGTAAACAAGTAGGACGCTCTGCCCTCTGAATGTCTGGGAAACTTTGAGACATTAGATTATCAAGAGGAATAAAGGAATTACACACACACACACACACACACACACACACACACACACACACACACACACACACACAAGCATTATTCATAAGACATCAGAGAAGCAAAACTTTTGCACACCTATAAATGGACCGATGTGTAGGAGAAGACCATCAGTCAGCACAACAAAACAAACAGACCATCCTCTTCACTTGCAATCAGAAGAATATATTAATAACAACGTTTTGGTACATGAACCTTCATCAGGTTATTTAAAAAACATTTAAATAAGCTGATGAAGCTACAAGTCTGCATGTGCGCATGTGGAATTTATATGTGCATGTGAAGTATTCATGTTTGATGTACCACTTGGGATTTGTCTTGCATTAATTGAATTAAACTCTAACTGTGGGCAGAAAGCCAGAACTGGTGCCACATTTGGCAGTATGTGGTACCTCTATCACCTGTGTAGTACATGAACAGAGGGGACTCTGCAACAGCTGTTTTCTGATGGCTGACATTTTGACCTCTGCAAGTAACTGCAGAGGAACAAACAGGAGCTTGTCTCATATTAACCTTTCTGAACACCAGCCATTAAGAAAGAGTGAGAGCATAACAATAGAGTTTGTAGAGTACGTTCTGGATATTAATTTACAAGGTGAATTAATCCACACGGAGAGATCGCTTTACAATAAGTTCCCTAATTACAAGGGACTATATCACAGAATATGTGGTGTAACAATTTGGATCATTCTCTGTAAAGTACCTAATATCGTACTAATCTGCTTCTTAGCTGAGTAAATCCTGACATTATAATCCCTCCTGTCTTATGTGATGTAACGATGCCTCAGTGAATGTCCTGTAACTGAAGTCCAGATTCCAGAGGATTATCACAGCAATCTTAATTTCATGTGAGTTGAAAGTTTAGGCCACAGCCACAGTTCCAATTTGGTCCTCTGAAATCTAGGCTGAGCGAAGACTGGATGGACTGATTTCTCTGTGTGTGCAAAGTATACCACATTGATTAACCAATAAATGGCTCAGGGAGGGGGAAGAACCTGTAGGGTCTACAGGGAATTGCAGCTGTATGACACACAGCTGAGAACAATCCAGTTCAGCTAAATATACACCATCGTGGCATTTCTACCTGTTTTCTACATGTTGTCTTCATAATATCTGATAGACTTTCACATTTACATCTGGTATTAATAAGAGTTCTCGTTTGTCAATTCTGCCCACGTTGTGATGGAATCTCAACACAAAAATTGGACATGTGGACACATCCTGGGTTAATGGATTTGAAGCTGCTGTATGGGAATTAATTATTTTATTTCACCTCTGCAAAGCTACAGGGGTGATCTGTATCTTTTTGCTGGCAGTGCAGCAAGCTGGAAACCCAACACTGACATATTATCAACTTGTATTTTTTTTGTGCCAAACACATTAGCAAACAGTCGCCTATTCAAACTTCTAGCAGATACGGAGCAACATGAGGATTCAGAGTGGTGTTTTTGTCCGCCTAGAAATTCCAATATTTATTTGTCTTTTAGCTAATATAGATTGTTTTTGGTCTCCACCAACTCTTTGTGGCTGTAAAGCTGTGTTCACCTGCTATGCTCACCCGATACTTATTCGCAGATCCAGCACCAGTATTCACTCTTATCTTTTGGTCTCCACCTACCCCCAAGGAGAAAAAAAATTGCTTTACCTGCTAAATGCTCCTCTGTTTTCATTAGCCTGTCGCTAACTTTCTCTGTGTGTCATTTAGTGCTGCAGTGGGTAGCATACAGTGGGTTTATCAGATCTTTTGCACTCAAAGCAGCTGCCTGTTCCAACTGATTGCAATTCAAACCGGACCACCTCCTGGCGTGTCTTGGCTGATCCATGCATTTACACCTTGCTTTAACATGATTTTATCCCTATCTACATAACCAGATACAGATCACATGGCAATACCAGGGGTAAATGGGGTCTTAATATCCATTCTAACTGCAAATAGTCTAACAGTGAAAGCGTGAGTGAGCACGAGGACAGATGATTTGCAGAGTCTTACATTGGTGACGACAGCCTTCCCCTTTTCTGACAAATGCCTCTCCACGTACCCTGAAGACAGCAGATCACTGGGAACAGAGAGGAAAGAAAAAAGAGAATTAAAGTTAGAAAATTTGTGACTTTCATTCAAGTGTCACTCAGTTATACAAGTGTGCTTGTATTTTATAGGAGGATTGTATTCAGTCTTGGCAGCACAAAGCTTCAGAGCATCAGCACGGCTAATTATGACCAGCGTACAGGGACGAGGCTATTTCCAGCACACAAACTCACACAAACACAATTATACAAATCCAGCCTTCTAGCAAATGTCTGGTGTGTGTGTGTGTCTATCTGAGGAATGAAGGACAAGTGAAGGTCAGGAAGGAGTAAAAGAGGCGACACAGGCAGAACGGGAAGGAGGCAGGAAATAAATTGAGAGAGCAAGGAAGAGAAAGACTGGCATAAATAAAAGGAAATCAGTCTGCGTGTGCTTTCTCAGCAGCGCTGGACCCCAAAATCCCAGTGGAGATACACATTGCAGGCCCAATCTGAGACAGAGATGTATGAGCTATAGTACACATAAAGACACACACACACACAAACACACACACACACACACACACACACACACACACACACACACACACACACACACACACACAATGTAAACACTAACAACAAATAAAGCCAACCTTGAACCAGAAAGGAGCAGTATAAAGATGAAACGGTGCAATCAGCACAACAAACTCATTTTCATCAGATTAAACTGTGTTTACTGTGTTTGCTGAATCAGGGGCCTTGAAATACTTTCCAATACAATGGAATTACAGGAAAAACCACTGTGTTTATCAGTCAGACTACAGGAACTGACACTAAAGTGTGCAACCGAAACAGCAACATAACAGCATCTGAGCAGGCCACTCGCCACACTGAACCAGCGAGCCATCAATCAACTCCAACTTTCTGTCAACATCCAGACATCAACAACAGACAAGTAGGCGGGATGGATTTTCATCTTGTTCACTCATCAAACAAACCAGACTCTTTCATCGTCACATATACAGTTTGAGCGTGTAGTGACGGATGAAAAACGTGAGTCAAAGGGTGAGATCTGCCTGTCTTTCCCAAACAATGCAAATGTATATATTGCACACTAAACATGACAATAAAAAGCATGTCACTGCACTAACATATTTAAAAATAGATGAAAATAAATAATAGATTATAAAATCATTATACACATAAAAAAGTGCATTCATAAGAGTAAAATGCATGAGGCAATAACCCTGCTGTATACCTTCATATTTACTGTTAATGTGTTATTGCTAATGAAAAATGCCAAACAAAAAGAGAAATTATTGCTTATATTACTGTAAATTAAATATTTTTGGGGCTTGGACTGTTGTCGGACAAAAAAGGACAGTCGATATGGTGTCTGAAAGAAATGGAAAGATCAATAGCACCCTAACTTCTGTACAGTAAATCCAAAGACACTGCCGGCATCCAGTCTGTCCAAAGGTACAAATAAATCATAGTGTAAACACAGCATGTTGTGGATTTTGTTACCTCAGCTTCAGAGACTCCAGGGATGTCACTGCACCCAGCACAGAAAAAGCAGAGGACCAGGTGGGTATATTTTGTCACGTCTGGGCAGAGCCAGGTTAACCGTTTCTCCTTATTCTCAGTCTTCATGCTAAGCTAAGCTAACCTGCTGCCTGCTGTAGATTCATATTTTCCATACAGACATGAGGGCAGCAGCAATTTTCTCATTGAATTATCAGCAAGAAAGAAAATTAATAAAGTGTGGTAATGTTGCTTAAAGACCTATGTCCAGTTTATAAGTCTGTCTTGTCTTGGAGCAGCTCTTGGTTTTAATAGTATTTTTTATATATATATATCTTCCACTTCAAAAACTGTGATATCTTCAAAAGCACAGACCGTTGAAAGCAAAGAAAAATCAGTTACTGTAATGAGTCATAATAAGGAAGATAGTAGGATGTTGTTTTGTTGTTGAAGGCAGACACATCATGTGTTCTTAAAATATTAACTGAGCTTTCTTTCAGCAAGTTAAAGTTTTTAAAAGATGATATATGGTATATTAATTGAATGAAACTCCTGATATCAGTGCACACACACACATGCACAGGGGAAGGAGGCTGCTTTCGAAGATGACTAATGGGCATTTTGCTCCAGCAATAAAAATATGCAGGGAAAGAGGAGAGAGAGTGAGGTAAAGTGGAAAGAGGGAGTGAATGGCCGTCAAGGGGGGGTAATGATACAGAGGAGGGGAAAGAGGCAGTGAATGCTAAAGAGATGGAGGCACAAGGTGTGAATACAGAGCCCAGGGCCTTAACAGACATCCCATCATGCATTGCGATGAAGCTCTCTCCTGAAAAACATCAACAGTACGTGTAAAACAGGCAACCCCCATTATGCACACTTCACACCCTCCAACCTCGGGTCACTCATCACACACACATCACCTCAGTTACTACAACATTGTGCAAATTAAACACTCCATGAGACAAAATAAACATTTTATCAACATTTTGAAACAAAAAGCCGCCGTCAAAATATTCATACGCTCAGATGATGAAGACGTTCAGTGTGTGTGTGAGTCCCTGGGTCACACAGGAGCACTGTTAGCCTTTGTTCTGCTGGGATGTGTGTTTAAGATTCAGCGCTTGTGATCTTTATCCAGCGTCACGCTGAGCACAGGCAGGGGGAACGAGCGAGGAGCATACTGAGGCAGCAAGGCAGACACACGGGCCTCTAATGGAGGACGCTGATAACAGATTTCAGCTTTAATTGTTGGGGGATTTAAATAATTTATATGACAGACAAAGACGCAAACTCAGCCTCGACCCCATCCCCCACACTGCCACGCACACACACACACACCAACGTATTCAGTCCCTCCTCTTCCTGTTAACATGCATACACACTTATGTATAAATGTATAACTGCAAGCATCCTCTTTGTAGCTTCACTCTGATATGGAATCAAACACAACAAATGACAGAAATACAAACACAGACTAACTCTCATGTGCTGTTTGCATGTCATCTATCTCTCTGCGGAAATAAACGCTGCAAACTTTCAACATAAATGAAGATCAGAGGGAGGCTGTTTGTAAAGCTGAGGACTGCATTAACAAGAACTCAAAGAAGAAAGGGATGAAGGAAAACTGCTAGGAAAAAACTGTTCATAAATCCATCCATCCATTATCTATACCGCCTATCCCTTTCGGGGTTGCGGGGGGCTGGAGCCTATCCCAGCTACAATGGGCGAGAGGCGGGGTACACCCTGAACCGGTCGCCAGCCGATTGCAGGGCCACATACAGAGACAAACAACCATTCACACTCACACTCACACCTACGGACAATTTTTAGAGTCATCAATTAACCTAATGAGCATGTTTTTGGTCTGTGGGAGGAAGCCGGAGTACCCGGAGAGAACCCACGCATGCACGGGAAGAACATGCAAACTTCACACAGAAAGGCCCCGCCTGACCTGGGGATCGAACCGGCAACCTTCTTGCTGTGAGGCACGCGCACTACCTGCTGCGCCACCGTGCAGCCCTGTTCATAAATGTTAGATATTATCACATCATTACAACATTCAAGAACTCAAAGTAACAGATTTATTGTATCTCATATTAGACATATTTGCGTGGTATGTGGCACCTAAAGGTGTCTGCGCAGACCAGATGTGTGGCTGAAACAGAGGCGATGCAAACCGCATCCACATCTCTTACTCATGTTGTGTCTTATTCAGTGTCTATTACTCTCATTCTTGCAGCTCATTGCCTTTTTAAATAGTCTGCTCATCCTCTACTATACCGGAGGACAGTTTTCTTGGCTCCTTCGCCCTGGCAACATCTGTTTGAGAGCTGACGTCCAGCTGTCAATCAGGCCTGGAGGAGATTTCAGAGGTGGATCCACAGACGTTCCACTTTCAGCCCACAACATTTCATACAGCCATATAATCACATCCCTCGCTTGCTTTTTCTACACTTTAATGTCAGCCAGCCCACACGCGCGTGCGCACGCACACACACATACACACAAACATAAGCGCTCTGATGCTGCTCGAGCTGGGAAAATGTTGCTCTGAAAAGACTTATTCATCTTTATTAAGTGGGTCTTGAGGAGGTAAAAACTGACTGAAGCAGTGAGTGCACCGAGTGTGTCTGGCTGTCAGTCACGTCAAACTTCACCCTTCCTTCTAAAGGATTTTGTTGTGAGTTGCTCTGGGCAAAGACATCTGCTATGGCAACCCAGTTCGATCTCCTGAGGTGAATCATGCACACATACTCATGCACACGCACGCAGACATAAACCAAGTTTCCATGTGGTCTAAAATTCCTCTCACGATCTGTGTCGCCTGGCACCGCTGTGGCACGGGGATGAAAAACAGCACAAAAAGGACAGATTGGCAGGAATAATGTTGTGTGTGTGTGTGTGTGTGTGTGTGTGTGTGTGTGTGTGTGTGTGTGTGTGTGTGTGTGTGTGTGTGTGTGTGTGTGTGTGTGTGTGTGTGTGTGAGCAGATTGGCACAAGTGTTGGGGGTAGCAGGCTTTTCATTGCTTTAATGCCAGCGAATCTAAGTGCTTTCAAAGACTCTTTTTAATACAACCAAGTTCCCAAAACACACAAAAATAAGCAAACGTGAAAAAAAAAGGCAAATATGTTCCGTTGCATCCATACGTTCATGCACATCTGCACACAAGCGCAGTAGTCATCAAATGGACCTCTGCTCCATATATGGATTTTTGCTATTTAACCCTGTAATAAAAAGGGCACCACCACACAAAGGACTGAACATGTGCTGTGTCAGGCGTTCAGAATGAAGATGGGGGAGTGTTGAGGAAAGAGAGAGGAGAAAGGAAAGGAGACATGGTCGGGGGTGGAGACAGAGAGATACAAAGGTGGATAAGAGAAATAAAGATGTGAAAAAGAGAGACGGAGAGGGGAGAGGGCGTGGAGGTTTCTCTTTGCGGAAAAGCTGCAGCTGCTTTCACCTGCACCACCTCCCCCTTCTCTAGCCTCACCCACCCTCCCACTGAGGCCTCATTAAAGGTCTCCAGGCTATAATTCATTCACCCTCCAATCACTTATCAGACATGCAATTCCACCAGCACATTCACTGGGATCCCTCCTCGAATTGCACGGGGAATACTGACACTCACAACAAGAAACACTGAGAGAACAAAAAAAATGAATCCATCAGAAATTTCTCCTCTCCACAATGTTGGGTCCATTATGCAGTTGGGTCTATAGCACGCCACACACAGGCCAAATAGAGTTGACTTCTGAATTATGCAGTGGCTGAAGATGCTGTGGGCACGAAGGGTATGCAGATCTGTATCTGTGACAACATGTGGATTGTTCGTGAACTCCAGAGCATGGAAACAGGGTCAATAGAGAAACAGACTTTAGGAGCACTGTCCACTTGGGACCAAGTAATCACGACTTATTTACTTTTTCTGTTCAACTGATAAGATTATTCAATTTCATGCACTTACACATACATCATTATGTGTGCGTTTGTGGGTAAATTTGCTCTCCTTCCATCCATCAACTCCATCAGATTTTGTGCAGTGGTAAATTTTGTTAAATGGTTAATCTCCTGACAGTAAACCATACTTTCACTTGATTTTTATTCAGCATGAAAGAGGAAAAGGAGTAATCTATGAGACAATGGTCTTTAGAGGGGCATTAGTATATTTTCCTGCTGAGAGAACAACAGTCTTTCCTCCTGTCCCTGTCTTCAGCGAGAGTTGGCTCCTGGATCTCTTTGTCTCCACTAATCCTGCACACTGAGTCGAGACAGCTCGACAGAAGGGGGGGGGGACAGAGGGATGGTATGATAGAGCATAAAAGGGAAGGCTGGTAATTCAATGCTTGACATCCTGCAAAGTCTACAAACACAAACCCTGCCCTAAATGGATGGGTTCACATTTTCAGCCACACAAGCACCATGGCTCGAAGGATGGCAGTGTCCACTAGAGGTCAACCGATAGTGGATTTTTCAAAGGCCAATACAAAAACAATAGTTTGGAGCAGGAAAATGCCAATAGCCAATGAACTGGCCGATACTCAGTATCCATCAAACTTCCCCCTCAGTTGTGATTTTGACAGAGGCTACTGGCAAGAGAAACAGATGGCAGCGATAGTATAAATACAGTCATTGGTGGAGCATGTCTCTGGGTTTCTTGGACTCACTTATGCTCAGCAGATCATGCTGGCTCACATCACCTTTCCCTCCGTGTGATGCAGTAAAGTCCGTTATTTTACAAAAAGCATGACTCTGACTGACATACCTGTATGTAAGCTTACTCTCATTTGGTGAGACTCTTGCACAAACTTTGGCAGGCACACCATTGCACTCAAGTTCATTCTTCTTCTTGTTTTATTGGTCAGTGCCGTTCAAGTGAACGACTCTTCGTCACTCAATGTTACAGCTAGTCTTCTACATATTCTACACATGTACCGGAGGGGAATGGTGAGATTTGTGGGAAAATATTTAAACTGGAGGACAGCAAGAGAGAAAAATGGGGGACTTCGCAGATCAGGTCTTATGTAAAGTTAATTCTGATTTAAATATAAACTATCTCAGGTACACAATGACATTACCGTCACTTCCCATAACGATGAATTATAACAACTTTGGTGATACTTTTTCATACTTTGGTTCATGGCCAAATACCTGCAAAACTAATGGTCTTCCATCAGCCTCAGGTGTACTCTGTGTTTTTCACTAATAAGCAAAGATAGTTACATTATACCTAATATCTGTTATTGCAAGCATGTTAGCAGGATGATGTTAAAATGAGAGCAGACCACTGCTCTGTCTTAGTACAGCCACACAGAGCTGCTAGCATGGCTGTAGACTCTAAGTCTTGTTTTAAGTCTATGTTTAAACAACACATGTGGATACATGTCCATTTGTGCATTAAAACAGGTTTTGGTCCAGAGATCCCATCCTGACACAGTGTAAAAGATGGGGGACAAAATCCACAGTCCACGTTTTACACAAAGAAGCATTCTGAAGTTCAGCTGAAGCTAAAATGAGGTTTAAGCCTCCGTGTGAATGGGAAAAATCAGGTGGGTATCTTTCTGCGAAAGATTCCCTCTCATTGTTTTCCTGGACAGTGTTTCCTTGCTCAGCTGCGATGGAGGGACTGTAACACAGGGACGAGATTTCTTGCCTTTAAGAGTGCCACTTCAGAAGATATCAACTTGATTTTTCTGCCACACACTGCTGAAGCCTCATTTGGACACACATTTTTGCATAGAACAATGACTGTAGACTTTTCCTCATTACCTGGAATAACACAACAAAGATACCTCTTAACGGGAAGTATGAACAGGTGGAATTACGCAGCAACCAGAAACTTCCTCAACACACATGGGCATGTGAGTTTTGTTTTAAGACAGGACTTGAAAAAAATGTGAATTTGTCCTTTAATCATAATGCTGTTTATCTGTTCTAAAAATGCCTAAAGATGTCCTGCAGGGTCTCTGATGCATAACACACCTCCAAATAACACCCATGCTGCTATTTGTTCTTCTAAATTAACCCTGCTCACCTCGATTAAATTAATCTGTACCCATCTTGCTGACACAGACCACAAACTGCAAAACACACTCAACACACACATGCACTCACTCCCATATTCACTCACTCCTGTATATACCAGAACATACTGTACATACACAGCCCTGGATGTGACGCTGAGCCACTTAGCAAACACAGTCTGTAGTGTAATGTTTGTGAGCACTGCATTTGCTCACAGACACACTCACTCACAGACATGTGTGTGTGTGTGTGTGTGTGTGTGTGTGTGTGTGTGTGTGTGTGATCAGAGATCAGAGGAAGAAGTCCTGCCTGAGGCAAGAGAAGAAGGAGAAAAAAGCAGGAGATAGAGATGGAGAGAGGAGAGGAAAGGAGAAGCAGGAACTATTTTCTTTTCTTTCTCCTTTCAAGTACCTACCTCCCTCAAGCATGGACTAACACACACACACACACACACACACACACACACACACACACACACACACACACACACACACACACACACACACACCCCACTCTATCTCTCCCTATCTCCTGCACTTACTCAACCCACCCACAAAGACTCAAGGGGGCATGAAGGACATCCACACAAGTCTCTCTGTCCTCTTCTTTCTCATCATCCTTAACTATTTCGCTCTCTCCACCTCTCTTTCTATCCCTCTTTCTCTCTCTCTCTCTCACTCTCACACACACACTCCTCTCTGTGTTTTTCTCATTAAGTCCACAGTAAATCAGATCACGCCTCTCTGCAATAAATTACAGACCTGGGAACAGATGAGGAGAGACAAAGATGGAAAAGGAGGAGAAGAGTGGAGTTGGGCTGTAGCGATGCCAGGATGCAGGGAGCGAAACCTGGGTGGATGATAAATTGTCTTGGAATGGGGCATGAGAGAGAGTTAAATCACATATATGTGGAGATGTAAGGCTGCATGCACATGTACGTACAAGCGACACCCATAAATACACACACCACACACAAGCACACACCAACACATGCACAGCACAGGGAGGCGCACCAATAACACCACAGCATCAGCACCTTCCACGGTCCAAGAAAGACGAACGCCTACACACATTTGAGGGATCAAATGGCCAAAGTCACAAAGCCCACTCAAAGCCAGACAAAGTCTGAAGTCAACATGACCGTGACATCAGCTGGAAGGCATTTTAATGCACTGTGCTGCAAGGGAACAAGACATTATTGTTAGGCAAAAAATACTTTTTGAACCGGCAACTCCTCCCGCTACGCTGCTCAGAAACAAGTAGGAGGAGATATTTTGGTGGCCAGGGTTTCCAGAAAAAAAATCCCACTCATTTTGTACAAAGACACTGTAAGATGACTGGTATTTAGACTCCTTCCAAGGCCTGGATGGGCAAGAAATTCTGCCACTGAATCATCAATACGAACAATGAGCGAGATGGTTCTTTATGTGTGTGTGTGTGTGTGTGTGTGTGTGTGTGTGTGTGTGTGTGTGTGTGTGTGTGTGTGTGCGTGTGTGTGTGTGTGTGTGTGTGTACAGTGCAGTACACAGTAAGCTAACTGAGCTAACTGAAAGCTAGTTGGTCTTGTAATGCAGGTAACTTTGCATCAAAGGTATTTTTATTACAATATCTGTGGTGTATGTGGTGGTTTCAGGTCTTATGAAAGCCTCAAAAATGTGGATGTGTGTTCAAAGCTTTGAGGAAATGTTAGTAGACTGTGTGTGTGTGTGTGTGTGTGTGTGTGTGTGTGTGTGTGTGTGTGTGTGTGTGTGTGTGTGTGTGTGTGTGTGTAAACTACACACACAAAAAATGAACAGTCTTATTAAAGGTACCATGTGGGGTTTTTGAGAACCAGTAGTGTTACAAGAGCAGTTTTGTTTTTACGAGTGGGTCTCTGTTTTGTATCATGGACGTAGAACAAAGACACACATGTACACACACAATGCAATACACAGTTTTCACACTATTTTGCTGTTAAACAGTTGACAGCAGTAACAAGCAAAGGCACATGTGCCAACAAAGGAAAGGAAGAAGACTGCTAGCTGGCGACCATGGCAGTAAAGGATACACACGATGTATTTTGGTGAATAAAAATGAATGTAAACGTAGCTGTTTTTCCAAGGAAACTCCACAGGATGGCTTTGACACCCAGAGTGATTTTGCAAGCTCAAATAAGCAAGAGGGTTCACATTTGTACCAACAGATCATCACACACACACTGAAGATACATCCACAGTTATCAAGAATGACAAAAAGGCAGAAATTTGTGCATTACAAGGTGAACCAAAATTCTTAAAATCTACAGAGTGAGTGTAATTAAAGTAACAGAGTTAAATAATTCGCCTTTCTTTTCCCAATTCTTTCCTATTTTCCTCTTGTTAAGTATTGATCCTCCTCTTTTTCATCTGAGCCTCGTTTCATTCAATCCAGTCTTGTTATCTCTAATTAAGACAACAGTTTACATGCCTCTTCTGCACCTGGGGCCCAACGAGACAACACACTCATTCTACACAATGGTAGAAACAGCTCTCTTCTCTTCACACACACACACACACACACACACACACACACACACACACACACACACACACACACGCACACACGCACACACACACACACACACACACACACACTCCTGCCCATACACAGACGCACCAACACATATGCACACGTTCATCAAACCGCTGGACCATGGGATGTTTGGTTAGTTTCTTGTCTAAGAGTTTAAGGGACCCCATATTTGTATCGGTGCTCGATCCCCTTCCCACTAACACTGTCATCATTGGTGCACACACACACCTACAAAGATGAATAATGCATTTAGCAACGCCTGTAACTGACCCTCAGAATTAGCATTAAGCATTTGTGTGCATTCAGGGACAGCTGCCACGACACAGTAGTAGAAATAATAATAACTGAGTGTGTCAGTGTCAGCATTGTACATGAGGATGGGGAGAAGCCCTCTTACTATTACGCTGCTGCGATGGATTATTTCGTTACACTGAAGAGGTTATGAAACTCTTGAGTCCTATTTCAATGTGCCCACCCATTCTCCGCTCTGTCTGCACTCACATATTGTCACACATGCATAACCTGCGTACTGCATGAACAGAGAATGGCAGAGACATGTCCACTCTGCTCACTATTTGTCTCACATGCACAGACACAGGACCATACACACTTGAGCATATTGTTGAATATATATTTTGAATACATGTGATAGAATTTTTGAATGTGATGAAAATAATAGCAGCTCATAGGAAATACCCTGTATTCAATAGAACAACTCAAAATCATCACTAGTATTGACAGGATACAATCATATTATGGTGAAATTTACCTTAAAATTTGAACTCATTTGGATTTGGCATCAGTCACTCTGAATTATTGATTCCCTGCAAATGGTATATTCAAAATACTTCATGTTTCTAATGATTTTGGGGGATGCAGTTCATTGTATTGAACACAATGTTTGATTTTTTTATGTAGAAGTTTGCGTACATTTTCCACATTATGAAGCAGGTTTGTATATGATGGTTATTTTCATTCATAAATAATCTGCTTGTTGACATATTCAATTTATTTTGTCTGACCAACAGTGCAAAAACGTAAAAATATTCAGTTTACTATCACAGAAAACAAAAGAAACCACAAATCTTCACACCTGAGAAGGTCTAACCAGAAACATTTGGCCATTGTTGCTTGAAAAATAATTACACAATAATCAGGGATCATAATTGTGGTCAATTCATTTTCTGTTAATCTGCTAATAAAATAATGAAATGATGATTTCAGCTGTACTCAATTTCACTGTTTTGTATGGGATTTATCTATTTCTTAAAATCAATATGAAGATATTGATAGTATCACCCCACCCTACACTTAGTGGTATGACTTCTGCTGAATGAGCAACAAAGTTATCGGATTGCATTTACAGCTCACAGTTTAAAGCTTCCTCACTGTATCAGCACATGCGTTCATATGTGCATGTATGAGCTGACAGGGTGTGTATTTTTGTTTCCCTTTCAAAGCACGATGGACAGCCGGAAACCATCACACACACACACACACACACACACACACACACACACACACTCACACTCACACTCACACAAAAGTGAGCACACTCCTCTTTAATCTTACAGCACCATTTATTATTCAGTGAGAGCAGGTGGGAGGGGTGGGGTAAAGGGGGTAGTAGGGGCATGGCTGAATGGAGAGTGGGTGTGGAGGTAGGGAGCAATCAAGGGTTGAGACGTGTGTGTGTGTGTGTGTGTGTGTGTGTGTGTGTGTGTGTGTGTGTGTGTGTGTGTGTGTGTGTGTGTGTGTATTAGTATTGAGGATGATTACAAAAGAGAGGCAACCCCCCACCCTGCGCTCACTCTAGGCCCATGAATGGTAAATTGTAGCCGGCCGCTGAGATGCAGGACTAAGAAGAAGACAAAGACAGCGAGGGGGAATAGAGACCCTGTGACCCACCGACCCCCCTTGACTTCCTCTCTATAGACTGTCACACTTCACATGGGTGGCTTATGTCAATACAGCATGTTGCTAATGAAAGCGCTAATGACTACAGCACACGCATTGATCGTATTAACTGATTATTCTCACCATATAGGAGATACATACTTACTATCCGAACAAAATGTCTCAGTGCAAGTTCTGTGATAGGACAACAACCTCTCAGCCCAGAATTCTTGCACAATGCACGCTGGGATATCCTGAACAAGATAATCAGGTGTACTAAATGGATTGATGGATGGTCTAAAGATAGGAAAACACACAAAAAGGTCAAATCTAAAAATAAAAAGAAATGTCTCTAAGCTGTCACATAACAGCAGGTGAAAATGTAACATGACTGGGAGCCTTCAGCCATGTGAGCAGCTCTGTTGGGCTGTATTTAGGCAAAAAGTGCTGTGAAGGTAAATGCTATCAGCATACTAATGTGCTCATGCTAGGCAGGTACAGTGTTCATTATCCTAATTTAGCGTGTGAACATGCTAAGATTTGTAAATTAGAACTGTTTTTCAGGTCATAAGGAGAAGCACTGAACATACAGAAATGTTCACCCCACGGTGAAGCTGCATGAAAAGTCAGGTGGGCACCAAAGTCAGACAGAGTCATCCTCCAGGGATTATGAATATCTGCACAAGTTTTCATGACAATCAATCTAATAGTTAATGAGATATTTCAATCTGGACCAGAGATGTGCCCGACAGACATTGCCATGCACAGAGCCATGCTGCTAGCATTGTTAAGAATATGTGGGGAAAACACAAAACAAGTTCTCAAATCTAAAAGTAAGAGCACTAGCCTGAACATGTACCTATAAGAACCAACATGTGTCCAAAACATGTGCTTCAAATTCAAAAGACATATGACTTTATATCAAAACACACACACTCCTATTATTCAGTCTACGGCCAAACACTGACTACAGGCAAAGAGACAGCTGCTCAAAGACCATGATAATAATGATGATACATAATTGTAGCACAACAGACACAGGTGACAACTAATACTGAAAAACATACATTTCTTGTTTGCTCGTGGCAACAATTAAACACAAATAATTGCACAGCAGCTGAGTCACTCATTGATCAAAATGAGAGAACTCGGTTTTGTTACTGGTGGCCAAAAAACAATGTTGGCCCATTCAGCAAAAATACCTCCCACTCCTGCACCCACACACATATCAACTCGATTTATTCTGTCTGGCATGAAAGCTATCTGTAAACAAAATCAGTGTGGCTGTCAAGCCGGGGGATCAGTTCACAGAGGAGTGTGGTAGAGGACGATGAGGAGGAGGGAAGAGGGCAGCAGCAGGAGCAATCTGGGGTGTATTCAGGTGTGCTGTATGTACCAGTCAGCATACACACAGGGCTTCAACTAATAACTATTTTGATTATTGAGTAATCTGTTTTTGTTTCCCATTAATCAGCTAACCATTTTATCAATAAAATACGAGTAAATAGTAAAAAATGCCCATCACAATGTCTCAAAATGCCCAAAATGTCTGTTGCTTTTGTCCAACAGTCCAAAATTCAGAGGTATTCAATTTGCTATGATGGAAAACAAAGAAAAGCAACAAAAAAGTCACATTTGAGAAGCTAGAATTGGGGTTTTCTGCTTGATAAGTTACTACATTGATTATCAAAATAGTGACTGACTTACTATAAATTGACTAGTAAACCTTAGAAAAAGGCTTTAAAGTGATAAGCTGATGAGCTTACACAAAGCTGTGAGGGAAGTCGTCCATGGAAACCATTTGGAAAAGGAGGTGCCTTCAAAAAAATGCTTAGCAGGTGATTGGATGAACCATCTGTCTATCACCATCTATCACAGGCTAACTGCAACCAATCAGATCCACGTAGAGCGAAACTCTTCCTGAAGGGAGAAGAGCGCAAACGTCTTTTCCATGGACAAAAGTTTACATTGCCGTTTTTGTTCTTCTTTCAATGAGGAAAAGCTCTCCAGTTCTGATTTAACTGATGCTATTGCAGCATCTACACTAACCTCTACAGGAGCAGCCATTGTTGATTTCGAAGTATTCTGTTTAGAATCAAACAACAAGAGAAAAAGCAGCAAATCCTCACAATTGAGAAGGTGCAACTGGGAAATATTTGTTTGAAAAATGACAAAAGATTAATTGATTGAGAAAACAGTTGCCAATTGCTTTTCTTTGTACTGTATAATAGATGATTGATGTTTCAGCCCTACAAATAGTAAGAGGATTTTTAGAGAAATCAGATGAAAGTCACGCAGTGCAATGCTCCATTGCATGGATCTCAGTCTCTCATTCTTATTCAGAACCACGCATGTCAAACTGTTGCCCAGAGCTGTCTGGTTGAAGGATAATCATTCTCTGAAAAGCTAAAAACAGGACGTCACTTGAGTGTTTCCATTCAGCCGATATTCTGACAGACTTTCTGCACCACATCCAGTTTAGAAACTATAGAAAAGGATGCTGTGAGTGCACAATGTCACACAGATGACTTCATGAAATCAAGCACCGATGAAAGTATATGTGCATGTGTGACAGCTTGTGCATACATGCTTGTGTGTGTGTGTGTGTTTGTGTATGTGCAGACAACACATCTGAACCCATGACTGGTTGATGTGTCATGCAATGAGCTGCAGGCTTTACAGAAACATATCCTCTAAACCTGGGAATTCCTGTGATGTAACGCTTTCACTCAGTAGGGGAGTGACTTCCACTGTGATGAGCAGGCAGCATTATCTTATGAGTGTGCCAAGTTCACAGGCTTACTGTTCTGGGGCTAAATGAGGCAAACAAGCCATCGGCTCAAGGAACAACACAAGAAAGCAGAAACAGAACAAAGGAAAGGTTTAGCAAGGAAGGTGCCAAAAAGGGTGGTTGTAAAAATAAGTGTATTGGGTGGAGGCAAAAGGAGAGTGAGAGCCAGAGTAAGAGGGAGACAGAAAATAATGAGAGAGAGTTGCTTGCTTTCCATCAGCAGTGCTGTGATCAATATCAGTGTCTGACAGGGCAGTGCTCCAGCCTTTACCGTAAATCACTTCCTATTATGATGGAACGTCTAAATCACACACACACAATAACTGACCCTCAGCAAACATACAAACACACACACGTACACACACATAGATGTACTCATTCATACTATAGCACATTTCAGCACACACCAACATTAGATATTTATGTCCTAAGAGTGCATTCCCAAAAACAGGCAATAAACAGGACTAAGAGAGCAGGAAAATATGACTTCTGCCCAGCGGCGCCACAATGACCAACTTCAGCTAAAATACTGGAGTCTGCCCAAATATGTGCTTGGGGATTTACAGTAAACAAGGAAACGATGTGAATTTCTTCTCGAACGTGTTGTTAATGCAGAAAGAATGACATGACTCCTGCTGGGATCATTTCAACATCATTTCATGGGCATTTAGGGAATTAAAATGAAACCACGTCCATTTACACAAAACTGTCATTGTCAGCCGCGCCATAGCATATTAAAAACATTAATAAGGAAGTGGAGAGTGGAAGCTACTAACCCAAGCGCTACTGAAGACATCAACCTAAAGACAGAAGGATGGATAGGTAGAAGGGTAGCTAGCCAGACAAATAGCAAACTATGCAGACATATGGCTAGATGACAAACAGCAGGTAGCTTGTTAGACAGACAGACAGACAGACAGACAGACAGACAGACAGACAGACAGACAGACAGACAGACAGACAGACAGACAGACAGACAGACAGACAGACAGACAGACAGACAGACAGACAGACAGACAGACTCAATCATGTTATACTCACTGATTCAGTTCCACATCCAGGATAAATTTTCTGCCAAAAGCGCCAACTTGAAAGCTTGCTTGGGCCACATGGTTCGCCTGAAACGGTAGAGAAGACTGGTTAGGTACTGTTCTGAAAGGAAGCCATTATCATATTCATGGATCAACTGAATTCATCTTTATATGCATAGATCAATTCACATCTGTACTGATGGATGTCTGCATTGTCTTTTTCAGCATCGCTCAGCAGTAAGAATAAGTAAGTTTTCATTAAGTCATCAAGATCTGTCTTCTTCTAATTTCTTGCAAAGCATCTCACGTAACACCTGGGCTTCAAGTCAGAAATGCAGTTTATGTAATAGCCACTCACACACACATACACACACTAAAATAAACATGCACAGTAGAAACATAATGCACAACTTTACTTCCATGATATTCATTTCCTTGTTTACCAGACTGGTTTTGTAACTGTTTCACAAAGCCAAGGATTCACTGAAATTCTTAAGCCCATACTGAACCATATTTTTTATCTGACAACAATCATATGTATGAACACAAACACAGTAACTCGCGCTCTTTCCGCTCTGACTGTGTGTGATTGATTTTGGGGGGGGAGCAGGGGCGAGGGTCTGATTCATTCCCAGCTCTGGGCACATATGGTACAGGCGTCATTACACACCCTTGGGTCAATGAAAACTCCACACAATCATTCCTGTGCAGGTCCAGGAGAGTCCCAAAGCTGAGCTAAAACACAGCTCACCCTCCCCCAGGCTCAGCCCATGGGCTACCTTCATGACAGACTGGACACCGCATGACAACGAGGGGAGGAGGGGTGGGTGTGGTTTTTTTTTGTTTCCATTTGAGGAGGCGCCCCTGTGCTAACCCAAGGACAACCATAGCCGGTGAGGTCCCCATTGGCCACAGACTCTATTGTTTGTAGGAGTGTGTCTGTGCACGGTCAATGCATATATGAGGGAGTAAGAGGATGTGTGGGTGTGTGGGTGTGTGTGTACAAAGGGCAATCCCTTTCCATGGCACACTTGCGATGAAATCTAATCTGGCAGATTGGATCCATGATGGGAGGAGGTACCAGTAATTGGGTTTAATGAAAGCACATCCCAGCTTGACTGAGCCGGGCCAATATTCTGAGGCCACCACTGACTCTTCTTACATTGATTTCTGAGTTATAGCAAGCCTGACTTTCCACTCATGACTGTCGAAGTATGACTGTAAGTGCTATCAATCCACTGCGCACACACACACGGGCAGAGAGGCAGGGAGGCAAACATACAAACCAACACACTCATGCTCAGACTGATTCCACTTAAAGCGTTTGTTTTTCCACCAAAACAACACAAGCACTCCACTGAACTCTCCACCACTCATTCAGTGGTGAAGGTGTTTGTGTCTGAGACTGAAAATAGGCAACGCCACAGAAGTCTATAAATAACTTCCTGCGTTGCACACATTTTCAGAACTGTTTGACAGATTTGTTTTTAGGCTGTTGATCTAAAAACAGCCAATAACTGATCAAACTTTGTGCAAGTGACATCACGGCTGATTGCAGATCAGATTCGACTCTCTGGAGAATAAGAGACTCAGAACATAAAAAAATCTAATCAAAGATGCCATCGCCTGCCTCCTCCTCCTCCTCCTACCCTGGATCTATTCCTCACTTGCTATATACATTCTATAGCTTAATTAGAACTTTCAGACCATTACTGATTAGCTGTATGCAAGGTATTTTGGTAAAAAGTAAAATAAACACATCTCCTGAGCTGTAAAATTCAGGAATTACATGGAGTTGAAAATATGAGAATTAAGCCAAGATATAAAGTAGTGTGAGCAAATCTTCTGTGCAGAAAGTAAAAATGCTCCCTTGCTCTACAGAAATTAGTCTCCTTGCTTTAAAATTCAGCTTGTGTCACGTGACAAATCCATGATGGATATTAGTATCAGCTTCAAAAGGAAAATATCAAAAAATATTAAAATCATATATGATGGCAGATGGTTCCTGTTAGCTTGTTTACCCATCGGGCTGCAGCTCTGTCTGAGGTGTGAGGGAGACAAAGGGTTAGCACCTCCCTGCATGCTACCATCTGTAGTCCTTGACAGTCTCTGAGAGCCCTGAATAGGCTAGCCTACACAAGCCTAAGCCGCACAAATTAAAAACGCATGACAGGTTTGCACAATGCTAATTGACTCATATCTTGAAATGAACCCAGCAGACATGCTGCTTCACTGAACTGAGTCAGTGAACACAGTTAGAGTGATTATGATTATTACTGCACTGTATTGGTTATTACAGACCAAATGGCTCTGGAAGGCTTTCTTGTCAAACAATACAGCTTGTCCCAGTTGGTTTTAGATAACTACCATCCGGATCATTTTGTTACGTGATAGATTTAGTGGGAGGTCATGTCCAGACATACTGCAAAACAAGGCTTAACCCATAGACAGCCTACTTCACCCGCAAGCCAACAGTGTTCGGCTTGGCGATATGAAGGTGCTGACACCCCAACACTGACCACATGCACAATAATTTAAGTAACTGGAAATGCATGCAGGCATTTATATCCTTATTTAAATGTATAAATTGTGCTTGGAATCAATCGGTCCTCAGAACAATTCTCAAAGATTATCACAGCAAATATTAAGGTATTAAGCTAGCAGAGTGTGATAGATACTGGATGTTTGAGGCCGATATTGATATTGAGAGCTTAAGGACTCCACTAATAATGTCAGTCAGGATTTTTTAATAATAAGTAAACACTGACATTCCTCGAATGGTTGTTAAAGACAATATGTGCCAAAGCAGGACAATTAAGTTGAAAATTAAACTTATCAGTGCCCTCCGCTGGACATATTAAGTAATGGTGACACTGCTTCTAAATTACATTTAATGTCATTATGAAAGTGCATCTTTAGCATTTCGTGGTACATATCAGCTGACATATACAGATTAATCTGTGATAGATCAAATTTGCAAATAATATCGTCCACTCAGATGTAGCAATCTGTGGTCAGTTTCAGTAATAAATAAAGTGAAAAATGTGGGATATGAGATATCACAGGTGAACAGCTGCTGGGACAGCAACCCGCCCGGACAGAAGAGATGCAAGTTATCACTAAATTATTAATCATCCTGTTTGGCCTCGTGACTATAGCTGATGACTTTGTAAATGTGCAGTGTGGACAGACTTAAAAGTGATCATTATGAACCTATCACTAAGTTGAATATTTCATATTAATTCACATGCAGTGGACAACCTTTTGCATGTGCAGGTAATGATGACCCATATAGCACCTGCCGACTGCCGAGCTGCTGTGGCCTGTTCCTGACTAAATGTTTCAAGCTTCTTCTGTTTTGCTTGCAAGTGTCTAATTATTAATTTCCCCTCTGAGGACAAGGGCAGAGGAGGGGACGAACCAATGCAAACATAAACACGCAGAGAGGTGTCTCCTGAAGGCATCTCTCCGGCACACACCGGCTGCACGCAGACAGAACACGCTGAAAATACCGTGTACCTGAGTGGAGCCGGAGCTGGCTTTAACCCTGGTGCTGAGCTCGTCCTGTGTGATCTGGCTGAGGTTGTGCCTGCTGTAGAGCAGGCGGAGAGGCACCGTGTCCTCCCTCCCGACGAACCTGCCCGCATCACGAAGAGCCTTCAAGCTCGGTAAGGCGTCTCCTGCACAGAGAGGGAAAACACCGATTTCATTAGCCGCCTGGTCCCCTCCGTGAGGGAGGTGAGAGACACAATCATCACAAACACCGCCATCTGAACCGTCGATTGGTCCCATTTCCTTTGGTAACGTGAAACAGCTACAGGCTACATACATATTTTAGATGTAAACCATAAAGTAGCCGAGGCTAGGACAAGACAACAATAAACACAGGCCTATTAATGATGATTTAACGTTTTGTTTGCGCGACAGTATTTCTGATAATATCTCAAATAGCATCAGATACCATTTTGGGCATTAGGGCTGCTCTGGTGACCGACGTGCATCAATCCATAGACGCACAAAAGGGAAATCCACCATCGCGGGCGCATCATCAGCATCATCACCTTTCTCTCGCTTGCTGGATATTATAAAACAATGCGGTATTCCAGGAGCGGGCTCTCAGGGTCCTGCCTTCGCTAGGGGAGCTTGAAGCCGGGGCTGGTCGTCTGGTTAGCGCAGTCCCTTTGATTGGGGGCCATCGGGGTCTTGGCGAGTCTGAACGCTGAGCGCGTTTGAGCGCACCGAGACCCCGCGGATCACCAGTACGGAGGAGGCAGGGAGGAGAGTGAGAGGGAGGGAGGGACTGGGAGGCAGGGATGGATGGATGGAGGGGAGGAGAGCAGTGGGGACGCCTCCTTAAAACACATCAATATCCAGCGGCTCACTGCAGAAACGCCTAATGCATAAATATGAGCGAGCAGTGGAGACGGGATGGAGAGAAGCTGCAGGCACGTCCCTCCGCCGACTGGACCGACAGCGATGGCATGAACGTCCGCCTCCTCCACGCTCCTCCATGTTAAATTGCTGCAGGAGCGCCATTCCTGCTCAATTCTGCCTGTTATTGTCATGAATCACTCCATCGTCTGCCACGGCTCCCAAAAAAAGCAAGGGGAAATGAAAGAATCCCTTTGTGTGTGTGGTGGTACTGTTTGTGGATGATTTGTAATTGTTTTTCCCTAATTAGGGCAGCAACAATACAAGACTGATCTCTGAAATCCTGTCATATTTTCTAGTTCTACCAAAACAACAAATTCAGTGATGCTTCTCATTCATCTTTGACATGTTTGTCTTCCTGCAGTTTGCTCACGCATCCCCAAAAAGCTTTAAACTGTTGATACATGGAAGCATGGAGGAAATCTTTTCTGTTATTTTGACACTAGACCTGCAGCAGTGTGCAAACACACCAGATGTCTAAACCTGGTGGGAATTTGCCCCAAAGCAGACAGCGAATCTTACAGAATTAATGACCCGATATGTTTTTTCCCACAAAACAATGTTTACTGAGGGAGCTGATATGGCTCTGAGGTGAGAGTTCAGTCTGGCACAATGTTACATAAAGTCTGAAGATTTTAGAGCCAGTTAATTTGTCTACCGGACTGAAAACGGCTATCTTATATTTGGGGAAGGCTCACCTTTCTGTATTTTTTCCCCATTTGTCAAAATGTATCTGATATAAATGTATCGGCCGATTGCTCTAGCCAGTGTGTTGTCAAAAGTTTTGGAGAGAATTTTACTAGACAGACTATCTGTATATTTATGCACCTCTGATAACCAGTTTGGCTTTAAGGCAAAACATAGCACTGATTTATGTATCTATGCACTGAAGGAGATGGTGGAAAACTATAGAAGACAGAAGTCTACTGTATTAATTGGTTTCATAGATGCATCTAAGGCATTTGACCGTATAAATCATTCTAAATTGTTTTTAAAATTACATCAGAGAGGAGTGCCTGACACCTTTGTAAGGATCCTGTCTTACTGGTATTCTAACCAGAGCATGCAGATTAAATGGGGAAATGTTGTTTCTGCTCCATTTGGGACAAGTAATGGCGTTCGACAGGGGGGGCTTTTATCACCGTGCCTTTTTAATATTTACATGAATGATCTTTCAGACCAGTTAAGAAACTGTAAAACAGGTTGTATGGTCGGCAGTGTACTCATTAATCATCTTATGTATGCCGATGATTTGGCAATTGTTTCACCTAGCAGCGCTGGGTTTCAAGAGCTTCTTAACATATGTTCTAATTATGGTGTAAATTTTGACGTGAATTACAATGCTAAGAAGAGTTCTGTTATGATTTGCAGAGTAAAAGGGGATATGGGCCTTACTTTTCCATCCTTTTACCTCTCAGGACAAGTGCTTCCTGTTTGCTCTAAAACTAGATATCTGGGACACATCATTACTGATGATTTGACAGATGATGATGATATGTATAGACAGCGTCGTATTTTATATATGCAGGCAAATTTGTTGACCAGAAGATTTTCCTGGTGTTCAGAGAGGGTTAAAGTGGATCTTTTTAGGTCTTACTGTACCCCTTTTTATACTGCACCCTTATGGTTTAAATTTAAAAAGGCCAGCATCCACAAACTTCAGGTTGCATATAATGATTGTCTGCGTATCTTGCTTGGCAAACCAAGATGGTATAGTGCAAGTGAACTCTTCTGTCAAGTACAAGTTGTCACTTTTCATTCTCTTTTGAGACGGTTGATGTTCAAATTTATATGTCGACTTAACAGTTCCTGTAATGCCATTTTAATGATGTTGACTAACCCTGCTTTCAGTGCTGTTAGATACCAGTCTGCTATGTGGAAACACTGGTATGACTGTCTTTTTTAAATATGGGTTCTATGTTTGTTTGTCTTTCTTAACGGACTTGAGTCTAAATAAAGGTTGATGTAACAAACATGTTTAAAAAAAAAGTGTGGAAGTTTAATTTATGAGTCACTCACATTTCACACAATAGCAAATCCATTCCACCACAGCTGGGGCCTTTATGTGTTACGTTTGCAAGCCTTCCTGTATCCGCATTGTTTCTCTCAGCAGGTTTAAGACCTGTAAGGAGTGGAAACTTAAAACTTGTTCTATAGATGTGTACATTTCAGCCTGAACAGCTGTCTCCATGTTAGCAGGGCATTAGACTCCAGTCCTTGTAACCCTGGAAAGGGTAAGTGGGATGATAATGCATGTGCATGCTTACAAGTATGTACTGCATGAGGCAGGTACAGTTTGTGCGCTCCAATCATTAAATTACAGCAAGCTTAGAATCTGTACCAAAGAAGAAAAATGACGATAATGTCAGCATTCAGCGTAGCCTTTTTATTTGCAGTATTTCTGTAATTGTGCCTGGGAACACTCATGTCTTTTTCTTTATGCCCGTGGCACAGAGACTCCCCATTTGACCCAGCGCATCCATTTGAGAGCAGTGATAGAGAACAAGGGCACTATGCTAATGCACTAAATGCAGGGGAAAAGGGAGAAGCTGAGCTAATGTATCAGGGGTGAAAAAAGCACATGAACTCAGGTCATAAAAAGTGCACTTAAGAAGAATCCTAAAATGTCATGTATAATGTCAGATACCACACGTCCAACCTGCAGGTCATTCACATTAAAATATTACCACTATATGTATTTCATGAACATACACAATCAGCTGCCAACATCTGTAAAGATTCAAGTCATCTTTCTCCAGATTACTGACTAAAGAGCTAGGATGCTCCTTTAAGTGAAAAGTCAGTATTCTGTGGAAAAGACTGCGCACAGAGAACATAAACCACTTCATAGATCTTCAGGTGGCAATAAAAGGTATCAACCTTGTGAAAGAGTTTAAAAATACACTTGTCTGGTACAGTAATGTCTGGTTTAAGATCCACACACTACTGTTGCTCTTCCGTCTTAAATAAGGTCCATTTAATTCTTTGTAATGGGACAAGTTCATGGTGTTTCAAGGAAATGTAAAACGCAATGCATGAGTTGCTGTGTGTTTAGAGGCTGAACTTGCTGACATTTCTACAGCTGTTGAAACCAGGTAAAAGCAATTAGCAATCATTGACTTCCATCACAAAATCTTTATCCATCACAACATGCATTTAGATTTAGATACAGATAAGATGATTTCCAGAAATGTTTTTAAGCATTGAGACTAAGATGTAGATTGTACTAACCGGGATGTAACTCAATATCAAGATCCCACATTTGGCACATTTAAGACACTTTGTGGAAATATTGTAGTTTTGACTACATTTCTTTAACTTCCAGGCCACTTTCATTGTTCTTTGTGTTGACTTTAGAATCTAAATATCAAATAAATGTATATTTTCAAGCAATTTTTGCAGCACAAGAAAATGTGCCAAATGTCATGCTAAAGCCATGAACAAGAATTAAAAATGTCATTGGACGCCAGTTTACCTCAAAGTTTTGTACCTTAAAAGCAACGCTGTGAACAAAACGCTACAGCACATCAGCAGCTGCCTTTCATCTGACACAAAACAAAATAAGGGGGAAAAATTTGGTCCCATGAATAAAATAAGCCACTGTAGATCATTTTGTCATCTTTAATCTGATGTTTGTGATGACAAGACCCAGTCCATGGCGCAGAATGTGGTTTGGTTCTGCTGTAAAATCCAGTAACAGTCCAGTTTATTTCTGCAGTCCATTTATTCCTTCCTCATTCTCAAACCCCAGAAACTCCACGTCCATGTCATCACTTGACTGAAATATTTCCCAAAGTTTCAGTGTGGAGTTGTCAGGAATGTCACTTGACTTTACGCGTTCGGCATGTGTGTCCACTTTTCGTCTTTTGCGTCTATAAACTCGAATCCTCCGCTGTATTTTCCGGACTGGAGAGAAGCTTTGTGTAGGACAGTGTGCTTCTTCCTTTTCTGAGAGGTTGTTTCCAGTAATTTTGTCAGGCAATACATTTCCATCCTTAACCACCTCAAACACTGAGGAATCCTGTTTGTTATCAGAGTCCTCTTGTCGATTTGTTATAACATTAAGGCTAACCGAGGACGCCTCATTCTGTCCATTCATATCATGGAAGTGAGAGGCTGAGCTGTTCGTGTCTTCAATTATTATTTGGTCCAGTGGGTCACCCCCAGTCTCTCTGGAGGGACTAGAGGGAAGACATTCACCTCTAGAGGGGGCTGTTTCTATCATAGGCTGAGGAGCTTTTTGAGTGCGAGAATTCTGTCTGCATAGCCGTCTATGTGCAATAGATTTGTGCCTGGATTTGTCTGAGTGAGTGTAACAGCTCCTTCTGTCCCCCTTTCTGTGATTCAGAGGAGAAGAAGCAAAAACTGATCCGGTTTTTAAAGTGTGTCCTGAATAAGATCCCTCATGCCCATCAACAGTCCAGTGCTGCTCTTCTTTAATAATCTCTGTGGTATCAAGATCTCCCTTGTGCCTTAGCTCAGTTTTCCCACGTGATCCAGGAGCAATCAGAACAGAGGAAACACTGAAAAAAAGAGATGAGTGGAGAGGAATAGACAGATAAAAGATCTAGAGATGGCAAAAACTAATCTAGCGAAGCGAGATTACAGTTATTAACATACATTTTTCTTTCTTGTGAACATATAATGTTGATGGAAGTTTTACAGGAACAGTGACAAATTACCTTTTGACTTGAGATTTGATGGGGATGAAATTGCAGTGCAGGGTTGAAACCAGTTCGTCCACCACCAAGTATTTGTCACTCTTGGAGAAAGCCTTGTGACATTCACTCTGTAGATGCTGAACAAAAAAATGTATTAATTAAAAAAATAAGTAAAGAAAAATAAAGAAAAATCACTCAGTTAATAATTGATATTTACAGCTGCAAAGTGGAGGCTACTGAGCACACAAATGTGGTATTACCATAAATTAGTGTAACTGACTAAACGTATTGTATTGATAGTTTCACATTTACAAATGTGACACAAACTTACCATTGTAATGTTCTCATATTTGATCATACAGCACTCGCAGTAGCCGCCTCGCTTCTTGTCTCTGTTCTTCTTTCGGGCGTGTGCTCTCTCTTCACTGGCTGAGGCTTTTGCATCTCTGTTTCCAAGAGGTGTCCAGAGGTTGCACAAAGAAAACCAAACTATGATGAAGACAGTTTGTATTTCTGCATTTGGTTTCATTTTCTTTTAGTTTTAGAAACCCATTTCATTTATACAGCGTGCAAACATGTGTTTAGTTATTTTATTTTCCACAGTGGCGAAAGACTGTCTTTGGTTTCACCACACAGTAAAGATTAAAAATAAATATAGATCTTTAGATCTAGATACAGATCACTGAGAAATACACAAGGAGCTGGGTGCAAATTCAGCTTGTTAAAATAACTTAGAAGTGCCTTTATTTAGGCGGAATATGGTGGTTTCCAGTGATTAAAATATGCTAACTGATACTTCTGAGCGAGAAGCAAAATTTTTAAACATGTTAGGTCCTTATGGAAGCATGACAGACTGTGCTGGCCTGATGTTAAGTTAGTTAAGAGCAAAGCACAGAAGAAGCACCATACCGGTGTCCCTGCTGTTTGTTCCCAGGAGGATCCTTGTCCTCAACACAGAAAGGACTACAGGGAGGAACAGTCTTCAGGTTGAACTTGGGCGTGTTTTGCAAAGTGAGGTGGATTGGACGGTAGTGTCTGAGGAAAAAGAAACATTTTAAAGCCAATGCATGCAAACAACTCAAAGATAGGAGGCGGATGTCAGCTTCTTTTCACCAACTGTCTCTTACCTGCTTGAATCCTCAACCTTAACGAACGGTTTACTGATCCGCCCCCCTGGGAAAAAAAAAACCATCAATGATTGTCAGATGAAATTTGAGCATGTATTTACAAAGCATCAAAAATAATGGACCATCATCTCTGGCAAAAAAAAAAAAAGGGCAGACTGGGTTATAACAACATAAGCTCAGAAAACTTGTTTAGTCGTAGATAAAAACATTTACCCTTGCATTTCTGAAAGCCTTGCTTTGCTACTGACTCAGCTTTGACCTATACAGAATGAAGAAAAGCACTTAGAAAGCAATCATTTTCAAGACGGCAAACCCTTCAAATGAGTACATTTTAAAAAAGCATGCACTGAAGAATTTGAACCTGTAAACTTACGCTTGATTTGACAGCAGTGGCAGCAGGACACTGGCGGCTGACAACCTTTTTTTTCTTCCGAACATATGCTATTATATCTGCAAGTGACATAAAAGAAATAAAACTAGAGTAAGCCATTATTTACAGTATACATTCAAATAATCTACAGTTGATGTAATGTAACAAAAACGAATATAACCTCTAAAACATACCATCTAGGTAGACGATTTTCACACCCCACTCCAGAGCATTTGACAGGATCTTATTCATTTGCACCCTCTCCTAAAAGCAAACAAGTGTGTATTAGCACAGAAAGCAAAAGAGGTAATTACAGTTCCTCACTAAACTCATTAGCGTTGACTTAACAAACCTGCTCTTTCACCACTCTCTCCACCAAAGACTTCCCTCGACTTGTAACACACTGCAAAACAGTAAACAGAAAATGAAAATATGTGACATTAATAACCAGTAAATATTATCTAGATGGTAATAGCCCTGATAGACCTAAAAACATATCTGTTCCGCCGTTGATGAAACAATGAAAGTGAACTCACTGTGTCCGTTTGGCCCTTAGACTTGCTTTTGATGTTGTCCCTGTGGTTGCTGGGCCGGTGCGGCTTCGAGCGAAAGTGAGGTAAACTCTGTCCAGAGTCTGGGCTGGGGACAGGAGAGTCCTGCCTGAGGCAATGCACATATCTAGCCTCCCTCTTGTTGGATACCAGATACTTAATTTCCTTACTGAAGAATTTCTCAACAGTCTGAGAAACAAACACAAGAAAATCAGGATAAGACTTTTTGGGACATCTTCACAACTGCAACACAGAGATCATGTTGGGAGTGTCCTACAAGTTTGGGTATCCAACCCAAATACATTTTTGGTACTAAATGAAATATGTCAAAGTGTATCAACAACTGTCAGGTACCAACAGTTCAATCATCATACAAAAGTATCATAATAAAGACAAAGAATAATCATAGATCAAGGGCTAACTTATGTCACTCTGTAATAATAAAATGCAACCACAGAAAAGAGTCTACATCAAATGCAGAAAGCTGAGTAGGGGTGAAGCCACTGCAGTCTGCAGGGCTGAGAGGGATGGTATTGTGGGAAGAAAACATAACATTATCTAAAATGACTCAGTAACCTCATGGACATGTCAACCTGACACAGTACAGATGACAGATATGAACCTTGATTACTGACCAAAAAAAAACCAAAAAAAAACAGAGAAAATGTCTTTTTTGTCTCACCCCTCCCAGTTCTTTGATATCATTCTCCAATGTCTCTGTTATTCTGTTCGATGGCAGATCCAGGTAAAACACTTTCCCAGCAAAAGGTTTGATTTGAGCACAAGAGGACACAAGCGATGTTGGCTTAGCTTGACCCGGTGCCACTTTGTCACCAGCACTGACGCCTTTCCCTAAAGGGCGAACAGTAAAGACACATAATGAGAGGAAGCCCACATGGTATCTCACCTGAAGTGCTTGAGCAAGTAGTCACTACTCAACTAACAGTGACCAACCACAAATGAAGCCATTCCTATAACTATTAAGTGACTGATCAGTCATTTGTCCAGTCAAATATCAAAGTTTCAGTGGTTACAGCTTCAGAAATACAAACAGCAGCTTATTTTTAACCATTTAACCGATTACACCTAACACCTGTATGTTATGTACTAATGCTAATGCTATTGATGTCATGCTAATGTTGTCACTCTGTTTCTCATGGTTATAGCTCTACTACTACTACTGCTACTTCTGCCTTTTGTGTACATGATAATAGCTATCATGTAGACATTAATGGCGAGGTTGTCCATTCTGGAGGTCCCTCCCTTTCTCCTGTTTAAGTTTTGGTTTTGTGTTTTTTAATGTAAAGTTGTTCCTTGGGACACAGAGGGTTGCCTATGATGTACAGATTCTAAATCCAACAAATGTGTAACTTTAGGCTATAGAAAATAACTATTAAAGTTACTTGACTGCACGAAGACAGTCTCAAAGTGAAGATATCGTTAGCTGGGACTCAAATATCTTCGAGATTCAAAAAAAATATCATTATAGTAGTGAGTGATGTAATAACCGTTCACTATCTTAAGATACGTTTAAGGTTAAAGTAGAGAACAGGACAACAGGCTATGCAAATAAAAAAATACAAGCTAGTATAACACGGTTGTCAACAACGTCACCTTGCCAATGGGGTCTGGTAACGTTATACTTCTGGGTGCGTTTAGGCTTCATTTTATTCTTTCACTGAGTGTCAACATGCCCCAGGAAGTCCTTGTCTGTCCCCTGTGTGTAACGTTAAACAAAAACATGGTTATTTACAAATAAGAGAAAGAGAACGCCAAACAAATTTTCTTAACAGTAATATGTGAGCAGTGTAACGTTAGCTGTTTACCCGTTATTCCAATTTAACGGACGTTTCCACCGTTTAAATGCAGTCTTACCGTGAACTGTTTCGTTTCCTCGGCGGACAGACAGGAATTAGCTTCTTTGCTCAACTTACGTTACATTATTGTAAGATAACGTTACTAAACGGCACATATGCTGTGTTAGCACCTTTGATATCACATATCAGCCATTAGCAAGCGATTTTCAGAATGTTTAGCCAGCTGTAGTAAACTTTTTAAGTCACTGCTTCGCAAAACAAACCTTTCCCGCTTTAAATCCAATGGCAGATGAAATTTATGTTGCCATGTTTGAGCCTTTCCAGCAACCTAACCACTAACAAGTTTAAAAACATAAAGTTCCGAATTTTGACACATAAAAGTTTCACAGTTACATAAATTCAGATTATTCTTGAGTATAAACTGTCTGGCGTTGATAAACTTTACATCCTTTCCATATCTTCGAGAAACTTAGAAATGGAGGAGTAGTACGGGAACTCTTCAGACCTGGCAACCTCAAAAATAGGTAAATGCTCTCTTAAAGTTGAAATGTGATGTTTCCACATTTTTTAAAACACATAAATAAATAGATATACCTTATAACTATATTGAAAATGTATTTCAGTTCGAAAAAAACAGTTTATATAGTATTGGTCTATATGTTATAATATAATTTATTGCATAGAATGTAACATGTAATTTTGAAAAGTTCAAGAATGTGCTTCGCCGAAATGAATATTGCATAACATGTCATCATATGTTTGCTCTGTAAACTGACTAGCTAGCTGGGGTTACAAGACCTGATCATACACACGTGTTTAATTAATGCACTCCTCTAAGAGAGTCTAGGACAGCAGCAGCTGTCAACCTGTCGGGACACTAAACACCTGAGTGGAATGTGTGTTCGTGGAAGATTTCGCTGTCGTTGAGGCGCTTTAGCAGGTAGGAAGTTAGCTAAACTAATTCGATAACCTTTGACATGTTATGATAGAGTACCTGGGAGGAAACCAAAACCAGCGTTTCTGTGGCTGCTAAATAGCTCTTTTAGCAAAAAAAAGTTCTTGTATACATGATAACGAACATACAAATTAAAACGTAATGTCGAACTCTGTGTTTTAAAAAGACAGTATGAGTGGCCAGAGACCTGCTTCCTCCGCCAGAGGTGACATTACTCCACTCCAGCAGATGGTGGCGTCCTGCTCTGGAGCAATCCTCACATCTCTGTTTGGTGAGACACCCTGACTAACACATGACAGATGGTCCTGTTGTAGTCGTTTCCTTTGGAAGAACTAGGCTGGTGATTTTACTTGTTTTAGCTCATGTGATGCAACACAACATTTGCCTTTTCTTCCAGTTAGTCACTGGTTTCTACTCAGTTCAGTACATTTTGAAATTGAACTTACAAATATAAATTTATAAGGGACACCTGGCTAAAGCTAATCCAGCCTCATACAGTAGCCTACTACACTGTGGTTGACTTGTCACGTTTTATGTAAATACTTTAAGAGTGTAAGTGTCTCTCAGAAAAACACCTCTCTCATTCAACAGCTCCACAAAGTACAGCCTCCAAAATCACCATGAACTTCTCTAAAACAGTTTCAACAAAAACTGAACGCTATAACCTTCATGAAGGTGGAATTTATTGCAGGGATGTTGTCTATTACAAGTCCGATTGCAAATACATGTTCATTAATATATTTATATATTGCCTGAACATTTCCATTTCCATTACACTTGAAATGTAAATGAATAATCCTAAAATCAGGCTACTGGTTTATTCTTTAGCATTAATTAATTCTATTGTATTCAATTGTAGAGAAAAAAAAATTGCTTCTGAAAATTCTTGTCACGTCACGTTTTACCTCACACGACACACTTCACTAATAATCCAAATACATACAACAAGAATTGGTGTTTTGGTGTCTTTTACACAGAAAACCTCACATTTACTAACATTGTTAACAGTGTTCTTAGTGTCTTGACTTGTTTTTGCTTTTTTCAGTCACACCTTTGGATGTTGTGAAAATCAGACTGCAAGCACAGAAAAATCCCTTCCCTAAAGGTATAATGAATGTGAACTGCATTAGTCTAGTATTGTGTTCATTAATACAGTAAATGTTCGATGACCACGTGTGACTTTATAAATATCTTTCAGGGAAATGCTTCGTCTACTGCAATGGACTGATGGACCACTTATGTGTGTGTGAAAATGGCAACAGCAAGGCCTGGTACAAAGCCCCCGGTCGCTTCAATGGCACGCTGGTAAAAATTGCACATACATATTGCATATCAACATTCAGTGTTCTATTTCAAAATTAAATAGAAAGGTTTAAAAAGGTGCGTGCGTGCGTGCGTGCGTGCGTGCGTGCGTGCGTGCGTGCGTGCGTGCGTGCGTGCGTGCGTGCGTGCTGCACTAACTCCTGTACTAACTCTACTCTGCATCTCTGCAGGATGCCTTTGTCAAGATCATACGCTGTGAGGGAGTAAAGGCTTTATGGAGCGGTCTGCCTCCAACCCTGTGAGTGCGAAGTCGTCTGTGTGTCTCTTAGTCCCTCTTCATTCTGCCTGCTCTCCTCTTAAAGCAGAGTTATCCTGCAAATGCAGTAGGTCAACAGTTGTTTGGCCTGTGGCTGATGCACTTCACTAAAGGTGCTTTTGTTTGAAGTTAGTGGCAAACCACCTCAGGTTTTCTTGAAGGCTGATTACCAAATATTGATTTATGTTAAGTAAATCATGATGCTCATTAATTTATCAGTGTTGTGTTTGTGGTTGACTTTTTGATGGACTTTTGATGTACCTTCTGGTTGTGCTATCTCAAGTGTGATGGCAGTCCCAGCTACAATGATCTACTTCACATGCTACGACCAGCTGTGCGCGGCACTGAGTGTCAGGATGGGAAACCACGCTCAGGAGGCTCCTCTTGTGGCCGGAGCTTTAGCTAGAGGTGAGTTGACTGCTGTTGCATCACTGAAGAGTACAGGACTGATCTCCAGCTCTCACAGTGGATAGTGTTACAAGCTTTAAACTGCTCAGTATGAAATTTCTGCTTCTAGGGGTCTCTCTGTCAGAATGATAACAAAAAACGCAGTTTGATGAAGTCTTCAAGTGTTGTCTTCATTACCAAAATGCACTCCAGTAAAAATCTACCTGATGTGACCTGACTGAAGTCTTTTTCAATGTTATGTTTAGTCATATTCACCAACTTCTGACATATCATCCAGTGTTTCCCTGGAAGTTATAGCAACTAGAGATGGCAAAGGGGATATGACCCCATTGACAGGCAACCAAATAAAATGCACTAACTGTGTTGATCACTTGCATTCAATTATTGTTTACAGAATGGAAAATATGTGTTTAACAAAAATCTTTTTAGTCATTCGAGTATGAGTTCATTCCAGCATGGCTAACTTATGACAGTATTTTAATAACACGGATGGTTTCACCTCCAGATTACTTTTCATGGGCAGCCACTCATACTTTTTGCCCTACAGCCCTGAGTATCTGTGTTTTCATCCTACACTAGATTTGATTTTGAAAAATGTAGTCTGACACATTTTGACCCAGACTTGATTCGGATCTGTTTTTAATAACTGCCCATGAGCAGTTATTAAAAACAGATTTAATAAAGCAAAGCAGGTGAGGATGATTGCAATGTTCTTGACAATGATTAATGAAGAGATACATCAATCTTTTCAACTAAAATGCTCCACCAAACTGAAAAATGGATTCAGCTTTTTAAACTCTAAGCATCATTTATACCTGACCTGTTTGTGTTTTGAACTTTTCCCTTTGTGTTTTTTCTGTCTGCATTCATCAGTGGGTTCAGCGACGGTGATCAGTCCTCTGGAGCTGATCCGTACAAAGCTGCAGTCTCAGAAGCAGTCGTACAGGGAGCTGACTAACTGCATCCGCTCTGCAGTGCAGTCAGAGGGCTGGTGGTCTCTGTGGCGGGGCTTGGGGCCCACCCTCTTACGAGACGTGCCCTTCTCAGCCATGTACTGGTACAACTACGAGAGGACCAAGACCTGGCTGTGTGAACGGTATAACACCAGAGAGCCCACGTTTACCATTACCTTCATATCTGGAGCGCTGTCTGGCTCTGTAAGTGCATCTACACAGCATTCAGCTTTTCAACCTGTAGATGAGGCTCTTGATTAACTTGACAGAAAATATCACAATTCATAAGTAAATGGTGATCTAATAATGAATGTAGTGATTAATACATATTTCTGTTTCTTTCAGTTTGCATCTGTTGTGACGTTACCTTTTGATGTCGTTAAAACGAGACGGCAGGTGGAGCTGGGAGAGCTACAAGCAAAGAACTGTAATTATGGCAGTAACTCTACATTGTTAATTTAAGTATAAAATGCTCTTAAAGATGTCAAATGTTGCACATCAGTGGCTTCCCAACCAGGGGTGGCTGTGTAAGGAGTTGGACAAGGCCGACAGAACACCTACACATGATGCTGTTAGCGTGGAATAAGATCATTTTTTCTACATTAAAGGCACTTCAGGGAAAAAGGGGGTTAAGTAGTTCACATTTAGTTAAAATGAACACATTTGGAAATGAGTGTTCCTGAGCTCATCTGACAGGCCTGTAGGATTAGGTCAGACAAACATTTGGTAGCCACAGGTCTACATGACTGAAACTGTATTCATCGCGGTCAGAGGTTAATGTGTCATTTCACGTTTCCTGTTGTCGTCTCAGTGTCCAGTCCGGGGTCCTCCTTCACCATCAGTGTGATGAGGAGGATTGTGGCACAGGACGGCTTTAGGGGACTGTTCGCAGGTACGTACTTTTGTGATAGTTTGTGAATCATTAAAGATATGTAACGACATGTTGCGTAATCACTCCTCTTATCTGTTGCCTCTCTGCCAGGTTTCCTCCCCAGGCTGATCAAAGTGGCCCCGGCCTGTGCCATTATGATCAGCACATACGAGTCTGGAAAGGCCTTTTTCCGGAAACACAACCAGGAGAGGATGCTCGGGCCTCTGCAGACCAGCAACACCTGATACGTTTCCTGTCATTTCTCTCCAAACCAAAAACCACAGCAGCTACTGCTCGACTACACCTGGAAGGAAAAGGCTCATGTTGCCAAAAACACAATCACACATGGAAATGAAAGACAAATTACTGCATTACAAGGTATCATAGATAATCAAGTTTATGTTTAATGCTTTTTAGTATTATTTATAAATATTTTTTGTTTTTATTTTCACTGTTTTAGATCATGTGTGAAAAGAAATTAGATCACATGCTTGTTGATGCATTTATCAGCCAGCAGATGGCAGCCATGGTTTGATTAGTAATGTGTAATTCTCCAGGTCCCTCCTGTGGTTGTTTCACTGGGATCATGTGCATTGTGCCTGAAGTCCTTACATTAGAGATGTAAGGTTAATGTCTATTTTATTCCATTGTGTGGCACACCAAGTCAGTTTATCCCCCAACACAGAGATGTTTTTGCACTTCCACTGTAATTCCCTGTGACCTGTGAATATGTGTGTGTGACAGGGAGACAAACACGCACAAAAAGCCAATTTCATGCCACTGAGTGTAAAGCTATGAGTGTTTTCTTCAGTTTGACATGAGACTGTGGAAGAAGACTGTGACTCAATTAAACTCTGAGGATGTGACGTCTCAAGTGTTGAATACACAGACTTGATTTTCTGTGGAAATTCTTTTCATTCACTGACTTTACACAAGCTTTATCGCCACACCTGTTCATTGCGGGAGAGGAAAGGTAAATACCACGATCATATTCTCACTGTTGCGTTAGTGGAGTTTATTCAAAACAAAGGATAAAAAGGCAAACAAATCCAATAAAACCTCTGCTGTATGTCTGTGCAAATGGCTGCTGGAACGAGCTGAAGGCAAAGTCATGAGTTCTCCATTGAGGTACATGGCTAGTCACCGATAATATGATTACATTATACGGATAGTCTGCGAATACACTTGTTTCCTCATTCTCAAAATATCTGTTGAAAGATAACAGATCATTATTCAGAGTTTTAGGAATAATCCATTTGTGGTAACTAGCCATTGAAATACTGCATTTGAATAATTAAAGGGAATAATAACTATAGTCTGTCTGAGAAAGCTGACCTTTAAAGTAAACCCAGAACTGAAGGTGAATATTACTCATAGTGATCATTACCTGAGAACAAAACCACGTAATACTGCTTTATGCACAACATAGAATTTTTTTCTAAAAAGTGCAAGAAAATTGACACCTAAGAACAACATGTGAGAGGACATCCTGTTAAACTGTGATGACATGATCTGACAAAAGTGGAGGCACAATCACTATTATAAAGAAAAACTAATAGGAAGGATTCAGTGGCAGCAGTAACAGCACATGAGATAATAAAGGACCCTTTCAACTACAGGAAATGATTTGCAGTGACAAGAGACTAAACACTGACTGAGGCTTTAAGCAGTTTGTGTTACCTCCTAAACTCTGCTCTACAGTCAGTATTTTCAGCATGCTATGATCTCCTTCGACAGGTGAAAACACTTACTCTTCACTGTCTCCTCAACTCTGTAAAGCGACATGGTAATTCTTAGATCAACTCTCTATTTAGTTATTCCCAAGAAAGGGGAAAAACTGATGCTCCACAGATAAAAAACACCAACAAAAGAAAATAATTTAAACACAAATTGACAAAGTTAACAGCTGGAGATCCTCTATGAAGAGTCGGGATGTTTCAGCTGAAAGGTACATAAATAAGACATAATTCAGCCTGTTGGAGCTGAGTTTTAACACAATTCAAAGCATGTGCTACACCTGATTCTCACCTCGCAAACCTGACTTCCATCTGTTAAAGCTCTGGGCTCCACATACAGAACATAAACAACTACAAATCAACATCACGTACATTTAGAAAGTTCCTGGATTGTCTGGCCCTTGTTTAGCTTCCCATTCCCTATGAAGGGGTGATGCCCGGGCTGCTGACCTCTGTTGCAGGACTGGCCAAACACTCGCTGGACTTCAGGCTGGCCAGAGACTTGTAGCTGGCGACTGATGTCAGGGAGCCACACAGACCTCTTAGAGACGGAGTTTCCTCTTTACCTGAGCGACAGAGTGCACATGAATCAAAGGGGAGACCTTCTTGGACAAGAGTGCCCTCGTTCAGGAGGAGACGTACCTTGGCGGGGCCAGTGTGTGCCGGCCGGCCTGGCCTCCAGACTCAGTGCGTGTGACGGTTCGAGAGAAGTCTGGGAGAGGCTCATGTCTGCCGACAGCTGCTCCAGACTCTGGAAACTCTTCCTGCAAAAAGGACAGAGGCTCAGTGAAGGTCACACACACAAAACGAGAACAGAAAATGAACCAACTGCCACTTTTACAATTCATTTGTAGCTTGTAAAGTAATTCAAGAAGCAAAAATATCAAACATTTGCTTGTCCCAGATTCACAAAATTGATGATTTGCTGGTTTTCTTATTAACTGAATATGTTGGGGTCTAGACTGTGAGTCGGACCAAAACAATTTTATCTTCAAATCTATTGTAAATATATCTTTACAGACAACACATCACTGATCTCCTTCTTGTTGCTGCAGTGGATCCCAGCTCGCCATATTTTTCCAATCAATTAAATTAATTAGTTAACGATTAGTTGCAGCCCCGAGCATAACCAAACTAAACCTGGAGGCTGTCAACTGATCTACATACTCCTCCCACTGTCCCGTGCTCTTTCTGTACAGCAGCGTGTCCAAGGCAACGGCGTTTGCATCCAAGGCAACGGGAGATGGCCACTGATTGGTCAGATGGGCTGTCAATTCTTGTCTGGACCGCAAATCGTTGTTCTTCAGCACTGTCCTAAAGACAACAGACAGCGAGATAAATTGACCCGTTATAGCAAGAAAACAAGCTTTCTCATCTCGAGATAACAAGATAATTCATTCCTAATTTAATTCCTAACAAGATAAATTTATTAGCAAACTTATCGTGAGCACGCATGAGTATCGGTCTCAGAAATACTGCATCAGTTAGGCTACAAACGGCTACCTCGTCCTCTATAATAAAATCATAAACCCGCCTCATATTGTCACGCGCAGTCAATCTGCCACATCCATCATTACTTTAAATATCAAACGATCTCTTCATCACACTTTCACCTGCACATTTTCCTCCCACACTGTCGTCGCCACAGTTCCCCTGACTTTAGTCACTGTCGCAGCATCTCTCTGTCTGAGCGCCTTCATGTCACTTTGCTTTTTCACTCCATTTGCATTTGAAAACATCCACTGACTCATCACAGCGGCTTGAGACTGCTGCTTCGTTTCCAAAGATCGTGACACAAATCCCCTCGACAGACTTTGGAGCCAACATTGAATTAGTGGTCAAACTGAGAAAGCGTTTTCTCGCTGATTGGAGCATTTATGGGAAGACACAGCGCTGATGCAGTTTTTCCTCTTGGCTAAAAGCAGCTCTCACTGTGATTGATTCAACAACACAGAAATAACAAACCACCTGCAACCTCCAGGCTTCTTGCTGCGTTCTGAATGTCAAATTCACAGCTGGATCTGCTGCAAAGTCCCCTCCGCCTTATCATCAGCAACCTCACAAACACACACACACACACACACACACACACACACACACACGGGGTCGGTCCTGAACTTACAGCTGGTCCTGTAGTTCCAGTATGACGTACTCAAGCTGTTCTTTCTCCAGTGTGTGGGAGAGGTGTGCGTCTGCTAGGCTCTGCTGAAGAGCTTTGTTATGAGACACCGCCTCTGACAGCTGGGCTTCTCGGAGTCGGACCAGCTCTTCCAGGTAACCCTGAGACAAACACATGCGCACAAGCACACGCACGGGTTTTTATTTGCTTGTTTACTGCCATGGGGGCACTGCTGTTTGAATTACACGTCTGAATTCTTTGTTTTGGCTCAAAGCAAGTGAAGTAACCGGAGAGAAGAGACTGTGGCAGCAGTCAGTAAGCCACAGAGGGAGGGAACATTAGAGATGTTGTGTATGTAAGAAATAACATCAAGCAGTGTTCGTCATCACAGAAGATAATTTCTGGCATTTCACAATTCAAGCCTGTAATTACTATGCAGATATCAAGGGAAATGCCACATTGGCATATATTACCATCCAAAAATAACAGCAGCATTACACAGACACATACACAAAAAGGTGCTACCTTCTGCTCCAGCGCCATGCGATACTTCTGCTCAAAGCGTTTGCACTTGCTGACCAAGTTGCTCTGCTCGGTGAAGATGGAGGCGGCGGTGGCCATTTTGTCGGGGGTGCTGCTCTCGCTGCCGCTGCTCCCCATAGTCCTCATCTCCTCCTCGTCGCTGCTGATGCTGTCCGCGCTGCACAGGGAACCAGCGCGGGTCTCGTATTAGTACACTCTTTCAGAGTTCAAATATTGATATGATTTTTCACAAATCTACAGGACACAGCCATGTAAATGTCATGTAAATCACAATAAATATGCTTCTGTAACGTCTAACTCTGCCTCCACACGAGGAGACGCAGGCTATTTGACCAGTGCATGGTGCTTAAATAAAATCTAATAAACTCACAGGACAAAAAACACAGGCACTGGGTGAGAACTGCTGACTTCATACAATATTTGACCTCATATACCTCTGAGTGAACTTCAAATAAGGCGTGTAGTCGATCACGGCAGGGCAGCTGCCGTCCACACCTTCTCCTTTCAGACAGAAGCTGTGGACAAAAGGCGGGATGGAAAATCAAAAGGTCTCTTCTTTTACCAGATTTACAGCTGTGCCATACATTGGCTGTGCAACAGGGAGAGAAAGCAGGAGCACAACATGATGGGTACCTGAAGTCGATGGTGTTGAGTCCGATGAGTGTGTCTGCTAACAGCCCGGCCTCCTCTCCCAGCATGATCGCTCCGTCCTCGTAAAACCTCCTACAGTGAACACATGTGCACACGTTATTATTAATTCAGCTCACGCTCCTCTAGATCTAGTCAACTGACTGGGAATTTAAGAAAAAGTAGGGCAGACAGGTGCAGTCACAAGACGTCAGTTATTCTGCAGCACACTGATGAGGGAGAGACCCTTCACTTGATTTGGCTGACAGGGAAATTGTGTGTGCAGCATATGAGCGCCGCATGAGGACCTGGTCGTTTTGAAGTCCCTCAGTGCAGATGAGATGTAGTCTGATAATCTTTTCTCCATCAGGACCACTCTGATCCATGCCCTGCCCTGCAGAGAGAGATACCAGTAACACTGAGCTGTTTGTGGAAGCTAACATCACTTAAAAGACAACCACTGACACAGGATATACAGGATAACATTGTAGAATGTGTACAGCCAGGCCAGCTGCTCTGGCTAAACGCTAACAACAGCATGTTCACAGTGACGATGTTTGCCATCTTAGTTTAGAGTGTTAGCATGCTAACATCATAGCTGGGGTGTGGTCATAAACAAAAAGTAGTGGAGAAATGTACATTTTGACCTGGTGATGGTGCTGCCAAATTTATTGGAATTCATCCTGAAGTAAACATGAATGCAGGTACAAAATTCAGGGCAATCCATCCAACAGTGAAGATATCTCAGTCAGGACCAAAGCGGTGGACTGACAGACAGACATTCCCAAAAGCCTCAAACATGGGCAGAACTGAGCTGCTGAGGGCTCATAAAGCAAATAAAAGGCCTCGATGCAATGACTGTTAACCATTTAAAATGTTGCTGGTATTTTTAATGCTTTGATTAAAAAGCTCAGAAAATAATTTGTATGCTCGACAGGTCTCATGACTGATAATCCTATAAAATGTATTGAAAAGCCAACATCATCATTTCTATCTGTATTCCTTTGCAGTATTTCTGTTTACAATCTGCAGAATACTTGACTTGTATATAGACATTGTATGCTGTTGGTCACTACTCTTTACATATATTCATACTGTCGGTACAGCTGTTTCTTCCATCTACTTGTATGTACATGTATGTATGTATGTGGTGATATGTTTATTTTACCACTATGGAAGTCAAATTCCTTGTTCCTATGTGTGTTTGTGTGCGTGCGTGCGTGCGTGCATGTGTGACGGGGGTGTTTTATATTAGTTCCAGTTGTTTGCTCTTTTGCCGGCGGAGTAAAACTGAGTCACATTTTATGAGCATGTGTGTTCTTAACTTTTTCTTCACCATGTTCCCTTTGTTCTTTTATAATACAATAATGGGATAATGCAAAGTAAGCAGCAATCACAAATGGCTGACTGCATTATGTGTGTGCTGTGGGTCAGGATACGTTTGGACTCACAGCAGAGGATGCTCAGCAAAGTACAAGATATTGTTTATATCTTTCTTTTTTATCAAATGCTCTGTTTGTATTAGACCTTCTGTTGTTTTGAAGTCATTTTCTTCCATGCTGCTAAGGTAATTAAATCTAATCCCAGGACAGTTTTATCCTCACTTTAGCGCTCGATGATCGTATATTCTCCATGCTCTCGATGCTTCGGATGCAGTTATGAGGGACTTTGCTGCAGGCACCTTTTATGTAATCCCAGAAACTCCGAGGAGTCTCATAGCCAAACCAAGTGGTCTGACCTGAGAGAAAAAGAAGAGGAAACAGAGGTTTTTCCAAGCTTCATTCATACTGCTCTTGAAGGGCTTTGTTCACCAGAAATTACACTGAAGTGACATGAATTGTGCACTCATTGGACTTAAGTTTTGTGGTTGAAAAAAAAAATGTAGAAACAAGAGAGAAATCCAACTTTCCAGAAGTGGAGACATCAAATGCTGATCTTTAATGGTCAGGACTGGTTTTCAGTCTACGGTTTAAGAAAAATAAGAACATACTCGGTGTGATAATATTTTCCAGCAATGTCCACACACTTGACAGTAATCTCATTAACAGGAAATGGGATGCCCATGGTTATCTCAACCAATGAGTCACTGCAATTTCACATTACAGATTTGCATATTGCTGTGTCTTGATGGGTTGGCAATATAAAGACACACATAACCACAACATCCTCTGCTCATTTCTCCTATCAAATAAAGGCAAAGTGTGAGAAAAACAGCATTGCATGCTGCAGTTTAGATACTCATGTGACTGGGTGAGTTACCTGCATGTTTAAAGTGTATTTTCGTATGCATGTGGGTGAGAGGAGGGTTGCTTATGTTTTCACCTTTGAGTCGATGGCTGAGGATGTGCTCCAGGATGGAGACAAAGTTAACGAACTCTGGGGAGGAGTCATCTATTGTCTCAAAACAGGAGCGGTCCAGCAGCGTCTTCACTGAAAACCTGAACACAGGAGAAGATGTACACACTGGTGTTAAAGTCAGTGTATTTTTACCAGATTTACTTACAGGGCTATCATCTTGTTCTCAGAGATTATTAATCTAAAAGAAAAAGGCTGCATGGAGCTTTACATGCATTTACCTCTCGTGTGAGTCCCCCAACTTTCATGGAAGTATCCCTTTAAGCATGTGAGGCACCCATCCCCCTTTTTGTACGCCGACTTTTAAGCGTCCACAATGATAAAGTACTTTCTTTATTCCTGTCTGAAGCCAGACTGAATGATGTCAAAGACACACTCAGACCAGTAATGTACAGTTCACCAAAAGCACAAAGAAGAATCATTTTAATTAACATGTTTATTTTCTTGCGCAGCAGGTAGTGCGTGTGCCTCACAGCAAGAAGGTTGCCGGTTCGATCCCCGGGTCAGACGGGGCCTTTCTGTGTGAAGTTTGCATGTTCTTCCCGTGCATGCGTGGGTTCTCTCCGGGTACTCCGGCTTCCTCCCACAGACCAAAAACATGCTCATTAGGTTAATTGATGACTCTAAATTGTCCGTAGGTGTGAGTGTGAGTGTGAATGTTTGTCTGTCCTTGCATGTGGCCCTGCAATCGGCTGGCGACCGGTTCAGGGTGTACCCCGCCTCTCGCCCATTGTAGCTGGGATAGGCTCCAGCCCCCCGCAACCCCGAAAGGGATAGGCGGTATAGATAATGGATGGATGGATGTTTATTTTCTTACTCTTTAACTTTGAAATCATGATGCAAGAAAAATAAACACGTCTGGTCTCCAGAGTTGTAACAAGGCTTGCATGAATCTCCTGTGATAAAAAACAGTCATAATATGCTGCTACTATCACAGCCATGCGCAACGACCGACTGTAATCTGATTTCAACTAATTAGACAGGAAGGGGAGTTAATGGGCAAGGCTGCCGTGTGTGTCGGTGTGTGTTTGTCTGTTCCGAAGATTCTGCCAAATTGTGCGCAGCGCTTAATGTCAGCTAAATAATCTGACTTCATATCACTCTCGCGTTGCTTAGCAGCACGGTGACCGGAGAGTGAGCGCTTGCTGTGAATGAAGGCGAAAACTGATGGAGTTCAGCTTGTTTCCATGAATAAGGGCAGAGTTTTTAAATCACGTATCACGCATATTAACTTTCACTGTGGAAAACCAACACTGCAACACTTAGTCAGTGTGAGAAAACCCGACATCCTGAAATAATCTGAGACAGGGACAACACACGTACAGTATTCTGCTATGGAAAGTGTATCACTGTGAATTTTTTTTTTTTTTTTTATTTATTCAATTAACCCCCCCCCCCTTTTTTTGGTTGTTTAGGTGTGCATTACTCAAATGGAGTGATATAAATAAAGTTTGACTGAAAGCTGTAAAATATGTAAAGTATTTATTTCTAAAGCACACTTATATGTTGGGCAAGAAATTTAAAATACAATTGACTTTTTCAAAATAAAAAATACTTCAACAAGTGTCAGAGACTAAATTAGAAATATTTCAGTGTTATAACACAAAGCGATTGATCTGGCCTGAATGAAGAGTCCCAGTCAGGTCAGACAGCCTGATGTTTAAGAGGTCCTTAAAGCCTCGAAATATCCACAACACTGTCCACCCACACAGCTGGTTTAACTTACGCCACACTCAAAGGAAACTCCTCAGGTTGTGTTTTCAACATGAGAAGTCGAGTAAACAGTATTGGCGTTGAAGTCGTGACAGCCCTGTTGCCAGGCAACTGACAACAATAATTGAAAAAAAAAAAAAGGTGAATGATCTGTTTTCTGCGTGGTGCTTATGAATGAGAGAAGTTACTGGCATCCACAGACTCATGACGTGAAACCATCAAAATGAACATTTTAAGCCTTCAAACAGTGAACGAGACACTGGCTCCTGAGACAGAGGACATGTGGACATGTGGCAAGAGGAAAAGCACAGGTGTAAACAATAAGACTGACGGTGGCTGAATTCCATTTAGGCTTTCTCGGATACTTGACTACAGCAGAGCCACCGTTGATGTTATTAGCCGGCACCTGTGCTTCTCCCCCTGTGACAGATGTCAGCTGTGAAAAAGAGCCTCACAAACCTCAGAGCATCAGGTGAATCAGGGTCTCCAGCTTTCCTCCCAAGTAGTCAATGTAAAAAAGTGTCTATTTCAGCAAGGAAGGCTTTAAAAAAAACAGGCTGCATGACATTTATTACAGTATCAAAACACACGGCGTACACATGTACAGAAAGAAAATGTGGACTGATTATTTTTGGCTCTTCACATCACTTACAAACAAATCAAGTCAAACACTTCTCAATTCAGTACATGTCTCTTACTTATGCATTTATAATTCAAATACATACAATGAGGATTTTTTTTAGCTGTATTAATAACAATAAGAATAATAATTGTAATATGCTTCTCAAACCTTCAATGTGGAAAATAACTTTTCTTGGTTTCTTTTCACTCCTCCAGAATTTCATCTTCACAAAAGTAGACAATATATCTAACTGGAAGTGCTGTCGATCAGCACAGCCTAAACAGAAAAGAGCATCTAAAGAACGTGACATTAAAAAAAAACAAAAAACAAACAAGGCTACTGCAGCAGCTACATTAGAGTCTACTTCCAGCAGCGATCTATGCTTTTCTGAAAGCTTAAACCCAGAAACAAGCAGCATCCTGCCGGCAAACCAGTCGATACACACTCACACTGTGCAGACAAGCCTTGTTCAAACCCAGTGAACTTCAAAGTCTACTTAACATCCTCAAGTTTCAAAGGCACCCAACACTGTATATCAGCACTGTGTCGTTTAAATAAAGAGTTGTAATGAGCCAATGCAGAATATAAATGTTACTGGGGCTGCAAACTATATTGATTAGTCTGACTGTTTTTTCTTGTTTAATCATTGTCCATTAAAATATCAGAAAAACAGTATAAAACAAATTTCCCAATAAGAATTTCATTGCTTGTTTTGTCCTAGATATCAAGTTTACTATCATATAGAACAAAAACATCAAATCCTCACCTTTGAGAAGCTGGAACTTGTGACAATTTGGTATTTTTGCAATAAAAAAAATGATTGAAATCACCGATTAACTGAGTAATTTCAGCTTCACAAGATACTGTCTCACAGTCTAGAAGATGATTCTGACAGCTTTGAGGCTACCTAAAAGGAAAATGTATGCAAAAAGTTAATTTCCTCAGTTTTTCTTCTTTAATTTCTTCTCTTCATTCATTTTGCCAGCCCTTTTCTCACTCTTTTCCCTCCTCCACTTGTGCCAGCCTGCCAGTTGAAGGCTGGTGCGGAGGCAGAAACAGGCACAAGAGGACCAGACTGGTCAGCAAGGAGAACCTGTGTCTAATTGCTCTCTCTTTACATCTGTTTCAAATGACATTAATGGAGGTAGGCGTGCCAAGAACACCTGAAGCCTGATCATTTTATTTTCTAAACTGTAAGACGTATCCCCAGAAAGGCTGCGCAGACACCAGGTGGTGTGTTATCAGTTTGTTTTCTGAAATATTACACTTTCTCAGTCCAAAAATAAAGAACTACACCTCCACTATCTTCCCACTTGTCTGGCCCTCTTTCCACTCAAATGCACCACAGGGACTGTCAGTAGTTAACTGACATCTGCCACAGCAGAGAGAGGACCACAAATCAATAATCAGAGCAGGGAGCTTTTCATGTCAACTGACACAAAGAGGAAGGGAAAACAGGCAGGCGACATGTGTGCACACGTCAGCATCTGTCTACGCTGCTGCCATGCTCCATATTTGTTGCTCTGCTTATCATTTATAAATGCAGGATAGCAAGGTCATGTCCTCACTGTTGTTTTTGGGAATATCTACCCCATATTCTGCAAAAAATACCCTATTTATGCAGTGCTTTCTATACTCCAAATATCGACATTTCAGTTTGAGGCAAAAAGTTCTAACAAAAAAAAGCACTTGGTGTTTATCTACTTGAATTATACTCCTTGTAAACCGTCCTTAAAACGTCACTAAGGGACTAAACAATCCAAAAGCAGAACATTTTAGGAATTGTTTTTGATGGCAAATCCATTTTCTTTTCAAGGGGGTGGGGTTTTGATGGAGGAATTTGGACTCTGGCCTCAGTATTTGTAAAACCCTGGCCTTAATCCCACACTGACTTCATTATGGGGGTAATTAAAAATGAAATGCATTGTTTTAAGGGGGCTTGTTTTTCGTTTTTTGTTTTGTGTGTGTGTGTGTGTGTGTGTGTGTGTGTGTGTGTGTGTGTGTGTGTGTGTGTGTGTGTGTGTGTGTGTGTGTGTGAGTGAGTGAATGGAGGAGATTATTAATGTACAAAATACACAACATTGTGGCATTTACCTAAAGTAAGACAGCTGATATCTTTTCCAGTAATATTAAGCACAGAATGACTTTCTTTTGTATGCAGATGAAGTCATATTTTTAAACAAGTATGCAGTCAAGATAACCTCAAACAAACGCGTCTCTGGTATTATGAATTAACAAATCTGCCGTCAGAAGCAGACGCTGTTTCACCCTCCCTGTCATCAAGAAGAAAGAACAGTGTGAGGAATTCCCACCTGCACACAGTGAGCAGGTTCCTCCTCTCCACCGCGGCGCTCCTGCCCGCTCCCCGCTTACGGATGAGATGCAGCCCCACGCCGAGCGACGCCATCCCCGTCCCGTGTCCGTGGCTGCGGCCGGAGGCGGTGCGCAGTCCCCGCTCCGCTCCCTTTGCACCAGGGCAGGAACAGCTGTCTCCGTCACCTCAAAGAAACACACTGCTCAGCTGAAGGAAGGAGGGGTGCAACAGAAACCTTTGTCAAGTCAAATATTACAAGACTTCCGGGTGGTACTTTCAAAATAAAAGCTTGTATGGCAGCTACTACATATACAGACAAAAGCGTGCGTGTGTGGGCCTGCTGCTGGCTAACCAACCAGATGCTGTGGTGATTGACGAGAGCAGAAGAGGGCATTTTTGATGCTGTCCCCACTGACAGTAGCATCACAAAGAAGGTGCACAAGTAGGTGGAGAAGCACCACCACCACAACTGGAACAGATGTGGAGGGTGAAGTCCAAAGTGGTCCTAATGGTGATAGGCACATTAGTGCCTGTGATCCATAAAGTGTGAGAGTGGATCCAGCTGATTACAGGTGCAACAGCTGAGGTCTCTGAGCAGAGGAGTACAGTCCTGGGAACAGCTAAGATACTGTGCAGAACCCTGAAAGTCCCAGGCCTCTGGTAGAGAAGGCCTTTTCATATGAATATATAGTTCAGTCAGGAGGCAAACAACTTAAAGATACTAGCATAACTGAAAACTGAAATTAGTTCATATTAGACAAAATTTTTTGTTATTAATGCATTTAAGTTTCTCATGAGATGACAGAAAAAATAAGCGACCTGAGCATTAAAATGGGTAAAAAATATACAATTTGTAGAATTTTTAAGGAAGATGCAGCTCATGCTGTGTGATTTAAAAATACATTGTGTATGCACACACACTGATCCAATGCTGGTAGTGATATCCTGATCTCTTTTTTTTTTTTGCTATAATAATAATAATAAATTGAGGACTTTTGTACAATAATTTCCTGCAATGTGGAAATTGTGTTTGATAATGTAGCAAATTATAATTTACAGAAAGTAAAATGAGCAGCCCTGCTGGTTAACTGAGTAAATATATCCAAAAAAAAAAAAAAAGAAAAAGAAAAAAGAAAAAACCTCTTTCCATGCTGAGTCACTTTTTGCATGCAAATGACATAGATTTGTTGTCTTTAACTCTACTAAACACAGGCTTTGATTCAAATCCTTGGCCTACTTTTATTTTGAAGGTAAAATAATGTTGTGTCCAACTGGTCCTATGATGCTGTAAATCACGGGGGTTGTTGATAATAGAGGGTCCTGGCAGAAGAGGGAGATGATGTTGAGCCTGTCATCAGTGAAAGAAAGGGATGAGTGTCTGCCTGTCATCCATACACAGAACATGATCTCATGTGTGAATGGCATGGCCACTTTAATTCAGCCTGTTTTCACCTGCAAGCAATTAAATGCTGCTTCACCCAACAAAATGAAAGAAAAGACTGAGTATCTTTTATTTTCCTCCCTCAACATCACATTCGAGGCGGTGTGTCAGCAGGCAGGTGATGTTAATGTGGCAGTCACATATTTCTGACGCTTAGAGTTATAGGTTTAACAAAATGTTCTCAGTTAATCATCATTAAAATATGTGGATCTGTTTTACTTCTGTGTTAACAAAACGTTAGGCTGCTGATATACACACCTCTCACAGCATCAGGGAACATTAGGACTGGCATGTTGTTTTCTATCGTCTTCTATCTGTCGATGAACAGGAGGGTGAGAATTGTGCCATGTTCCAGTTTTGTTTTTGGTCGCTCTGAATATACGCCTTTGCTTACATTTAGATCACTCACTGGGCCTTTAACTGCCTTTACAGTCAGTGAATTCATCTTGAAACTTGAAGGAGGAGAGCGCCATCCGGTGGCCTCAGAGAAAACAACACTTTCTGGCTGGTTCCCTCTAATATTAAATTTATGCTATTGATGCTTCCTTCACTTGTATCTTCTCCTCACTCCTTGCTTCCTTCCACCAAATACAAGGAAATAGGTTGCAAAGACAGAGGAGTCAGCACTATTGCTCATATAATAATTACCTGTTATAAATCTTGTCTTCATTTATGAAACAATTACTCGTTGTTGACATTGTTTAACGTGACACTGATGTCTGTCTGTGTGTGTGTGTGTGTGTGTGTGTGTGTGTGTGTGTGTGTATTTACTTATATATATAAATACTATATGTGAAAAGTGACATTAAGGTGCTCCAACAAGACACTGCTTTTTTTGTGAGGGGTTACAAGCCAAAAGGATTGGCAACAACTGGCTTAACTGGTAGAAAGCTACTACATTTTATGGGAATTTCATACGTATTTTTATGGAAAAATCTTAGTCAGCAAAGTAACTATAAGTATCAAATAAATATGGTGGAATAGAAAGTAATTAAAATATCCCTGTTAAAGGTATTGGAGTACTGAAAACTGTACTTCAGTACAGTACATGTGTCTTACTTTCCAGCACTGAATATCCCATAAAGTCTTTTTCATTTCATTTTCATTTTCATTTGTAAATATATTATAAAAATATTCACTTTTGGTCATTTAGACTAGCAGCACCACCACATGTACATCTTTAAATGACAAAGGTTATGGAACTCTTTAGACAACAACTCATACCGGATGCATATTTGAAACTTTGCTTGTGTGTGAAGGACACCAAACCAGAGCAGCAGCGTCTTCACGTGTTCTGATAAATCTACTGTGTGTGGTTTGAGTTTCATAGCCTTTTAACCTCTGTGCAGCCAGCGTGTGCACTTTAGGAGAAGTGAATCAAACCGCTGACAAACCACAGCAGTCGCATTTCACATGATGTCAGAGACAGGGTGTTATGTATATGACAGTGATAAGTGAAACGTGATTTGCTTTAACTTGGTATAAGAATGCTGTGATAAAAGACATCTATAGGAGCTCCTCATATGCAATATGTCTATATTTTGTACTTTGCTTGTGATATTACTTACTCAGTAAGAAAAGTTGTAAAAGGTATGAGATAAGGAGCAAGTATGACAAGATAGGATTTAATGATATATGGTCTGTCTTTATGGTACTTCAGTCAAGGGGTCAAACAAGGTCAGATTTGAATAGGAGATTAGATATGGATACAATACGACTTTTTAACAAATAAACTTTCAGTTAAGACCTTTTCACGGTTTACAAAATGATGATGGCATTGACCGCTCATTCACTGACATCTGTGTCTCCCCTGTGGTCTTGTGCTGTCCTCTTATGACTGAAGATGACTCATCTTTTAGGTAACATTGTAACCTTGCATAATGCACACACCTCACACACCTCAGCAGTAATGTCACCTGTTGAACAAACGTGCTCTTATATTTACCTTTTTCTCCTCTCTCTGTGGAGGGAGTGGAGACTTCTTGTGAGATCTCTTGTCATTTTGATCTCAGGAGTTTATGAAAAGAAAGATCCCTTACAATATTTTGATGATCTGCCTGCAAAAAAACAACATTACAGGCGAACGTGAACAAAATAAGCAACTGACCTCAGATACAAATGACAGAGTATGATAAAGCACCATGTGTGATAAAATTATGCACATGGACAGAAATGAATAACAAGTATTTATAATATCATGAAACTAAACAGACATGTTAATTATATACTGCGGGGGAATTATTGAAGAAACAACAACCTAAAAGAAATATCATTTTTAAAGTTATTTACTGTTGTCCTCACTGCCATCATATCTTGTATAATCATCATCGTCATTAGCACTAACTGGATATTTTTTCAATTATTGCAATAAGTTTGAAATAAATTTAGACCTATAGTTCCTTTCCACCACTGTTTTGGTGGGCCCCTCTGTGTTAATTACATTTTCACCTTTAATATCAATTCAACTATTATTTTGCATAGTTACATGGAAAAACGTATACCACTTTCATACTTGTCTGCTTGGCCAGCAGCCAGTTAGCTTAGCTTAGCATAAATAATGGACACAGAGGGGAACAGCTAGCCTGGCTCTGTCCAAAGGTAATTTAAAAAAAAAATGTAAAAAATTTTTAAAAATCTGCCTCCCCATAACTCTTAAATTTACTGTGTTTAATCAGTGCAAAAACCAAACCATATAAATAAGACATTGTGATTTTACAGGTTGTATTATATTAGTATTATGGATTATTTCTTGGCCGGATGCAGTGACTTCCTGGATTGTCACGAGTTGCCAGGCAACCTCATGGATGACATGGAGTCTTCAATTCAATTCAATTCAGTTCAATTCAATTCAATTCAATTCAATTCAATTCAATTCAATTCAATTCAATTCAATTCAATATACCTTTATTAGTCCCACAAGGGGAAATTCCCCTTGTCACCTTTCACATTTTAATGAGGTGTACTGGTGGAGGGGCTGTGTCACCTTCAGACAGAGCCAGGCTAACTTAGCTGCTTCCCCAGTGTTTGACTAAACTAAGATAACTTTCTGCTGTCTCAGCATACATGACAGTGGTACCGATCTTCTCATTTAGCCTCCCTCTGGACAAGAAACCGATCTTATGCATTTCCTAAAATGTTCATCTATTTTATGGAATACTGTCTACGAAGCCTTGATCACATGCTCGACAGGCAACACAGAATAAAAAAGCCACAGAAAAAAGAGTAAAATTTGCATGTCTCTGAGGACGAAAGCGGGCGAGTGTCAACGCTGTCATTTCCTACGTCGGCTTGTCCGGTCATACAGCCACGTGAGGAGGAGGAGGAGGAGGAAGAGGAGGAGGGGGGACAGCGTTTGGTCCAGCGTGAGATCACCAGCCCTGTCAAAAATAGACAGGAGTCTGGGGCGCCAGCGGCAAACGGTGGGTCAGTAGCTCCAGCGAGCTTTTTATTTTATTCTACTTTTCTCTGATACTTCTACCTGTTTCACATGCTGCAGTTTGACGATACAGTTTAGGATAAACCGCAGTTTGAGCTTTGAAACCCAGGCTGCTCCTCGCAAATTTGAGGAGGGTTTGGGTTCAGAAAGGATGATATAAATTGTTTGGAGCTGTGAAATGTAAACGGGCTCTTCCTCTGACAGGACCTAGACATGAGTGTGAAGGGAGAAGAGGAAATAATGGCCTCAGCCAAACAACAAAATGGAGATTTAAGGTATGTATTCAATTCTGTCTTTCTCAAACGGACTTCAGTACAGGTGTCATCAGGTGTCTGTGTTGCTCTCTGGAGAAACAGACTTTATATTTGACTCTTTTTTTTTTTTTTTGTATGACTCTTCCAGTGAGAGCAAAGACAATGAAAAGAAGAAAGAAAAATCACCAAAGATGCCCATGGTGGGCCCTTTTGCTGTGGTAAGCTCAGTCAGCTCTCTTTGTCACACCCAGGTGTTATTTTGCTCTTGAAGAGCTTCATGTTGCTTGATTTTTCACTTTCTACTATCCCACTCTTTCCACTGTTTCTGTATTGCCGCAAATTGCAAATGAAATGTTACGTGTGCTAAGAAGCAGGGAGCAGGAGAAGCCATATTGAGTGTTTCTGAGATCAACTGGAGGTTTATTTTAATGTTATTAGACATGTCACGATGTCCAGAGACGGTGAGATCTAACAGCAAGGTGTGTGTGCGTGCGTGTTGAGGTATGTGTGAGTGTGTGAGGTGAGAGGGGAAGCTGGGGGGAGAGGATGGGAGTGCGGCACATCCTCCTGTTGTTTGGGTGGACTCCACCAGTCCCCTGCTGTGAGAATATAATAGCTCCTTAGACCTGAAAGTTTTCTCCCTGCTCTGATTTCACAATTCCAAATTCTTCCACCCAGCCAACTCTCAGGAGCATCGAGGATACTCAGATACTGATTTCTGCCGCTTTCTCTTTGGTCTCTCCACACTCTCTCGTGGCTGTAGTTCAGGTTTGCAGACAGCTGGGACATTGTGCTGATCTGTGTTGGGACAGTGATGGCCATGGTCAACGGGGTAGTGCTTCCCCTCATGTGCATTGTGTTTGGAGACATGACGGACAGCTTTATACAGGACTCCATGACGTCCCAAGTCAACCTGAGTGACCCCAGTGAGTTTGCAGTTACAGACAGGCACACATAATTAACTGAAATAAACACTTCAGAAGGATTATATTTAACATCTCTCAGCCATGTCTTTTGTTGCCTCGTGTCTTCAGATTTCGCCAACCTAACGGGAGGCAACTTACAAGAGGACATGCATCTGTAAGTTTATATGGGCAGTCTGTCCTCATCTGGTGAAAGCTTCACCCGCATGTTGAATTTAAAGTCTTTTTATGTTTGTCGTGAATTTCATAAATGGAGGAAGCTCAGACATTAGACAGAAAAATTCCAGCTTTTCTTACTGTGGACATAAAGTTACATCAGCTACTAATTTGTTGCTACTTGAAGCATTTACTGCCTTCGATTTAGTCTCAACAAATGAAGTTTTCAAGTCAGATGTATCACAGTGCTTCTCCTCTTCCAGCTTTGCCATCTACTACTCCATCATGGGGGCCATCGTGCTGGTGGCAGCCTACATGCAGGTGTCCTTCTGGACCCTGGCAGCCGGGCGGCAGGTCAAACGCATCCGCAAGCTGTTTTTCCACTGTATCATGCAGCAGGAAATTGGCTGGTTCGATGTCAATGAGACTGGAGAGCTCAACACGCGCCTCACAGAGTGAGTCATAGAGGAATCACACGCTGTAGTTCAGGGGAGGGGAATTTTATGATTGAACACATATATCACACTAACCTGGAGTGGGATAGCTGGAAGTGCTTCTGATGTCAGATGGGAGTGATGATGATGATGATGATGCTACTCGCAGCTGGTTTTGCAGGTTTGGGTCAGTCAGTCTTTGCAAGAGTCAGTTTTGAAAGAACTTCGTAGGTTGTTCCAAACACAGATGCAAACTACGATGCCTTCGATGTCTCCTCAGGAAGGGGAAGTCCTCAGGATGTGCACACAGTTCCTAGAAAACCAGCAGAAGGAGGTTGTTGTACCTGCTGTAGCTTTGAGCTCATTGTTTCTTTGCAGTTCAGTGATTTTGCGTTGTAGGTTGTCAGGCACATCAGCTGGTTTCCACATTAAACAGACATTTGCTATTACTGAGTTTCCACGTCAGGTTTTCCTTAATCACTATGAATTATTCCAGACAAACAGACACTTTGGAACAATTTTATTCAGTGTTAGCAGCTCCACAGCAGCAACAAGGAACTCCTTCACAAATTCTCCTTCTGAATGAGGTTTCAGATTCTTAGCTAGTAGCTCGCTCAATACAGCATTTCCCTGTTTAACTGGCTGTGTTAGAATGGTCTTGTGAAAGCTGCTTGTTAGGCAGCCAGATTCTGCTCTGAGGGTTACCTCATCCGAGCACATTGCTCCAAGTTGTATGTTTCAAGCTGCAATGATGCTTAAGATTGGTTGGCCTTAGGGCTGGGCGATAAAAACGATAGCGATATGTCTCGCAATAGACACGTCATCAATATCAATAAAAAATGCGTACGATAAAACATTCAATAATTTTTTTTTCTTCGTCGGAAGAAACGTGAAGTTGCGAAGCGAGGTTGGTTGCATGAACAAAGGCACTCGCTCTCAGATAACTGAGCAACGTAGGGAGTAATCACTAATCAGTGAGAGACACGCTAACACGCCAATCATGTAACGTCACGTTCGGTTGCGCCTTGTCGTTCTCTCGTGTTTGATGCTTCGCGAGGAGTGAGATGAGAAATAGAAAGTGAGCGCTGCAGCGAGCGAAGATATTGTCGATAAAACAGGGAAAGTCAGCTCGCCGGTATGGCAGTTTTTTGGATTTTGTAAGTCGGACCGTAGTCAGACCAATGTGGTCTGTAACTTATGCAAGACTGTCGTCCCCACCAAGACCGGTAAATACCACAAACTTGTTTAACCACCTTAGCCGCGCGCACTCTTTGGAGCGCAGCCGTATTCGCCAACATCTGCAACCGCAGCAGCGGCCACCATGCAGAGGTATCTGCTTCAGTGCCTGATGACAAATCATCTAAAAGGCACAAAGACGTAACGGGAGGCAACGGCACATCATATAGCTAAAGACATGCTTCACTGAGCACTGAGGAGAAGCCAGGCTATAAAAAACTTTTCTTAAACACACTTGCAATAAAAATATAACTGAATAGTTCATGTATGTTTAGAGTAAGAAGAGTGACTAAAGTTGTTCTTAAGTCTAGGCTGGTTTTATAGTTCAGTCAAGTCTACCTCAGTTTCTGCTATGTTTCCAAAACACTGCGCATATCTGAAAACATTTTATTCAGCAGAAGGTGAATCAGCTTGTGAACTTCCTGCACTAAACCTACAGAAAAAAAGTTCTCAGGTTTCTCTCTGTTTACATTTTTACACTTTTTTTAACATTTATTATTTGAGTGTTTTCCATGGTTGTGTTGACATTTCCTTTCCTTTCTGCCTTGATAGCTGAGGGGATTATAATCAGAGGAAGGCTCAATTTAAAATAAAAATGTTTAACTTGAATGTATTTTTCTCCCGGTCCTTATTTTAAATAGGTCATAAAAAATATCAATAATTATCGATATCGACCAATATAAAACACTTATATCGCAATAGAGTTTTCGGCCATATCGCCCAGCCCTAGTTGGCCTTTTTCATCACTGTGAGCAACATTAGCCACACTAGCTACACTCAATGTAACCGCTACATGTTGCGTTCAGGGACCACTCAGAGGGACATATTAGTCTACTATTTTAAAAGTAATTGCTGTTTACAGATTTTTTTTTTGTTGTTTTTTTGGATTTCTACGTTGTTTTTTTGGATTCATAATTCGGCTCGGCCGCTTCAAACCTTCTCATGGGCCTGCATGGGGCCCAGATACCAGACAATCCCCACCTCTGCTCTAGTTCACGTTTCTCATTTCATGTGTAATCCTGAGGTATAGAGGATGCTGAGTAATTCTTTGTTCTCTTTGTGTTTTTTTATTTTATTTATTTCAAGTTAAAACTTTAAAATCTGGATTAGTAAAGTTGTAGTTTTCACCTGACAGCAGCACAATAGTTTTAGCTCTTTCATAATGTATAGAAATGTCGCAGTACTCTGACGATCATTAGTGGACAATATGTTGTTTATGTTTGCATGCGCAGTGATGTCTATAAGATCCAGGAGGGTATTGGTGATAAGGCAGGGATGCTGATCCAGGCCTACACAACCTTTATCACATCCTTCATCATCGGCTTCACCAAAGGCTGGAAACTCACCCTGGTCATTCTGGCTGTCAGCCCTGTGCTGGGCATTTCAGCTGCGTTTTTCAGTAAGGTAAGCCGCCTGTTATGTTGTTATTGTAAAGATTACATTCTCTTTGTCCACCTTCCCTTGCAGCCCTCTTCAGGTATTCTTAATAGCATTATGTCCCTCTCCTTGTCTGAGCAGGTGCTGGCGTCTTTCACCAGTAAAGAGCAGACCGCATATGCCAAAGCTGGAGCTGTGGCAGAAGAGGTTCTCTCTGCTGTCAGGACAGTGTTTGCCTTCAGTGGTCAGGACAGAGAGATCGAGAGGTGTGTGCAGTATGTTTTTGGTAAAACTTTGTGTAGCACATTACATAGAAAAAGATGGACCACAATGTGCTTCACAAACACTGAAAAATCCACAAGAAAAGTACTTTAAAAGCAAAGCATAAATTATTATTAAATTAATATATTCAAATCAAAATAAGATTGATGGTGAATCACTAAGAGTTAATACAGTGAATGGGATGAAATATAGTATCAGTAGTTTCAAGGTGCTTTTTTTCACCTGCCTAATTGCTGACTATCAGGGCTGGAACATCCATCCATCCATTATCTATACCGCCTATCCCTTTCGGGGTTGCGGGGGGCTGGAGCCTATCCCAGCTACAATGGGCGGGAGGCGGGGTACACCCTGAACCGGTCGCCAGCCGATTGCAGGGCTGGAACATCCAAATGCAAAGTGTCACCATAAAATGATAACAGAATTCAGACTAATCTCGTGACAGCAAATGTGGTTGTTTTCTGTTCCACGAAGCAAAACATCTGTGCAGGGCGAATAAATAAATCCATTAAGAAAAAGACCCTGAAAGGCTGTAACTGGATCCAACCTATTTAAACCCGTAGAATTTGAGTGTTTTCTGCTGCCAAAGGGCTCTGTTGCCATTGTAATCTAATTCATATTTAACCCTTGCTTTGCTCTGCACTGAACCAACACTCATGATTGTGCCTGTGTGTGTATGTGTGTGTGTGTTGCACCACAGATATAATAAGAACTTGGAGAATGCTAAGACAGTGGGAATAAAGAAGGCGATGTCTTCTAACTTCGCCATGGGCATCACCTTCCTGATGATCTACCTGTCCTATGCTCTGGCCTTCTGGTACGGCAGCACACTTGTCCAGAGTCAGGAGTACACCATTGGAACTGTACTCACCGTGAGTAGACACCTCATGACAGAATCTGTAGTTATTTTTTCCCTTTCAGCACAAGGGAGACCCTGAAAAAGAGGGTCACTAATGCTAATGTGTGTGTGTGTGTGTGTGTGTGTGTGTGTGTGTGTGTGTGTGTGTGTGTGTGTGTGTGTGTGTGTGTGTGTGTGTGTGTGTGTGTGTGTGTGTGTGTCTTCAGGTGTTCTTCGTTGTGCTTATTGGAGCATTCACTGTGGGACAGACCACTCCCAACATCCAGACGTTTGCCAGCGCACGCGGAGCTGCACATAAAGTCTACAGCATTATTGATCATGTAAGGAATGTAACATTATTTCCCCAAAGCACACATCAAAAGATTTTTATTAATCTCTTTGCTGCCGGGCAGTTGTCAGTTTGTATTACCGAACATGCACCTCTGCACTCAGGCTCTCTGGGGGGCGGCTTTGATTAAGCCGACAACCTGGAGTCAGTAATGAGATGTTGGATTTTGCTCTAATTGGAGCACCTGCTGTTTGAATGAGGATTGCTGGTCATTTGGTTGATATTGCACAGCTGTGCACTTTGACCGATTTCCTTATTACAAATGTGAATACTTGAGCAATCCTCCTTGAATGGTCCTCTCTGTGTGTACAATTTCTCGAGAAGACCTCAGTTCCCACCGTAGCTGAGACAGGGAGAGACTTCCTATCTGCTATCTGCTGGAATGGTCTCTAAATATGTTAATGTGTGACTGTTTGATGTCTCTGTGTTGTCCAACCTTGAGACCTTTGGGCCCTTAAATGTAGAGAAGGCCTGTGATAGCAAATTCACAGACATCTTGCTTTTACTTGCTTTTATTTTATCTCTATTTCATGTACTACGTTTATATCACATCCCATTTTATATCTCGCTTTTGTCTTTTATTCTTGGAAGAGGTTTTGTGACGCCTGATCTGGAAAGGTGCTTCGTAAATAAACTCCACTGTCTAGTCTTAATTACCTTTCCTCAAAAGCAAAGTAAGAGAGAGAATAGCGATTTGTGTGTTTAACCGCACCACAAGACGCAGTGAAAACACAAAGAGCTGTGGAAACAAACATTAGCCTTGTTAAATACGCTCACCCTAACCTGGAGGGCTGAGCGGCTTCCTCCCATTGTCTGTTTGAGGTTATGATAATAATCAGATTCTCTATCCAGCTGTGGCCAAGCTACAAACCAGAACGAAACTTTTTGAGTTTTTTTGAAGTAAAAATATTGTTCACTCTTGTCTCAACAGAAACCAAGCATCAACAGCTTTTCAGAGGACGGTTTCAAGCCTGACTACATCAAGGGAGACATAGAGTTCAAGAACATTCACTTCAACTACCCCTCAAGGCCGGAAATCAAAGTGTGTTCCCCATGGACACTGTCTGAACTTTAAAAGAGAAAACAATCAACAGACATTATATTACTTCAAACTGTATCTCAGAACTGACGTTGCTTTCATTTGTAGATTTTAGATAACTTGTCTCTGAAAGTGGCGAGCGGACAGACCATTGCTTTGGTGGGGAGCAGCGGCTGTGGCAAAAGCACCACGATCCAGCTGCTGCAGAGGTTCTACGATCCTCAGGAAGGATCAGTAAGTGATATTTCTGACCCACTTCATTCAAAGGATTGTTTCCGTATTTGTCAATTTGTCTTAAAAGAATACTCCACCGATAGCAAGGCACCCCTGTAACATCATCAGACTCATGATGGATGGTTTAAAAACAACATAACATGCGGCAGAACCAGAGATGTCTTCTTATTATTTCATGCATTGTTATTCTTTTTAAAACCTACAACTAGATCACCAACACTTCAGTCACAAATTCGGGTGTGTAATGCTAGTAGCTGCTAATGTAGGCTGTAGCCGCTATCCTCAAGCAGGGATGAGGAGTGGCCTACAGCGGTCTGGTCTCCTGAATTCTTCCTAACTATACTTGATCTTAGAATAGAGGGAAATTAGGTGCTGTGACTGGCTCTCACTTTTTAGGTATGTATTGACGGTCACGACATCCGTTCTCTGAACATCCGCTACCTGAGAGAGATGATTGGAGTGGTGAGTCAGGAGCCCATCCTCTTTGCCACCACCATCACTGAGAACATCAGATATGGCCGGCCTGACGTGACGCAGCAGGAGATCGAACAGGCTACCAAGGAGGCTAACGCTTACGACTTCATTATGAATCTTCCAAACGTAAGGCTGTATTTCTGACTCCTTGTCCTCTGTGATTATCAAGACCTCCACCCACCATTGCTAATGTTGAGACTCATCACTCCCATTGCAGAAGTTTGATACGCTGGTTGGAGACCGAGGGACTCAGATGAGTGGAGGACAGAAGCAGAGGATTGCGATTGCTCGAGCTCTAGTCCGCAACCCCAAAATCCTTCTGCTGGACGAAGCCACGTCTGCACTTGACGCTGAGAGTGAGACCATTGTGCAGGCTGCACTCGACAAGGTACAGACACATTGGGCTCTACTTTCAATTCTGCCACCAGTGCGGCGCAAAGTCAGGTCCGCTTCGCCGATGGGGTGTAGCGGCGCAGACTTTGGGATTTTCGTGCACTGAGCTCCCGGCGCATCTACTTCCCCTTCTCATATCAGTCCCACCCAGCGCCGCAACTCGGAAGGAGGGAGGGGAGAAGGCGTGGAGTGGGTTTGACACAGCCGAGTCAAATCTTCACCAATCACACCAGCTCCTCGCCTCACCTTTAAAAACGCTACTGGCGAGGCGCATGGCAAGTTTCAAGGATGACTGAGCCCACGCAGGAAAGTGTCTGACACCCAAACTTCTCCCAGGAGGAGACTGACGTCACTCATGTCTAAATATGATGTCCTTAGATGGCAAATCCTCGGCCTCCTCCTCCTCCTCCTCCTCCTCCTCCTCAAACCCTCGGTCAGGGTGAGTGACCATGGCGTGTGCCGAACGCGCTTGCGATGTGGTCAGATGAGCTACTGATCAAAATATAGGTCTGACTGTATGTGCTGACTCAGATAGCTGCATTGAATCGTGGCTGTTGCTAATTATTGATCGCAGTGTGCATTCGATGACTGACCGAGCACTGCTGAAAACACCATTAAAACCACACTGCTGTCTTGTTGAATGTGTGATATATGGCGTCATCAACCACATTTTCAGTGGATAGCCGTTATCACCTAGCAGCCACCCATCCAGACGGGTGTCCCCCTGAAAGACTGTAGGGATGCTAGAATTCGCCAGGATGAATGAGTCATGTGCCGCCCCGGGGAAAGTAGCATACACGTTTGTCACCAGGCAATTTGAGTCACAGATCACCAGACATCCCTGTCTCACCTGTGTACATTCGGTCAGGTTGAGGGACCATTAGGTGTGCTAAACGCGCTTGCGATGTGGTCAGATGAGATACTGATCAAAATATATAAATTTAGGTCTGACTGTATGCGCTGACTCAGATAGTTGCATTGAGTCGCGGCTGTTACTAATTACTGATCACAGTGAAATGCCAAACACTGTGGAAACCTGCCTGTGAGGTACTGGTGACGTGAGCGCACGACTCCACTGGTTTAAGAAAATCCACTTGCCCAGTGGTGCGCTGCTGGCGGACAGAGTGGACCAGCTCTGGGGTGGCGAGCTTTCAGCGCACTTTTACGCTGCCGGCGTGGACCGAAATGGAACGAAACTCCAAATCCACCGGCTAATTATGCCGACACCTCCCCCTACTGTGTCGCAACGCCCATCCTACCTCTGTGCGCCTCGGTTTACCAAAATACCAAGTGCGCTGTGCGGCTGCCTGCGCTGCATGAAAATACCACTGCACGGGGTGCGCACCCTGCGCCGCGCCGGCGGCAGAGTCGAAAACAGAGCCCATGCTCTGCTTCATTCAGGACGCAGCTGTAATGCTTACTTTGCATTTTGTCATTGATGCAGACATTGTGCTGCATTTTAAAGAAATGTAAGTAGAATACAGATGTAATTTAGAATATTTCAGCTCACTACTTTCCTATTTTAGTGGTGCAAATGTTGTGTGATGGCAGTGTTGGTTTGCCTGTTGTTCGGTCCATCCGTGAAATAAAGTGCAGATATCCATGGTGCCATGATGACATTTGTGATCCAGTTTTTTATTTGCAGAACTAATGGCATCCCCATTATCTAATTATCTGCTCTTTGCATGTTAATTTGCTAAAATAAGGTGCATGTTAGCATGCTGACATTAGCATTTAGTTCAAAGCACCATTGTGACTGAGTACAACCTCATAGCACTGCCATCATGGCCATAGACTCTTAGTGTTGTCACTTATATTAAAAAGTGCCAACTGCAAACGTGTTGTATGTACATAAATAAACATTTAAGCTCCTTCTCGTGAACGTAAGCAAAAACTCAGACGCGTATCATTGTGTGCAGGTCCGACTGGGTCGTACAACCATAGTTGTTGCCCACCGCCTCTCGACCATCAGGAACGCTGACGTCATTGCTGGCTTCCAGAAAGGTGACATTGTAGAGTTGGGGACTCACAGCCAGCTGATGGAAAGAAAGGGAGTCTACCATAGTTTGGTCACCATGCAGGTACCATACACACACAGAGAAACACTTTGACACACTCTTTGGTTGGACTGGATCTTTTGAATGTCAGAGTGGTCAGATTTGACCTTGTTCACGTCTGCTGTGTCTTCTTGTCTCTCCCTACTGCAGACCTTTCAGAAAGTCGAGGATGGGGAGGAGGCAGAATGTGAGCTGCCTGCAGGTGAGAAGAGCCCATTAGTTAAGACCTTCTCTCAGTCCTCTCTGCACAGGAGGAAGTCCACAAGAGGCTCCTCCTTCGCTGTCTCAGAGGGAGACAAAGAGGAGAAAGAAAAGTTCAAGCGTGACCAGGACAAGACAGAAGAGGTGAGCTGTAGTTCAACATCTCTGGCATTTCAGTGGCTGGGCCAATGTTTGCACATGAGGTAGAAGAAAAGAAAAACGGATCAAACCGTCCTCAGTTTTCTATTTTCCAACTTATGTAGACTGTAAACTTTTATGCTGTATGGTCTCACAGTCCAAGCCCACAGTTACCAGAAATCCTGACATCAGATGCCTTGCTCTCTCTCTCCCTTCCTGCAGGATGAAAATGTCCCCCCCGTGTCATTCTTAAAAGTGATGCGTCTCAACAGTTCCGAGTGGCTGTACATTCTGGTGGGGACCATCTGTGCCATTATTAACGGAGCAATGCAGCCACTGTTCGCTGTCATCTTCTCCAAGATCATCACTGTAGGTTACTCACGGTTTCTGTGTAGGACAAAACTTATTTTAATGTGTCGTGTTAATTGCAGCAATAATCGGGTGTTGTGGAAGGCTACAAATGAGGTGTTTTTGTCTCTCCTCTCAGGTGTTTGCACATCCAGATGAAGCAGTTGTCAAGCAAAGATCTGAATTCTTTTCTCTGATGTTTGTTGTGATTGGAGGTGTATCCTTCATCACCATGTTTCTACAGGTATGCATGGACACACTCTGATGTGCACACACACACACGTGCATGTTGACTTCCTGGGTGTGTTCACTGCCCTCAAAAGAATAGTTTGATATCTTTGGAAATACAGTTGTTTGACTTCTTGCAGAGAGTTGGGTGAGAAGATTGATACCTTTCTACTAAACTAATGAATATTTGTATCTTGTATTTGTATCATTCCAAGTGTCACCTGCGGGCGCACACACACGCACAACAGTATGTTGCAGTGTAAACACGTGCAGGCCACTTGGCAGTTTATCGCATAAATTCACTGTCCAGATGTGCTAACATCCTGTCTGTCTGTAAACTTTCATCAGGGTTTCTGTTTTGGTAAATCTGGAGAGATTCTGACCCTGAAGCTGAGACTCAGGGCCTTTACGTCCATGATGAGACAGGTGAGTACATCAAACTGAAATGAGAAACCCACACAGGGCTCTACATAATAATAATAATGAGAATAATAATAATAACTAGACAAATTCCCCTCGGCGGGAATGATACAGTGCGCAAACGCCGGGCCGTGTGCCAAACGCCAGGCCGTGCGGTTAGCGCTAGCATATAAGCGAAGCTAACATTAGCATGTCAGAAAACACATTGAGAAGGTCTGAAACGCCATTAGAATGCCTTTCCCCATCATTTTAACGCATGTTAGCATTAGCATGCTAACATTAACATGTCAAATAACACATTAAAAACATCTGAACCAACATTAGAGTGCCTTTAACAATCATTTTAGCCTAAGTTAGCATGTTAGCACACCAACCCGACATCATCAGGTATACCTCCATGCACCAACAAGTTCATAGGACCTCATGTTAGCATTAGCATGTTAGCATTGTGGCTAATGCTAACAGGCCAACATCACACATTACATCACTAACGTATACAACTCACCCGTAGTAGGCTTGGCTGTGGCTGGTTAGCATGTCACTATAGAGCTTAATGGAGAACTAATCATTTGACTGAGCTGCACAGCTGCAGCTAAAGCTCCTCTGAGCCTGAGGCACTCAGGCTCAGAGGTTGCCATGGCAACTTGAGATCAAGCCACCTGCGGGTCTGCGAGAGTCTGAGAAACGTCTGAATTTGGCCTCTGCGCACCCTCCGAACAAACGCTTCTCACGCTGACACCGAAACACCTATTGCCGAAATTTCTTCACCGTGAGAGCCACAAGGCTTTGCTCTACACGCTGATCACTTTCTTTTTTCGCTGGCCTCAAAAATGCCAATTTTAAAGCGAGTTAAAAAACGGCTGGTTTCTGTCTCTCCTGTTTTTCATTTGTATTGGACCTTATGGGCGAGGTCAGAGGCGCTCTCCTCGCTCAGAGGCTCACAACTCAAAAACCGTAAGTCCTATCGCTTAGCCAGGCACATTGTGAGAATCAGCGCAAGCGGGACTACAACCTTGGAAAGTGTCATGCGTGTACAGTGAAATTTGTGCTTTGGAGGAGCGTGGAAAGACGAATGTTTCAGGCAATTTTCAGAGCTTCTCTCCACTCTGGCAGTTAATCCCCTCCACTCTAGTGCGAACATTCCGTGCAATACACACCCATTATAAACTCACAATTTCTCCCAAAACGCTCACGGTCATTGAACGGCGACTGCTCCAAAATTATACGACCTACCAAAACGAGAATTACTACACCCATACACGAGACTTGTGTCTACGTTTTGAAATCGTAACGGCGTCTCTAGGTCGTATGCCGGAGCAGTAGCCCTTTGAAAAAGGGGAAGATTTTTTCGCATTTTTCGCCGTCTCCCATTTACTTTGAATGGGATTTTTTCGTGCGTTTTTCGCGTCTTAGGATGCAAAAGCACTGTATCACTAATTAGTAGTAGTGCAGATGAGAGGATTTACAGAATATAAAAAAATGGTATGCCACTGTATGACACAAGGGCACGTGTATCGAGCAGCACTGAGCCATACATAAACAGATGCAAGTGCAAAATAAAAGAATTAAGTCATGTAATCATGTATAAATAAGTAAAACGTGGATAAAAGAAATAAGCTATAAAGCAGGTGAAATTTAGGTAAAGGAAGAAATCACATAATAATAAAATAAGATGCAAGTATAAGAGACAATCTGGTATTAAGCAAATGTCAATAAAAGAATTGCATTCAAAAACAGATGAAAGTGTATAAAAAGTATCTGGAAGTGCTTATAAAAAATATTAAAATGATGATACTAAAACAAGCTCAATGGAAAAGGAAGACGTTGAGTGTCGATCGTCCTGTAAAAGTGAGTTTTAAGGAGACATCTTAAACTTATCCCTGTCCTCTTGTAGGATCTCGGCTGGTATGACAACCCCAAAAACAGTGTTGGAGCACTCACAACGAGACTGGCTACTGACGCTGCCCAAGTACAAGGGGTAAGTCTCAATACACACACTCAGACAACAAACATAGCTGTTTGACAAAGACTACCATCTACGAGTCATCGAATGAAATCAGTGATCTGGTCGTCTGCTTGGTTCCCATCTTCCACATCTGCTCAGGCCACAGGAGCACGTTTGGCCACGCTGATGCAGAACTTCGCCAACATGGGCACCAGTGTGATCATAGCCTTTGTGTACGGCTGGGAGCTGACCCTGCTCATCCTGGCTGTGGTGCCTGTTATAGCACTGGCTGGCGCTGCGGAGATGAAGCTGCTCACCGGACACGCTGCTGAAGACAAAAAGGAGCTGGAGAAGGCTGGAAAGGTAGCCTTTTCTTAAAGGACGAGCACCATTTGTTGAAACAGTGACCTTTTGATATACACTGGATATGATGTTTGTACGGCTTGTCTTTACAGATTGCTACAGAGGCCATCGAGAATATCCGTACTGTTGTCTCCCTCAACAGAGAACCAAAGTTTGAGTCTTTGTATCAGGAAAACCTGGAAGTGCCTTACAAGTACGGAAAATGACATTATTTTAACCACAGGCCATCGTCTTCATGGCATATATGAACAAACAACATAAATGTATTATAATTGAAAGTACTTCATTTCAAGAGAGCTCTCTCTGATGCCGCCTTTCTGTTGCTCTCTGTCCAGGAACTCCAAGAAGAAGGCCCATGTGTATGGTTTCACCTTCTCCTTCTCCCAGGCCATGATCTACTTTGCTTATGCAGCCTGTTTCCGCTTTGGAGCTTGGCTCATTCAGGAAGGACGGATGGAGGTTGAGGGGGTATTCCTGTGAGTGAGCAGCGTGATTTTGTCTTGTCTCTTAATCTGATGTTTAACAGCCAGGAGTTTTGGTTTATGAGAGAGAAGCTGTCCAACAGTTTGCGTGCAATGCCAGTTTACAGCAGGTCACATAAGACCGAAGCATTCCTGGTGGGAGGACAGACTGTTTATAGGGCTTTTAATCATTAGCCTGAAGCACTGCAAGAGTCATTATCAGTGGGTGGACTTCAAACCCAGAGTACAGTCGCTCGAGACACCAGCACCTTTGCTGATCCAACAGACACACACATGTTTCGGGTTGCTGAGGGAACTCAGGGTGTCATTCCTGGGAGGAGCCGTCGCCTTCATTTTTATTCTACCTGTTAGAGAAAATCCAAAGTTCATTGCATGCTCAGCTTGTCAGGGCACAAACAACTGCAAAACACAGAAATATTAACTTCAGCCTCACTGAACACTTGACTCTTTGGTGTGAAAGGTAAAACTAACGTGCGCTTGACCTCATCCCCCAGTGTGATTTCGGCTGTTCTGTATGGTGCCATGGCTGTCGGAGAGGCCAACTCCTTCACTCCAAACTATGCTAAGGCCAAACTGTCAGCTGCCCACCTCATGATGCTGATCGACAAAGAGCCCGCCATTGATAATCTGTCAAAGGAGGGAGAGTCACCGGTACATAACACAAAACCCCAGACACCATACCCATAATACAGCTTTTTACGTACACGCTAACACATCGCTCTTCTCTCTCATCCCTTAAAACTCCAGGAGAAATTTGACGGCAACGTGTGCTTTGATGATGTTAAGTTCAACTACCCTTCACGGCCTGATGTACCCATCCTCCAAGGGCTGAACCTGAAGGTTAAAAAGGGAGAGACTCTGGCCTTGGTGGGGAGCAGCGGCTGTGGCAAGAGCACCACCATCCAGCTGCTGGAGAGGTTCTACGACCCCAGAAATGGGAAAGTGGTGAGAAGATAAATACACACCCACGCTCTTTGTACTTGGCCTCTTCACCTCCTGCTAGGTAGCTAATGGTTAGCTAGCCAGGGTGTTTATGGCTGCTTTAAGGCACTGTGCTGATGAGATAGGGACCTAGAAGACAGCAGAAGGTCTGTGGAGCATGTGTGTTCTTATCTTTACTGCACCAACCGTTTCAGGTTATCTTGATTTGGCTGGTGTTGTTGCTGACAGTCCAGGTACTGAAGAAGAGAATAATAGTATTTATTGCTATTACAAGGCCACCAATTTAAAGCATCTGTTCAGTTGTAGTAGTAGTAGTAGTAGTAGTAGTAGTAGTAGTAGTGCAAGAATCTTGTTTCAGAAATATTTTCATTTCTGAATCACCATCAACTGTGATTTGGTGATTTATTGAGTTTTTTTTTTTTGTTTTGTTGTTTTTTTTTTTGCTTTGCTTTGGCCCACTACTTGAATGTTTGGTTCAGACTCACTGCTCTGGCCAGAGCAGGTGTGAAAAAGCATGAAAGGCCCTAAAAACCCCTGATACACTACCACCTCAGTAGTAATGACTACAGAAGCTAAAGAGCCTGCAGAGTTGGTGAAGAATGAAAAAGGAGGCCAAAAAAGCCCCACCACTCATTCTGCAATCATTTTCTCCATCAGGGGCTGGACGGTATAAATATAAAGCAGCTGAACATCCACTGGTTGAGATCCCAGATAGGCATCGTGTCCCAGGAGCCTGTGCTGTTCGACTGCACCTTGGCTGAAAACATCGCTTATGGAGACAACAGCCGCACTGTGGGCATGGAGGAGATAGAGGCAGCAGCTCGAGCGGCCAACATTCACAGCTTCATTGAAAACCTGCCTAAGGTAACTGTGCTGATCTTTGTCAGCAGTGCACACATTTCTTTTTTAGATCCAGCAGTTATTATCTTTACAACATCTCACGGCTCTGTGAAGTCACGAAACCTTACAGTTAACCATTGTTTACCCAAATTACAATAACTGCATATAGACTCAAAGGAAATTAACAAGAGATGATTGACCCTTGAAATAAAGTGTTCATAGTTCATAGGGAGGGATGTGGATTTCACGATGCTTCTGTCTTTATTTTGGTGATATATTAACAATATTATGTTCCTCTGCTCTCTCTCTCTCTCTGTGTATGAGCAGAAGTATGACACTCAGGCAGGCGATAAGGGAACGCAGCTGTCAGGTGGCCAGAAGCAACGTATTGCCATAGCGAGAGCCATCCTCCGCAACCCCAAAGTGTTGCTCCTGGACGAGGCCACCTCCGCACTCGACACTGAGAGCGAGAAGGTGAGTGTTTAGTCTTTCCCTCTGCTCACAAGTCACCAGAGGCCGAATGTGCCGAATGAATCCATTCCACAATGATGGCGACACCAGCGAGTCGTTGAGAGCGATGTGTTTGATCTGTCAAAGCAGAATTTCAGTGTACTAAAGTGGAAGACAATATAAACATTAGTATAAACATTTATTTTACTGTTAAGGTGGTCATGGACAGAGACGCCATTTGGCTGTTTTAAAAAAGTTTACAGTGTCAAATCAGAACTTTTTATGTGTTTATAAAAGAGGAGCAGTAGTGGTCAAGGTCAAGTTTCAAATGTTTCCTCCATAAAATGATGGAAATTACTGTGCTCCCAACCTCATCAACCAACACCGAAAGCAAAATACAAGATATGAATACTTGATACGAGAAGAAATAATCCAAAAGCGATAACAAGCGAGTTAAGAATGGAAAACATGAAACAGGGAAGTAAGCCTGTGGATTCGATAACCAGAGATTCCCCAAATTCTGGTCATGTGAGGTTACTGTTGTCATTCTGGTCTTTGCAGGTGGTGCAGGATGCGTTGGACCAGGCCAGGAAGGGCAGGACGTGTATCATTGTGGCCCACCGTCTGTCCACCATCCAAAACGCAGACCGCATTGCTGTCTTCCAGGGAGGAGTGGTGGTCGAACAGGGCACACATCAACAGCTGCTGGCCAAGAAGGGAGTCTACCACATGCTGGTGACCAAACAGATGGGCCACCACAGTGAATGAAAGGACAAGGGGGGGCACAGGGAGCACTACAACACCCAGTGCTTTTGATGTTTGTCTTTCCAGAGGGAGTGATGTCAGCTTGCTGCTTCGCATTCAGACCGTTTGAACAGCTTCGGTGGAGCAGTTTGGGTCTGAATGTGCTTTCAGTCATAACTACTACTGTTCATTAGTCGTCACTGTTGTGGGCCTTTTTCAAAGAAGGTATTTTGGAATGTGGCAGTAGGACGAGCACAAGTGTAAATAATAAAATGAATAGCTGAATTCCATTTAGCTGCTCCAGGTTCAGGATGCTGGTGTCGTGCACGCTGGCTCACTGCCACGGCTTACTGGGACACTTGAACGTTTTTATTGAGACTTGATTTTCCTGCGATGATCAATAAGTCAAAATGTCGGCTGTGGAAAAGGCCCACTGTATCATTTCCACTCATGTTTTCTTTCTCCTTCTCCTTGTTTGAAAAGATCCATTCACATTTGGTGACACCCTCTGTTAACTGCAAAATACTTATGACAAATGTCCTTTGCCAGTACACTGGATTTATGTATGATAGTGCCTCTAACACTGGGATCATCTTCAAATATAAGTGGTGTTCTTCAGTTCACATATTGAGGAAAATTCTTTGATAATTTATTGTAATCATACAGCTTGTTTGCTACGGTCTGAGTTCACAAATGAGCAGAAGTGCCTGAACTGTTTAATCGAGGAAAATATTGTATACACAGGGCTGTGCACATTTCATTTTTCAGTCGCACAGTAGTATTATTTTGTTTCTACAAATGCACAGAATTACTAACCTTTTTGGAAAATATGCTTGTATGTAACTATTAAAAGTTTTATATTCAATTATTGAATCATTGGCGCATTTCAATATCATTTTATTAATTTAACCAGCCAAAACTGAAAATCAAGCAACTTAAATCAACTTTACTACATTTCCAAAATTACGCTTGTTTCAATAATGTAAGAGAAATATTGAGCAATTTTTTTATTTGGATATTTAAAGAAAGTACAATCTTCTTCACATTTAGTCATTTATGAAAGTTTAGCCAACAATCACGCACACCTATACAGATTAGTGTAAGGCCTTAAATGCAGAGTTAAAATTAAAAAAAAAAAAAATCAGTTTTTAGCTTGACAGATGTGAGAACACACAGGAAAGCTGCACAGTGTGCAGAACCCATACAGAACAGTGACCAAGGCAGTCCGGTTTTGGTTCAAAGAACGATGCAGCAATCAGCCAAACAACAGTTTCACTGATGAGCAGAAGTAATACAGAACAATCAACAGTATCTCAACAAACAGGAAGACAACCCTTAGTTGTCAAAGGGCTGAAATTCGAATTGATCCCACTTTTTGATTGAAGAAATATAGAGAATAATTGTGCATATTTTTTTCATTTTTCAAAACAATCATCGAATAGCTCCAGATTTGGTGATCTGGTCAAATGACCAGACTGTCAAAGCTCACCGCGACAGGCAGTCATGTGACCTCAACACTACATGTTCCCCATTCAGTAAATGAACACACACAGCCACACAGCAAAGTATAGAGCGCTAAGAGCTAAAAGTAATGGCTGCAGCGGTGCTGACCCACAGCTGATTAAAGGACGGGATCACAATTCTTCAGGGCTGTCTTTGAACTACACAGATACCCATTTGAGCACTGAAAATGTTTTTGCAGTCTGTATTCCTCATGTGCATACTGGCCAGTGTGTGCCAGTCAGTGTGTGTGATTTAGTGGCATGGTGGTGATGAGGTTGCAGATTGCATCCAACTGAATATCCCTCCCCTTCTGCACATGTAGAGAACCTATGATGTCCTCAAAACTTATGAAAGGTGTTCTCTGGAGCCAGTGTTTGGTTTGTCCTTTTTGGGCTACTGTAGAAACATGTCAGTACAACATGGTGGACTAAGGGGAAGAGGACCTGCTCCCTCTGTAGATATAACAGATTCAAAAGTACCAAAACCCCAACAATTCTTCTTTTCAGGAGATGATATACTGATGTAAACATAACTGTGTTAATTTTGACATAATATTATATATTATGACCATTTGAGTCACAAGTCAAAACAACCACCAACAATATATTTACTAATTTCTTAGACAAAAATGAATTTTCACTTCAGTCCAACTTTAAAAAAGCTGAGTAATGTTGTATATTTCTGTATTTTTCATATGGAGACTGACCCAAAACATAAAACAAGGCAAATCTATGTTTTAAGTTAGTTTTATGGGTTTAATCTGAATGTCTGAGTTATTTTCTACAAGTCTCCACTCTAAGCTTAGCTGAAATGTGGACTAATACTGTCAGCATTTAAAATTATAGAAATAGAAAAGCATAGAAAATACATGATAGAATCATGAAAATCAGAGCATTAGGAAAAATATTTACACCCAGAGGAAATTTACGCTAAAAGTGCTATAAGTCCGACTTAGCAATAAAAGAAACAGAACAATTATCCTTTTAATGGCAAAACCAGTGCATGTTGCTTTGCAGCACTGATTCTGTCCATTTGCATTGAACTGTGCTGAGAACAAAGATTACTATCGCTAGCTGTCGGCTATTCACTGAGGGTGTATGAATTGTGAGTGCATTAACGTTCCATTAAGTGCTGTGAGGTAAAAGGTGAATGTATTGGCCTGTGTTTAGCGACTGCCTGTCTGTTGGTGTGAGTGAGCACCTATAGCTGAGATGTGGTGGCCAGGTGGAGCATCTCGTGCAGGGAGCTGGAGAAGCTGTTGTACAGTGACGCAGCATCCGTCTGATGGCAAGATCTCCACGCCGACACGGACACCACAATCCTGTAGGGAAAAAAGACGGCATCAGGTTGTGATTGCTGTTGCTGAAAAGTGTTATTTGCCTCAGTTTCTAATCCTGTTTCAACCACGCAAAGCACTTGGTAACTTTGTTAAAGAGCCAAACTGGCCCAAAATCTCAAGAATGTTTTTGCCTGAAGTGTTGATCTGAATGTTGAATGATGAACGTAATTACTGTTTCTGAAAACCTCTTCAGGAACTCAAAAAAGCAGTCTTGATTTTCTTCTGCCCTTGGCTGCAGAATTTTGTGGCAATCATTCAGCCAAAATTTACACACCCTAATGCAAATATCATGACAGTTGGAGCAAAAGAGCAGAAGAAAAAGACACAGGATAATGAAGGCATGCTCATGTCTCTCCTGCCCACCTGTCATCTCTGATGCGGTAGAAAAAGCCATAGCCATGGTGCACCATGGGAGCCACAGACCCCAGAAGTGTGGTGTAACCCACCAGACTGGACGACAGCACAAAGTTACCACCACCACCACTGCAGACACAAACACAACTCAGTTACAGGCAGACAGAAAAAAAAATCTGTACAGGAACATCTGTACTGCAGTTCACTTTATCAAACCGACCATTTATCAGAATGTCTGTAATGATCCAGAAGTATTTTTTAACCATCCCTTAAATCTCTGCATCTACACCCACCTATCCATGACAAACAATTACAAAAAAACAAAAACACAGAACAGCTAAAATATTTTGAAGCTAAATTAGGAAATGTAAAGATTAAAAAAAATGCCAACATTTTTGTGCTCTACTTTATGTTGGCATCTCACCCAGCGTGCACACCTCTATGACGTACTGTAGCTGTGATAAACGAACATGGGCCCCTGATGCTAACCTTTTTCCACAGATCTCACCACAGATGTTTTCCTGTGTCATTGTAGGACAGGTATGTTTGATTGAGTTCTATTAGGTAAACCAGTTCCCACTGGAACGTTGGCCCACTGGAATGGCTTACTGGGACATTGTTGATGTTTTTAGTTACACTTGTCTGTTTGTGTGTCTGCACAAAGGTCTATACATCTTGATGAAAATGGATTTTGGGCACAGACACACTGTTTCAAAGAAATAAATTAGCTGTACATATAGTACCTCTTTGCATAGAGGGGGTCCATGAAGAGTTCTGGAATGGGACGTCCCTCCTCTTTGGCGATAAGATACAGCCCAAGAAGATGCCTGTCAAAACCTGGACACAAGGTCACATGAATGTAATGTGAATTAGTGTCAGAGACAGTTGGTGCTCAACATTCTGTTGCTGTAGGAACCCCTACTGACACAAAGCTCCGTAACACTGTTAGATTAACAGTGTACCTGACAGTAATGACTACCAACAACTGTTTATTCAAAAAAATCTTTTTACAGTAACTTTCAAAAAAGTTTATTATACTTGTGTATCTTCATGAAAAGTGAAGGTGTAGGAAAAATAATGTCCACGCTTAGACAGAGTGGTGTAACTACTGAACAGTGGTACGTAAAATTACTGATCGCATGTACGTAAAGTGAACCAACCTCTTCCTTCCTGGGCATCAGCCATCAGCTTGTTGTGCTTTTGGAAGGCCAGCAGCATGGCTTTCCTCTTGGCATTAACCTGACAGAAAAATGTTTACGTATCATGTCATGTAGTCAAAGACTGCTTCCACCTCCTTCATCTGAGTGAGTTTACCACAGTGCAGAGTTGCACACACACACACACACACACACACACACACACACACACACACACACACACACACACACACACACACACACACACACACACACACACACACACACACACACACACTCACATCACATGTGGGATCCATCATAGCTCTACACCAGTTCACAGCCTCTGTGGTGCAGGGTCGCATAGTCTCCGTCCTACCATGGTAGAACTTGCGAGTCATTGCTGTCTCATAACAACTTCCTGGCCTGAGAGGGATAAGAACAGACATTGAGGGTTGTTCACTTCTAAACTTCAAACATTAGTTTTGATTGGTCGAATGCACAAGCCCATACTCTTTGTGCAATCTGAAGTAGGCAAACTGCACTGCTAGTTGAACAAAGGTGTCAGGATGAAGCTTCCTCTGTTTAATGGCTGTTTTTCCAAATGCTGTGAAGGCGTAGCACACAATCTGCAGGTCCTGTTTCTGTGAATACAGCGACAGAGTGGACAGTCACACAGCTGGGACTATGGACAAGACATTTAGCATCAGGCTTTTTCCTAGCATAATTTGGTGTTTAATATTAGCTCACCGACTCCAAGTATTGCTGTTTGGCATTGCTGATGTCACGTCGGACTTTATTGTCCACCGTAAACACCAGCTCCTCGGGAAGAGGTGTGGCTCTGACTAAATTTGAGCCCTAAAAGCAAAGACATCAGTGAGTGAAAAGTGAATCATTAACAAGAACTGTTTCGATGTACCATAGAGAATCAAGAAATAATATTCACCATCCATTTGCCTTCTGTAGCTTTAATTTCTTGGTCCAGATACCAGCACATAGACACCACTACCATGGCATCATATGGTGCATGCTGCAAAACAATTTGATTGAACCTGTTATTCAAGAAATATGTTAAGAAATATGTTTTTAAGTTGTAACACAGTAGAAGTATTTGCCTTTGGACAGGAACGAACCAAGACACCAAGATGAGCAACAAGAAAACCTCAAATCTGAAAAAGTGTCATTCAGGCTTTCACAGGGTGTCTCGACACTCCTTTGTCATCACACACACACACACACACACACACACACACATATATACAAACTCACATCACAAGTAGATCCAAAAGTGCCATCTGAGAACACGATTGAATTGTACGATTTGTCACCCCAGCGGGTGGTGGGGTCGCCAGTGAGGGCTTCCAGGGTCATCTATGTTCACAATTGCAAAGTCACAATCAGACACACGACTCTTTTCTTTTAAACCAGCATTAGGAAGTCATGCTTTGTGCAGCCCGTACGTTGGTGTAGTTCTCTGGACTGGAAAAGGGTTTGGTTTCATCCAGAGATATGATGAACAGGCTGCTCTGGATGGTCTCCAGGATGGTCTTATTGTGTGGATCAATGTTTATTAGATGCTCCCTAGCCTGCATAGACAGTAAACAGACAAATGCTTACAATACTGATAATCAAGTATGCTTCTGTAATTTGAGAACTTTTCACATATGTAATACATATTTTTTTTTCTTTTGATCCAAAAACAAAAGATTAGTGTCTTTACAGATAAGACAATGATAGAAATGGGGATAAAATATGCAGGGACAGTAATCCACAATGCATCCATCTGTATTGGATCTTATTCACTGAGATGAAAACCAAACATGAGCACCCCTACCTTCGCCCAACGAGTCCTCTCCTCTGAGGTGAGAGCACTCACTCCTTCTCCCTCCGGCTCTGCCTCACAGCGCTCTTTCACATAGCTCAGCTGCCTATACAGATTAACAAACACACCCAAAATAAAACCTGGGTTCTTTCCATTCAGCCCAGTTTCTGAAGGGTTCACCGAGTTAAATTTGCATACAATGCATTTAAAACCTCCTTCACAATCAGACCAGCTTAATTATGATGGAAAACCAGTTAGGATGATATGGCCTACAATTATTTATTCATTTAAGACTTACATGAATCAAATCTAAGACTTTTTGATACTCTCTAAAGGCTTTTAGAGGAAAATGACCTCAACATTTTTAAAGACTTTTCAAGACCTGCAGATACTCTGTGTTAATAGCACCTAGGGGTGGGCAAAAATATCGATATGGCAATATATCGTAATACTTTGTCTTCCAATTCAATATCGATATTCAAAATTTGAATATTGATATTTTTTTAATTAATAAATCATATTTCAGATGGGTTGTAAGTCCAGTACGACTTCCACGGGGTGTCACTGTACCGCTACCTCACTGCAAAGCACTCTTCTTCTTCTTCTCTTTTTTCCCCCTGGCGGTTGCAGTGAGGAAGTGGAGCCAGAAAAAAACAAGCAAGCATGGCTGGTAACGTTAAACTAGAGATGTCCTCGAACTTTAAGGCAGATGTTTGGAGGTACTTTGGATTCCAAAGGAAAGGAGAAACACACAGTGAGCTGGACAAAGAGTACGCTCTTTGCAAACACTGTTTCGCTCCCATTAGATATTCGGGTAACACAACAAACTTGCGAACTCATTTAGCACGACACCACCCCGACATATTAGCTCAGCTCATGTTGTTCATGCAAATATGTTGTAACTTGCACTTGTATAGTTACAATAAAATGGCATGGATAATTTGAATTACATTGTTTTGACTCAGTTTGTCCCATGAATGATCACTATCATCTGATGTACATACAACTCTGATTTTAAGATGTATAATGCCTTTTACATTTTTCAGTGAACTATGTAGAATATCGCAATATATCGCAAAATTTGGATATCGCAATATCATATCGTATCGTGACTCAAGTATCGTGATGCCTATCCTATCGTGAGGTCCTTGGCAATACCCACCCCTAATAGCACCCTCCTTGGGCTGATTAATGAAATGCTTAATATTTAATAACATACCTCCACACATTATTAAAAGTTCAATGAGCAGTGTCAGCAGTTGGTTCACTGCCCCAACTCTTCTCTTTGGTACTAGGTTTCATTTTTGATTTTATTCTTGAGTGGTGTGTGTCCTTGTGATCATTACCTGAGTAGTTCCGGTGGAGTGAGGATTTGCCCATCACAGAGTGCATCAAATGTGAAGATCCTTCCACGACAAATCACCACCAAATGGGAGGGGCAAGGGCCCTCGAGCTCTGTCACACAGCACAACACACACATTACACAACAGTGATATACAAACTGAGAAAGCAGTCTAAAGGTATAAAGCTGAGTCTGAAGGTCAGAGATAAGAGCTGGGCTCATTCTACCTGTTTTGAAGTAGTTATGAATGGTGTCCTTATTTACTCCGGGTACCTTGCAGGTGCAGAACAGCATTCTGAACTGGTCCATATCTAATGCTGTTTTGCCAGCTTTCTGAGGAGCCAGTCTCTCCCTAAAACAGACAAGAGAAAGACAAAAAGATTATATATATGTGTGACTTCATGTAAAAAGAAGAGAAAATTCTGCATGACACACTACAAAAAAACAGAGCTAGTAAAAATGCGCGTGAACATGTCGTACGTGCGGATCAGGTTCCAGTACTGTAATGTATGCCATGTGCCAATACTGGCCCTCTGCAGAGAGGTTCCCTCTGCAGGAGGCCAGCAGTGCTCCAGGTAGGGTGCTGTGCCAGCAAAGTTCACAGTCAGCTGTGAGGGGATGCGGCTCTCAAGATATGCATTGTCTAACCACCATTCTTCCAGCTGGGGAATTTAAAAAAAAGTCAGGTAAGCAAAACATCAACGAGTGAAGAGGAGAGCTGTACCATCAAAAAGGATTCGTCTACAGCTCAATTACACACCCAGTTCTTCTTTGTCTTGGCTCTCTGGAGTAGTTTCTGGTGCAGCTCTTTGCCAACACCCTCTTGAAATTTCCTCACAGTGTTCACTGTAGCCTCAAAATCTTTCTCAGATGCAAAAGGACGAACTTATGGACAACATGGCAATGCTGAATTAGTCAGTGTCATTCATGCAACCATTAATTTTCCAAAACTTACTAGACCTCATTTTGCTCGGATATGCACATTTTTAGGTCAAGTTATTACAGATGGGTGGGAACATGCTTATTGTCCTGTCTTATTTTTTGGCTAAATACACCATGAAAATAGTTCAGGAGCAGAGATATTAACATTTACGACAAATAGCAGTAGCAGCAGTGAGCAGTTAAGCTACCATCCTACCTGCATCCAGGTACTTAGAAAGGCTAGTTTCCAGCGACGGGACAGGCAGGGGAGGCAGGCTGCTTTGGTACTGGAAGGTCCGCTCTGGCAGAGACTCTGACAAATGACTGGCCATTTCTACTGCCTGTAATACAAATACATTTCACACTGACATGAAGCTGAGGCTGATGTTGCGCTAGACTCACAAGACTCACCACAGAAATCGGGAACCAGAAAAATCAGCCAGCCTACTTTATATGAAACTATTTATTCTGAAGAATGATACTAATACATACATACATACATACATACATACATACATACATACATACATACATACATACATACATACAATACATTCTGTGTGCGTTACGTGAAAAGGGGGCAACATCTGCATTTCATTGTGCAATCCTATCTTGTTAATGACAAGAAAATCGAACCTTGAAATATTTGTTACTGGTAGCTGTGATTTGCAGCTCAAACAGTCCCTGATGACTAAGCCGATGTAATATCAAACCCAGTCTACCTCCACTGAGGCTCTCTGATTGCCTCATCTCATACATGACACCTAAGCAGGAGCAGGTGTAGACAAGAGCTTTGAATTTCAGAGACCACAGTCTGTGTAGCATTTGGTTAAACGCTCAAACACTAGCTGTGAGTTTCTCTGTCACTTTTACTGTCCCTGTCTTTCAGCTCGTTCATTGATTCAAACGGTAAGACAGCTAACGTTTGTAGCTTAGCCGACATAAAACCGTTACAGTGCACTGGCTAAATTAACGCTGCGTCAACAATGTTTACGCTGAAAGTTAGGTTAAACTTCCTCTAAAGACTTCTTAGCTTTCAAACACAGTGCTTCTGTCGGCTCACCTTCTTCGGGAGATGTTGTCGCTGACTCAATGCATCCACGCGCAGAAGAAATATCAGCTGGATGTGATGATGTGTTCACGGTTTTGTTGTTGTCCTCAGAATCCACTCCGCTCGTCACCTTTACCCCACTGTACTGCCCCAGAGCTAGCCCGGAAGACCACACTGCGCATGCGCGTTACACTTGCCCTACATATTTATTAGTGAGGCATCGAGAGTGTGTGTGCTGCAGAGAGATGAATTCATTTAGAGGCTCTGGTAACAATCAAAGAAGCAGAATAGAGACAGTGAAACTTGAAACAAGACCAAAAAGAACACGGTGTTTAATACCTGCACACAGAGTGGCTTTATTTATCATTATTGATTAAAAAAAGGCAGGCAGACAGGCAGATCCAGAGGTCAATGGCACAATAAACATTTCTCAACAGCAATATAATTCAGTGTTTAATCCCTGCACACAGAGTGGCTTTATTTCTCATTATTGATTAAAAAAAAGGCAGGCAGACAGGCAGATCCAGAGGTCAATGGCACAATAAACATTTCTCAACAGCAATATAATTCAGTGTTTAATCCCTGCACACGTAGTGGTTTTATTTATCATTATTGATAAAAAATAATTGAGGCAGGTTGGCAGACAGATCCAGAGGTCAATGGCACAATAAACAGCAATATAATTCTGGGTATTCTTGGTCCATCTCTGTCTTTCATGGTATGAACTTTACCCATTAGTTCAAGGGGAATCTCTAAGGATAGGATCACCTTTTTTTTTCAAGTTTGAACTGAACACTGAAGCAGGTTTTGCTTTCTGCAATGATTCCTCCTGTTCATAGTGGACATTAAGAGATCTCTTTCTAATGTGCATCCAACGGTAAATGATGGGGGACAAAATCTAAATCACTCAGTTGCCAGTTTATTAGGTACCCCTAGCTACTAAAACTAATGTAGGCTAATGCAACAAGTCCTGCAGTCATACATTCATGGAGTTTGTAAAGTTCAGTTTTTGTTTCTTCTGTTTCAGAGATGTCTTGATTCAGCTGTAGTCATTTTGAAGACTGTAGCTTGTGGTGCTGTTGAACTGTATTGCATTATACTGACAGGTGTTTCTGTTATTTTGTTCACCCCATTGATATCAATGAGTGTAGGTTGAATAACAACAAAAGACAAAACAACAACAGTTCAGAACGAGGTTTTATTTTCAAAATGCATGCATGAATACTGCATTTGACAGTATTCAGTTTGCCCTCGTTTGATTAGGAAATAAGATACTTATCAAAGTGCACAAGTACACAGTATAACGCTGCATACATGTTGATTGCAAAAATAGACAACATAAATTAGATAAAATATCCATTAGCAAATGTTATATTTTTAACCCTAAAGGATGCATAGAGGTTATTCAATTGTATAAATTAATGGGAATAATCTAGATAAAAAAGATGTGCCTCCCTCCGATGATGTAGTGATGACAGCACAACTGTTCTTTAATTCTACTGCTCAGGATTTATTCCCAAACGTGAGAACTGCAACCCAACATGAAACAGACAATAAACAATAAATCAAATATACAAACTGCACATAAGTGTCCCTTTAACATTAACAATTTTAACCTTAATACAAAAATTAAAATTGTTGTTATATTGCAAACCTCATGCCATTCACACAGTACTCCATGAATTACTTATGTTTATCTTTGTCTTGTACTAACCTTCAACTTGTTCTAACACAACATGAATTTAATCCTTTCTTAGTCACGTCAGGAACACATTAATTCCATTATAACAGAAACGTTTTAACGTAAGCCTTACATGAATTGATAATTAGCCACATTAGCAGTGGTTCACTTCATAAAATAAATGATAAAAAAAAAAAAAACTGGAAACAACACGAACCTCATTGGCTGCATTACGACCCATGGAGGGTAAGGCTTCTTCTGGAGGACCTCCACACATTCGACAACAATCTCTACACACTTCTATAGATCCAACAACGAATTTTTTTTTCCCGTATTCTCGCACAATGTCCTTTTTCCAATACGGTCCCCCCGACACAACTGCGGACATACAGCTCCGGCTCCATGTCTTTGGGGGTAGGAACCAAAGCCCAACGAATGCGCTACTGAAAAACGAACTGCAAACGTGAGGCAGTTTCAAAAGGCAAGCCGTGAAAAAAAATCACAACATTTTTTTTTGAAATTACACCGCTATCCTGCATAATTATGGCCTCTGAAAGCAGAAGGCTACTTGTTATATAGACAGCAGCATTGTTTTAGTAATTGAGTTAGTAGGCTGTTGTTTTTGCATTAATTCAGCCATTTCAGTTTATTTCATCCATTACAGGCCATATTTGCTGATGACTTCCTTTCCAAGTGCAATGTAGGCTGTCATGGCATCGTCCTTGGACATTCCTGAAAGAGTGTGTCAACACAAAGTATTTGGATTAAAAACCACTTCATAACTATGAGAAACCTATCTAATAGTTGTAGCGATACCAGCAGGTTTGTGGTTTTGAGTGAAATGTCTCAACTGTTGAAAGAATTACCCTGAAATTTGGTTGACAAATTTCCTGTTCCCCTCAGGATAAATTGCAGTCACTTGGGATATATCCTTTGGTTTATGACCACATGCCAAGCAGCCACCGCCAGGGCTGACAAATGAATCCAATGTGTCAAAAACTGCGGGTTCTTGAATGGCCACTTAAGGCCGGCCCCAAAAGCAAGTCAATCCCCAAAGACTCCATATTAAAATGCCCAAATTTACAGCGGAAATAGACATGTTTCAGCCTGGTACAAAAACAGTTTTGGTCTCTTTAAGTAACTTCCTCATTCATGACAACTAAAGGAGAGTGATTCTTTAATTCATTTCAATTAAATAAAGGCTTAAAGCTATGTATTATTATGGGCATGGCTGCTCTGAGTGGCAGATAGCCACTATGTTTCAGCAACCAGGCTTCATTCAGTCCATCTCAGCTCCACCCACACTCCACCTCTTTGCCCATTTGGAGTTTGGAGTCAGGCACTGCCAAGATGGCGACAGCCAGAGCCACTGTCACTGAGTTCACAATGGCTCCTCAGAAACCAGTGGGTGAGGTCACAGAGACCGCAAAACTAGCAACAAATCTTCCCATCAGCTGTACTTTGTGTTAAGTGCTAACATGCCAGCTAACAGAGTAAACATCATACCTGTTTAACAGCATGTTAGCACCGTCACTGTGAGCATGTTAGCATGTTGTCAGTAGCATTGAGCTCAAAGTCCCACTGAGCCAAAGCACACTATCACAGAGCTGTTAACATGGCTGTAGACCCTTACCTGTGTTTCAACACAGCCCTATCGATCCATACTACGCTTAAAGGCATTTTAAACCTCTTTACCTTTCCTGGAGCTCCAGGCGTCCCATTTGGCTTTTCCTTTAAAGTCCATCATTCCTGGTTTATCTACAGTTGTGACGGGACACAGAGAGGAGGACATGTTCAGACTTTAGGGAACACTGCATGGAGGTGATTCTGTTGGTCTGCAGCAGCTCATACCGGTGTTAACGTCTCCAACAGTTCCCTGTTTATAAAGGCCATACAGATCCAACAGCTCCTGGTCCGAAGGCCTCGTCCTCACATTCTTCACATCTTCCGCCACCTTCTCAAACTCTGCCTGCAGGTCATAGGTGGGAGAAAGGAACTGTCAAGTCACTCTGTGCGTTTCTGCTAAATTATTCAAAGCATATAGCTATTATGTTTGCACAGGGTAACGAGTGATACAGTATATAGAACAAAAATTACGCACACATATACAGATTAGTGTAAGGCATTAAATGCAGAGTTAAAAAAAAAATAAATGAGTTTTTAGCTTGACAGATGTGAGAACACACAGGAAAGCTGCTGAGTGTGTAGAACCCATAAAGAACAGTGACCAAGGCAGTCCGGTTTAGTTCAAAGATTTAGAATTTTCATATGGAGACTGACCCATAACATAAAACAAGGCAAATCTATGTCATTAAACTATATAAAAGTTAGTTTTATGGGTTTAATCTGAATGCCTAAGTTATTTTCTACAAGTTTCCACCCAAAGCTTAGCTTAAATGTCATAATACTGTCAGCACATTACTATCGCTAGCTGTCGGCTATTCACTGAGGGTGTGTGAATTAGCGAATTATTGCATTAACGTTCCAATAAGTGCTGTCAGGTAAAAGGTGAATGTATTGGCCTGTGTTTCGCGACTGTCTGTCTGTTGGTGTGAGTGAGCACCTATAGCTGAGATGTGGTGGCCAGGTGGAGCATCTCGTGCAAGGAGTTGGAGAAGTTGTTGTACAGTGACGCAGCATCTGTCTGATGGGAAGATCTCCACGCCGAGATGGACGCCACAATCCTGTAGGCAAAAAAGACGGCATCAGGTTGTGATTGCTGTTGCTGAAAGTGTTATTTGCCTCAGTTTCTAATCCTGTTTCAACCACGCAAAGCACTTGGTAACTTTGTTAAAGAGCCAAACTGGCCCAAAATCTCAAGAACGTTTTTGCCTGAAGTGTCTTTCCTTGAATTTTAACATGACTGTGGAATACAGCCTGAACACTACAAGAATAAATGGGCAAAAAAATGAATGATGAACATAATTTGTATTTCTGAAAACTTCTTCAAGAGCTCAGAAAAGCAGTCTTGATTTTCTTGACCATCTTTAATTTCCCCTGTGTTTTCAAGGGGTTTGATCTGCCCTTGGCTGCAGAATTTTGTGGCAATCATTCAGCGAAAGTTTACACACCTCATGCAGATATCACGACAGTTGAAGCAGAAGAGCAGAAGAAAAAGACACAGGATAATGAAAGCATGCTCATGTCTCTCCTGCCCACCTGTCATCTCTGATGCGGTAGAAAAAGCCATAGCCATGGTGCACCATGGGAGCCCCAGCCCCCAGAAGTGTGGTGTAACCCACCAGACTGGACGACAGCACAAAGTTACCACCACCACCACTGCAGACACAAACACAACTCAGTTACAGGCAGACAGAAAAAAAAATCTGTACAGGAACATCTGTACTGCAGTTCACTTTATCAAACCGACCATTTATCAGAATGTCTGTAATGATCCAGAAGTATTTTTTAACCATCCCTTAAATCTCTGCATCTACACCCACCTATCCATGACAAACAATTACAAAAAAACAAAAACACAGAACAGCTAAAATATTTTGAAGCTAAATTAGGAAATGTAAAGATTAAAAAAAATGCCAACATTTTTGTGCTCTACTTTATGTTGGCATCTCACCCAGCGTGCACACCTCTATGACGTACTGTAGCTGTGATAAACGAACATGGGCCCCTGATGCTAACCTTTTTCCACAGATCTCACCACAGATGTTTTCCTGTGTCATTGTAGGACAGGTATGTTTGATTGAGTTCTATTAGGTAAACCAGTTCCCACTGGAACGTTGGCCCACTGGAATGGCTTACTGGGACATTGTTGATGTTTTTAGTTACACTTGTCTGTTTGTGTGTCTGCACAAAGGTCTATACATCTTGATGAAAATGGATTTTAGGCACAGACACACTGTTTCAAAGAAATAAATTAGCTGTACAGATAGTACCTCTTTGCATAGAGGGGGTCCATGAAGAGTTCTGGAATGGGACGTCCCTCCTCTTTGGCGATAAGATACAGCCCAAGAAGATGCCTGTCAAAACCTGGACACAAGGTCACATGAATGTAATGTGAATTAGTGTCAGAGACAGTTGGTGCTCAACATTCTGTTGCTGTAGGAACCCCTACTGACACAAAGCTCCGTAACACTGTTAGATTAACAGTGTACCTGACAGTAATGACTACCAACAACTGTTTATTCAAAAAAATCTTTTTACAGTAACTTTCAAAAAAGTTTATTATACTTGTGTATCTTCATGAAAAGTGAAGGTGTAGGAAAAATAATGTCCACACTTAGACAGAGTGGTGTAACTACTGAACAGTGGTACGTAAAATTACTGATCGCATGTATGTAAAGTGAACCAACCTCTTCCTTCCTGGGCATCAGCCATCAGCTTGTTGTGCTTTTGGAAGGCCAGCAGCATGGCTTTCCTCTTGGCATTAACCTGACAGAAAAATGTTTACGTATCATGTCATGTAGTCAAAGACTGCTTCCACCTCCTTCATCTGAGTGAGTTTACAACAGTGCAGAGTTGCGCACACACACACACACACACACACACACACACACACACACACACACACACACACACACACACACACACACACACACACACACACACACTCACATCACATGTGGGATCCATCATAGCTCTACACCAGTTCACAGCCTCTGTGGTGCAGGGTCGCATAGTCTCCGTCCTACCATGGTAGAACTTGCGAGTCGTTGCTGTCTCATAACAACTTCCTGGCCTGAGAGGGATAAGAACAGACATTGAGGGTTGTTCACTTCTTAAACTTCAAACATTAGTTTTGATTGGTCGAATGCACAAGCCCATACTCTTTGTGCAATCTGAAGTAGGCAAACTGCACTGCTAGTTGAACAAAGGTGTCAGGATGAAGCTTCCTCTGTTTAATGGCTGTTTTTCCAAACGCTGTGAAGGCGTAGCACACAATCTGCAGGTCCTGTTTCTGTGAATACAGCGACAGAGTGGACAGTCACACAGCTGGGACTATGGACAAGACATTTAGCATCAGGCTTTTTCCTAGCATAATTTGGTGTTTAATATTAGCTCACCGACTCCAAGTATTGCTGTTTGGCATTGCTGATGTCACGTCGGACTTTATTGTCCACCGTAAACACCAGCTCCTCGGGAAGAGGTGTGGCTCTGACTAAATTTGAGCCCTAAAAGCAAAGACATCAGTGAGTGAAAAGTAAATCATTAACAAGAACTGTTTCGATGTACCATAGAGAATCAAGAAATAATATTCACCATCCATTTGCCTTCTGTAGCTTTAATTTCTTGGTCCAGATACCAGCACATAGACACCACTACCATGGCATCATATGGTGCATGCTGCAAAACAATTTGATTGAACCTGTTATTCAAGAAATATGTTAAGAAATATGTTTTTAAGTTGTAACACAGTAGAAGTATTTGCCTTTGGACAGGAACGAACCAAGACACCAAGATGAGCAACAAGAAAACCTCAAATCTGAAAAAGTGTCATTCAGGCTTTCACAGGGTGTCTCGACACTCCTTTGTCATCACACACACACACACACACACACACACACACACACACACACACACACATATATACAAACTCACATCACAAGTAGATCCAAAAGTGCCATCTGAGAACACGATTGAATTGTACGATTTGTCACCCCAGCGGGTGGTGGGGTCGCCAGTGAGGGCTTCCAGGGTCATCTATGTTCACAATTGCAAAGTCACAATCAGACACACGACTCTTTTCTTTTAAACCAGCATTAGGAAGTCATGCTTTGTGCAGCCCGTACGTTGGTGTAGTTCTCTGGACTGGAAAAGGGTTTGGTTTCATCCAGAGATATGATGAACAGGCTGCTCTGGATGGTCTCCAGGATGGTCTTATTGTGTGGATCAATGTTTATTAGATGCTCCCTAGCCTGCATAGACAGTAAACAGACAAATGCTTACAATACTGATAATCAAGTATGCTTCTGTAATTTGAGAACTTTTCACATATGTAATACATTTTTTTTTTTTCTTTTGATCCAAAAACAAAAGATTAGTGTCTTTACAGATAAGACAATGATAGAAATGGGGATAAAATATGCAGGGACAGTAATCCACAATGCATCCATCTGTATTGGATCTTATTCACTGAGATGAAAACCAAACATGAGCACCCCTACCTTCGCCCAACGAGTCCTCTCCTCTGAGGTGAGAGCACTCACTCCTTCTCCCTCCGGCTCTGCCTCACAGCGCTCTTTCACATAGCTCAGCTGCCTATACAGATTAACAAACACACCCAAAATAAAACCTGGGTTCTTTCCATTCAGCCCAGTTTCTGAAGGGTTCACCAAGATAAATTTAAGTTTGTTAATACCTTTAATACTACGCAAAAAGCATGCAATGCATTTAAAACCTCCTTCACAATCAGACCAGCTTTAGTATAATGGAAAACCAGTAAGGACAATATGGCCTACAATTATTTATTCATTCAAGACTGTACCACTGACCTGAGCCTGAAGAGTACAGACTTAACCTTATATATATATATTCACCTGTTTTTATTGCTTGTATCAGGCCTGTTCTTTGCCTGATAATCTGAATCACCTGAATCACCACCCCTTATTTCTATCAGTTATATTGTGTTGTTGTGTATTGTTAGATTGTTTTTCTTTGAAACCATTATTCGATTATTTCTATATAATATAGCACGACTGAGATGCTGTGTATCATGAGTAATTTGATTAAATTATCTCCTTGTGTCTTCCTCTCCCTCTTGCATCCCCATTTAGTGAATCTTAAATGGGGGAGGAGACATGACAGTGTCAGGCCCGAACTCAAAACAGGACTCAGGAGCAGAGAATGACAGTGAGCAGACTTTTATTGAGTCAAGACAACCTCTATGCAGAGCAAACAAAGGGGCTATGAAACCTGATCTATGAAAATACTCAACAACTCTAGAGAAAACAAAAAACACTCCAAAGGAGGAAAATATCTCAATCACGGATCTATAAAAATTATCAAACTCAAAATCACTCACAGAGAGGAAAATCAAAAGGCTACAAAACTTTAAACTAAAGTCTCTCCGAATGGAGAAAGAGCTAACAAAGAAACAGAAAGAACAGGACAGAAACAAAAAACTCTCCTAAAAGATGGAGGCTAGACTCACTACAACTATGAACTATATGAACTGAAAATCACTCCAAAGGGAGGCAAACCAAGAAAGCAAATTACTCAAAAGACTATAAATGCTAAACTAAACTACAGAAGTTACAACAAAAAATCACTCTGACGAGGAAACAAGACTTACAAATACAGACTGTGGCTGTGAGCTATGATGCAGGCTTTGGTGATCGGACATAAGACGAAACACTTCGGCACAGGACAAAGGGAGACGCAGACTATTTAAACACATGAGGGTAATGGGGAACAGGTGGACACAATCAGGAATCAGGGATGACGAACAGGTGACACAAGAGGAAGGGCAAGTGATCTGAAACGAGAGGAGAGTTAGACTTTCAAAATAAAACAGGAAATGACAAGACAATAACCCAAGACAGGACGACCTCACCGCAGTGTGACAGTACCCCCCCCCCTAAGGGCCGACTCCTGACGGCCCAGGAAGTTCAGGATGGTCCCTGACAAAGTCGTCTATGAGGGACCGGTCCAGTATGAAGCGGGACGGGACCCACTGACGCTCCTCTGGGCCATAACCCTCCCAGTCAACCAGGTACTGCTTGCCCCGACCCCGGGTGCGCACTGCCAGCAACCTCTTGACCTTGTAGACAGGACCCCCGTCTATAACTTCCGGAGGAGGAGGGGGCGGGAGGGCCGGGACCATGGAACTGTCCTTGACTGGTTTGACCTGGCTTACGTGGAACGTGGGGTGGACACGGAGAGACCGGGGCAGACGCAGGCGAACTGCTGCAGGACCAATAACCTTAGTGATGGGGAATGGCCCCACGAAGCGTGGTGCCAATTTCCTCGAGGTGGTTCGGAGGTGAAGGTTCTTGGCTGAGAGCCACACTCTCTGGCCTGGCTGGTATGCAGGAGCGGGCCGTCTTCTCCGGTCCGCGGCCTTTTTGACCCGGTCTCCCTGGCGGATAAGGAGCTGCCGGGCGGCCGCCCAGATTCGTCGGCAACGGCGGATCATGGCATGGGCGGAGGGCACCGACACTTCAGGTTCCTGGTCCGCGAAGACAGGAGGCTCGTAACCATACGCACATTTGAAGGGTGAAAAACCTGTGGCTGAGGTGGGCAGGGAGTTGTGGGCATACTCGACCCAGACCAGGTGTTTGCTCCATGTTGAGGGGTTCTGGGACACCAAACATCGGAGGCCGGTTTCCAACTGCTGGTTGATGCGTTCGGTCTGGCCGTTGGCCTCCGGGTGATAGCCTGAGGTGAGACTAGCCGTGGCCCCGATGAGACGACAAAACTCCTTCCAGAAACGTGACACAAACTGGGGCCCCCGGTCAGAAACAATGTCCCTAGGAAATCCGTGGACTCTGAAGACATGGTTAATCATAATCTCAGCCGTTTCTTTGGCTGTGGGCAATTTGGGCAAGGCTATGAATCTAGTCATTTTGGAAAATCTGTCTACCACCGTAAGAACCGTGGTGACCACCAGAACCTCCGGGAGATGGCATACATGGTGCGCCGTACCCCCGGATGACAGGAAAGCAGCGAGGTGTGAGCCCAGTGGATCACCTGTGGGCGCAGCTCAGCCGGGACAAACAATCGATTCTCGGGACACCCACTAGGTGGCAGGCTCTCACCGTTTGCATGCTTAACCTCATTTTCTATCTGCCAAGTCACCGCTCCAACCACACAGGTCCGTGGAAGGATTGGCTCTGGTTCTTTGGCAACAGGCTCGGGGTCGTAGATTCGTGACAGGGCATCGGGCTTGACATTCTGGGACCCCGGCCTGTAAGAAAGAGAGAAGGAGAAGCGGTTAAAAAAGAGTCCCCACCTGGCCTGGCGAGAATTCAGTCTCTTGGCTTTACGTATGTATTCCAAGTTCTTATGGTCGGTCCAGACAATAAACGGATGTTCCGCCCCCTCAAGCCAGTGTCTCCACTCTTCCAAGGCCAGCTTGACCGCCAGCAGCTCCCGGTCGCCGACGTCATAGTTCCGCTCCGCCCTGGACAGGCGCCGCGAAAAGAAGGCGCAGGGATGCACCTTCCCGTCCTGTTCCGACCGCTGGGACAGGACTGCCCCAACCCCTTCATTGGAGGCGTCCACCTCGACCACAAACTGCCGCAGAGGATCAGGCATCGTGAGAATGGGAGCCGTGGTGAAGCGGGTCTTGAGGTGCTGAAAGGCTGCCTCTGCCTCCGGAGTCCAGAGGAATGGCTGCTTCGTGGAGGTGAGTGCATGGAGCGGAGCCGCTATAGCACTGAAGTGTCTGATAAACCGCCTGTAAAAGTTAGCAAAGCCGAGGAACTGCTGGACTTTTTTGCGGCTATCAGGCGTGGGCCACTTGGCCACAGCGCTCACTTTAGCCGGATCCATCTGCACCCTTCCAGGGGCTACAATGAAGCCCAGGAAGGAGACGGTGTCGGCATGAAACTCACTTTTTTCTGCTTTCACATAGAGCTTATTCTCCAACAACCGTTGGAGGACCTGGGATACATGGTTTCTGTGAGTTTCTAGATCTGGTGAGTAAATGAGAATGTCATCCAAATACACATACACAAACCGGTCTAAAAAATCCCGGAGCACCTCATTTATCATAGTCTGGAATACAGCTGGGGCATTAGTGAGACCGAAAGGCATGACTAAGTACTCGTAGTGGCCGCTAGGAGTATTAAATCCTGTTTTCCATTCATCCCCCTCTCTGATCCTGATTAAATGATAGGCATTGCGTAAATCTAGCTTGGTAAATACCTTAGCCTGCTGCAGCTGGTCGAAAACAGACGTCATCAGGGGCAGGGGATAGCGATTTTTGACGGTGATGGCGTTTAGGGGGCTGTAGTCGATGCAGGGCCTGAGAGATCCGTCCTTTTTCCCCACAAAAAAGAATCCGGCCCCAGCTGCTGACGAGGAAGGACGAATAAGCCCCGCCCTCAATGATGACTCTATGTAATCTTTCATGGCTGCTTTCTCTGGCCCGGAGATGGAGTACAACCGGCCCTTGGGTATGGGGGAGCCAGGAATCAAGTCTATGGCGCAGTCGTAGGGCCGGTGTGGAGGAAGTGACAAGGCCTTGCTTTTGTTAAAAACCTCTCGGAGGTGGTGGTAGCAGGAAGGCACGGAGCTCAGGTCGGAGGTTTCAGAGTCTGTGGCAGAGGTGACAGAGAAGTGATTAATAGCAGTCATGTTATTCCCCTGGACCGGAACCGGTTTGCGGTGGTCCACACAATCCTCCCCCCATCCCATAATAGCCCCTGTTATCCAGTTCACGTGGGGGTTGTGTTGACATAACCAAGGGTAGCCTAAAACCAGAGACTGAGAGGGTGAAGTAACCAAGTAAAAGGTCAGGAGTTCCCAATGCCCCTGGATCTGCAGATCCAGTGGTTCCGTGGCGTGAGTGATCAAAAACAGTTTTTTTCCGTTGAGAGCCCTGGCTTTGATGGGGCTGGCCAGGGGGTTCGATCTTAACCCCAATGTCTCCGCCAGCCCCCAGTCAATTAAGCTCTCATCGGCCCCAGAGTCTATGAGTGCCTCAATGTTCATAGTGATGGCATGGTGCGTTACCTTAACAGGCGTCAGGCTGCGCGGAGCGCGGTCCGTGGCTGGGGGTTGACTCACCTCCTGGATCTTTTTGGCCGGACAGGTAGCGACGAGGTGATTAGATTTGCCGCAGTAAAAGCAGCTGCCTTCCTGCTGGCGTCGTCGTCGCTCCTCCGGTGTCAGCCGTGTCCTGCCAAGCTGCATGGGCTCCTCTTCCCTGGTGGGGAAGGAGGGAAAACGGTGCTCAGGCGGTGAATCACGGAGAACTTGCCCCCCCGGGGCAGGCAAACACGGAGCCCTCTCCGACCTCGAACCACTGCTCCGCGGATGCCGGAGCTCACGAACCCGGTTGTCAGTCCGGATGGCAAGCGAGATGAGTGAATCCAGGTCCGCAGGCAAATCCAGGGGCAACAGCAGCTCCTGGATATGAGTCGCCAGCCCCTTCAGGAAGACATCGTACAGGGCGGTGTTATTCCACCCACTCTCCGCCGCCAGGGTGCGAAAGCGAATAGCATAGTCGCACACCGAGTCCCGGCCCTGTGTCACTCTGCTCAACTCCCTGGCCTTTTCCCTGTCAGTCGACACAGGATCGAAAGTCATCATGAGAGCAGTTTTGAAGTCTGTAAAAGAGGAGCAAAGCGGAGAGTCTCGAGCCCACTCAGCGGCGGCCCAAGCTTTGGCTCTCCCTGTCAGGTAGGAAATCATGAATGCAATTTTAGACTTGTCTGTGATGAATGCGTATGGGAGCTGTTCAAAATGTATGGAACAATCAATAAGGAAAGCCCTGCATTGTCCTGGTTCCCCCGAGTATCGCTCCGGGGAAGCCAACTTGATTCCCATCCCGGCCACGCCCTGGGACGCGGCCGCAGCAGGAGCTGGGGGTTCCGGCGCCGCTGATGGTGGGGCTGTCTGCCGCAGGTGGTCCGTCAGCTCCCTCACCTGGGCCGAAAGCTGGCCAAGCTGACCCACCATCGCCGTCTGGAACTCCTCCTGACGAGAGATGCGGGCTTCCTGAGCCTGTAACGTGGCCGCCCACCGGCCAGCCTCTGCTGAGTCCATACTGGCCGAAGTGTACTGTCAGGCCCGAACTCAAAACAGGACTCAGGAGCAGAGAATGACAGTGAGCAGACTTTTATTGAGTCAAGACAACCTCTATGCAGAGCAAACAAAGGGGCTATGAAACCTGATCTATGAAAATACTCAACAACTCTAGAGAAAACAAAAAACACTCCAAAGGAGGAAAATATCTCAATCACGGATCTATAAAAATTATCAAACTCAAAATCACTCACAGAGAGGAAAATCAAAAGGCTACAAAACTTTAAACTAAAGTCTCTCCGAATGGAGAAAGAGCTAACAAAGAAACAGAAAGAACAGGACAGAAACAAAAAACTCTCCTAAAAGATGGAGGCTAGACTCACTACAACTATGAACTATATGAACTGAAAATCACTCCAAAGGGAGGCAAACCAAGAAAGCAAATTACTCAAAAGACTATAAATGCTAAACTAAACTACAGAAGTTACAACAAAAAATCACTCTGACGAGGAAACAAGACTTACAAATACAGACTGTGGCTGTGAGCTATGATGCAGGCTTTGGTGATCGGACATAAGACGAAACACTTCGGCACAGGACAAAGGGAGACGCAGACTATTTAAACACATGAGGGTAATGGGGAACAGGTGGACACAATCAGGAATCAGGGATGACGAACAGGTGACACAAGAGGAAGGGCAAGTGATCTGAAACGAGAGGAGAGTTAGACTTTCAAAATAAAACAGGAAATGACAAGACAATAACCCAAGACAGGACGACCTCACCGCAGTGTGACAGACAGGACCTCTTGTCTGCTCCCCAAGGATAGTGTAATCACACCCTCTTTGGGCTGATTAATGAAATGCTCAATATTTACAGTTTTTCTCAATTGCTAAAACACTAAACCCTATTGTCTGAACCAAATTCTCCGTTGCCTGAACCCACTGATTGAATCAGTCACCATAAGCACTTTTCACCTGTTTAGACATAACTTCAAGTAAACACAAGTAAAGCACAGGTGTCACTGGTTGAACACAACAACTCAAAATTGATCACACTTGTGGCTAACGATGTGTGGGAACATATATAAGCCAGTTCAGAGAGGACTGGTTTGTGAGGCACTACAATGGATAGAAATCTGAGAGAAGGAGTTTGTGTGAGATGTGGTCGAGGTGGTCAGCGAAGACAAAGAACAGTAATATCTGATGAAATCAGAGCTACTGTGACTGACCGTGTTCTTGTTCATGGTATGAGCATGAGGGAGACCGGACAAAGGGTACAGCCAAACATCAGTAGATTCACTGTGTAGGTAATTACCTTTTTTGACATTATAGTATATAAATGTTGACAGCAATTACTGTATGACTATACTATATACTGTACCACAGTATACTGTAAGTAAATATATGTTTCAGTACATCACTGTGCCAATGTACTGTAATATTGTAATGGAGGGTTAGGCTAACTGTTTGTAGGCCTAGTATTCCATGTGTATTTTTGTAACTGCATGTTGTCTTTTTGTAGAATTGAAAGACTGCCACATGGGGGTGGGAGGACAGGTATGTTCTCCCCACACCAAGAGACCCTAATTGTCAATATGGTCCGTGAGAACAACACCATTAAATTGCGTGAAATTCAACTGAAGATCATTGAGGACCATGTAAGTTTTGAGGGTATCAACAGTGTCAGCCTCTCTACTGTTGATCGTGACGTGCGCAACAAACTGCGCATGAAACAGCTGTACAGAGTGCCCTTTGATCGCAACTCAGAGTCAAAGAGCAAAGATTCCAGTATGTACAGGTTGGTATATACCCAGACTAGGGGTGGGCAAAAATATCGATATGGCAATATATCACGATACTTTGTCTTCCGATTCAATATTTTTTCAATTAATAAATCATATTTCAGACGGGTTGTAAGTCCAGTACGACTTCCACGGGGTGTCACTGTACCGCTACCTCACTGCAAAGCACTCTTCTTCTTCTTCTCTTTTTTTCCCCTGGCGGTTGCAGTGAGGAAGTGGAGCCGGAAAAAACAAGCAAGCATGGCTGGTAACAAACTAGTGATGTCCTCGAACTTTAAGGCAGATGTTTGGAGGTACTTTGGATTCCAAAGGAAAGGAAAAACACACAGTGAGCTGGACAAAGAGTACGCTCTTTGCAAACACTGTTTCACTCCCATTAGATATTCGGGTAACACAACAAACTTGCGAACTCATTTAGCACGACACCACCCCGACATATTAGCTCAGCTCATGTTGTTCATGCAAATATGTTGTAACTCGCACTTGTATAGTTACAATAAAATGGCATGGATAATTTGAATTACATTGACTCAGTTTGTCCCATGAATGATCACTATCATCTGATGTACATACAACTCTGATTTTAAGATGCATAATGCCTTTTACATTTTTCAGTGAACTATGTAGAATATCGCAATATATCGCAAAATTTGGATATCGCAATATCATATCGTATTGTGACTCAAGTATCGTGATGTGTATCGTATCGTGAGGTCCTTGGCCATACCCAACCCTAACCCAGACAAATTCAGTGTTGATTGCTGTAAGTAGTGATTTACTGTAGTGGCCTAAATCACTTTTTCTGTATCACTTACAAAACTATATCTATTTCTACAGATATCTATTGCATCTACTGGATGCAATGGAAAGACCCCATGAATACATCTACATGGATGAAGCTGGGTTTAATCTCACCAAAAGGAGAATGAGAGGCCATAGCGTGATTGGCCAACGGGCCATTGTTGGTGTCCCTGGGCAGCGTGGTGGCAATGTCACATTGTGTGCTGCCATCAGCAATTATGGGCTTGTCCACCATCGTGCCAACCTGGGACCCTACAACACTCACCAGCTCCTCATTTTCCTCAATCACACGCAAGATGCTCTGTTAGGGCAGCAGGATGAGCATCCCATCTATGTTGTTTTTGGTTGGGACAATGTGAGTTTTCACAGAGCCCTCCAGGTTAGGGAGTGGTTCAATATGAACCAAGGTTTTAAAAGAATTCTTCTTCTCATGGTGGTGGAAGGTACATGAATGCCAACCTTACACCGGGGTAAATCTCCTGCAAGCCATGGAACTAGCCTGTGGTGACATAGGTGTGGAGGCATGCCAAGCCTGGATACCGCATGCCAGGGGCTTTTTCCCCCATTGCCTGGCCAGAGAAAGTGTGGCCTGTGATGTGGATGAAGTCCTGTGGCCTGACCCAATACAAAGAAATGATGCTGTGGCTGAGTAATGCACTTCTCATTTGTATATTTTTGTACTTTATTGTTACATAGGCTTACTGTATGCAAGTGCTAAATGCACAAGATTTCTGTTTTTTTGTACTTTTTTTTTTTTAAAAAAAGTACATTTATTACAACATTTATTTCTACGGCTTCATATCCTGAGCATTGTGTTTTCTATTTTTCTATGTAGTGTTTAGTGACTGCTCAGTAGTGTTTTTAATTTTGATTGACTCGGGGCACAATTTGACAACATAGTTCAGTTTTGAGCACAGACTGAACTGTTTTGAGGTGAGAGTTCAGTTTTGGGCACTGATTAAACTGCTTTGAGGTGAAAGTTTGGTTTTGCAAGAGGAGTCTGAGGTTTTGTGAATGTAGCTTGAAAATTGGGGTTGGTGTTCATAGTTTAGAGAAAAGTAGAGCAGCTTTCGAGAAATGTGTCTTAGCAATTGAGAAAAACTGTAAAAGTTCAATGAGCAGTGTCAGCAGTTGGTTCACTGCCCCAACTCTTCTCTTTGGTACTAGGTTTCATTTTTGATTTTATTCTTGAGTGGTGTGTGTCCTTGTGATCATTACCTGAGTAGTTCTGGTGGAGTGAGGATTTGTCCATCACAGAGTGCATCAAATGTGAAGATCCTTCCACGACAAATCACCACCAAATGGGAGGGGCAAGGGCCCTCGAGCTCTGTCAAACAGCACAACACACACATTACACAACAGTGATATATAAACTGAGAAAACGGTCTAAAAGTATAAAGCTGAGTCTGAAGGTCAGATAAGAGCTGGGCTCATTCTACCTGTTTTGAAGTAGTTATGAATGGTGTCCTTATTTACTCCGGGTACCTTGCAGGTGCAGAACAGCATTCTGAACTGGTCCATATCTAATGCTGTTTTGCCAGCTTTCTGAGGAGCCAGTCTCTCCCTAAAACAGTCAAGAGAAAGACAAAAAGATTATATATATATGTGTGTGACTTCATGTAAAAAGAAGAGAAAATTCTGCATGACACACCACAAAGAAACAGAGCTGGTAAAAATGTGCGTGAACATGTCGTACATGCGGATCAGGTTCCAGTACTGTAATGTATGCCATGTGCTAATACTGGCCCTCTGCAGAGAGGTTCCCTCTGCAGGAGGCCAGCAGTGCTCCAGGTAGGGCGCTGGGCCAGCAAAGTTCACAGTCAGCTGTGAGGGGATGCGGCTCTCAAGATATGCATTGTCTAACCACCATTCTTCCAGCTGGGGAATTAAAAAAAAAAAGTCAGGTAAGCAAAACATCAATGAGTGAAGAGGAGAGCTGTACCATCAAAAAGGATTCGTCTACAGCTCAATTACACACCCAGTTCTTCTTTGTCTTGGCTCTCTGGAGTAGTTTCTGGTGCAGCTCTTTGCCAACACCCTCTTGAAATTTCCTCACAGTGTTCACTGTAGCCTCAAAATCTTTCTCAGATGCAAAAGGACGAACTTATGGACAACATGGCAATGCTGAATTAGTCAGTGTCATTCATGCAACCATTAATTTTCCAAAACTTACTAGACCTCATCCACACATTTTTAGGTCAAGTTATTACAGATGGGTGGAAACATGCTTATAGTCTTATTTATACACCATGAAACTAGTTCAGGGGCAGAAATATTTACATTTAAGACAAACAGCAGTAGCAGCAGTGAGCAGTTAAGACCAGGTTAAACTTTATTAATCACTGACAACATTTGTAAGTTGTTAAGTTGTTCAAAGTTTGCATGGTAAATGTTTTGAAAACCTGAAACTGAGTAACTCTGACACCGCAAGCTGCACAAAACTACCATCCTACCTGCATCCAGGTACTTAGAAAGGCTAGTTTCCAGCGACGGGACAGGCAGGGGAGGCAGGCTGCTTTGATACTGGAAGGTCCGCTCTGGCAGAGACTCTGACAAATGACTGGCCATTTCTACTGCCTGTAATACAAATACATTTCACACCGACATGAAGCTGAGGCTGATGTTACGCTAGACTCACAAGTGTCATCTCATACATGACACCTAAGCAGGAGCAGGTGTAGACAAGAGCTTTGAATTTCAGAGACCACAGTCTGTGTAGCATTTGGTTAAACACTCAAACACTAGCTGTGTGTTTCTCTGTCACATTTACTGTCCCTGACTTTCAGCTCGTTCATTGATTCAAACGGACCTAACGGTTTCCAGTCAGACAGCTAACGTTTGTAGCTTAGCCAACATAAAACCGTTACAGTGCACTGGCTAAATTAACGCTGCGTCAACAATGTTTACGCTGAAAGTTAAAGAAGAAGGTTCAACTTCCTCTAAAGACTTCTTAGCTTTCAAACACAGTGCTTCTGTCGGCTCACCTTCTTCGGGAGATGTTGTCGCTGACTCAATGCATCCACGCGCAAAAGAGATATCAGCTGGATGTGATGATGTGCTCAGGGTTTTGTTTTTGTCCTCAGAGTCCACTCCGAGGGTCAACTTTACCCCACTGAACAACTGCCCCAGAGCCAGCCCGGAAGACGTACTGCGCATGCGCGTTACACTTGCCCTACATACCGAGGCATTGAGAGTGAGTGTGTGTGCTGCAGAGATTAATTAATTTAGAGGCTCTGGTAACAATCAAAGAAGCAAAATAGATACAATGAAATTTGAAACAAGACCAAAAAGAACACAGTGTTTAATACCTGCACACAGAGTGACTTTATTTATCATTATTGATTAAAAAAAAGGCAGGCAGACAGATCCAGAGGTCAATGGCACAATAAACATTTCTTAACAGCAATATATTTCTGGGTATTCTTGGTCCATCTCTGTCTTTCATGGTATGAACTTTACCCGTTAGTTCAAGGGGAATCTCTAAGGATAGGATCACATTTTTTTTTCAATTCTGAACTGAACACTGAAGCAGGTTTTGCTTTCTGCAATGATTCCTCCTGTTCATAGTGGACATTAAGAGATCTCTTTCTAATGTGCATCCAACGGTAAATGATGGGGGACAAAATCTAAATCACTCAGTTGCCAGTTTATTAGGTACCCCTAGCTACTAAAACTAATGTAGGCTAATGCAACAAGTCCTGCAGTCATACATTCATGGAGTTTGTAATGTTCAGTTTTTGTTTCTTCTGTTTCAGAGAAGTCTTGATTCAGCTGTAGTCATTTTGAAGACTGTAGCTTGTGGTGCTGTTGAGCTGTATTGCATTATACTGACAGGTGTTTCTGTTATTTTGTTCATCCCATTGATATCAATGAGTGTAGGTTGAATAACAACAAAAGACAAAACAACAACAGTTCAGAAAGAGGTTTTATTTTCAAAATGTGTGCAATAGGTTCACATTTGACAGTATTCAGTTTGCCCTCATTTGATTAGGAAATAAGCTACTTATCAAAGTGCACAAGTACACAGTATAACGCTGCATACATGTGGATTACAACAATAAACAACATAAATTAGATAAAATGTCAATTTGCAAATGTAATATTTTTAACCCTAAAGGATGCATAGAGGTTATTCCATTGTGTAAATTAATGGGAATAATCTAGGTAAAAAAGACAAGCCATGAAAAGAAATCACAAAAGAAAATTTTGAAATTACACCACTATCCTGCATAATTATGGCCTCTGAAAGCGGAAGGCTACTTGTTATATAGACAGCAGCATTGTTTTAGTAATTTTTAGCAGGCTGTTGTTTTTGCATTAATTCAGCCATTTCAGTTTATTTCATCCATTACAGGCCATATTTGCTGATGACTTCCTTTCCAAGTGCAATGTAGGCTGTCATGGCATCGTCCTTGGACATTCCTGAAAGAGTGTGTCAACACAAAGTATTTGGATTAAAAACCACTTCATAACTATGAGAAACCTATCTAATAGTTGTAGCGATACCAGCAGGTTTATGGTTTTGAGTGAAATGTCTCAACTGTTGAAAGAATTACCATGAAATTTGGTTGACAAATTTCCTGTTCCCCTCAGGATAAATTGCAGTCACTTGGGATATATCCTTTGGTTTATGACCACATGCCAAGCAGCCACCCCCAGGGCTGACAAATGAATCCAATGTGTCAAAAACTGCGGGTTCTTGAATGGCCACTTAAGGCCGGCCCCAAAAGCAAGTCAATCTCCAAAGACTCCATATTAAAATGCACAATTTTACAGCGGAAATAGACATGTTTCAGCCTGGTACAAAAACAGTTTTGGTCTCTTTAAGTAACTTCCTCATTCATGACAACTAAAGGAGAGTGATTCTTTAATTCATTTCAATTAAATAAAGGCTTAAAGCTATGTATTATTATGGGCATGGCTGCTCTGAGTGGCAGCTAGCCACCATGTTTCAGCAACCAGGCTTCATTCAGTCCATCTCAGCTCCACCCACAATCCACCTCTTTGCCCATTTGGAGTTTGGAGTCAGGCACTGCCAAGATGGCGACAGCCAGAGCCACTGTCACTGAGTTCACAATGGCTCCTCAGAAACCAGTGGGTGAGGTCACAGAGACCGCAAAACTAGCAACAAATCTTCCCATCAGCTGTACTTTGTGTTAAGTGCTAACATGCCAGCTAACAGAGTAAACATCATACCTGTTTAACAGCATGTTAGCACCGTCACTGTGAGCATGTTAGCATGTTGTCAGTAGCATTGAGCTCAAAGTCCCACTGAGCCAAAGCACACTATCACAGAGCTGTTAACATGGCTGTAGACCCTTACCTGTGTTTCAACACAGCCCTATCGATCCATACTACGCTTAAAGGCATTTTAAACCTCTTTACCTTTCCTGGAGCTCCAGGCGTCCCATTTGGCTTTTCCTTTAAAGTCCATCATTCCTGGTCTATCTACAGTTGTGACGGGACACAGAGAGGAGGACATGTTCAGACTTTAGGGAACACTGCATGGAGGTGATTCTGTTGGTCTGCAGCAGCTCATACCGGTGTTAACGTCTCCAACAGTTGCCTGTTTATAAAGGCCATACAGATCCAACAGCTCCTGGTCCGAAGGCTTCGTCTTCACATTCTTCACATCTTCCGCCACCTTCTCAAACTCTGCCTGCAGGTCATAGGTGGGAGAAAGAAACTGTCAAGTCACTCTGTGCGTTTCTGCTAAATTATTCAAAGCATATAGCTATTATGTTTGCACAGGGTAACGAGTGATACAGTATATAGATTTTGTGCCCTTTGCACAAAAGTCTGACAGAAGACTCAGTCTGAGGTATTTGCTGCAGCAGGAGTGTGTAGTAATCACAGAATATGAGAAAAGTGCATATTAATCAGTTATTATCTGAGCACAGTATTCCAGTCATGGTGTGGAGGCCCGGGAAACCTATTGTTGCAAGAGCTGCAGACAAACAATGGGCTTTTATTCAAGACTCTAGTGCTTTTGTGCCTACTTGAATAATCTACTTTACAAAGGATCTGAGCCTGAACAGATAATTATAGACCGTAGGAAACCCCTTTTGGGCAAGAAAAACTTAAAACCTTAAATTGAAATGTTCCTGAAACCTTTTGAAATGCTGCAAAGATTAATCCCTGAACCTTAATCCCTAAAATAAAATGGGTCGGTCAAATATTTTTCATCTTTTCAGTTCAATTGGAGCCACATCCTGTTTGTCATTCATAATTCTGCATAATAATATTAAACTCCTTTTGTAAGAAAACTGCTTGAAACGCGTTAGCTGCAGCATCAGAGGGACCACAGAGTGGGGTGATGAATACGTTCACGTTTAAAATGGCTATTTTTCTTACATGAAGCGACCCATCCCAACCCACACTATCAAAGATGGATGACGGCACGCACAGTAGATGGCGTGGACACCCACTCCGCTACAACCGTTATTCATTTCACAGCGAATCATCGGAGTCCTGCATCTCCTTCATTCTGCGTTGTTCTGCTGAATAAAGTGGAAGGAAAAGCGATCGGTACTTTACCTGAGACATGTTCGCACTCGCAGCCCCGTCCTTCACAGAAATGAATTTTTCGCTGTCGGCCTGACGGCTAGTCGCAGCTGTAATTGCAGCACAGCTGATCAATGCAATACTGTCGGCCAAGGAGAGGCCTGCGGAGGAGGGAGCAGAGAGCTGCTGAGGAGCTGATTGGCTGCTGCCTGTCACCCGCGCGCGCGCGCACACACACACACACACACACACACACACACACACACACACAATGTATATAAGATGCACATTTTCTGCATGATAAGTATTTTGATAGTATAAGTACATGTTTCTATCATTGTAGTTATGTACTCTTACTTAAGAGAGGTTTATGAATATAGGCTATGACTTGAAACGGACTATTTTTACATTTTGGTATCGCTCTGTGAATAAGTAAAAGTCTTGTACAGTCCTTAGGCCTACTATTAAACAATGTATTTAAACTTTCGCGCGTTCGGTAAATCGTTTTTAACGAGTTAGATCTTTTCGGAGTGTCCATTACAATTTCTAACTGTGGGTGTGTGTCTGGCTTTTTAAATAAAGTTATTTCAATTCAAACAAAATGGCGGCGCCCTGTGGTCAATTCGTGTGGCTGGGCGGCAGATAGGAGCGGACACCCATTTTAAAGCTTTTGCGGTGTTAAGAATCAGGTAAAGTAAAGAAGTGTGAGACATGTTGTTGATTGTCAAGATGTTGAAGTTTTAAAGAGCTGAAGTTCAGAGTTTTTATCGCAGCTGACGAGTAAAGTCAACTACACTTAATTTGAGAGTGAATGAAGGCTTCTTCGACCACCAAACACAGGATTTATGTTCATTTCCCCCTGAACAGACATAATCATGAAATTTGAAATATTGCATGTAATCACCAGCAATCACTCCCAAAACAATGTCACACTATCATGCACCGGAAGTGCTAAATTCTATCCTTTTAGGCGATTTTTTTTTTTTTTTTTTTTTCAATTTTTCTTTTATTGTTAGTAGGCTGTTATTATTATTCGTGCTGCCGAGCTCAAACCTTTCCATTATGACCCGACTGATACTGGCTTTTTGAGGTCTGACATTGAGTATTTGTAGTTGTATAAATGTATTTGTAAAATCTGCACAAAACATTTTTGATAAGGAGCCCTTAAATTTGGTCATTAAAGAGAAATTATTGGTTTAACTTGGCCTTTTTTTGTATTATTGTATTGTAATTTTGTATTTATCCAAGCCTACATTTAGGTATTTTTAGTTTTTAGTTTCATTACTGTTTTTATTATTCTCTCTCTTTTTTTTTTTAACTTTACTTTGTCTACCTATCAGCATGCCCTTTAATCTGTTTTTTCAGCACCTTGCAAACCTCCATTTTTGAAAAGTTAAACAAATAAAGATTAGTCTATGTTGTGAGTTAGTGCTCTCTGGTGGACAAACTATGCCAAATGTATTTGCATGTCTGTACTGTGAATTCTTTTTACTGATAACAATAAATAACTTGGGCTTTACTGTAGTTGTGTAAATTCATTTGTTATTTACTGCTTGTTGTCTTGTCTTAATTTCAGAGTGGAATGGCCACTGCAGGAAAGCCTGTTAAAAAGGAAATCAAAAGGCACATGCCAGCCAAGACATCCTTCACCTCACCATTCACTCCAAAATGGAGCCCCCTTCCCCAAGAAGACATGCATTTCATCCTGAAAACCCTAAAGGACAAGCTGCTTTCCATAGGTCTTCAAAAGAAAGAGGTGAAAGTGTTTCGCCCATGGAGGAAAAAGAAAGACCAGAAACCTGCTGCCACATCAGAACCTGGTCCCCAGGTCAGCCAGGACGCACAGGTGCAGGATACTCCTGAAAATGGCTGGACAGATGTGTCAGCCAGAAGACAACTGGCCATTGGCATCAACGAGGTCACCAAAGCTTTGGAGAGGAACGAGCTCAAACTGTTGCTTGTGTGCAAGTCCGTCAAGCCGCAACACATGACAGACCACCTGATAGCGCTGAGTGCAACGAGAGGTGTGCCGGCCTGCCAGGTGCCCCGGCTGAGCCATAGCGTGTCGGAGCCGCTGGGGTTGAAAAGCGTCCTCGCGTTGGGATTCAGACAGTGTGTCTCCAAAGACGATGAGCTGTTCACTGACGCTGTTGATGCCATTACATCCAGAGTGCCTTCACTGGATGTTGCATGGCTACAAGATGCAGCACCCAGTGTAACACCTGAAGACCCTGCTGGCATGGAAGAGGAGGGGGAAACCAGCGAGGGGAAGGGCCAGAAAAGGAAGCTTGATACTGAACCGGAGGAGGCCTCCTCCTGCACTCTGCAACCTCTCAAAGTGAAAAAAATAGTAGGCAACTCTGCAAGGAAAAAAATAAAGATTCAGTCACAGCCATTCAAATGAAACTGAGACTCTGCCCAGATATTAAAAGGACCATTCCTCTATTTTTATAAGGTTTGGCCATTTACATAAACTTTGTTAGTTTTGTGAATGCATGTTTCTTTCATTTCAGGCAGCTGTTGGTTTGAAATTTTCAGAAATCAGTTTAAAAGGGTCAAAACTTGCTTGAGAACAGTATGTCATTAATTTACAGTGAGCTAACATTAGATTCAGCTTCTCCAGAGTGACGATTAACTGCTTTTCGACGAGGTTTTTTCATCTGTACCAAACACAATTTGAAAATCTGAAGATGTCACTGTGGGCTATGACAAATAAAAATAATAAATATTTATGAATATTTTCTGCTAAAATAAAAAAAACTAAAATTATTTTACAGACAAATTATTGAAGAAAACAATTTGCAGATTAATAGATAATGAATATATTTGCTAGTTACAACCCTACATGTACCACAAGGACCCCAGGAAGAATAGCTGGTTGTCCAGGCTAATGGGGATCCTGATAAACCTTGAAACCATGTCAGTTTTTAATCGTCGTTAGTAGATGATTGAGTTTCAAAGTCATTTATAAGCTTTTGTTAAATACTTTTTGCAATGAGTTACCCCCTAAAGCAATAAAATCTGTTCTCATACTGCACTGATATGAATGGAAACCAGTGGCTGCATGAAGGTTTACATGATTTCTAATAACTTGGACCCTGTTGACCGTTTAAATTGAATTCAAGTCAAACTGTATTGGCCATTAACTGCCACAGCATAGAACATTTAAACTGATGTAGTTTTTGTATTTCTGAATTAAACTGTGAGTGTGAGATGATACATGTGTCAGTCTTTGATAAATATGACAGAAGGAGAATCCAAGGGAAACAAAATTTCAGACTTTAAACGAAGCAAAAACATTTGTGGGCTGAGTCCATTAAACATTGTCAGAGTTCAAACTAGTATATTGTAAATGTGCCCCCCATCATATTAAAAACAAGTGCATTACTCATGGTCCTTTTTAAAGTGAGTTTATTCAATCAAATATCCATGCTGGTATAGCTGACGTGTGTTGAAACAGATTGTTATTTGCATGGGGTCATGTCTAAATGATGCTGGTACAAGTTCTTCAGCTTTTTCACAGCTTACAATGGATTTGAATAAAAATATTGTTCTTCAGTTAGAGAAAGCTGTATGTCATTTCAAAAGTACGCCCCCCACCCCAAAATCAGAATTATAAAACAAACAAACAAAAAAATCTTTTAAATAAGGCAGGTACTTCGGGTTGAGTTCTCACTAAAGGGTGTGGCTAGTAACAATGCTAAAATCATCACGGCCGCGGAACGGACATGCTCAAAATTCATTCAAACAGCTGCAGGCAACACATCTGTGACACGACCAACATGAGGCACACCGTCGACTCGACAACTCAGTTTCAGTGCTAAATTAATGCCGGCAACATCTGTCTTAGTGAATACAACTCATTCAACCTTAATATGGTTAAAAAAAAAACAAAAAAAACAACAACTTTGAACCCTGAAGCACTGGCTGTCTGTTGGTTGTCCTTTTCTTGCTAATATCTAAAGGGATGAGAAGAAAATTACATCACATACAGAAAGACGAACGACAAAAATGGCAGCAGCCTCTACCTCTTAATTTATGCAGAGCCACATGGACAGGAACATCAAACACAAAGTAACAAACTCAGAGCAAAAGAAGACCATTTTAGAACATTTTTAACCTTTGAGTACACCAGCAGCATCATCAAACATCCTCATCCTGCTCAGCGGAGCACAGGGAAATGCCAAATACTCCAAACCCTCAAAAATCAGTTTTGAAGTTTCCCATTTTAACTGGACATTTTCGAGAAATACTGGAAAGAAACAGAACAGGAGTTATGCCTTAAGATATTTTGCAAAGTACAAGTATAAATATCAGAACTGTTCAAAGAATTTCACGCATTTAGCTGCACAACACAATAAAAATGACCCACAGTATGTTTTTCAGACACACAAATACAGTACCATTAAAAAAAAACAAATACAAAGAAGTCAATAAAAATGGACCTGGAAAAACAGGAAAAGCTCAAATTTCAAATTGATGTGGTTACTGATACGGGCTTCTGTTTATTCAGCCACTGTACTGCGAATACATGCTAATGCTAAATTAGCCACCACACAATGTTGTGCTCAATTCTCTTTGTTGTATTTAACTGAGAGTTTGATTTTTGATGACACGTCCTGCTGCAGGTGAGAAAACTGATGGTTGTGTGTTTATGAATCAGAGAAATGTTGTACTTGTGGCCAATCAGCGGATCTACAGGGGCGTCTTATTCACTGCTCTGCAAGAGAAAGCGATCAGTGGTAGTTTCTCTACGTGTGGCAATGACAGAATTAAGAGAAGAGGACAGACTGTGGCTGCTTTAAACATGACTCCACCGACAACATTACTCTTTCAAAGTGAGTAAGCCATTTTTACGCCATAAAACTGTGTCCAGGCAGAAACCTGGACTATTCTGAAAACCTTTTAAATCAAATCCACCTTGGGCATAGCTTCATTGGTATTTCGTTGTGTGTTATGGCCTTTGGTGCTGCCCCTCTTGCTGTTACTGAACACACCGCTGACATGCAGACGAGCCTAAGCTGCACTGTTACTCCAAACATCTGCATGAGCGCATTAGTGAATATAACTAAACATGTGGTTTAAATGTTCTAATTTAAATACCAACTCTAGACTCTAGAAACAGGTTTATAACATGAGAACAGCTCACATCCTTTTTGAAAACTATGGTTACACAGTATGTACCGCAACCCATCTGCTTTGAAATCTGACTCTTTAAAAAAAGAAGAAGAGGAAAAAAAGACCCTTTTGCTTGTTTAGGAACTCAAAAATTGTGCTTCATTGATGCAATACATTCTTTATCAAAAACCACTTAATCCCACATCTGAACAAATTCAGTGACATCTACACTACTTATGAGGAAAATACTTTGGATCAGCCCTCCCAAACCCTAAAACTCACACTACAGGAATAAATATGATCTGGCTTTAAATGTACAGGTAACTATATATTTTTAACAAAAAAAAAACAAAAACAAAAACAAAACATGTATATCAATGCACCAGTTGGATGAGTCCTTCCATGGAGATATCCTTTTTGTGTATGTGTGTAGATTTGATTTGTGTGTGTGTGCACATATTTGTTATTTAGAAGTTAAGATCAAAATGTTCTTCAGAACGCTTGCGGGAACAAGTTTCTGTCTTTATACGTCAGCTATTACAGAAATATGTTCTTAGCATTTCTAATTCTACTGAGGCCCAAAACAGCCAGCAGAGAAACTTCTGACCACAAGGATATGAGACTGGATGGGAACAATAACTCCTCAACTGCCTTTAAGTGTGCAGCTTTGTGGTCACGTTTACTTGATTATCATTTACATAGTTCAATGTCAGCGAAATTAAATGACATGCCAGACCCTTGCAACGAGGTGTCTGCTGAGGAAGAAGAACTAAACAAAATTCACAATGTCAAGGCATCCTCTTGTTTGTCAAACTGTTTTAAATGTGAGTGTGCATGTCAGGAGCATTGTACTGTATGAGTATCTCAGGCATAGCATGACTTCACATTCAGGATGTTGATGATTTTAAGAGTTTTCACCTCCAGGTGAACTGAGAATGTTCTTGATGACGGGTGAACCGCCTCCCAGTCTCCAGGTTGGTTTTACTGTTGTAGTTCTCATTGTCTAGCTTGGGCTACCTGTATGTCCAGGTAAGGAATAGGCAGAGGTCACTGATGACCTCCTGATCAGTGTTTGTGTAGCAGCCATGAAGAGACCTGCTACTGAAGAACGAGGCCAACCTGAAAAACAGAGTGCACCTTCTTGTTAGAGGACTTTGTACTAAAAGAATACAGACCTTTAAAACGTAATTAAATTAGCTGTTAATAAATATTCAGGCAAACTATCTGCTGGGTGTGACTGTATTCTATGAGCTGACTGAACAAGGTAACTGCTAAAGCTAACACTAGCCTGCTAATATAGAACCGCTTTGGACTGTGGAGTAAAAGATATAATACTATTGACAAATCTGACCTGAAATTGATCAAAATGTTGTTTAAGAATGATGTAAACTGAGAAGATTTTAAATTACATTTCACAAAGAATAAAAAACAATACCTCAAATTACTAAACACAATGCTAATACCAAAAAGTGGTGGTTCAGTTGGCTTAATCAGACATTTCCCTCTCACTCCTAATACACATTTCTACATGAATACAGACAAAGTCAGACAAAGGATTAGCAGCAAGTTTAACATAACATTTGGCTTCGTAAAGCTGATGTTTTCTCACAACGACAAATCATGCTGCTGACCTTATCGGGGTCCATCGGGGGACACTTCCAGTTGTAGAGGTAATACTGCAGATTTCCATCTCCTATGCCAAACTTGAGCTTCTCCAGGAACACCTTATTCTCCATTAGATCCAAGGCGTTGAACACATCAAAACCTTTCTGTTAAGCACACAGAATAAGAAGTCACAAACAAAATGCCATGATGAATTACACAGCAGCAGGAGAATAAGAAAAAATGTAGTCTGAATTGAATTTGTTCAAGAATAATGTATCATTGAGGCCCTAGATTGTGCACTTCTTTTCTGTATTTGCAGCTCTTACAGCCTCTTTCCTTTGTCCTGAATTTAAAGTTAACAACTGATAGTACCATAAACAGTTCAATTATGTGTATTTTGCAATAATTCAACACAGAGGGTAACATTACCAGTTTGGCCAGGATCAGTGCATCATTCATTAAGTCCAGTAGTGGGGTTTGTGTATGAACATTGTAGAAAGAATAAGCAGCCTTCAGGCTCCTGTGGAGAGGGTGGTGCATCACAGTCGAGGGCAGAGTGTAGAAACTAGCGAAGTCTGTCAGTACACCACCAGCACCCTGAGAAGAGAGAGAGGCACAACAACTGTTCCAACAGGAGAATCAACAGACAGGCCATGGGTATCTTGAGGATGGAAACTGATTCAGATACCTCTACTACATATGTGTCAATTATGGTGTCCTGTGGCAGGAACCAGTGAGCCACCTCCTCTTCTCCCATAGATGGTGCAAGCTGGAAACGTCTCAGGTACTTCTGTAGCAGCTCGGTGACCTGGCGGATGTCACGCCTCTCCATCGGCCGCAGACCTGGGGTCTTGGTGCTCTATTTGGGGAGTAGAGAGCAAGAGGAAAAAGTCCATATGAGTTCCTGCCAGTCAAAAGAACTGTAATCAGATATCCAGGACTGACAGGTGTAAGTGTTTACATCTGGTAGTCTGTAGAGTTTCATGGTTCTTTGCAGGGTCATGTTTCTGCTCAGGTGGGAGAATTTAACTTCCACAAGCTTTCTGGGGTTCAGAGAACGATGCCAATACCTGACATCAGCAGAGAAAAGAGAAAAAAAAGAGAAACAGAGTTGAGGAGTATTGTTTTAATGTGGCTTTCTGACACCGTGTCCAATGTGTTTCGTGTTTAAATGCGACATAGCATACCTGCATGTGGACACAGGCTTAGGCAGTACCACTCCTGCTGTGTATACAGCCTGAAATATTCCTTCTAAGTTCACCCTCCGTGTGATCTCTCTGATTAGCACTGGAGCAACGCGCTTTGAACGTAGCTTCTTATGGACACACAGGAAGTTGATTTCAACCATCCTCTTCAATCTGGAGCAGCAGAAGGAGAGAAAATGACTTGTGCATTCCAGTAAAAGGGTTTCTATTGACTCATATCACGGCTCTGAGCCAAATGCATCAGATCGTTCTGAGTGCTTACGTTTCATAGATGCGTATATCAGCAGGAATGGCACTGATGAAGCCAACAAGCTTCTTATTTGAGGACACTCTCACTCCACAATGCCACTGTGGTAGCCAGCCAGGTGGACGCAGAGCCCTGAGAGGAGAGGAAATGCTGAGTGAGCAAACATCTGAATGCTATGCGTACATATTTGGTGAGCAGTTGATTAAACATCAGATAAGTAATGAAAGCTTACCATTTGAGAAAGTTTGGTGAATAATCAAATCTGAACATGTTGTCGTCATCCTCCACGTAGTTCTCATTTAACAACGTGTACAACTCCTTCAGCTGAAACAGACACAGCAAACAACTCCTTTAGTGTAACGTTTCCACAAAATGTATTTCAGAGCTGTGTGGTTAGTCGATTAATTCATTAGTTGATCAAATTAACTGGCAACTATCAATCTTTCAAGCTAAAATTGCCAACATTTTTTGGATCTAGGGTGTGAGATTGTGAGAATCCCTCACTAGGTCTTACAAAATCTTAAATTAGACATTTGATGATGTCACCTCTGGGATACTGTGAAAAGCATGTTTCTCTGTTTTCTGATGTTTTATAGACCAAAGAGCTAATCAGTGGATTAATTAGCTGCAGCGTGAATGAATTTATTGCGTCAAAGACAAACACTGTACTTACTACATCTGCATTGCTGAGATCCAGAGTGTCCCACATAAATCCTTGAGGTAAGGAATATGGCTCCTGTCTGATGTTCTCTTTGTCTGCTTCTATCGGCCCATGACTCGTCACCACCTCATCTGCAAAAATAGCACAGCTCTTATAAAGACATGAAACTATTTTCCTCTCAGACCTGGAGAAGTCCTGTTCTTGAACTGTGCTCAGGTGATACTGTCATCATCACCATCACCGCACTGAAGTGTCTTTTTTAAAACAGTAAAACCGCAAAACTGCTGACTGTTATACTTCTAAAATCTGCTTCTGCTGGTCCCACGTTGACCAGGCAGGCACATGGCACTACCCCTCCTGTGCAGACCTGATCTTTGGCCAACAGTTGTCATGGAAACAGCTTAATCTAAAGCCACTAAGCATGCCTGGACCCCCGACTGAACTTCACAGCTGACGTGTTTTTGGGACACTTGGCTTGGAGCAGCACAGACGGTGATGAAATAAATCCAGTAGATGGCGCTGGTGCACAGAAACAGTGCTCCAGGAAGATGCTCAAGCTTACACTCACGGCTGAAGTGATAATGTTTGAGTTCGGGATGCAAATTTTGAGCACTTTCTGTAATCATCCATTGGCCAAACTAATGATTAATAATCACTGAATTGTTAAGAGCTTATGAGAAACCACATGCATGTCTTTCCTCATCAAAAGGGCCATTCAAACATGACATGGATTATTTTTGCAGCACAATTCAAATGAACTATTAAATAAATAAACAATGCTCTTGCCCACTCACAGTTAAGCAGGCACTTACTTAGCTTCGGCACGGGCTGGGTGTCCCAGAACTGGTACTTGTGCTTGGCTGCCTCATCGATGCTCTTTGCCGGACCCTGGCAGGACAGCAGCTCCATGGCTCTTTGGATGTCCTGCAGTTTCTGAATGGGCAAGCCAGGGTTCTACATGTAGAGAAGGGACATGAACATAAATAAGAACAAAGACAGCCGGCCTTAAGTATGCACACAACATGACTGTAGATCAGTGCATGCCTCTGTCAAACACTGCTATTGTGAGTATGTTTACATGCACACAGTATCCCTGTGAGTGACTTTACCAGGATCCAGATTTCTCATCGTGGAGGCTCCTGGGTTTTTTGCTTTTGTTGTATTCCTGGTAAGTTGTAATGGTGCAGGTTTCTGCTGTTTCTGCCTCTCCTTGCCTCAGTTGTTGGAGTCTGTAATTCTATAAATGAAACTTCCATTTTGTGGCATTTCCCTGGTGGTTTTGGTGTCAGATCCAGGTGTGTCATTGATTTTTTTTAATCTCTCAGCCACTTTCTGTTGTTTACCAATCCACTCACCATTCTGCTTTCTTTGCTTTCATCTTATCAGTAGAAATTGAAGACAGGAACAACGATTTAAATGTATCCTCTCCACTGCTGTCACTTTCATTTCAGTCTGCAGATCACCATATGACTAACCACTGACATAACTCAGGCTGAGCAAGCACCTGCTCACATGACAGACAGTGATCAAAGAACTGGATAAGGAATATATATATATATGGTTTATTGGTGTGCTCCAGGTAGCAGACATTATTGATGTTTATCAAAACCAAGTTAAAGGCTTGTATAACTGGGATATGATTTGTACAAGGGCAAAACCATAACTGAAAGTAATGCAGACCCGTCAATCCTCCCATGTTTTACCGTTCTCTCCTGCTGTCCTCCAGTTTAAATATTTTCCCAGTCAATCTCCTGTTCTTTTAACCTTTCTAAAGAGGATGCTTTAAAGCAGCTGGTAGTATGTAGAACAGTAGCTCTAGCATGCAGTGACGTGTAGTCATTCACTCAAGCAGCACCCACCAACCGAAGAAAAAGAACAAGAAGATGAAGATGGAGGAGGAGGAGGAGGAGGAGGAACATGAGTGGGATGGAGTACCTGCCAAAAAGTCTAAAAGTAAAATATGCCACATGGAATTTAGTTTATCACAAGGAGGGAAAACCGATGTGATCCAGCATGACAAATCTGCCAAGCATAAGTACGCCCAAGAGGCGCAGAAACAGGCTCCGCCAATGACTGTATTTATACTATCTCTGCCATCCACTTTCAGAATCACCCTCTACTGATTGTCTCATTTGTAGTCTCTCTCAAAATCACATCTGAGAGGGTTGGTCACATGAGCCGGAGCAAAATGGCCGCTTGAGACTTTGCTCCGCTCCAGGCTCCAAGCTCTCTCCAACAAAACTTGAAACTGACAGTTCAACTTTATTCCAGAGACGCCTAAACAGCAGCGACACAAAGGTAGGCCGTTAAGAGGAGGACAGCTCAACCAGTGGCTACATATGTTGCTAACAAGGACCAGCGTGACGTAGCTGGCACTCCAGAGCTATCCGGCCAAACAACTTTGGAGCAGATTTTAACTGAAGTAAAATCTGTGGGATCTGCACATCATCATATAGATCATTCCTGATGATATGACACCAAATATTTCACTTTGTTCAACCCACTTAGCGCTTGGTCAGCCATTAGTAAGCCAGAGTTTACTTCTCTTCCCATTCACAAAATAAAAAAGTACAGCCATTCTCATAAATAAGAACCGTCCTTTCATTTTGGAATATGACGAGAAGGATTCAGAGGGGACATTCATTCTCATTACAGTTCAATCCTTAAACAACACATTCTTAACGTTCATACCCCGAACTATGACTCATATGACTCACCCATTTCCTGTCACAAATGATTTTAATATTGAGTCATTAATGCAAAAGCTTGGGCTTCTTATCTAGTGATTTTAATTGCATAATGAACACCTCTTTGGATAAATTGTCCTCCGCAAACATATCAAATCCAAGGTCATCTACTGTCCTTAATCACTTATGCACAGACTTTGGAATAATGACCCTTATTGTACCTTTGTCTGCAACAATTTATTTTGATTTTGGTTTGATAATAAAAATTCTCCAGTGTCTCATGCTCTGATCTGGGATACTTCTCATCAGAAAACAGTGTTAGAGGCAAACAGGAGAAATCTTGAAAAAGAAGTTGCCAGGTTAGAACAAATACGTAAACAAATACCCACAGTTGCGAACCTAGAAGCGTTTGTGACTGCCAAGACCAAGCTCAATATGGATTACACTTGTCACATTCAGAAGATACTACTTTTTACTTCTTACCAATGTTCACAGAAATACTATGAAAGCCTTGAAAACTTGCTTCCTAAAATCAGAAAACCCTGACCCGGCAGGTTCTGTGAACTCCAGCTATGGCACGGATTACGGATGTTGTGCACTTAGTGTTGTACACTATCTTAACGCTCAGAAAATCGCAGCATTGACAGTGTCTGAGTGGAATGGTCCTTTTTACTTTCTGTTTTTGCTTTATTACTGTGATTCAAGTTCTTTCCAGAGATCAAATAGCCACTGCCTGATGATGAGGGTGCCCTCTGTCACCTTTACTGTTTGCATTATTCACTGAGCCTTCAGAACTAATGCTAACATAACCAGGATCATAGTGGGTGAAGAAAACCAAGTTATTTCCTCTACTTGCGGACAATGTTCTTCTGTATCTAAGGAATCCTGAAAAATCTATTCCAGCAGTTCTGAACTCTATAGTCTCGTTTAGTGCTCTGTCCGGTTAAAAAGGAAAATGTGTCACTTTACGCTGCAATATCCCCCAGGATACACCTATACAAGCTCTTCTTAACCAATGACCTATTTGAAAATCTTCCATGCTATTTGACCCCAGCATTTTTCAAGCCACTGAACTCTCATTTCTCATATCTCTCATTATATTTGGAATAACAGGTTTTTCCAAACTTATTAAACCAAAGGAACTGGGATGCTTATCTCTGCACAATTTACAACTCTACTATAGGTCAGTGCATCTTAAAGGTATGACAAATTGGTTTATCAATAGGAATGATTCTTTTAGGGTTGCTCTATTTTTTATATATTCATTATGTTATTTCTCTTTGGGCTCCCCTGGCATTGAATTGATTTTCTGGCACAGATTAGAAGCACTGGTTTGTTAGAGCGCATTTCCGAGGGCCAATCAGATATTGCAGTCCTGTTGGTCTCTGACTCTTTTAAGTGGTGTGAGCAACTCAGGAAAAGAAAAAATGAAATCTGCTTCTCTGCTAATAATTATTTTTTTTATTATTTTTTTTATTATTTTTTTTTACTAAAACGTGTTCTTTGCTTCCATGTCCGTGCCTCAGGTGCCTACGTTGGTATTTGGGCCTCAACTCTTCTTCCTGTGGAGAAACTGACTCATGGTGAACGGCACTTCTGAAGACTCTGGAAACGTTTACATTCTTTGCTACAGAAACTTTGATTCACTTGCTTGTCCCACAAAGGAGTTGTGGAGTGAGTAAAGCTGGATTGGAGTAAAGCTGATTGCTTTATCTGCACATATTCCTGTATCATGTTATGTGTGTATGTACTATTATTTTTATATTTTGCTTTTACTTTCAACAGCATTTTTACGTATTGCAGCAATGACTACTGACTTGGGTTGGGATTTTTCTTTTTAGCATGTTTTCTTTTTTCCTGATTTTAGGATCCACTGAGTGCAGCCTTGTCTAAATGTGAACAGTGGTAAGGATGTTGGGATGGCTGTGGGTTGAGCGCCAGCAAATTTCCCTTGTTTTCAAATCCCAGTGTCGTCAGATATGGTTATGTTCATGAAAATGTGCTCAGTGTTTCAAAGTTGCTTTAACTGGAAGCCAAACCACTATAATCATGGCTGTCTCTCTAACTCTTGGGTTATTAAAGGCTATGAGTAAAGTATAGGTGAAAGTTGGATAACCCCTATTCACACGGATGGCTGCCAAACAGTTTTTCTTGGGTTGCTTTTGTGCAAAAGGAATATTCTTCATTTCACCTCACTTACTTCTATGACCCTATTTACCAGAAGGTTAGTGGGTTATAGCCTTGGATTTTAGCCCCTGCCATGAAAGGGTCTGTGGACATTGCAATGGGTCATCATCGCACCTTGATCTCCTGAGAATCAGAGGCAGAGTCAGACTTGGCTCCCCCCGAGCTTGGCTTTTCTTTCTTCCTCTTCTGCTTCTTCTTCTTCCTCTTAGCCCCCAAATCTCCCCCTGGACTCCTACAGATATGGACACAAACGCAAAACACATCACTGACCAGGGGCTGACTTTGTTTGACTCACGTTTCACTCTCGACACACACACACACACACACACACACACACACACACACACACACACACACACACACACACAACCGGAGCAGCAGAGAGCTAACGTTAGCTACCATAGCAACGACTGACAGCTGAGCTAACCTAGCGTTAGCTAACTAACGGTTTGTCTGAATGGTTGGCTGTCATCATGCCATTCAGTCAGGACGCTAGCTGAGAGTCCAATTTTGTACCTGAACCGACCCACGGTTAAAACGACAAAAAAATGCAAATTCTAGTAACGTTTCAAATCAGCACTTCTCCTGTGGTGACTAGCTTGAAAAGACGGCCCTGTAGCAAACAGCCTTGCTGTGTTTGTGTCGGCTAACGTTAGCTAACTGCGCTAGCTATTCCCGACCGAGCACACACAGACAGGCAGCGCACAAACAGACTGCCTGAAATAACGTTACTGCGTTTCCCAGCCGGACTGGACAGGCCATCCTTACCCTTGCATATGCTCATTCTCCTCTTCGTTGTCTCCGTCTATTCCGCAGGTATCCTGGTCATCTAGCTCCAGGCTCTGCTGACTGGCCGCGGATTCACTGTCCTCCGCCATCATAAAAATGTTTTAAAAAATTTGCCAGCCACCGTATGATAGAGATCACGGGCAACGAGCGAGAGATGGAAAAACAAAGAAAATGCCGAAAGAAACCGCACCGCCTAGAGGCCAACAGAGGGACAGCAGAGCTACTCTCCCACCTGTCAACGTGAAATACAGTTCAGCGCTACCCAAATTAAACTCGTCTAATTTGAAGACAAACACACCATTCTATTAATTTCATTCTAATTAATTTGTGGTAATATGATTTCAAAGAATTTTATTTAGCCGTACGCACCATCTGAGCACAACTTAATCAACATAGGTGTACAGGAGACCTCTGCAAGACAGGGTCCTCATATATGGTAATAATGCAGCACCTGTCTGGGCTGAGACTGTGCTTTGCGGGTGCAAATCCCCAAACTCATTTGCAATTACTCAGATTACAAAAACACATCTGATGCACAGTATATCTGGGATTTTTAGTGCCACGGGATGGTTGCCCAGTTTTTAGTCCAGCATAAAAAAAAAAAAAAAAAAAAAAAAAAAAAAGATGTTTTATATTTGATATTTTCCAATTAGACCCATTACTGAAGAAACTAACACCACCATAGTATTACCAATGTACATTTTTCTAAACTCAAGATCACATGATATGAAGTACAACATACACAGAATAATGACAATCGAAGCCAGCATGAATGAAATGACTTAAACAGAGGTTCGACTGTTCAAATCGTACTTTTGTATTCATTACCGCAAACCCCATTTATAATATGCTTTAAAAGCATTGTCATTCTCTGAAGTATTGGCACATTAACATATTGTGAAAAACAGAGATATTTCATACTGCCAGCATTCAATCCTGACCCAAGTCTTCCCCGAGGAGGGGGTTCCTGAAGAAGACACCATCATAACAAAGGGGGTCCTGTGATTGAATGTCAACTTGCTGATAAAATGAAAAATTAATTAAACAAAAACTTGGCAAATGACTTCTTTCATATTTGTTCAATTAGGCAAACACAAACACACAAATCATTCCAGTTTGGCTGTTTATTCAGAATAATAGGCTTCAAATATAATGCAAGCAACCAAGTTACACACTCAGGATGCTGAACTGCAACTCCACCCTGGAACTGGAGGTTGCTGTGGGACACCAAAGAGCAATGAGGCCATTCACAACACCAACTCACACATCATTTTGACCAGGTAGAGGAAAGGAAAGAACTGTACACACTCTGCACTATGATTGCTATGACTATATGAACCTTGAGTGGATGAATGTTGATTATTTCTCAGCGCTCTCACATGGACACATAGTCTGACAACACAAACTCACAGACAGCAGCATCGCAGATGAACACGACCACCACCAAGGTGCACACAAACACACTCCAAACATTCACCCACTAAGAAAAACAAAAATAAGAAAATGCACTGAAATGACCTGCAGTTTAGCTTCACATACAATCGCACTAAGCTTTATCTATCCAGTGCTACAATGAAAACTTCAATAAAACCCTAACTGCTTACTCTAAGAGAGATTGGTGTCTTGCTGATTACTGTAGAGGATTTTACGATTGCAGCAGCTGGTAGACATTTTCTGAGATGTCTGCAGTGTAGCTTGTAACGCTAGTGCTGAGGAAAGTTTACTGCATGCTTTCTTTCACAAGTGGGAGAGAAAGGGAGGGCTGAGGTAGAGGAGAAAAGCTGAAGGCAAAAGAAGGCGAGAAATAAATAAGGTAATCTGTTCCACAAATCTGTTGCAGAGTCAGGGTGTTCAAAGGCACTTGGAACATGAGGAAATGGCAAACGATTAAGGTGAAAACACAACATGCAAAAATAGTTTGGTTTCAGGTAAAACTTATGCAGTACGTGTCTGTTTTTGTACATCTAACAATAAGGCGGGTGAGGAGGAAAAGCCCTTAACATATTCGAAGAAATAAAAATAGCCTATTTTTGGGTAAAATACTTCATGTTGGCAATTAAAATCATAGTGATTAAAATTACAAAAAAAGGCATCTCAAGCAGCCGTATAAAAGTGATGCATAGCCTTCAGAGCAAAAATATGCCAGTCAGTGGTTCAACAATTACAAAACCCTTCATATTATTACACCTCACAATTGTTTTGCGTGGAACTACAGTTTGGTAGTGGTATTATATCCTTGTCCACCAGCACAGTGGTGTGTCACATTATCTGATTATGCTGCAGTGCGGATAGTGGTTTAATTTCTTCGGTCCAAAAACTTCATCCCCTGAAGTGAAGATCATGGAAACACTCACACAGCCTTCTGACAGGGCCACATTAAACTCTGGCAACATCCTAAAAACCATTCAAAGCACACGATTGACAGTGAATGATTTTTGTTTTTCCTAACAGACTGTGAAAATCTTTCCGGATTTTTTTTCACAGATGCTCCACAATCTTAAAAATCAGTCAGAATGGGTTATAATGTCACTTTAAAGAAGTGTAGTGTGTTCCCAGCGTTTGCCAGGTCTTTACAGTCAGTGGACTGAGGCCAATATGGCTCGAGAAAAACGGTTCCTGTAGTCTTTCATTTGTGAGGACCCGTCTTCTGTTTCTACCACAGTTCCTTTATGCTTACAAGGCTAGTTATTAAAAAAAGGCATATATTTGTTGTGCATAAAATATTCAAATTTCTTGCCTCCAAAGTTCATTTGTCTCCTTCAGGCAATGTGTACATCGCGCATGAGTGGTCGTTTACGTAGAGTGCCGTGAGGATGAGAAAGTGGAGGACAACAGTGGTCGTTTCATAAAGGGGACGTGGAACTTCATGAAGGACCTGAATCACCCCTTCATGTTCTGGATTAGAAGGGATCCCAGTGCTGAAATATTCTCTCAGTGCTATAACGAAGAAAAACAAAGGGCTTCAGTTCAAACCGTCACATCCTTCACGTTACGGTCTAGGCAGAAGGGGACTCGTGGTTAAAGGACAGGTTCAAATTTTTTCAAGTGTATCTCAAAACACACCTGACATATGCACATATGTACAATTGAACAGTTTTGGTCACGGTAGTTGCTCCTCTGGTCTGCACCAGCCCCAACAGAGATCCTCTCATACTCATCTATGATATTTAAATGAGGCACATTGTCATATCAATAAATGATTATATACATTGTCCATTAGACTTGCACTAACAGTATATGTACAGAATATTACCAGGGGCTACCGCTGTAAATGAAGGATTTTAAAAGGGGTTCTGTCTTCAGTCTATACATGGATCTATAGACAACTACCACTGGACTATTTTGATACTGAAGAAAACTTTAAAACATGATGATTCCCAGGTAAGTTCTTGTGTTATGGGGGCAAGGTAATGATATGAGGAAGTGTAAGTGACACTGAATCTAAAAATATGTTGGTGTGTTAAGATGTGACTGACTCATGACTCAGAGAATCACCTTTGACAATTTTGGACAATTTACACAGTATCATTGACTTCCACAGGGCCGGTACATTCAGATGGAACAATTACAGTGGCCTAAAATCCTTTCAACGTACACATGGACATGTGCATATTTCTATTAAGAAAAAATGTGATCCTCTCCTTGAGATGGTGCATGGATCATTTCAGGTTGAAGGCCAGCAGGGGTCGCTCCTCTCTCCTCTGCCAGGGACTCTTCTTCTCCTCCTCTCCATCCTCGTGTGCTGCATCGCCATCAGGAGAGACTGACAGCAGTGCATGATCAGTCCTGAAAGTCTCTCCCTCCGGTGTTGGCAGGGGGGGAGGAGAAGCAGGTGATGAAGAGGAAAGTGAGGGCGGTTCCTCTTGTATTTGTACCCCCTCCACACTCTCCTGCCCCTGATCCTCTCCCCGACCCTCTTCTTTGTCTGACAGGATGGGTCCTGTTTTACTGTCCTGTGGGATGCACTTGGGCGTCTCCTCCTCGTTGCCTCCCCTATCCAGATCATCCACATAGACCAGCTGGGTGTAGGCCATGGCTGGTGTTGTGCCCTTCGACCTGTCTTTCTCCATACCGCTTTCCTCGCGCTCTATGTCTCTCCCCCTGCGGCCTGCTCTCGGCTCATTCAGGTCCACGCCAGAGTCCAGACTGGCATCGGTGCCATTGCCATGCCTCCCACGGCTGCCGTTACCTTGCTGACCTCCCCCACCAGGAGTGTTGCTGTGACACCCCGCCCGCTGGAGGTCAATGTAGGAGTGACGGATATGAGCGTTGGAGCGTCCATCCAGTGAGACAAACCAGGCTCGTGGGTGAGGCAGAGGCTTCCCTCCTCTTAGCTCCATTAAAGTCTTTTCAGCCAACAAGGTGTCCTCACTGTTTATTTCCACAAGAGCTGTTTCCCCAAGTGCTGCAGGGATAGAAAGAGACTCTGACAGGCCGATCCGCTCTCCATCGCTTTGCTTGGTGGGATCTGGGGTGCAGTCAGTGGGGGTTTGCCCCAGGGGCTGCTGGGAATGTGAGGCATTGAGCTCAGCCTGGATGGTCTCCAAGTCGCTCTGCTGGTCAGTCTGCAGCAGGAGGGCCTGACCAGACAGAGGGTGCTCCCCAGGCAGGCGCATGTAGTGTGCTGGGATCACCAGTGTTGGACGCACCCTCGGGTAGCCTTCTCCTCCACTCAGCAGATCCACAGAGCCGCAGCAGAGCAGCTGGCCCGGTCGGGAGAGCAATGGGAGACTGGGACGCTCCAGGTGGTCCACAGAGCGGGACAGAAGGTAGTCAGGAGCTCTGGACTCACACCCCTCCCCTCTACTGGGGGAGTGAGGAGGAGAGCAAGGTGAGATGCAGTCAACAATCCCGATGCTGCTCATATGGTTAGCCGACACCTGACCGTGATTGGCTGATGACAACGCATCTGAAATCAGGTTGCTGGATGAGCAGACAGACGTGTATGATTGACGGTAGCCCCGCTCTGTTCCGGATGAAAGGGCAGCCTTTAACTGGAACGTCTCGGCAGACTGCCGGTAGTCTCTGCTGCGAGGCGTCAGATTGCCAAGAGATGAGCCATGATGGCTGTTGTTGCCGAGAGAGGAGCGGCTGTGTTTGCTGTGATGGATTATGTTGTGTTGACGAGGATTGTCTTGGTGTTCATATGAGAAAGGCTTCAGCATCGGTGTGGTCATGTCGGGCTCTGTTGCTGTGGAAACAAGTTCCAGCTGCACCTAAAGACAACAAAACAATATTTCAGTGTGTGAAACTTTTAAAATGTGAAGCAAGATACAATGCAGACCCAAAATTAGAGAGCGTTTTTTGCAACATTCATTGCAGTTTGAGAAAATAAACTTTCCTTTCTCTGCACCACAGGAATGCTAGATGAAGGGTTCAGCTACATTACAGCACCTCCACTGAACTGGGAGGGGTTTCATTTCATGCTTAAGGACCCCTCAGCCAGGCAGATGTTCCCTGACACAGGGAGCTTGAACCAAGCCAGCCGGTCTTAATTAAGTGTTTCTTCTGTTTGATATTCCAAAGGACAGTGCAGTGAAAACTAGCAACTGAAACAGTATCTATGCACGTCAGGCAGACCTCGTTGCTGATGAGGTTGAGGTGGGACATGGAGGTGGCTTGATCCCTCTTACTGCTGTCCAGACCAGAGGACAGCGTGAGCTTGCGGTGAGACACTCGAGGCTTCAAACAGCGACGCCTGAGCAACACAGAGACACATCAGATGTTATGATTCAGTCAGAGGAATCTGATTTAAATACTCAGTAAATACTTCTTGCCCTTGACAAATACTGTGATAAAACCAGGCATTTCAATTGGACTACAAAGTGCTTGCTTGTGTGTGTGTGTGTGTGTGTGTGTGTGTGTGTGTGTGTGTGTGTGTGTGTGAGATCTAAACATTTTCAGTCACTACACACATCTTGTGCTGCAACCAAGACAGCTTATGTCATTTGACAATAAAACCCTTTAAACTGCTCATTGTATTAATGTTACAACAGTATTCTGTAGACTGTAGAAGTTAATGTTGAATTAAAGTGTCATACAAGCAACACTCATGTGCACGTCATAGCATGCTATGCTGTTGCTGAAGAATACACTGGATAACATTAAGACTCAAAATATAAAGCCTAAAATAATCGGCGACTATACATGTTCCACATAACCAGTCATAAGAACTGACTCAGATTATTCTATATTCCTGACACTGTCACAATATTGCCTTTGCTTCCTCATTTTGGAGGCAAATCTGGAACCTTCTGGCAGTTTTTAAGATGGGACATATCGCTGTGTAACGTGCTTCACACACCTGCAGTAGTACAACAGGAGGCAGAGCAGGCAGAGCAGGATGAGGGCCATGCCTCCCAGTATAGCCAACAGAAACACAGTGTGGTATGTGCTGATGTCCTTCGCAAATATTGGACCTGTTTGACAGACAAGGGGTTAAAAAAAGATGAGCTCATAAAGAAACCGATTTTTATATGGTGTGGAAGACTACTTTTACAATTAAGGTTATAGCTACATCTGCACTATACTCTATGTAGAGTATGTGAGCACATATAGGACATGCCAAAATGTTTTACAGTACATATGTGAGTCAAGATTGTCACCTGAGTGTAGCGGAGACATGGCGGCCACCCAATATCCCAGCTGAGGAGCAATATAGGTCAGACTGAGCTGGTTGCCCTCCCTCTGCACATGACCCCAACTGCTCTTTATCCAGGCACCTACACACACACACACACACACACACACACACACACACACACACACACACACACACACAAGTCAATTGAAGTCAAAATTCCCAACAATTATTCGGTATTAGAGCCAACTGACGAAAAAGCAGCACCCCGCTTACCTGTTTCACAAAGACAAACACATATGAAAGAAAACAGTGAGAAACAGTGGGAATATAATGGCCTAGAAGTATTTATTGTTCTCTCATTTTGTTCCAGTTTCCCTGCAGTGAACAACATGAACTCCTAATGATAAAATGAATCAAATAATCCCACCTGGACCCATATAAAAGGCATAAAATGGATAGCTGAATATTAAACATTATCAATTCTTTTAAGTCTGAACCTGACACTTGAGATGAGTGACAATATTTTCTGCAGGTCTGAAGGTGCTGCCTTGAATCAGACACAAATACATTTTCTAACCAACATTACTGGCTAAGACTTTTTTAAACTACATTTCCGTCTTATGACTTGCCTTTCTGGGGAAAATTAATTCAGTGTCTTTTAAGACCTTTCAGTCTGATTAATGGCTGGTACAACACCGATTCAAGCTCAGTACAGGGGGGAGTGTTTTGGCAGTACTGAAGTCACCCACAGGGAGGCAGCATGCTCAGTCTTAAGTCACTGACAGCTTATGAATAGGGGCACAAAAGCAGCTCCAGCAGTGCAAGTCCCAAAAACCACAACAAAGCCAAAGGCTCTGATTGATTGGCTCACAATAAATCCCCTTCAGGAGGAAACATTCAGTAGTGCCTTCACACTTGGCCTCCTCTGGGTCTCAGGGCCAGCATGGTGAGAGCTACTTTGTTTCTATGATTATTCAGCTATACTACATCAAGTAGTCAGGAATCTGCATCAATCTTCAGGAGGGAGGAACCAAAAAGGGAAGGAGAGGAAAGACAAATACATAAAAGCTTCGACAGGAAAAAAAAAAACATAACAAGAAGAGGAAACAAGGGTAGACAAAGAGGAGAAATGGGAGGACAGATAAGGGAAAAGGCACAAGAAACAGAGGGAAAGAGGCATGAGAGGCCGTGTGACTCAGCACCACACACACACACACACACACACACACACACACACACACACACACACACACACACACACACACACACACACACACACACACACACACACACACACACACACACACACACACACACACACACACACACACACACACACACACACACACACACACACACACACACACACACACACACACACACACACACACAGTGCCCAGCCCTGCCAGGATTCACCCTGGTTCTGTCTGATTGTTTCCACAGGGGAGTCCTCTCTTTGTGTGACTGACCTGTTTCATACTGACGTTTAATGACTCTGTTCCCACACTTCCATACAATAAACCAGAGAGTCCAGCGACTGTTTTGACCCACTGCAAACATTTATCACCTCAGTACAGCCTGTACATTACTTCTGCTTCTTGTCCATTCATGCAAAGTCAACACAGCTGATGTTGGCTCTCTTTTTTGTTCACTTTTAGAGATTCACAGATAGTCGGTTCATCTGAGGGAGCTGTCCTTATTTTCATCATCAAACTCCACTCAAGATGAAGGTCTGTCTGTTTACAAATGGCACACACACAGAAACAGGTGTACTTGATGTTTGTATATGACATCACTTCCCTCATGCTCCATTAACATGTTACAATACATGTCAGTTGTCAGTTGTACAAAAGAAACAGGTCTGTGTGTGTGTGTGTGTGTGTGTGTGTGTGTGTGTGTGTGTGTGTGTGTGTGTGTGTGTCGTCCATGTGCCCACTTTGTAAACAAAACAAGCTTCTTTGTGAGGACGCCTTTATCAGCCTGAAGTATTCCTCCAAAAAGGCACCAGACAGACTTCAAAGTTCTTTCTTTGTCTGCTTTATATCCTCAGTTTATCACATTCATAACCACACACACACACATTTCACACACACTCAACCACTCAGTGAAGAAACTCAATCAGGAGCTGGGCCTTTCTGTTGTGTTATTTATTTGGTGGGTTGCTAAGGAACACGAGATGTAGCCCGGAGAGGGGGTCCGGGGATGGCTGCTGTTGTGGAAATACTCGCTGCTACAGGCTGTGCGTAGGCTACAAGTGTGTGTTTTTTCAGCTTTTATCAAAGCCCTTTTTGTAAGAGCTTGATGTTGATACTTTGGGCACTTTAAACTGAGCCTTGAGATCCTTAAAACCATCACAAGAGCAAAGACGGTGCCGATTTCAAACCCTGAAACGACGATTGGCCCAGTTGCTTAGCAGGAATACTCTCAGGGTAGATTTAGAGAAAAGCACAATACAAATGCAGTTAGGACCAAAACATATTTACCGTAATGTAGAAAACCTTTACTACCCCAGTGACAAGAGGCCTATTATTAGGGACATTAGGGACAGGCCTCAGTCTATCGGGCAAATACTGTCTCTAGCTGACAAGAACACGTTTAGAGAATGTCATCTAATGAAGGGCTTTCCTTGTGTTTGTGTCAAATTAACAGGACAGGAGAACATGTTTCACAGTCACATAATGTCACCAGTCTATTAGACAAGGATCAAATTAAGGCTGAAGCCAATGGGTATTTTCATCATCAATTAATCTGTGGTTCATTTTCTTTCTTGATAGATCAATCCTTTGGTCTTGAAGATTCTCAGTCATCCAGGTCCAGGTTATCCAAGCAGGGTTTATTCTAGGGCAACTGGACTCAGTCATAGAAAGTTGAAAACATTTCTCCTGTCAACCAAGCGGCCTCATCACTTCTAACTGACTGCTGAGGAGTCCCAGGTATTTCACCTCTGCGGGGTTGTTATGAAGGTCATTGATACCACCCGGTTCATTAGAGCTCCTTCTGTGTGACAGCAGTCGTTACAGTCCTTGGAGTCACCTGAGGCCAAGTGTAAACAACACTTCACGAGGCCAATTATGAATAGTTGTTAAATCAGTGCTGTCCTTTCATCCATTCCAAGGAGATAACTTTTTTTTTATTATACTACTTATGGGTTGCTCATATTCACAAACCCACAAAGAAGCATCCCAGACTCCGCAGCTGCCCTCAACTCTATGATTTCAGCGCCGAGTTTCAGCAACTTACAGCTCATTGCTTTGCTTCTCCTCTATGTTGGGTTTCTCTAACCATTATCATCGTGTTGCTTTTGGCTGCTGAGGGCAAAAAAGCTCAGATGAACCCACTGTGCAACTAGCTGGTGAACACAGTGGAGCTTTCAGCAGGTAAAGAACGAGATATTTTTCCTCAGGAGTTGGAGGAGACCAAAAACAGAGCTAAAAGGAAAGTGAATACTGGACACAAACACAACTCCAAATCAATGCTACTGTTGCTTTGTGTCAGCTGGATGTGTAAATAGTAGGGCTGTCAGTTTAACGCTTTAATTAGATTAATTAATTACGCTGCAAATTAACGCGCTAAAAAAATTAACGCAATTAATCATGAGTGGCAAGTCAACGTGCAAACATTTTAAATTTGGCCCTTTGAGTGACCCGTAGGCTGCAGTGGCAGGTCGCATCCTACCTGCGCCACTAGTCAAAAGCAGGGTGACAACAGACGTGGATGCGACACCGGAGAGCGAGGCAAGCCTACTTGGACCTTTGAACGGCAAGTTTATTTATAAAAAGAACAAAGACGGGACTATTAACAAGAACACAGTGATTTGTACCTTGTGTAAAAAAGAATTTTCCTATCACCGTAGCAGCTCCAGCCTGAATTATCATTTCAATCGCAAAGTGGGTTGCTGCTGATTGCAGGCCGATTTCAATCGTGGAAGACGAAGGCCTAAAAGATGCGTTTCAGATAGCGTCATCTGACTCTAATTTCCAGCTACCGTCAAGAACTACAGTGATGAAAAGAATTCACCAGCTGTATGTTCGGTGTAAATGATTGATTTTTGAACAAAATTGAATCTAAACTTCCACAAGCTGAGGTTGGGTGTATGGATGCTATGAGATGAACTGATAATAGGTGTGGTGATTTTGAGACAAACATAGATTATGACTGGAGATACCCTTTTAAAAGAAATGCCTGTTGGCATCTTGCTATTGATGTTGCCTTATTTAGAGGCATGTTATACTATTATTCATTTTGAATTGCTGTATTGAGTCAGCTTTAGTATTCATTTTGATTGAGAGTCTGCTTATGTGCCTATTTGAGACTTAGCCTTATTTTATTTCTGATTTTTATTTATTTTGTTTAACTGTATTTTTATTGCATTTTTGAATAATGCACCTGGCCTAATTGGTTTGCTGATGTGCTTGACCTTTTTTCTTTTGAATTTCATTTATGAAGCACATTTCACCAATAAAAATGTGGATATCAAATCTTCTCTTCTTGGTGTATTCAATTGATTAGTCATGCACTACAATTTTGTAATGTCCTAGAATTCAAATTCTTTATTTGGGGACCTTTAGCAGATATGAGATTAAAATGCGATTAATTAGATTAATTAATTACAAATCCTGTAATTAATTAGATTAATTTTTTTAATCGCCTGACAGCACTAGTAAATAGGCAACGGTTTGCTAACAAGTTAGCCAAATCAACTTGATGGTATATCTGTGCTGCCAGATTAATCAGTTTCACTAGTAGTAATTAATCAACTAACTGTTTCAGCTCAACATCAAATAATCCACAACATTTTATCTCACCAGAAGAATTTTAATACTTCCTGACCTTCTGACCCTCCTGCTGTACTGGCACAAACATAATGTACAGTAGAGGAAATGTGAGACTAATGTAGACAGAGAAGGATGTTTTGTAGGTCAGACACAGTGCTGGCTACGGCCTTTCAACTCAACTCATCCAAGAAGAACTGGGTGTGTCACAGTGTGGGACAGCTGATGACATGGATTTAAGATTGCTGAAATAAATCAGTGGGTCCAGTAAGGACTGAAGGGTCTCTGCTGCAGGAGCAAGCAGCGCAGAGTCCTTTGCTGTTATTTAGTTCAGTTTAAGATTTAACTGAGCTCCAGCAGATTATGCATCCATGGTCCAATCTTGTGATGTCTAGCAGTATTTGTTTTGATTAGCATGGCGCCACAATTTTTTTTACAACCTTATGAATAAATTCATTCATCACCCTGACACCCAGCAACAAGTGGCTGCAGTGTGCCAATACACATGTGGTTTGTATTAATGCTCCAGTTCTGATAATTTCATAAATCATTCACCGATGGAAGTAGGTCTCATTTACACAGAAGTAAATATATTACAGCACTGCAGAAAATCAGAAGCTGTCAGGGTTGAGGCTATTTTTAAGATCTCAGTTGAAGATATAAATGCAGATATGTAGACGAGAAAGCTTCTGTGTTTCTATCTGTACATACCCAAGCGTGGGTCAAATCTCCAAGCAGGTATGTGATCATTTTCCTTCAGGCCACTGTCAGCCGGCAGGGGGACGGAGACCGTGATTGGCTCATTCACCTGCAGCTCTACTCCGTCGCTGGCCAATAAGTGAACAGAGATGGCTGCCACAGGAGTCAAGTCAAACCTCTTCTCGGCCCCTGTGAGAGAGGCAGGAGAATGTAAGTGAGAGAAATGCAGCAGAGAGGAAAAGAAGTGGGAATAAGGTGCACATAAGGGGGGAGCAGAGAATGGAGCAGACAGCGGCTGGGCGGGGGGGGGGGGTAACATGAAGAAGCTTAGATAAAGGAGAGTTGTCAGGGGAAAGACAGACAGGAAAGAAAACAAGGCAAAGACAGGAAGGAGGGAAACAGGGTGGAGAGTGAAAAAATGGCGAGGCTGAGGGTGGAAAGTGTCACAAAGCACAAGTATGCTTGTGTTGCCTGGAGGGAGGAGGTACGCGCTGTGGGGAGAGGGAGCTCTTGAGGAGTATTCAATCTGAAGGAGAAAGGACACACCAATTCATGCAACACACACATCAAGACGTGGATCACACACACACAGACGCAGACACAGGCACACACACAGAGGGGTTATTGTGTTTCAGGAGGTCAGATAGAGAGGCCTCTCCAGAGTCTCTCTGATGTACCACTACTTCTTCTCTTCAGTCCTCACCCCCTCCCCCTCTCAGCAGCCTTCTCCCCTGTCATCCATGCCCCACTCTCCCATCCCGAGGAGAGTCTTAAAATCCTTTGTGCGGTAACCATGAGCCAGTGTGAGCCTCACCTGTGCCGTTGCCGCTGAGGACCTGCAGGTGTGGAAAGTGCTGGATGTGCGAGGGGGTGCTGGCCACGGTGAGCAGAGCCGTTAGGTTGGCGTAGGATGTGTTGGAAGGAAGACTTAAAGCTCTGCGCTGGAAATGAACAGTGGGCTGATGCCTCAAATCTTGAGGGGTGACAGACAGTTTGGTATCAGAAACTATGGACATGTTGAATAAATAGTGTTGTTGAAGTTTCAGTGTTCGACCAATTTGAAATTGTTTTTATTCCTCCAGTTGACAGTTGAGATAGATGGGATATATGGGACAGTTATCCCATTGAATTCAGTGAAGACATCTGACAAAAATCAGCTGCAAGGTTTACACCCAACAGCAACAGTCCATCTCGCACACTTATGTTGTTTCAGGACATTTTACAAGGCAATTTTCTTCTCCTCGTCTCCACCTAATGCCTTTTTATAAATTCAGCCATCAAATTAGGCTTAATGGAGGTAACTCCAGATCAATACAGTCAAGATAATGCCTCACTCCACTTCTTCTCTCGGCCAGCGTGACGCTTCTTTCGTGTATTTTTCTGTGCACTTAATTGTTTCCTTTTCATTCTTCCCCATCGCTGCCTCCCATCCAGTCTCTGCCTGCCATTAACAAATTATAGATGAAGAGCAGTAAACAGTAAAAACTGCATGTAGCTGGACTCAGCAAGGTGATGTCATTGTGGTCCAACTGCGAGTGCACATTCCTGAGCAGTGAGACACAGATCCAGCTGTATACGAGTGTTCGCTGTGTTTGTGTTTCTCCTCGCACTCGATGTGAATTTTGGCTCTGCAGTATGTGCATCTCTTAACTTTGGTGTTTCTGTCGAAGTGTTGTTCTTGAAATTCAGGTGTGAGTGTTATTTCCCTTCTGTGGTTCTGTTTTTGTGAAAGGAAATGACCCCATTTCTGTTCTTTGTGTGCTCCCTTCCTCAACTCTTCTTGTCTCTTTTCCCTCCACTTTTCTCCCACCTCATCTGTTCCTCCTTCTGTTGGACACTGCTCTGCCCATCCCCCTTTCTCCCTTATTCTCTCCAACTGCTCCACCCACAACCCCACTTTCCAGCACATTCTGTATCATCATCCTCTTTTATTCTCTTTGCTTGTGCCACAAGCCAAGGTTTATCACTCCCCAGGGCGCTCAAGTTGACAACATCGTGACAAACAGAGTGTGTCGGACAGAGGGCAGAAACTACCCTCCGCTCAGGCACGTGCTGCGGGCAGCGTGTACTCAAGAGGTTTAAATGTTAATGGCGTCCGTATTCTAATGTGAGCTGTGTCTGTGAAGTTTCTTTTAGTCAGACAACACAGCTGACACGTTAAATTACTCCCTTGTCGGTCAGAGACACACAAAAGACCCAGCAGACAAAGAGACAATATTGATTATGCCTGAGTGAGAAAGCCTTATCTAATATAATTACACACACCCTAACAAAGAGGCTGACTAACAAAGACTCCTGGTTTATATCTGTGTGTGTGTGTGTGTGTGTGTGTGTGTGCGTGCGTGCGTGCGTGCGTGCGTGCGTGCGTGCGTGCGTGCGTGCGTGCGTGTGTGGATGGAGGAGGGTGGATTTTTCATCATCTCTTCTTTCAGATCTTACTAAACAGTAGGCCATGTAAAGTATATGTAGGGCTAATTATTTTGTTGTTAAAATGGGTGAGAAGCAGAATCAGAAACTATAACTATATGGGTAAAAATATGGTTTTAAAACCAAGTGTGGTTTACAATCCAAACAAATCCTGCAATCTTGCAAACACAGACCCTTTCTCTTCAGCATCTCTTAGCAATAACATATACTGAGCTAATGTAGAAAACCCATTTTACTGTGAACTACAGTGGTCTTCTTGCAGCTGAAAGCACAACCACCTTTGGATGTGTAAAAGTTCAATCTTGATCTTGAAAATAAGGTGGCAAAACAATCTCACCACAAGGTCCTTTAGTAGCTGTTCTGGAGCTTTCAATCACATTAACTTCATCACAGATGGAGTTTGTCCAGCTGTCACAGATTTGTAGATGTTTGATTAACCTTTTTTTTCCCCTTTTGACTTCAAGACTTTCTTACTAGAAATTAGTGTGACGTGAGCAAAAGCTCCAGAGCAGCTGCTAATGGAGTAAACAAAAAATGATCCATACAGACACACTGTGTTTTACTGTACCTTGTAAGCCTGACACAATCTCCACAACATCTTCATACACCATCAGAGTAGCAGCTCTTTCTGGTAGCAGGTCCAGGCTGATGGAGGAAAATACTGGAACACAGAAAAAAAAACAAAACTCACAAGTGTACACACTTTACTGACAGGGAGAATTCACAGTCAGATGAGAAGAAGCAAGCTGCAATCTACCTGGCTACTTTACTGACTACTGGCTGACATAACAAATCATTAAACTTTCTTTATACATTTTTAATAGCTTTTTCATCCTGTCGGCTGTGCAGGACACAAGTCTGACCCAACAAACTGTACTTCTTTCCTCTTCTTTCCTCCTTTCACTCCTCCATTGTTCAGAGCTGGTAAGCGTGATAATCCAATTGGCTGCCATTCCGTTGGCTCATAATAACAACCCCCCCACCACCACACACACACACACACACACACACACACATGCGCACACACGCGCGCACACACGCACACAGACACTGTACTGCAACCTCTTGGGAGGTATTTTGTGTGTTAGTGAAAGGGAAGCTTAAGCAGGCCCCTTGCTGGGTTTTGGCATCTACCATAATAAATTAGTAATGGAGCACTCTGCTCATCATTAGCTCTCACACCTGGCACAAAGTCACAGTTTTTATTTCACACTAACACATTAAGTAGGCAGCAAACACGGAAATCAATAACCTGAAAGCCAACACTCACAATCTAAATGTGGCTGTTTTATAATATCACTCCTGCATTTGTCCTAAAATATCTTTCTCTCTCACACACGCATGTATGCACACACACACACACACACAAACCTACCAGGTAATCTGGAGGGAGTCCAGGGCACAGAGTTTGGCACATATCCTTGTTTGGTTGCAGTGACGACCAACGGTGTCCCGAGGCGGTAGGGGAAGCGCAGGTAGGTGTTGCCATCAGCTGATGAGGTTTCCGTGGTTACAGAAGTGTGGTTGGCAAAGAGCTGCACGGTGGCTCCTCCCAGGGGCTGGTGAGTGCTGGCATCGCTCAGGTGAACCTTCAGAGTCACCTCTGTGATGAAAACGAAGTGTTTACTATGTCTGAGTGTTGGTGTGAAGAGAAGGCAGAGAAATCATAACAGGGAGTGATATATGAAACACAGCGGTGTTATAATTACAGCCATCTAAAACACAGTCATCTCTTTAACCAGGTTTTGTGTCAGTGCCAGGCCCTTTGCCTCCAATCCACAGAGGTGGTGTTCCACATTCCAGCCAATCACAAATAGATGGCGGTCTGACCATTTCCTGGACTCCGGCCAGCAGCACTTCCCTTCTAAAACAATAGACTATTTCCCTCTCTCAAAGAAGCCTTGGACCAGTGGGGAAAAACAACTGCACATATAAACACATTCCCTAATGGAGAGCAGGAATTAAAAGAAATTTACACACTGCCTGTTAATTGCAGAAAGGCTCACAGTAAAGGCACCTATGGGAGATAACCACCTCACAAGTTCACTGCATGTCACACTGTATGAGATGAGGGGTTAGATAAAGTCTGATTTGAATTTTGAGGCATGTCAGGTGTGCAATGAAGGTGTGGTGAATTGTGCCACTACAATGTAAAAACAAGAAAAGAGGAAGAAATGTAATTGCAACAAATATATGATTTAGTCAATCTACAGAAAATGACTTAATAAATGGTTTTACTTATTTTTCAAGAAAAGGTTTTGCTGCTTTTCTTTGCCATGTAGGAACTGAATATATTTGTGTTTTGGACTGCTGGCTGACTCTTTGCCTCTCAATTGTAGAGTGGTAGTATAAAGTGACATGCAAGGGCAAGCAAACGAAAATAATGAAATGAAGCACAAGCGCCTCAAAATTGAACTTAAGCACTTTAATATAGTCAGACACCTATTTACTACTCTGCCGAGTTCATTATAGCTTAACCTCAAAAATAAACAAAAAGTCAACTTGAGTTTTATATCGCAAAAGGTATGATTAAAATAAAACACTATAATTTAGCATCCATGCAAACCCACACTCTGTCTTCACACATCACAACATAAACCCTGTTTGATCATTGGCTGCCGGCTGACCCACAGTGAACTTTCAATTAAGGCTAAAAGGGATTCTCCCTCCCTCTCCCTCCACCTAAACATGCCCGCCTCCCCCATACTCACTTCAACCGAATTTTGTCGTAATTCTTTCTTGTAACCCCACCCTCTGTGACACACACGCTAACACACACATACCCCTGGCTAGACTAATGCACCCTCCCCCCACGCAGGGATCCTGTGGTCAGCAAGGAACCACTCTGACAGTCTGGTAAGAGTTCACCACGAGTGCAGGCTCCACCTAAAAACAGAGCACGGCGGCAAATGATACCTTTGCATGGTTGGAAGTTATATGGTGTTTTGTATGCGACGGGGTTTGGCAGAGTAACGTGTCAATCTTAAACCAAACACATCATTACCCTGAGAGGTCTGGTGTGAAGATCTGCTCTGTGGCTGCTTTATGACCCTTCAATTCATTCCTCCCCCTCATTACATTTATTACTGTCACAGCAGAGAACTGGAACAAAAAGATTTCCCCTTTACAGAAACTCCCCACTGCATTAAGATCTGGGGGGTGGGGGGGTGAGATCATGACCTCACTTCCTGTTCCACTCCCAGTGATATGTCCTTAGGAGTACCAGCTGTGCTCACTTTAAAAGAACTCCCTCTGGGAGACTCCAGACTGACACATGCAACAGTCCCCTCCCAATCCTCATCCAATAAATCACTTCTGCTGTGGCATCATTGTTTAACAAGCTGAGAGTCTCCTTTCTGCTCACCAGAGAGAAGAAGATGGTCGGCCTGCAGAGCAACTGACGATTCTGCAGCTAAACTTGTACCTATCTCTATATCTGCTCCTTGCTGTACCGACTCCTTATCTGTGTGTACTGAGTACCATATGGAGGATAAAGGTATCAAAGAGAGTTTTGCCTGACCAATGCTGTGATCGCAGACCAATTATCCCAAGCAACAGGAGCCAAAGCAGCAGGGTGGTTGCGTGTGTTTTGTATGTGAGGTAGAACCAAGAGGAGAGAATGACAGTTAGTGTTTTTCAGTCCACTACAGTTTGAATCAATGTGTGTTTGCTGTATTAATCAAAAGTTAGAGCAAGACAAAGCATTCCTACCCCATAAAAGTGAGGTGTGATACACTGGAAATGCATGGTATGGCTGGCTTCCACTGGCTGTGTGAGGGGGTTTGGTGCTCTTCCAAATAGAGAAGGGGGAAACAGATGCTTTCTGCACATGAGGCTGACTGGAAAGCTTGCTTGTACACAACATCCAAAACAGTTGCAGCCACGCCAGCACTCACTGCTCGTTACATTAGTAGCTTTAACACAAGTCAAGATAGATAATGATATTCGTGACGACATGACAAAATACGCAGAATAACTTCCCAAAGATTCAGCCATGCCATGCTGAGCCAGTGTAGTCTGGTTGGTTTAGAACACAGAAAATCTGCAGAGCTCTCCTCACAGGATATTTGGCTCTTCTCCTACTCGTACTAACCAGATGCCTGTGATTGACGAGGTGAAATGAGTCTGAAGTATTGCCCCTTTTGTTATGACAGTCTTCTTACACATTAACGCGGTTGGTTGGAAATCTGATGTTTTGCAACTAAACCTCTTCCACTCTACTAAAGTCACTCTCCTTTTTGGAACTAATTCATCCAACGTGGAGCCAACAGCAATGTTATTTTAGCTTTCAGTCATGCTTGTTATTGCTGGGATTAACAGTATGACACCATGATACCAATAAATCCGAATAATGCCGTTATCACAATATGATTTTTTTTCTATAATATGAAAAAAAAAGTATTATATATATATTACATATTATCGTGAACGTTGTGATGTGGCACGCCCCTACTCCAAACCACCTGTTCTTATGTGCATTTTCAATTCGTGCAGAGAAAACCCTGCATGGAAATGGTTTTGTTTTGTATACTGTTTTCCACCATTTGAGTGTTGACAGGGCTCATTTTATTACATCATCTCTACACTCAATCTTCAATGGCACCCAACTGGAGAAAACACTAAATTGGAACCAATTACCAAACCAACTGGAACTGGTTTGGTTTTAAAGATGAAATCTACAACAAACAATATGAGTCTAAGAAGACTGTAACAGCAAGCGGGCAACAAAACAGGTTTCTTTCACCGTCTCAAGCAGAAGCACATGGTGGAGAATGAGAGGAGCCAGAAATCATGTGACAAGAGCACAAGAGGTCTTGTCACAGAGTTTGGAGCAGCTCAAACATATTAAAGTTGTTCACATTATAAAGTAAATAAATAAAAAAATGAACAGTAAAAGATTTGATCTTTAATGTATATTTTCATAGATATTATTTTAAGGCTATACCACCCATCCAAGTTGTCAACAAACCAAAAAGAGAGGAGTTCAGCTCAGGATTCAAGTCCATGGAAACTACACCAATGCATGTCACTTTAACTTCAAGCTCCAACAGACTGTTGTTTGTGTTTCTGGATGTAATAACTTGTTCAACCGCAACAAAAGAAAACACAAAGACTGAAGCTATTTGTTTACCATTCATATAAATAACAAAACATCTGACTCAGTGTGGTGAAAAAGAGACCTTTTAAAAAATGTTATGGCAACAAAATGAGGAATACACTGAAGGTCAATGAGACCGAGTATGAATTTCAAAGAGGGAGAAAATTGCAAAACGTGCGACACATGGAAACACACAGGAAAACCAAACACACAGACACGCACACACACTAAAGCTCTGCCATTACAAATAAAGAAACTGGCTTTCAATAGGTGTTAAGCCTGCTATTTTCCCTCATCTGGATTAAAAGTGAGATTAGACAGCGGTGGTCAATCCCATTAACTCAGCAGGGGACTCTGCCATTAGGTTACATCATCAGGTCTCCATTCTCAGGCTGGAGAGCAAAAGGACTCTCTCCATCTTACTCCAGTCTACATACTGTACTACATTTACCATCTGCTTCTGCTCCTTCGCTGCCCTCCCCCCCAAACTACGATGCTGTCTCATGACCTGATGTATCCTTCCCTGCTGTTCGCACTAATACCAGCATCCCGTGATTAAAATCAAGCTTGGCTAGCTGGTGACAACATGATTTCATTGGTGTACTTCCTGGCAGCCCGAGCTTCAGTGAATGTTTGTCTGCTGGAGATGCAATGCCATGCCTATTATGGGCAGCAGTAATGTGAGTGAGATCTATATCTGCGGGTAGATTGTCTGTCTGGCTCCACTCATCCATGTTGCCTGCTGGACAGACCAGGAGAAGTCCTCAGTATCGACGTGAACACACCCCGCCCCCGGGACAACTGAAGGTCAATCCGAGGCAAAGTGAACGTCAGGGAAAGAGAGCGAGAAAGAAAGAAAACACAGCGCAGAGAGAGGCCAGTACAGACTTACTGCAGTGCACTCTTGTGACTTATCATAGGTATTATACCGTTATCTTTACCAGCGCTTGTTGTGGATTTAGCTGATTTTCATGATGCAGAAAATGCCTGATGCAGTGCCTTACAGCGGAACAACTTCAAAACCTCCTGAACTAATCATGAGGTGATAAAATATCAGGAACTAACTTTGCACTCTTGAGAAAAACCATTTCTCATTGTCTTTCTCACTCTGATCGATTAACAGCGATAGCATAGCTACTGTATGTTTATATTCATACTTCTACTGTAAACACAGTTGTAGTGAGAGGACCAAATGTCGGCCAGCCAAAAATATCAGCGAACACAAACAACTGCGACGTGTGTGTGTGTGTGTGTGTGTGTGTGTGTGTGTGTGTGTGTGTGTGTGTGTGTGTGTGTGTGTGTGTGTGTGTGGGCGCTTGAGCACACAAGTGGGCGATAAAAGTGATGGATAAAACAGATGTGGCTCCACTTCAGTTGTAAACGACAGGGCAGCTTTGAAGTTAGTGACTGAATGAGATGCCCACAGATTCTTGTGATTCATGCTGTCTTTCAAACATTGCGCGGCTGCTGCTGTTGTGACAGGATACCCTACGACACTGGGAAATTAATATCATCCACCACGACCCTGAAATTGTTAGCAGCTAACACTATTATCTGCAGACACAAGACCCTTAAATACTTCAGATGCTATTTTCAATTGAATTCTTTATTGCAACATCTCGTCTTCTCACTTTGATTTGCGACTTTTTTGTCTCAAAACACTTTGCAGTAAGTATTTATGTTTGGTGTATATATGATAGGTTTGACAATTATTTGCAATATCAATTCATTTATATTTATTCTCAATTTAGAGTCTGATCTGTAAATTTCAGAAAAAAGTTGTCATGTAAGACAAAGAAAAGCAGCAAATCCTCACATTGGAAAAGCTACAACTTAAAAACTGACTATCAGTCCATTAACAATATTGTTGATGCGTTTTCAGATGATCTACTCATCACTTCAGCTTAAGCATTTACTGCCTTATCTTACCTTATCTTGTCTTACAAGAAAATTAAGGGGAAATGAATAGTTAGAATTCTTATCTGCAAAAACTTCAAAAACCGATTGATCATTTAAGTCATTTTGAAAGTAAAGAATGCCAAGAAATACAACAGTCCTACTTCTGAGATGTGAATTGTGATTGGAAACTGACTAGCTTCGGGTTTAGGACTGTTAGTTGGACAAAACAGGTGATGTGACTACTTTCAACCTGGGTTCTGGGACATTGAGGCTTTTTTTTTGGCTGACATTTTACAGACAAACTACTGGCTTCATTAAGAAAGTAATTATTGGTTGTACATCTAGTAGAGAGTATAAAGTTTGAGCTTGTTGGTAGTCATCTATACCTGGATCACCTGGGCCAGGTGGTCTCCCTCTGCCCCCCGCCCCCCCCCCCCCCCCCCCCCCACGCGCACGCACACACACACACACACACACACACACACACACACACACACACATACACACACACATACACACACACAAAGACAGAGAAGGAGTGTTTTCTGAAATGTGCCAACGATGAAAAAAATGACAAATCACAGCAGCTGGACTCACTCCTTGCTGCATTATTCCAGACAATACGAGGGCATGTATAAGTTACAGCCACTAACCAAGTATTTTCCACACAAATGACGACAAGGAAAAGAAATACTGGTTCAAAATGCTGTCCAGGGACATAAAACTAGGCTGGATAACAAACATTTCAAACAAGTTTTCGTGCTCTCTTTCTGCCACCAGCTAACTTGCTAACGTTAGCTCAGTTCAGGTCACATCAGCATCCGAGCAGGCTAGCGGCACCATTAGCCACCAAAACAGCCAGCTAACTCGCCGTTTTGTCGGACAAAAACCTTCAAAGCACTTTTACCTTCTGTGGCTGAGTCCTCTTGTAATGTTTTGGTGGCAGCTTTGGACACAAGGTATCCCAAAAGACAGAGTACAATCGCAGCGGTCCTTTTGCTGTCCACAGCCCGCATCATTGCAGATGTGTGTCTCAACGCAAACGGTTAAAAAACAAAGTGGACGCTGAATCTTTAGCTCGAACAAACTCACTGGTCGACCACATCAGCGCACACTCGGCTTATTCCGCAGAGGAGGCGACACCGCATGTTTAGCAGCATCAGCATTCCTGATTTTTCGCCTGGAAAGCCGTGCTTCTTCCGTCCCGATGTGCATCCCCAGCCCTTTTGCCGCTCGGTCGTTTTTTTTTTTTTTTTTTTTAATCGACGGGCCAGGGTCAGAGAGGAAGACGGCCCCGTTCCTCTGAGCCACATGCCCCCAGAACAGCACCAACAGGCGGCTTCTTGTGCACGCAGCACCGCCGATATCTGCAGACCTCCAGCGCCACCTGCCAGCCAAATAATGAAAAGTTTCTGACTGATTTTAATAGTTGTTTTGGGTCTTTTTCGCTCCAAATCTTTCCATGAGAAAAAGTATTAACACAAAACGCCATTCACTGCATTATTGGCTCAGAATTACGGAAGCCCAGAACTGACACAATGTATCATCTCACACGCCACTGTAATTATTTAACTGGTAATAATATTTATTGATGCATTCACTTAAGCTTTTATTTTTCACAGGGGTAATAAACATAAAATTGAGCATAAAAAATGAATATAAAGCTTTACAATCAGTTGGTTAAAATCCACCAGTTTGGTTAATTTTTGTATAAATATTGATGTATCCCATTCTATATTCAACCTTTTGATATTATTTGGTTAAATTTCTGAATAACATTGGATTGTATTTTGTCAGTTTCCACACTTTGTAAAATCATTACATTGATTGTCATAGGATTCTGAGGAGAAAATGTGCAACTCACAGGATTTTAAAGTGACTGAGAGTCATTACCACCTCAGAAATTTCGTTTGTAGTGCTTCAGTGCTGTAGATATAGATAATGACCGAAGAGCCTCTGGATCCACGCCTAGGACACTTTAGTGGTAAACTGGGCTGTGCTCATTAGGTGAGCACCAACAGGTCTATAGCTACAGATGCATATTAGCATGTTTGCATGAGAATTTAGCTCACAGCTCTTATTCTTGTTGATAAATTATTACGTTTGCTTGTTCTAATGGAATACTCTGGTATTCATTGCTTTGGTTTGGTGGTAAAATGATATGAGCCAAACTCCTTCATTTTTACCATTTTTACACCACAGCCCACAGTGGGAATACTTCTATGGTCATCCTTGACATGTTGCAGGAGTTTGTGATTTCATTTCCTCTTTCTCATCATGCCATCTACAGTAAATTACTCTTATGATGGAAAATGAGCTGAAATGTTGTTGCAGGCTGCTTTCTGAAGGGTACAACTGAGGTCCAGTTTAAGTTTGATGCTAGGGAGATTTGATATGTGGATTTCCAAAGACAGGAGATTGTTTACACTGTGTTGAGATTTCTTTATCCTGATCCAAGTCATATTTTGGTGTGTTTGAGTATACTTAGTGATTCTCTGAAAAGAAAGGATCTCTGTTTAACTTTTACACTACTCACAAACGTTCGGGATATTTGCCTTTCGGGTGAAATTTATGGAAAATGTAAAAAGTTCACGCTACAGTGATATTATATCATGAAAGTAGGGCATTTAAGTAGAAGCATGTAATGTTGATTTCCTCATCTCAAACAATTTATTGAAACAAAAGCCAACAGCAGTGGTGGGTATACCACAACAAAAAATGTCAATGTCTCAACAACTTGTCATGTGCCCTTGAGCATCAATTACAGCTTGACAACGACGTCTCATGCTGTTCACAAGTCAACTTATTGTCTGCTGGGGCATGGCATCCCACTCTTCTTGAAGGGCCCTCAGGTCATTGAGGTTTTGGGGTACAGAGATACAAGCCTTTACACAGTGACTCAGCTGATCTCATAGGCTTTCTATGGGATTCAGGTCTGGACAAAGTGCAGGCCACTCCATTTGAGGTACCCCAGTCTCCAGCGGCCGTTCCCTAATGATGCGACCTTGATGAGCTGGAGCATTGTTGTCCATCAAGATGAAATTAGGCCTGTGTTCATGCAGGGGCACAATGACTGGATTAATTATGTTATTCAGGTAGTACGGGCTTGTCACTGTACCATTCACAAAGTGTGGGGCAGTTCTGTATTGACTAGACACACCTGCCCACCACCACCACCAAAGGCTCGTCTGGTGACAACAGTGGCTGATGCATAGCGCTCTCCTTGACATCTCCAACATTGATGGTGGTCATCATTTCTGTTCAACATGAATCGACTTTCATCAGAGAACAGCACTGAGGCCCACTGGTCCCTCGTCCAGTGTAAATGCTCCCTGGCCCATGCAAGACGGTGAAGTCTATGCGTGGTGGTGTGGTCAGATACCCTTGCAAGTCATCTAGCACCCAGACCACGCTGATGTAAATGGTTTTGAATGGTCTGACGTGACACTTAGGTGCCTCTCACCTCCCTTAAATGTGCCTGGAGTTGAGTGGCATTCATCACCTGGTTCCACGGGGCACTGTTCACAATGAAGTCATCAGTGTGGGATGTGGCCAAAGGACGTCCACTTCTGTGCCTTTCTGTGACTCTTCCAGTCTCTCTGTGTCTCTGTTGCAACCTGCTGATGACACTCTGTGACACTCTAAGCTCAGTCTCCACTTCCCTTGAAAACAGCCTCACCTGCTTTATGAATCATTTCTACCCACCTGACATCCAAATCAGCTGGACTGAAAATGTTCTTCTGTTGTTGGAGGGGGGTGTCCGTCAGTCAACATTATGCCAGTAATGATCAAACCTTTCACTGCTTCTCTAACCTGACTTTCACACTAAGAGAGGGCAACATTAACATGTGGACTGTGGGGCACTCAGTCTTGCAGAGTCCCACAATTCCACATTAAAAAAAATGTGCATGTGTGTTTGGACTTAAGTGGATATTAACTTTCATCATGACGGGCATTCTTTTATTATTACTCTTATCACAGATACCAACCATGACTTAATTTAACAAGTAAAAGACACATAAGTTTCTCTCATGTACATTACAAATTACAGGAAAGAAAGCCCCAACATTGCATGCTGGGAAATGAAGACTTTACATTTGCACTTCATTAATTCATGTCAGAAGAACTTACAAGGTCTGAAATGGGTTTGAAAATGAAAATTTGATTTGAAAAGAACAAACCTTATTTATGAACAATAGCAGATTCATTTGTTATGATACTGCCTTCTTTCATCACCACTTCTGAAAGTTGTGTAACGTTCATGTGTCTGTAGCTGCACAACAGGCAGCGTGTCCAATTTGCTCACATCTACGGACCTACAGCGCCACCTGCAGCCTCACATTGGGAATTTCTTAGTAAATTAAGGGGAAAAAACTGCAGGAGAAATTAAGTGTATTATCATGTTACCTGTTCTTATGCAAGTTACTCTGTCAGATTACATATCTGTAACTTTTCATTTTATTATTGTAAACACACATCTTAGATTAAATTTAGATGAAATTGTTCTGAAATTTAAAAGGTGATGTTAGGAAGCACTGCAGAAAGCACTGTGTGTCTATAACTGAAGAAGTCTTACACATGTTTTACTTAGTCAGTATATGTAAAGTCTTTTCATATTGTTCATGTCCTGGATTGAACTGCTGGCAAATTTAGAGAACCTCTCTCTTGCGAAACAGGTTGAGCTGCTGTGCTCCTGTCAACATTTACACAACAAGGAAGCTGCAGACAAATAGTTCAGTGTTACTGATAATTTATTTTTATATCAGCGCGGCTTCGTGATTTTTCAGCAAGAACAGATTACCTAACTTCCTTCAGTGACTTTGTTTTGCATGAGGTGTTCATGTGATTATGTTTTCAGTTCAGGCTGGCGGAAGAGATGAAAGACTGAGCCTCCAACGAAGACGATTTGCAGCCAAGACATGAAGCGCTCTTCTCTGCTAATTCTGATACTCAACATCTTCTGTGCCTTTTCACAAAGTAAGAATGAGGTTAAAAGTTACTACTTTGGTCTAGTGGGATGAACACTTATGAATTGCTTTTCATCGGAGAGTTTCTTAAGTTTCTCTTGCTATTTGTCATTATAGGTTTCAAACAATTTATCAATACTTTTCCTTATTTCCATTGTATTGTCTTTCAGTTCGTCATGAAGTTGTCTACATTTTGGGGTGCTTTGAAAATGGGACAACTGAAGTACAATTTGAATATGATGCTGAGGAGATTTTTTATGTGGATTTTGAAAGAAGTGAGCTAGTATACACTGTGCCAAGATATTCTGTGCATGACCTGAGAGAAAAAATACACAAATTTTATACATATGAAAAGGCTCACAGAGCTAAGACCACGTGTTCAGCACTTCTAACAATATGCAAAGGAATGGAGAAAAATCCACCAGAAGAAAGGGGTAAGAACCCTAAACATCATCAATCATCTCCACAGTGACAGGCTTGATAAAATGTTGATGAGGGTTTTTATTGTCTTTCATCCACCGAAGACCCCCCTGAGAGCATCCTCTACCCTGCAGAAGAAGTTCAGTTTGGAGTTGAAAACAGCCTCATCTGTTTTGTGAACCATTTCTACCCACCTGACATCAGAGTCAGCTGGACCAGAAATGGTCTTCCGGTGTCGGAGGGGGTGTCACTCAGTCGATACTATCCCAATAATGATCAAACCTTCCACCAGTTATCTACCCTGGCATTCACACCAAGAGAGGGTGACATTTACAGCTGCACTGTCGAGCACGCAGCCCTGATGAGTCCTACAACAAGGATCTGGGGTGATTGTTTTATCTAATGAAGGCACTTAAAAATAATATAAAATCCAATTTTTATTGTAAAATATTTCCTTGCGTCTGTAATGATGCCTATCATCTTATGTTCCTCCACAGAACCTGAATTGAGTCAACCCAGTCTTGGACTAGATATTTTCTGTGGAGTGGGCCTGACTCTGGGCTTGCTGGGAGTTGCAGCTGGAACATTTTTAATGGTTAAGGGACACCACAGACAACCAATTCTGCTTTAGAGAGATTATACACATGACATTGATGATGATAATGATGACATACATGACATTTTGATGAATTAATGAATACCAGGCCTATATAGGCATTTCTATTTATGGCTCGTTCAAGAACAAATTCAATGGTGAGAGTGAGTGTGGAAAATTGAGAATGTTCAAACACATTTGTAAAGAAAATATTCGCCACATACAAAGAAGAAATACACAAAATCAGTTAATCAGCTGTTTCAACATGCAATGTAGACACAGCCATACGTTAATACACATCACATATGCCAGATTATATTCAGCTAAAGCAATACTATATGTAAGTTTTGAAAGAAGAAATAATGCTGCTACAACCTGAACTATGGTGGCTAATGTTAGGTAACTTCAAATTACTGAGTTCACTGATTTTTCTTCACTTGCGCTGCTCTTAACTTACTCAAATGACCAGTATGTAGGATTTAGTGGCCTCTGGTAGTGAGGTAGTACCTTAAAGATCCTCCCAAACCCTCACACTGGTCATTTAAAACAGGAACGGAAATTGAACTATATCATTGTAAGACACTACAAGAAGTGATTTGCACCTGCAGCTTCTGGGCTTCTAACCACAGTTACACTGGCCTGCAAGCTGGTTTGGTGAGCAGTGGTTTTAAATTTGAGAGGGAAAGAAGACAGTTAATAATATAAATGATAGATGTGTGCATGCATGATGTATGTCTCCTGTAATGAAATGCAAAGCACAAGAGAATAAATGAAAAAGAGCGCTTCAATAATGGATACTAATCAAACAAAATAAAATGGCTTAAATCATTATATAATGGTGCCATGTCTTATCTGAAATCTAATGGTATCTTATCTTAACCCTCTCGTCTTATTCGCTCTACCTGTTCTCCAGTCTCCAGTCTCAGCCTTGGAACCTCTGGTATGTGCCATACGTAGCAACCAAAAAACAGAGGGCATTGAAACAGGAGGTTATAACTTTGAATAATTATAATACATTTTATTTAAAAGTGCCTTTCTAGACACTCAATGACACTTTACAAAGATAAAACAAGTACAGTAAAACAACAACTAAAGCTATACACAGATAAGAGGTATAAAATTGGACAGTGCAATCGGAGGGAGTATGCTTTCTTGAACAGGTGGGTTTTGAGTCTGGTATTATAATTTATTTCCAAAATCTATGCGCTGAATGCCCCAGGTTTACTGATCCTAATAAGAGATGACATATAGAGATGGTCTTCTTTACCACTGTGTCTGTGGGGGAGGGCTGAGGTGCTGAAGATGAATATTCTCCCAAGAATTGTCATTCATCATGCCAGCCTTACTCATGCAGTTTACCTCAAGTTGGTTCAAGAAGTTAAAATCTTTGTTCTCGTCCTTTCTGTGGTGTAAGAAGAAACCTGAAATAAGCCCGAAGAAACTTGGAATGCAAAGACATAAGGGTGGCGTGGCAGTGCCAGTCATTTACCACTATTATTCTTCTTGTAGCGCTAGATATGCTATCATTATAGTAGCCGTTGATTTAATAGGTAGTTGGGAATGACTCGAGGGACAAATTAGTGCTAATCTTAACGGCAGCGTACAGCTATCTTTGGTCACTTTTTTTCATGTTTTATCCAAATCCTCCTGCAGAACCTAATAATCCAATTTTTAGTTTCTCTAATAGAATTGCTAAATTGTTCCATGAAATGCTCATAATTATGGGAACTTCTCTCCTGTCTTGCCCTCTTTGGTGTAATTTGTTATTTTCAGCAGGAGGCACTGCCAGGTGGCAGAGTTCTAGCATTAAGTGTCTGGGAGATTTAATCAGTGAAAGCAAAATGGCTTCATTTCATAATCTAAAGGAACAGTATAACCTAACTGATGCCTCCTTCTTGCGTTTCCAACAAGTATACTCCATAAATAAATCTAAAATGCATAAAGGGGCACCAGTGTTGACAGGGAAGAGTGGAGATGATGAGTTAGAGGATTTTGTTGCCAGACCTGTTTGTAACCACAGGGCCAACCCAGTCAATTAATGGAACATGAGTCACGCCTGTCTGGCAGTCTGCTGCTTCACTTCCTCATGCTCTCAGAGCAAGACTAAATTACAGAATTTTCAGTTTTTAACTTCTCTTTTCTCTTTTGTCACCATGGGTGTTTGTAGCTTCTTTCCATTGCTGTGTCTGCTTCTATTCTTTTCAAGAGCAGGTAAGTGACATCAAAATGAAAACTTTTGTCATTTTTTTTAATTGTGTTCAATACAGCACATTGACATGCAATTTCATCTAAGACTTGTTGGCTTTCTGTTACAGGTGCTCTCTTTGGTTACGGTTTACTTCGCTGCCAGTTAATTTCCTCTGACAACATCGTTTATCTGGAACAGGTCTACTTTAATAAGGTTCTTCTGGTACAATACAACAGCACTTTGGGACAATACACCGGCTACACACGCCAAACAAAAGAAATTGCAGATGACCTCAACAAAAACCATGCTTTTTTGACACAAGAAAGAAAGAATGAAGAGAAGTGCAAAACCATTTTGCCATGGATGTTTGATGACTTTTCAAAGCCAGGTGATTTTGGTGACCACAGTTCTTAAGGTTACAGATTACAGCCTGCAAATTACACAGTAGTTATTAAGTATATGTATCAATACAATGATTACTGGGTACCTATCGCAGGAAGAATACATAAGTACAAGTGAAGAAAGTGTGAGGAAGTTCCATTATTATTCTAATTGCGGTGTAGTGTAGGTGTGTGTTGTTTGTTTGTTGGAAGATGAGTCACTCTGAATCAAAGTTAAAGGCCTCTGGTTAAAGATGATTAAGCCTGGCTAAGACGTAAGCTAATTGGCAACAATTATCATCTGTCCGCTTCTGCAGTCTATTCCCTTGAATTTATTCTTCATTGGCAACAGAGTTTAGGGGTAATTTCTGCACACACTCAGCCTATCAGTACAGAAAACAACTCCAAACATACATCCATGGTAGAGATACCTTAGCCAAACTAGCTCTAACATAGCCTGCAATCTCAATGCAACAATGCAACACTCTCTGAAAGCAGCAAGCCTTGAAGGTGCTCTCTGACATTTGCCATTTCTGTTTTTCAACCTGCAATAACAGATTTTTATTTTATTTTATTTTATTTTATTTTATTTTATTTTATTTTATTTTATTTTATTTTATTTTATTTATTTTTTGACACTTGTTCACAAGTTCTGAACACCACATTGGCATATTATCATCTTTTAAGTTGATATGATGAACTTGTTACGGAACAATATTATCATTCATTTGGAGTTGTGATTCTGGCCATGTGGTGAATGAAAGTCCAATATTCACTCTGTTTTAGCTCTGGTTTTGGATTTCATTAACTCCTGAGGGTAATATCAGGTTCTTTATCTGCTAAATGCTCCTCTATATTCACCAGCTAGTCCCTAACTTTGTCTGTCTGCCATTTGGTGCAGAGCAGTTAGTGTACAATGGGTTTTTTAGATTTTTACCACTGAAAACAGTTGCTTGTTGCACACAAATATGCTATACGAGTAAACTCTTGAGCGACAGAGCATCACTCTTCTTGGAGCCTCAGGCTGCATCATGTAGAGAAACACAAAGCTCAACAGGCCTGCCAGTGCCTAGTTACAGTTACTAGACTATGATTGGACAATTGCTATTTGGAGGCTTAGCAAAGGGTCACCAAAGATGTATAATTTAATGTTGACTCATTTTGTGTGTGGATTCTTTCCCCAAGTTGAGCCCTCTGTCACAGTGAGGTCAGTTGAGGCAGTGGGCAGCAAACATCAAAGCATGCTTGTCTGCACCGTGTACAACTTCTATCCTAAACAAATCCGAGTGACCTGGCTGAGGAACGGAGAGGAAGTGACATCTGATGTGACATCCACTGATGAACTGTCCAGTGGGAACTGGCTCTACCAGATCCACTCCTATCTGGAGTTTACACCCAGACCAGGAGAGAAAATCAGCTGTATGGTGGAGCACGCCAGCCTCATGCAGCCCAAGATTTATGAGTGGGGTAAGAGGGTGATGGAGGTGTGAGGTGTGACAGGACTGGATTAACTTCAATGCTACCAAGTCAAAATTGCTCTTGTATCTATTTATGTCACTATCAATAAAAACATAACACTTTTGCTTGAGAAATGTTAATTTGAATGGAATTATGATGGAAGACTAATAATTATTAAGACACAGAATGTAAATCTAACATAATGTTTGTGATAAATGTGTTTTTAGACCCCGCGCCTGGGTCGGAGATAAACAAGATTGCTGTTGGCACTGCAGGACTGCTGCTGGGTCTGGTGTTTTTTGGTACCGGGGTGACTTACTACAAAAAGAACACTACTGGTGAGAGACAGGATGAAATAACCCCCTCAAAAAACATCGAATTCTGTAGACGTCCAGCTGAGGCAAACAGTGTGTAGAGATAAAAAAGCCTAATTTAAATACTACAAAAACACAAACAGGACATTCTGCTTTTGCTGCATTACACATTATGTGTCACCAGCTGTAGAAAGCTGTTCCATTGCATCACTGTTGGAAGTCCCTGCATCGCTGCACTTCTGTCAGAATGGATTTATTGTTTCATTATCCTTCAAATCATAGAGCATCAAAGTCAACACCACCAGCGATTATTTCCAGTCCATCAGTTTATGTAGCACATGTAGTTTTGTAGCCTCTATAGTTTTGAACACTTCTCAACACCAACTTATTTTGAATCAACTGTGTGACTTTGTTTTTCTTTTTGTTTTTATTATAGGGCAGGTGTTGGTGCCAACAAGTTAAGATCTCTACTGCCAGTGAATGATTGGACTGTGGAAGAATAACCGAAATCATTCATTTCACCAAGGGAAAAATACCTTTACTTAATTCTTGGTTGGTGTGCTGTATACAGTTTTCCCAGGAATGATTTGTATTAAGTTAATATTTAATGGAGGCTTGAGGAAACTTGTTTGAAAATATGTTCTCAAAGCTTAAATTTTCTTTTGTACAGTAAAACATTTTGATAATTTAAGAGATCTTATTTTCCATGAAATGGCTTGACAAAACCCTGAAATACTCTGGTATTCAAATGATCTTAAACTTTTCTTCAGCATGTAGTAGTTAGAAAAAATAGCCATGTAAATACATTTTGTTTGTTAACACACTGTGATTTTGTATTTGGTTACTGACATATTAATCTATAAGTTTATGTTGCTTTATTTTGAAGGAGCTAGAGTTTCTTGTGTGGGACGATGCGTTACTGGTCTCATTCAATACAGAGCAACATGAGAGCAACATTGTGTCATAGACTCTGTAATGACTATCTGCCCCTTTACAGGGGTGTAACAAATACACTGTTGTAATTTTTTTTGTCAGTGATTTTGAAATTTTATTGTAGACAAAACAATAAAAAATGATAATAATCACATGACCTGATACAAATTGGAATCTGTGAATCAACGGAGTCATGCACCAATCAGGATGCTGCACTGGGACTTTAAGCAATGATGCAAGAGCCCAAAAATAGGCTGAAAATAAACCAGGAAAATTTACCCTCTCTCTGAAGACAATTTGTCTTGTCCATTATTTCATTAATGAACTTGGAGTTGTGGCCCAGATCATTACAAGGTCTACAGCAGTACAGAGAAACCTATTCCCAAACACATCCAAACACACGATTATGTTTTTGGTCTGGTAGAGCATGCATATCTGCTCTGTAAACCACCTGACCCATGTTCTCCTTTGAGAAAAAAACCTGAAACCAATAGGGAGACATATAACACAATCACATAATCATAAGTAAAAACACCATCCTTATATCATATGCAGGGTCACACTGACTAACAGCCAGATCGCAGCCTGCTGCACAACACAACAATAACCCAAATTATCTGTCCTGAAAAAAAGCTCTTTTTTTATCTAATTTATAATAATGAAGACATCTTGTCTTGCAATTTAGCTTGTTGAATAAGTGACTAAACAAACACAAAGTGCACTGCTAACATCACTTTAATGCTAGATAGCTAATTAGCAGCCTAGCAAATTAAAACAGCATGTAAATGTACCTGCAAATGTCACTTGGGTCAAAGAGACTGATGTGGCCCTTATTCTGCAAGGCCAATGTCTGTCAATGACATTCAGCCCAGGATTGTTTACTTTGTCAGTCATTCCCCTGCAGGGGCTCAGCCTGCCAGCTGCTGTCAATCACACATCGACAGCTGGCGGAGAAGAAAAAGATCACTTATGATTCTTCCACATACCTTTCTTTCTCCTTTTAGTATAAAAGTAGTATAAAACTATTACATATGTAATATAAAATATGCTTTAAAAACATATTGACATTGTTTTTGACTGGTATGACTAAATGATTTCAGTTGAGGCAGGTTGTAAAGGACCAGTGTGTCAACTGCAACCACTTGAAAAACACAAAACTTATCAAGAACAACAGAGATATACCACCAAGTAGAGAAACCGATAGACTATGGATAAGTAGATAAACTTCTTAACGGCACTGAACATGTATGATTAGATTCTCCCCAGCATTGCTATCTATCTTATTAATTTTAAGGGCATAAAAATGTAAAGCAGTTTTATGATTTCATTTTTCATTTCATCATTTTGTTGTGTCTACATTTTCTTCTTGACTATGAGCAATAGAAATTGTGTTGCTGCTATTTGATGGTTGTATGTAACAGATCATTATTCCTAATTATATCAAAATAAATCCCTTCAAACAAGGGCAGCACTAAATTAATAATCACTGTAATATGCATGGTAAGTCTTAAATAATAATAATAATAATAATGTTTTATTTAATTTTAATGATACTGTTTTTATGATAAAATAGTGAATAAGTAACATTACAGTTCAAGTTGAGGTTGTCGTTGCTTATTTGTGTTGCTGTTCAAACTAGTACAAAGACATTATGTAACCACACCAAAGACAGATAATAGCATTGTTCATGACCATGAAGTTGTGTGCCCTCAATATTTCTTTAAGCTATTTCACGGACAATGAGATAACTATGTTCAGTTCAGTGATTGGAATTTGTGTACTAGTAGACACAAATCATTTCTTGGCTTTCTTCAGTCTTTAGCCTGGGTTACTTTTTGCCCTGCCTGCCAAGATCCAGTCTGGCAGGTACAACAGTTTGTACAACATCCATGCCAATTGTATTTGCCAGAGAAAACTACGAAGAGAAATAACAGCTGTTGACTTTATTTTGCAGAGTCTCTCTCTGTTCACACTCTGACAAATTGTCAGTTTAATGTTTACCTGTTGCAGTCATCTGTGGCAAGATTTTTCTTGAACAATATAACGAGAAAATTCACTGGTAACACACTGGAAGCAAAGGAAATTGCAGATACTTACAACACAAATCCTGCAATTATGGTACAACAGAGAAGGACTGCAGATCATTGCAAAAGCTCCATTGCTTGCACATGTAACGTATTTAAGCCAGATGAGTTTTAGAAATCGGGAAATTGCATCCTACATCAAATGTGCATTAAACCCGCATTGATTGAGGAACATGTTTTTAATGTTAATATTTCTCTTCATAGAACAGTCTTTGTACAACACACAATGCGCAATGTGTATTTTGCTTGTTACAGGGTAGGTGCTGGTGGCAGCATGATAGGTAGATTGAGGTAGTTTCAATTTAACAGCTGTCCTGTCAGTTTGTTGGAAACATTTCATTTACTAACTCCAATAATCAATCTGTCCTACCGATTTTAAATGCAGAGCAGACACCTAAAATCAGAGAAGCCTGTGGGGATTCTCATCATTTTGACACATCTAAAACAATCACTACATCAATCACGTATGACCATTCGATTCATGAAGATAAAACCTATAATAAAAGTGTTACTGTTGATTTCATCTGTACTTACCTACAGTACATACTGTAACATGCTGTGACCTACTTCCATCTCTGCTCTCCCACACTAAATTAATAGGCATGTAGGCCCTCAGTAATGTCTTACGGACTAGAAGTGACATTGCTGTACTGCATCCCTTGACAAGGTTGGACAGATTAGACACACTAGCCTTGTTTAATACTCCCACAAAATACAGGGAGGAAGAGATATCAGGAGTGGGAATCAGAAAAGAAAGATAAAAGCAACAAAAACTGACTTGCCATTCTACATAACGACAACTTTTACTTTTGGTACTTCAAGGTTTGATACTAAAAGTTATATACTTAAGTAAGACTTTGAATGCAGGATATTTACTCGTAACAAAGTATTTTCAAACTCTGGTATTTTCTACTTCTACTTTAGAAAAATATCTGAATACGTCTTCCATCACTGTGTAAGTCTGCCTAAAAAAGTCTGGACCCGTGCGTTAACATCGTCTATCAGACAGTACTCAGGGCTTAAATGCCCTAATCAATGCCCGTCTTTATGCGCATGCGCTCTCTGGAATCATGAGTCGTTTTGGCTTCTATTTCATCTTTCTCTTTTTGTTATATAAAAGCCCGAGTTTGATCCTCTTCTTGTGTTTCGCCATTTATGTTTACATTCACTACAGAACAAGATAAAGATATCAAATTTGAGTGGAACCCTTTGTCGGAAACATTGTATCTAGAGATCTTTATTACAGGATCTTGTCAGCGTTTATGAGTTTACAAACACGTCATGAGATCTGTCGTCCTTGTCACTGCAGCTCTGTATGGCGTCAGTCTGCAGTGCTGGACTGTGCTGTTCCCGTATCGGAGGTCGTCCCAAAAACCATAACCAAAACATCGGAGCGGCCGACGCGTTTACGTTACACAGCCGCGATAAGACCACCGAGATGCTTGATAAGAGGCGGTTATAAACACACAGATACAGACCAAGGATGTCAGCAAACATCCAGCGTTTAGCGACCACAGAGAAAGAATCATCAAAACAGCCGGTAAGATTTAAGGATTTACTGTTTGTTCTGCTGACCTGCTCCAACAGGTGAAATTACCTGAACCATATTTAAATCTGCGCACGTGAAGACTTTTTGTTATTGCTCTTAATTTCTTGGCTACTTCACTCTCTTCTAACTTTTATTATAACATTTATTATATTCCTCTAGCTTAACTTATTCTATTCTACTTCACCCAGTGGTAGAAAGTTAGTACATTTGTCCCAGTGCTGTACTCAAAGACAATTTTGATGTACTTGAGTATTTTAAGCTACTTCATACTGTGCTACATTTCAGAGGAGAATACTGTCCCTTTTATTCATTTATCTGGCAGTTATAGTAGTTTCTTTGCACATTTCTTAAACATAAAATCAGCATACCCAATGTGAAGCACAGTGAATATAAAAACAGTCAATTAAAGACCACCAACAGTATAAACACTAGAATTAACTCTAAATTAAGTCTATGCTAAAATGCTGCTGAAATATTAATGCATCAGTGATAATTAACCAGTAGTGTAATTTGTAACAGGATTACTCTGACAGACCATTTTTTTTATGTTATTTACTTTTGTATTTATAGTAAATTTTGCTGATAATAGATACTTTTACTCAAATATATTTTTGAATGTACGGATGCTTTACTCCTCTACTCTTCCTTACCTTATTCTATACTCTACTTTACACCACTCTACTATGCCTTACTGCGTCCTCTACCATTAGTCTATTCTACTTCACTGTACCCCACTTTACGTTATTCTGCTCTCTGCTCCTCTCCTCCACTTATTCTACTCTACACCACCTGTCCACATTCTACATTAATCTATTTTACTCCTTGCTTTATTTTCTCATTTTTCATCATTACTTTATGTTGTCTTCTGCTACTTTAATCAACTTAAACCTTACTCGACACCACCTGAACATAAAAACACTGCTTTACGTCACTCTGACTTACTTTCTCCTCCTCTTCTCTAGCTTGTATGGAAAATCAACTAATCAATCATGAAAACTCAGTTGTTGCAGCCCTTTTCATTTCAAAATAAAAGATCAGACTTAAATGTCGTCTAGGTGAATAATATCATTCATTTAGCAACTAATGAACAAAGTTCAGTATTTTTCCATGTGTTTTAACCACAAATCTTATCTGACTGGCACTGACTTGCATATATACATTTCTATTCAAAGTCAGGCTTCCTTAATGTGGAACTGATTTTTTCACTGTGTAAATGTATGTTTTGTTCCTTGTCTTCTCCACAGTTCTCTGATGACCCTGACAACTGTTTGAACCGATGGGTCTCTCACTGTCAGTCTGGCTGCACAGCAGTGCAGATCACAGCCCTCCCTCCTCTTCATCAGCTTTCCCTCCGCTGGCTGTCCCGACCTCCTCTCGCCTGGCGGTCACTCTGAACTCGTCTCCGGTTGCTCCAGGAGACAGTCGCTCACACTGGAGCTCACTCCACTGCTCTCCTCACTTCTTGCTGTCTGCCTGCAAACAGGAAGTGACACGCTCACCTGTTGAGCAGAGCAGCGATGGGGTGAGGGCGGAGGTGGGGGTGAAGAGTGGGCTTCATGTCTGGGAGGTGCTGTGGAACCCCAACCACAGGGGGACTCATGCCGTCTTGGGCATTTCCAGGCATAACTGCCCTCTGCAGGCCTCAGGGTACAATGTGCTGGTGGGTGGAGACTCACAGTCCTGGGGTTGGGAACTCAAAACCAACCAGCTCTGGCATGCTGAACAGAATCTGGGACTTTACCCAGGAAAGAGGAAGAGGTGTCACTCTGAGTCTGGGGGGGATTTTTGGCCACAGTCTTCCACTTCATCACACACAAAGACAGCACAGACACCTCTCCCCATCCCTGAGCGCATCCTGCTGGTCCTGGACGCAGACGCAGGAACTCTAGGATTTATTGTTGATGGCAGCTTCCTCGGTGTGGCCTTTAAAGACCTCCCTCGTGGTGTGGAGCTGTTCCCAGCAGTGAGCAGTGTGAGAGGAGGAGCCAGCATACGACTACGATACCTGAACGGTGCCACACGTCAGTCTCAGCTTTTTACACCGCTTTGGTTTGATCCCCTTGAGTCTAACAAAACACATAAACTAACAGTTTTTTCTCTCTCTCTCTCTCCTTCCCAGGTGATCCCCCTGCCCTGATGGCTTTGTGTGGACTGTCAATTCGTCAGCTTTTAGGGCAGCAGAGGCAGAATCAACTGGACAAACTGCCTCTACCTCCTCGTCTCCATCACTACCTGCTTTCTAGTCAATGATGTACACGTTTACATGCACACACATACACTCAATAGGAAACATTTTGTCAAGCGCTGAAGTGTATTGAGAAGTTTCAGAACATTTCCTTTTTATATGGAGAAATGATGTACAATTCATCATTATTCTTATTTTTCTGTATTGCAATGTAATATATACATAGTTCATTCATATTTATATCTGTAAACCTTGTTGAATTTCAAAACATCAGCACTAAACTGAGAGCGTATAAAATAAATGAATCCCACTCAAATTTGACCTTGTCATTATTGCTGTTTTACAGTTTCAATCTTTTGCGAATGTTGGAAAAAAAAAGCAAAATAAGGGCAGTTTTCTCCATTTTAGAAAACATAAATCACATTTAGTAAAAGGGGGAATAATTATTATGGAGAAACGGTGATCCCAAGGGTCCCATGAAACAAATTAATTATGCCTTAAATGGCAAAATACAGTTGCTTATTTTACCCATTTAATAATTAAAAAAAAAAACTCTATGAAGTGAATCTCTGAATAAATCTATATTACTCAATGATAACAAACTGCTTAAATTTAGTTGTATCTGTAAATGAGCATCTGTGTAGTTCAATTAGAGGCAAAGATGACTCATGCTCTTGGCTGCTTGCTCAGTTGCTACGCTGCCAAATTCTTTTAGATTTTAATTTAAGTATTTGTCACGTTTTTCCCAAGGGCCACACTTCAGAGGCTGAGAAGTATACACTCAGTCTACCAGTGGCGGAAGATATGCACTGAGAGGCAGTATCTCAGTGGAAAAGTTCTGCATTAGAAAGTCCTGAATTAAAGTAGTGGCATTGATTGGGCAAAGTACATTCAATCCAGCACCATATTTTATAGATTTGAGGCATTTGCACTTTGAGTATTGATGTTAATATTTTTAATACAAAACATTAGCTTCTAAAAATGATGTATTATTACAGATTAAACAACCCAACAGTATGTAGTCCAAATTTCCTGCACCTTCAACCAGCTCCAATATTAAACTATTCTGATAGTCTGCATAATGACTGTTTGCTTTTTTATACTTACTAATATATTTTTCATACTTTACCTTTCTGACACTTCTGTTTAAGTAAAATGTTGAACATTCAACGTGTACTTGTAATTAATGATTGACTGAGAGGGGCTTTTTAGTGGCCGATGCCAATTTTTAGACAGAAGGGTGGCCAAAAGCTGACAAATACTAATGCTGATATCATGTTGGGGGTTTGCATCTGCCAAAATACAATTTAATGACAATAACAAAAATTGCTGAACTTAAATTACCCTTTATTTAACACTAAGGTTGTTGTCTGCATTGTCTCTGTTTCAGTAGATCTTCACTCTGTCTGCAGTGTATTTATTTGATATGAAAAATGTTATCAACTAAATAAACACTTTAGTAAGAAAAAAAAAACTTATGAATGAAAAACAAAGATTTAGTGCAACAATAGTATTTATGAGCAGACTGCAGCATCTTCTAACATTTGAAAACAAATAAACAGTAGCACCCAGCAGCATCTCTTTGTTTTTGGTCCCAGTGAACATTTACATAACACTAATGTATTCTTCACTTGAACACAGGAAAATACCAAAATAGCCCAGATTCTTCTAGTATTGTCCCAAAGTTGAGTGAGAAATCTCTGAAAAGTGGCAAAGTCAAGATAAAAATCCGCTGTTTGATCCTGTCTGTCATAAAAGTAAATACAATCACCAAATGATTATTTTTGGGGGTCTTTTGTTCTACTTTAAATCCGTTAGCTGATATTCAGTAATTAGTCAACAATTAGCCAAACAACACATTTCAACAGCTTCCGTTAAACACTCCTTCGATACGGGACACTGTTGTCCTGACAACAGAGAGACAAGTAGGAAGGCACGCGAAGAAGAGGGCACGTGAAGGTAGTCTCACTAACGGACAAGAGGCGGTTACAGAAAAGATTTCTCAACTCTTCATAATTATAAATCCTACTTTACCAACGATACTTAACCCCCTTAGGTTTCCTAGAAAAAGTCCCAACCCCTCCTGTAAGTATACGTTAGCTAACTAAATGAATGTTGCTAATACTTGTATTAGTAGCTCGCTCGACTAAATGGCTGCTAAGCTGCATTAAGTCCACTCTGTTGGGTAAACAGCTAACAAGCTAGAAGCTTTGTTTCTAAAAGTTTTAATTTACCTTGTTCTATAAAATAACAGTAGTTAGTACCTCAATTTGACTGTTCCCCTCTAGAATCAACTGGTAATGGCAACACTGGAAAGTGTGAGAGGAGCAGAAGGAGTAGTTTTTCATCCCCCAGGCATAGATGGCGATGAAGAGGAGGAGGAAGACTCACCTGTGGTAAGCTCAGACATCACACTCATTAGCAGAGTAATAAATAGTTGCAGCAGTGAGATGCACGCTCCTGTATTTGTTCATTACCAGGTTTTACTGAGTGTTTTAGCCCAGCATGGTGAGGTAGGCCTCTGCTTCTATGACAGTAAGGACTCCTCTTTACACTATATGATAGACACTCCTGACAACTACGAGCTCCGCCTGCTGGCCAGAGGTAAACAATACCTGACACAATCAAACTTTCAATAAAGCAGAAATGACAATTGTGTGTATGAACCAACACATGTGCTAACAATACATTTACATTACATTTTTCTGTTGTCTAGTCATCCAAGAGGTTAGTCCCCATGTAATAATTACCAGTGCAAAGCAGGAGCGCTGCATGGTGCGATTCCTGCAACAACTTGGTGAGTTCTGGGAGACAAAAATTATCTTAGCAAGGGGGAGAGGAGCATAAAAATGTTACAGAAAGTTTTGTTGTGATATGGTAGGAGTAGAGTGGTTTCTGGGTCAAGAGAATGAAATGAGATTAGAGCTGCGAGACAGTGCAGTCAGCTAGTGCGATAACAGAGAGGGGCAATTGTATAACTATTGTGCAAAGCTTTTGAAGGCAACAACCACGATTTTTTTTCCAACCTCTGTTGTATCGCAGGTTCAAACCCAGACTACAGACCAGAGGTGGTGACTTATCCATATGTTGACTTTGGTAAACAGACACCCATATACAAATATCCTCATTCATTTTTAGGCAGGATTTCTGCATTAAATTTGCATCGTTTTCCACAATGAACAGATTGATTCTGAGTCCATCTTCAATGTTGCAGGTCTTGAAGTCGGTAAGCAGAGGCTACTTTCTGCCCATCTGCCTTTCCTTTCTGCCTCCATTTCAGAAAGGGACAAAATGTCGTACCTCACCTCCTGTATCTCCTTTGACTCTCCCCTGATGGTGAGCCAGCTGTCTTCATATAATCTTATCCATCAGTTCATCGCTGTGCAGGAGGTGATCATATGTGTTCACGTGTGTGTGTGTGTGTGTGTGTGTGTGTGTGTGTGTGTGTGTGTGTGTGTACGTTGGATAGCTTAGGGCAGTGGGTGCTCTGCTGAAATGTCTGGACAGGAGGAGAGTGGGAGTGGAGCTGGAAGACAGCAGTGTTGGAGTTCCGATCCTACAGTTCCACGCCTACACACTGTAAGACACACATCAATGAAGCTTTGCACAGACACACACACACACACACACACACACACACACACACATAAGACCGTGATTACAGATTTTCCATAATGAGTTTTGACAATAAAGAGTGATTTTTTACTGTTCTGTGTTTAGCTACACAGGTTTTAGACTGTCAAACAGGCAGCAGTGGCATGCATTTGTGGCATGTGCAGTTATTGTATTACATTTCTCTGTTCTTTCCATTTCTCTGCCTCTCTGTATTACCAGCAAACCCTATCTGTCTTAAGTGATGCAAAAACTTTCAGGAATGAAAAATGTTACCTTCTGAAATGACCATTATTTCTTTCCAATATAGTAAAGGTGTTGTTTGCATTGACCGAGACACCTACAGGTAAGAGCGTTCTATCACAGTCTCACACATTACATAAATGACCTTTTTCCAATACATGTCCCTTAAAGCTGACACTGATCTCTTAAATCAGTATTCTTTCTTCCACAACTAAAACCTACATTGCATCTGTTTGGCACTTTTTAATTTGACTATTTCCTGTAAAAGAAGACTTGTTTTCCTCAGAGCTTTCATTTTTCTTTCCTGCTCTAAGTTTATATATTTCTTGACTCAAGCTCTGTGTTATGTATTTGCTTCCTTTTTGCTGTAGTTTTAATTTGTTATTATGGTTTGATATCCATTGTGATAAGCACTGCATTTCTGTACATACATACATACATAAATAAATATTATGTTTTGAATTGTATAAAATATGGTATTTAAATTAGATGTATTATTAGGTGAAGCAAACAAAACATAGAAAGAGCCAATGGATGTTTGACAGATCACTTTCAATGTTGTATTTGTTCCAGTGTACTGCAGATCTTCAAATCAGAACTTCACCCATCAGTGTACAAGCTCCACTCTGGTGAAAAGGAAGGACTTAGTCTCTATGGTATGCAGCTCTGAAGGTAGCAGTTCAGGACATTATGACTCTGGTATCTTATGGTGTTTACGTGAACCTTTTGTTATTGTGTGTCGCAGGCATACTGAACCGCTGCAGGTGCAAGTTTGGCTCCAGACTGCTACGGTGAGCAGCAAAAAATAATCATGAGGCTCCTTCACCAAAGAAAATACTCAGCTTTTATTATTTATTTATTTATTTATTTTAACTATCTAGTTAAAATGATCATGTACAACAATTAATGACTTTCTAAAACTTGATTTATTATTAGGAACACTAGGGGCAGTAGAAACTAACAAGGCCACAAAAAGTTTTTGTCATACCTTTACAAATGTACACTTACTGCTGTTTTGGATCCAGGCAGCAGATTTGTGTTTGACACAGGTGTGATGAGTGTGTCTGCTTTTCCAACATAATTCATCATCTGTTTTTGGTACCGTAACAAACAATATTGTAGTGATTTTAATTCCATGGTATGATTATTGTGTGAATGTACATTCATGTAATTCTGCCATTTTTCTTTTCTTTACATTATTTTTTGCGTATAAACATCTAGTTAATTCTCGTAACTCTAGTTATTCACACAGACTGGAAGATGTAAAGGTTTGCTAGTTTGTACTACTATTTGCTTTGATGTCCCCTCTTCTCTCAGCCAGTGGTTCCTCCGGCCAACACAGGACCCGGCTGTGTTACTCAGGAGACAGGAAGTGATACGTTTCTTCACGTCACCACAGAACTCCGATGCCCTGAGCACCCTGCAGTCCTCGCTACGCAACATCAGTAACATACCGGTAACAACAACTCTGACCAATGACCTGCTTTTCTCCACATCCACTGCCTGCTGTGTCACCACCTGAACATAGAATTTTTAAAGACTGTGTGTGTGTGTGTGTGTGTGTGTGTGTGTGTGTGTGTTAGACTCTTCTGCGTAGGATGTCTCTCTCTCACACCAAAATGACCAATTGGCAGAGTCTCTACAAGGTTGGAGCTACAGTATTACTATATACTCCTTATCCACGAGACAGGTTCTGTTAAATGTGTACAAAATGTTGCTCCTGTGTGTGTTTGTCAGACCGTGTGCAGTGCAGTCTGTATCAGGGACACAGTGCGACGACTGCCTCAGTCCATTCAGCTCTTTCGTGATATCAGTGAAGGGTTCTCTGATGACCTCCACTATATTGCCTCCCTCATCAGCCGAGTTGTGAGACACACACATTAATACACAGCTGCAAATCTGAGAAGTCTGCTGGCTTTTGTCCACATGCTCAGTTGTTCGTTGGGATTTTAACTCCTTCTCTGAATTGGACATGAAGGTGGATTTTGAAGCCAGTATAGCTGAGAATCATTTCACCATCAAACCAAACGTGGACCCAGCAATTGATGAAAGTAAGCCCTCCATAGTGGATTCAAAACTGGAACAGTTTGTAAAACATGTTATATAATAGCTTGAAAAGTCTGATTGGAAATCTCCTTATGTTATGAGTCTGTATTGGTAAATTTATATGGTGGTTGATTCAAAGTCTTAGTAATGCTTCTTCCCTCTGGCAGAGAAGAGGAGGATGATGGGGTTGTCAGACTTCCTGACAGATGTTGCCAGAAGAGAGGTGGAACACCTTGATGCTCGCATTCCCTCCTGCTGCATCATCTATATCCCTCTGGTCTGAGCATTATGTCTACTCAGCTACCGGCTTATATATGTCTTTCCAATAACATATAACATTTTTTATTTACTCATCTTGCTTGCACCCACATGTACTGTACTGATGGTGGGATTCATAATATCAGATATAAGCAAAACAGTTCCTCTGGAGCACCACATATATCAGTGCTCATATATCATTGTTTAATCTCATTACAGATTGGATTTCTGCTCCGTATCCCTCGCCTGACCAGCATGGTGGACAGAGAGGATTTTGAGATTGAGGGGCTTGATTTTATGGTTTGTTCATGAGCTTGTCCACATTTTATTTTTGTTTGGCTGATTGGTGTTTATTTGCTCATGTGCTCTGCCTTTTTCTACGTGGGCTAGTTTCTATCAGAGGACCATCTGCACTACCGCAGCCAGAGAACCAAGGAGCTAGATGACCTCCTAGGAGACTTATACTGTGACATTAGAGGTCTTTTACCTTCTTAGTAGTAAACAACTTTTACGTGATAGCTGTGTACCTGAAATAGAAATTACCACAACCACTGAAGGCTCTCCTGGTATGCTTCCTGTTTCCCCAGACATGGAGACGGCAGTGATGACACAGTTGCAGAACACAGTCCTCGAGAGGAGTGCCTCACTGTACAAGGTTGGTATGCATCACTATGCACTTCCAGGTCCCAGTGTTTAAAACATGACTCCCACTCTGCTAAAATGATTGTTGGCATGAAAATAACTGTTGTGTGTGTAGGTGGAGTTTGTTTTGATTAGCTATCAGTGTTTCCTTGGGTTATGTTGTACATGTTGATTATGAAACAGCTCCGGATGGTCCTGAAGGTATTTTCAAGTGCTGTGATATTTGTCTCCTGATAGATGACTGTGCTGCTGTTTCATGCTGTGATTACAAATTTTATTGTTATTTTGTTAGGACAGAATGAGCACTGAGGTTAGATGAATAATTATTGTGTTTACAGTATTGTAGCTGTGGTTAAGATTTGCTAGCTATTAGTCAGACTTGGCAATTAAATGAACATAAAATAAACAATGAGCTTTACTGAAAAACAGACTTGCTGCATTTCAAGCTTATTAAGCTTTATTAAAGTGATTCTCAACCCAGAATCTCTGTTTTGGATTCCCATAACAGATATCGAAACAGCCAAAGAAAAATCTCATTTTGCTCCTACAACATAATCCACTTCCTTGTTGTCCGTCTGTGTGCTCAGTATGTTCCAAGTACTTATATTTTCCACCAAAATGTGGAAAAATACACAGGTTCTGTCTCAATTCACATGTACAACCCAGTTTAGCTCCAGGTTTGTTAACACAAGAGCTCCTGCTTGCTGCTTTCTCATTGGTCAAAACTGCTCTGTTCAGGACAGTCAGTATGTTTAATGTGTGTGTTGTGTAGGTTCTGGATCTCATTGCTGAGCTGGACTGTTTGATGGCTATGAGCAGCACCTCCCAAGAGTACGGCTACACCTCACCCAAGCTAGCCAGCCACAGGAGGATAACAATCACACAGGGCAGGTAGGCACTCATAAACTAGATGGAAACCACTATCCAGATACTCCAGTTGATGTTGTGATGTAATGGAAAGCGTTGTGCCATGCAAGCTAATCTAACATCAGTCTGATTACTAATCACATACATAGTACATACACAAACAGGCATGTGTAACACAAAGCAGAAGTTGCATTTGATTGGAGAATGCAGTACAGTTTTTCGATTTTCTAGGCACCCGCTGTTAGAGTTGTGCTCTCCAGTGTTCGTGGCCAACTCCTTCCAGAGCTCAGAGACGCAGGGCAGAGTCAAGATCATCAGCGGCCCCAACTCATCTGGGAAGAGCATCTACCTAAAACAGGTGGGAGAGTCAGGAAAAGCTCACTGTTCCTAACAATTACATACAAGTTTGATCTTGACTAGTTCGATTCTACTCAACCTTTTGTGGCACTTTGCCCAGTAACACTGTTTTGACATGTCTGTTTCTGTATGTGACCTAGTGTGTACATAATCAGTGTTCTGTTTACTTGAAATTTGCTTGTCATTGATGTTTGGTATGTTTGAGGTCAGACATGCTTTTTTCTTTGTTTTTTGTTTTTTGCTGTAGCCAGAGAAAAGCTGTGTTCAGGCAAGCAGCTACAACAAAACTAATAGAGGAGCAAAGCTATACAAGTGGGAGACAAACATTCTGCATAATTGCACATAGTTTATCTTCAACATCTGTTTATTCAGCACTGGTAGTTGCACTACAGATGCTATTTATCTCAGAATTCTGATAAATGAGGACAGCTGTCTGAATGTACAAGATTTATATTTTCTTTTCCAAACAATTTACTTACATAGCTTGAAGCTAGATTTTTTTTTTACCTCCACGCTGCTATTGCGAATCACTTATTGTGTACTTGTCATTTAACCCTGACAACTTGTAACATGCTTTCTGATTTGACTTTGGCAGGTGGGTCTGATTGTGTTCATGGCTCTGATTGGCTCAGACGTGCCCGCCAAGGAGGCAGAGATCGGTCTGGTGGACGGGATCTTTACCCGCATGCAGAGCAGAGAGTCTGTGTCTGTGGGCCTCAGCACCTTCATGATAGACCTCAACCAGGTACCTAACTCTCTCTCACACACACACACACACACACACACACACACACACACACACACACACTTCTTGCTTACAAGCGACTATGTATGTATTTCAGCGTGTGTGGGTGTGGAAATAAAAGATATGAACTTCCAGCACTATTGCCCTCCAGCTTTACTCCCACTCTCCACCTGTCAAGACATTTTTAAAATGCAACTACTGCCTACGGCCATAACACACACAGACAAACACGCACAATGTGTGGTATAACAGTTTGTGTCTCTATTCTCCAGATGGCCCAGGCTCTCAACAGCAGTACTGGCAACTCATTAGTTCTCATCGATGAATTTGGAAAAGGAACTAACACAGTGAGTAGAACTTGTTCCAGCGCTTTGTAAATTAGATACATATGTATACACATAACAAGGACACACAGTGTCACTGATGTGAAGCGCCTGAAACCATCCCAGCCAATATTTTCCAGTTTAGAGCTGCAGCACGAACAGACCTCCAGTTCAGCCCAACATGTGCTGCCTATCAGCAACAAAATAGCAGCAGCTGTTTAGAGCTGCAGATATGGAGGTGCTGATGTGCGCCAGCTACAGGCAAGAAAAGAAATAATGCAACCCGTGCAACCTGCAGGCAACAACAGCAGTTTTTCAGTAGCTGCTGTGTGTGTGTTTTACAATTTATATTTCAGTTTTGGGAACTGCAGCATATTTTGTGCTGGATACTTGGAAATATACAGACTTCACAGTGCTCTGAGTATCATTATGTTCTCGGTCCTCCATCACTGTCTGCCATGTTACTCTGGAGAGGGAAGGAGGAGGTCCAAACCAATTTGATTTGTCTAAAGGAGAAATAGAGGTGTGGGATGCTGGGGCCAGAAACAATAAAAGAAAATTACCAGTGTAAGTTGAATAAGTCCCATCTTAGCATGATTCATAGATGTTAATGACAAAAGTTTTAAGCAGTTATAATTGATAATTTCACATTTATAATGAACACACAGATCCATATCACTACCATTCAGCTTACCACAGCTGTATGGTGAGTTTCAGCTCATTATTTAGCTGTTCAGCTGTTCCCAACCTTACTGTTTTGGTTCACTCTTATTAGCCTCAGCAGACAGTTGTTTTCAGCTAAAAATCCACTGAACACTACCTGCTCAGCACCAAATGACAGACGGACACATTTAGCAACTAGCTGGTGAACATAATGGAGCATTTAGCAGCTAAAGAGCCAGATATTTCCCTCAGGAGATGGGAAAGACTAGAAATGGAGCAAAAAGTATGTTAATACTGAACTTACATTTGCCAGGTGGCCAGAAACACAACTCCAGCTGAATGATAATGTTGCTGAGTGTGGAAATAAGCAGCTGTTTGCTAACAAGTTCACTATGTCAACTTAAAAGGTACAACATATAGTGTTTTACAACCACAAGCTGAACTGTGTTTCTGTTGTCTGAGCATTTACAGTAAAACCTGCTTTAGTATGCTTTAAGTGTGACACAGACACACATGCAAAATCTTTCCTGACATAAAAACTAATGAATGAATAAAGATATTGCGGCTATAACCCACTCATCTCTTACCTGGAGGTGGTGCATGTTTTAAAATTGAAGCAGCTATTGCTGTCCTTGCCTGTAGGTGGATGCATCTACCATATAACAACAAGGCATGGCTCTATTGTCATTCCTCTCTGCCTTTCCCAACATTAATTGGTTTATTTGTGACACTAACTCAGTCTCAGGCTATCATGGGTTTGTCCAATGAGCTTAGCCTGAATTAAACCTGAAGGGCTTTGCCAATAGCAGCTTCATTTGTGCTCAGAAATGTAGCCAACTGTATAATGTTCTCCTTCAGGTGGATGGACTTTCCCTGCTAGCTGCATCGATCTCTCACTGGCTGAGAAAAGCTCCGGTGGATGTACCTCATGTCCTGCTAGCTACTAACTTCCACAGTTTGATGCACCAGGGCCTACTACCCTCCTCTGGCCTGCTGTCTCTTCTGGTACTGAGAGATACTCTTCTGAACTTTCACAATGACAACATTTAGCCTGAAGCATTTTGGGAACTTCCAGTGAGGTTTCATGATGGGAAACTAATGAACTGCAGAACATTTTGACGGCAATACTTGTAAATGAGATTACACTCCACATTTGTTTTACCTCCTTAGATTTTTACTTTTTAAGTATGTGATTTTTGTGTTTATGTGGTTGTGTGTTTGTGTGTGTGCTTGTTAGACTCTAGAGACAGCAGTGGATGGGGATGAGTTGGTGTTTCTGTACCAACTGAAGGAAGGGATCTGCCAGTCCAGCTATGCTGCCAACATAGCTACACTGGCAGGACTGCCAATCAGCCTTGTACAGAGAGGAGTGGAGGTAAACATACACACATAGATACACACCCAAATACACAGCACAAGCATGCTGACATTGACTGTCTGTTTGTGTGTGTGTCTTTGGTCAGGTGTCTGAACTGTACAAGACAGGAAGATCCATCAAACGCATTGACAGAGCATCATCGGATGAGCATGCAAACAGGTTTGTTGAAGTCCAGCTACACAGAACAACAATGAAAACCAACACAAGAGAGCAGTGTATGTGAAACAGACTGTGACCGACAGGTGCAGCTCTGTGGTGGTGAAGTTCCTGAGCCTGGACCTGGAGGACCAGGATTTGGACCTTCAACATTTCATGAAAGAGGAGATCCTGCCCTCTGCTGGGGAGTTGTTGAACTGCAGGTGAACGGCTCTGTTGACAGGTTGTTCATTCACTGTTTTCAGTTGGCTTTGGGCGAGGGCAAGCTTTCACTAATGTTCCACCTGCAGGCTGGATACATTTATAGATACATTTACAGATATACAAAAATAATTATTTTACAGTATGACTGAAACATTTAAAGCTTATTTTAACCTCCTGCTATAATTGTCTAAGTAGTGTTTTCTAATTCAGTAGTCTATTGGACAGTACAAAAATTCTTTAAAGCTGGTGATTTTTCTTCACCATGTGGTTGAAGTCCTTTATGCATCTCTTCACAGTCTTTTTCTTTTTGTCTTGACAACCTAAATAAATGCAAGTTGTCTACTATGATCCTGTTGAGGCTTCAGTGAGGTGCCAGGTGGTTAGGACAGCCACAGTGAGATACGAAAGTGTGGTGATCTGAAGTTTGTGCGCCGAGTTGCAGAAGGGAGTGTCACAGCAGTGTTTGGTCATGGCGAAGATGGTCTTGTTTGAGAAGAGCTCCACCGAGGTCTCTGTGCCGCACTCCTCTGCCCTCACACAACCCAGAGTCTTAATGTCCAGAGCATGGCCTGGGGAGACAAGTATTCAGTATAACAGCTCTAAGCAAATTATACTAAAATAGATTTTCTAAGTTTACACCCACTGATGTTTAAATGTGAATTAATACACACACTAACAAAAAATACTGTCTCGTGCAACACACCTGCTTTCCCTCGGCCCGTGTAGCAGCGCTCTCCGAGGCTGCAGTTGGTTTTGGTGGTATAGCAGGCGTCCCAGAAGCCCAGGTCACAACGGAAACACTCCAGAAACTCCTCCTCTTCCTCAAATCCCACTGACTCCATGAGCTGCTCCTCATCCTCACCCGAGCCTAAGGAACACCACAGTAAGAGGACAGTTTGATACAATGGAGGTTTACAGGCAGAACAAAGGTGACAGTGTCTTACAATGAGATAATGTTAAAGTTACCGATTTTGTTATTGTCACTGAAAGCTAAAGTTGAATTACATCCTGTATATTAAGTAAAAATGACAAACTTTTTAAAAATGTTACTTAACCTTTTTTTAACCAGACTTCAAATCTCCCATTGAGATTGGAAGCTTCCTTTGCTAGAAATACCAGACAAAGGTGGCAGGAAGTTGCAGACAAAAAAAGACAAATACGTTAAGAACAGAGAGTATACATTTAACATCTCAGATGTCAGATTAATGGATGAGAGGCTTTGGATTATTCAGATTTTGAGCCGTTTACGTAATAGCTTTTTGGAAACACTTATTATTCAGAGGGTGCTGAATGTGTGAAGCATTGGACCGCTGTTGAAGGACACCAAGCCAAACTGATGAGCCACATTCTGCCGAGCAGCACGTAAGCATCTCAGAAGTATTTTGTTTATTCTGCAGCAGTCTGGAATTTGTTTCTTCGAGTGGATGACTTGTGTTATTCAGGGAGTGCTCCAAGTCTTCGGGCTGCATCATGTTTTTATTAAAGAGACAGATACTGGGATTAATAGAAAGAACTGGCTGCAGAATGTAGTGGGACAAACCCTCAGTTACTCCCACCATGCAAAGAGCCTTCTTCCTAAAATGAGTGATTTATGGACAGTGTGAAATGAAGGCGACAGAACAAAAGGTTTTCTAATTGTTAATCAAATATGGCTGAAATTCCCTTTAAAGTTCATTATAAACTCATTGTTACTAGGCCATTTTATATTCAAATAACTGTATTTGAGCAGAAATACATGTGACCATCCTGTCTGTTTTGGATGACAGCATCTCTTCCTGAGATTTGTGCTTTGAATTCATTGTCAGAGCACATCCAGTTGCAAAATGGCTGGCCTCAGTGCTGCAGTAGGCTGCTGCTGCTGCTGGAGAAGGATTAATCTCCTCTGGGCCATAAGATGAGTTTCAGGAAGACTTACAATCCTTATCCCTTCTCATCTCGTTAGCTTGTGCTAGCTCAGGTGAACTTGCACAAAAAGGGGGGAGTAGAGACTTACTAAAGCTATACTCAGTTGCCAGTTTATTAGGTACACCAGGCCAGTGCAGTCTAAAACAATAGACCTGCAATACATCCTGGCCTCATGAAGGTTATCATGTTCAGTATTTGTGGAAACTGTGTGGACTTCTAGAAGAACGTTGTTGTGGTGCTAACTGTGTTTCTATTACTTTCTTCACCCCACTTATATCAGTGAGGGTAGTTTAAACTAAAGCCTCCAAAATGACCATTAAGTTGAATTAACACCTCTTTCCAAACAGTTTGCAACATTATAACCTTCATTAAGTTTGGATTTATTGCAGAGCTGCGGCGCTTAATTGACTAGTGGACTGACACAAAATGTATTGGCAACTACCCTGACAGGCGGTAAATTTGATGCTTTGATTTGCTGCTTTTGCATCTTATCTTCCAGTAAATGTCATCATTTCAGACCAAACTAGATATAAAAAGATGTCACCTTGGACTTGGGATGGACATTTTTCAGGTGTTTTTTCTGGTGTTTTACAGACCTAACAATAATAGATTAATCAAGAACATAAACTTCAGATTAATCAATAATAAAAATAATCTAATAATAACTACAGGGCTATTGGATTATACAGTAGAGAAAAAATAGGCTCTGTTGATATTTCACAGATAAAGTAGGCTGTTCATTTGCTATGAAGTTATATATAGTACATGTATTTATATATCAATTAATATTAATATCAATCAATCAAATCTGAGTAATTAGACAATTCACAGCTTTCTGAATACGACAAGAATCTATAGCTTGTGGTAAAGATTCTTTATGCCCAGCTGTTGCTCTTTAAGGGGTAAAACATAAAACTTCTAGAAGCAGCAATACTGTAGAACAGAAGAAGCTGTTCGTCTACACCTATAAACCTACGTCACCTTACCTTGAGCAGGTGTGAGCATCATGATGGCAAAAACACAGAGTATTAGTCCTTTCATTTTGAGCGGGACACTTCTTCCATTGACTGCACCATGAGGACTGCTGAGGAGACCGGAAGCAGGGCTAAAATTGGATTAGTCAGGAATGCACCTGCTATTTGTCCTGCACCGATCACAGCTGCTGAAAGGCTGCAGATGATCAAACAGTAGGTTTTTTTTTTTCCTTGGGGGGGGGGGGGGGGGGGGGGGGGGGGGGCAGCTGCAGATTACAAACCTCACCTGGTTTGTTAGGTCTGTGAGCGAGGAGGGTGGGATGTGGATTTTAGAAGGATTTTATGTCTCCTTTAATGTCAGAAAATGTCATTTGGTTTATTAGCCGTTTCAACAAAAGATACAGCGTGAATGTTACACATAAAAACAAGCTGGTAACTCTTTCCTCTGCTCTGATGAAAAACTGAGCGCCAGATGTAGACAAAGGTGGTGGAAAACATTTCTCCATCCAGCTGATGCTTCTCACTTTTTACAAAGACGTCTTAACTGAATCCCTTTTCCTGCTGTAACAGGTGAAGTCTTTGAATAAGAAAAGTTTTTTTTTTTAACTGGCATCTTCAGGCTGGTTGATCCTCAGTCGCTTTCATCTTCTATACCCAAAAATGGTGATCATAGCTTTTCTCTCTCTTAAGGAAGAGAGAAATTGCATGTGTCCTGAGTCAGCGCATGGTTAAGCAGCTTACAGCTTCGCGTACGTCTGCTCAGATATTTATCAACACACACACACACACACACACACACACACACACACACACACACACACACACACACACAGTAAGCTCTCGGAGGAGGGAATTTGATTCAGTTATATTTTCAATGCAGCAAGAAACGTGTGTTGCTGAATTATGTAACAACACTGTGAATTATGCACACTCACACACATATAGACTGATGTACACACGAGAAACCTCAAAGATGGCTTGTACTGCTGCAGTGCAGTTGTTGCATGTACATAAAGATATTGAACTTCCCATTGGTCACTTTAGTGTCAGATTCAAAGAGATTTCACGTCTGAATTTAGTCTGAACAGGATTAAACTCCATACGCGACATGTGTACATAGGTTACTTGATTAATCGTTTGGTCGTTATGTTAACAAACAATGACTCAAATGTGAAGATTTGTTGCTTTTCTTTGTTTTAGATGATAGGAAACTTAGTATCTTTGAGTTTCCCTGTGTTGTTTGGACAGAACAAGCAATCTGAAGCAATTTAAAGACATATGATGACATATTTCACTCTTTTTTTAACAACTTTGTGATCACTTTGGAGGATGTCCTATGTGGTGCTGTTTCAGTGTAATACAGAGAGGTGTTTGTGTTATTTAGCCTACCCTCATTGATATAGATGTGGAGGATGCCATACAGTTAAACAGCACTTCAGCCAACTGCAGCCTCCAGGACGATCAAAAAGTTGTTAAATCACCTCTAAAACATTAAAACCTTCATGAAGGTAGATATTATTGCAGGACTGTCGTATGAGACTGCACCACTTTTAGCTCGGCATAACTAATACACTGGAAATTGAGTGTAGGCAAACAGATCTGACACTAATCAAGAAATGAATCTGCAAATTCATAAAAATGATCTTTGGTTGCAGCCCTACAACCCAGCATTTTGCCCTCTAAACGTAAAAACAGTCGGAGCATCTCACACTGAGGAGGACTCGTGTCTGTGAGAGTGCAGAGAGCTGCTTTTCTGAGCGATTAGTGGAAGCAGGCTGCAGGCAGCTTGTTGCAAGATTCACTCACATCTCCCCAACTCATCCCTGCTATTGAAAGATACATCCAGCATCTTAAAACAGCATACTGTACCTACACAGAGCCCTCTACGGAGCCTCTGTGTGTGTGTGTGTGCGGGTATGTGTGTGAGAGAGAGATGGGTGGTGTTTTTAGTGAGTGAAATGTGTGGCTGCAAATTACTGTACACTTCAGTCTCAGTCGTCATCTGGATGGCAGGATCCCAGCATGGGCCCAAACAACAAGGAAATACTCTGCAGTCCTAAAGCACCTATAAAAACCTTCAGACTGATCCCCTGTGTAATTAGAGGCAGGAGGAGAAAATGCTGGCGATAATTAAAATCCTACCCCCTTACCTCTCTGCCTGTTGCTCCACTGTTGCTTAATTGGACCCGATAACATTTTACTCTGCATTGTTTTGCTCTATTTTCTGTTTTGGCTGTTTCACAGAAGCCAAGGATCGAGATGGAGGCTGGAGTATTTGAATAAAGCGTAGGAATCAGATGATGAAGAGAGAGGAGATGAAAGGTCGGGATGGTGGGAGGGTGAGGCTTCAGCTACACGACTCACAGGGCCGCTTTTCTCAGTTAAGCTGCGTCAGGAATAACAGCCTCACTAGATTTTGCTTTTTTTTTTTTTTGGAAGTCATTGCTCTTTTCTTTGTATCCACCATCTGATTGAAATTCTTTAAGATCTCGCCTCACCACACTTGAGAAAAGAGAAAAAACTGAGCAGCTGACACTGAATTTAAAAAAAAAAATGAATTGCAGTAAAAAAAAAACTTGAGTCCACACTTATATGCGTACAGAGCACCAGCTGGTATTTATAGCATGGCTGTAGGTGTGAGCGGATTGTGGCCTTACATGCTTCTCTTGTTTATACCGAGAAACAATTTCCTCAGATAAAGAGTAGATTACAGTATGTGTGAGATTAGATAAAAACTCATTTGAGACCCAATCTGGCTCATCCTCTTAACCAAACCTCTCCAGCAAGTAAATGTTTACGCTGTGTCTCTGCAGAGGGGATGTGTGTGTCAGAGAGAGAGAGAGAGAGAGAGGGGGGGAGGGAGTGTGTGTGTCCATCTCCCGGTATGGCACCCCAAGAAGTTTTCAGCAATCCTCCTCGCGTCCTAATATGGTCAAACAAGCAGTGGCTTTTGGGATTTTGGGCATGGGTGAGTTCAAAGACAACAAGATGGCGAGTTGACATCAAACAGCATAGCTCCGATCTTTCAAACGTGGGTGAGTCAGAGAACGATGTAGGACAAAAACACCCTTCACAGACAGTGACTCAGAGCCACTGCGCCACTTGGAGGCACTAAAACATACCAACAAACATTTCATCTGTTTATTGAGGAATGCATAGTCTTGTCTTTCGAGTGTGTCTGCACGTGAAACGTTCAGATGTATCTCATCATGCATATTTTATGAGACAGTAGAATTTGAACCGGCGGGGGGGTTCAGTGTTGAGGTTGCAGAGGAGAGCCTGTCCGTATGTTGAAGTTGATCTCACTGGAGTTGCAAGAGTCTGAGTAGACGGAAGAGCGAGAGATGGACGGGCAGGGGGAGGGAGGGTGAGGCGTTGGCTCCTGGTGGTGCAGAACTCTAGCCAGCAGGGTCGATGTTCCCTCCTTCTCCTCCTCCTCCTTATCCCTACCTCCTGCGTCCGAAGGAGGCGGCGGTGGCGGTCTGCTGCTGATGTTGTGTCTGTTCCTTTGAGGCGGAGGAAGAGGAGGACCACAGTTCTGGTTTGAGAGGGGGAGCGTGTGGGCCGGAGTGGCCCAGCATCCCTGCTCTCCGTCTTTAAACTCCCACTTGTCCTGGCAGCTGAAGCTGGGCTGCTCCTGTGAATCCTCCCATCCGTTTCCCCCCTTCAGATCCTCAAGGTCATCGGGTGTCTCTCGTCTGAGCACCTCCAGGTCCCGGTTCTCGTACAGCAGCGTGGCGGCGCAGATGAAGATGAACAAACCCACTCCCATGACCACAGGCCCGGCCAGTTTCATCCTCTCAACGTGGGTGCTGCCTCGGCCGCCCACGGGCTTCGGTGCTGCGGCTACATATCCCGCCACCGCAACAGACATCCCCACCACAACCACCACAACGCCCAGCATTAGCCAGACGCCTGGGGCAGAGCGCAGGTGCAGTTTGGTTTGGAGACTTTTTCCTTTCCTCAGGTGTCTGTGGCATGCTGGGAGGCAAACGGGTAATGACTGGGTAGAGTGGGAGGAGGCGGGGCTGCAGACGGGACTGGTTGCTGTCATCCTCTGGCTTCAGGCTGAACAGGGAAGAAGACACAGAAAAGGGGAAAAAGAGGAGAAATACAAGAATTAAACTGGAAAGTGTTGCATGCAGCATCAGAGGAAGAGCTCTGGGGGTGCTGGAGAGAAGATAGTTTACTCTGCATTGCACTCAACAGGAAATAGCTGCTTTAATAAGACATGTGGCCGAGTTAATGAGATGCCAACTCTTCTGCAGCTCCTCCAGTGTCTCTGTGGATCCACGCAGAGACACTACAGCGAGTCAACCCTGCAGCAGCCTCTCTGAACCCGCACGAAACTGTCCCTCAAACACTCATTCATCAACAGGGGAAGAAAAACCACTGACCCTTTTCAGGACCTTGTGATTTCACTTCACCATCTCGCTGCAGCCGTGAAACTGGAGTCACATTAACTCGGTACTTGCTCCAACTGAACTCGTGATATAATTTCCCCCGAGGCAAGTGAACACAACGGGTGATTCAACAGGACGCAAACGAAGATGATACAGAGCCCATCAAGTCCTGTTTCATAAGTGCTTCTGCGCATTGCATGTTTAATGTTGAATTTTAATTCACGGCTCGACAGCACTGTTTCTGACCACACTAATTCACCGCCGTTAAGCGTCCGGATACTTGAACGCATTCCAGATAGAAATCGGGTACTTGCCTTGTCTTGGACGTAGATCCGAAACAGAAACTGGCCCCTCGGCATTATCAAAAGAAATAAGCCTGAGTTGCGTGCGTTATTCCTCCCACTCCTCCGTGTGTCTTCTCCGCCACTTTGATTCGCTTTTAAATCCACACTTTCACCTAATTCCTCCTCAGATCGGGACGTTTTTCCTGCTCGGCTTTACTGTGTGAGGCAGCGGGCGCCGCGGAGCCGAAATGAGGCTTTTATAGTAAATAACAGTGAGTGAAAGTGGTGCAAAGCTGCTCTGCCTCTCCGGCTCCTCACTGCTGGTGCGCCTCTGCAGCCTGTGTTTTCATTTGCCTCTGTGTGGAGAGGAGGGGTCGTGGGAATCTGTGGCTGGTCCAGGCCAGTCCCACGGTGAGCCCAGTTATTCTTAGTGACCACCAGTCATCAAATGATGCCGCCTTCCTCCATCAGAAACGTCAAAAAATGTACACAGAAAATGTAAATTACACCTTTTACTCAAAGGGCCACACTAGTGTGTTTTCAAGGTATATATCTTCTGCAGCACAGTACCTGCACACTTCACGTTTTTGCTGCCTGTCTGTCAAACACATGATTTGTAGTCTTAGACTTGTGGATGATTTATTTCCTTCTGTCCCAGGCGGCCATTAAGGTTTCCATTTAATTCTGTATGGTATGAAAATCAATAAGCTGTAGCTTGAATTTTGCTTAAAGGGGAACGCCACTGATTTTACACATCCAAGTCTTTTTACAGGTTTTGCGGAAGGCTATTGCACGTTTTTTGGTTTTTTTGTTTGTTTGTTTGTTTGTTTTTAAAGAAAAATCATATAAAGCCCTCTGTGGCTCCAGAGGGAGCTGGGTAAAGTTTGGTCAATTGCCTCAAGTGATGTCACTTGAGTCGGTGTCAGCTGGGCCTGAAGATTACAATTCAGATTTTGTTTTTAAACTGTGAGTCTGACAACGTTACAGGTGTGCAATGCTAAATGAGTGGAGTTAGTGTTATTTACATTATTGTACTACATATTTTCATCTGTACTACATCCAGGCTCACATTACAAACAGATACAGGTCAACAGGTATGACTCATATGCAACGAGCAAAGAGCAGGTGCTGCCAATTCACGGAGTGGTTTTAGGTTAAGCTGTGTTGTGTTCCATGCAGATTTGGCCCCCATAGCACACTGGTTTGTGGTTGAGTTTTGCCTATTTGCAGATAGGTCTTGTATGAACAAGCCAGTTATTCTTTGAGGGTTGCCACCACATTGCAACATGTGGTCTGAGAAACTTCTTTAACTTTCCAGAAAATGTGAGTTACAACACTTTAATTGGCCTCATTTTTATGTTTAGAGCCATTTACTTTAACATAAAATACAACCACACTTTTCTACGACTATATGCCTGGGTGCGCTGATGCTACCTTTAGCTTAGCATACCTTAGCTCTCCATGATAATATTTCTGAGGTGAAAAATTCATATAGCATATACTGTTTTAAAGGTTTATGATGTAAGAACACCACAGTGTAAAAGTACTTGCAAATAAAACACAGACAAGATGTCCTTAAACTGCTCTCTGAAATTGTAACAGCTGCAGAATTCACATGTCAACAGATCGACTTCAGCACAAATGAACAAACTTAATCTGCTGTTGAAGACAGGTGAAAGGTCTGGACAAAGCTAGTAAGGTGTCCTGGAGTTAGGATTGTTTTTCAAGCTACCAGTGGTGGAAGAAGTACTCAGATACCCATTACAAGTAAAAGTACAGAAGAATTATCAGCAAAATCTTAAGTATCAAAATTACTTAAAATATCCCATGTGAGTGATTATTATATGACATTATTAATTAATACTGATGTCTGACTGGGCACGGAGCATTTTACTACTGGAATTACTTTATAGTAGAGAGGCTGGTCCCTCCAGAGGGTCACGTACCTAGGAAGGATAAAAAGGAACTAAAAAAGCAAAGTTCTGCTACATAAATTTGTGTTTATATTTTGGAATTTTCTCTAGTTTTTGCTTTTTTTGTGAAATGTTGACTTATTTTACCTCTTTGGCCTTCATGGTTAATTAAATGAAACCATCTAAGGAGGTGGAGGGGAAATCACTCTTTGCTTACTGCTAACAACTCCTACATCTGAAAACTGATGAGGACCCTCAACCAGATACTTCTTTTGTCTTTCAGGTCAAAAAGGTCGGTCACAGCTGGTTTAATGTTAAATAATACTTTGTGTTTTCGAAGTTTGTCATGGTTTTTTATAGGTAACCCAGTCATATGGAAGTTTAATGGAAATGCTGAGACAGTGCTAGTAAATGTCCTCAAAGTGAAATCAGTTAAATTATAACAGCTGTTGAGCTAACATGTCAACAGACCAATTTCCAAGAAAGTGAGGAAACTCCATCCAGCGTTGAAGTCAATGATGTGGCTAAAACCTCTAGTTGTGATTATGTCAAACTACTGGAAATATATTAAGTGGTGTATTTGGGTGAATGTGTTTTCCACCACTGTAAATATGTGAATACAAAAATGTACAGATAAAAACCACAGTTTTAGAATATCTGTATGAGTGTCTGTGTGTGTGGTGAGATGACTGAGGTCAAATGAGGACAGCAGGCAGTGTGCATCTCATTTATTTTCACCCATTCCATCAAACAGCCACAGATACCTCAGAGCCAAAACAGCGTACCATTACCCCTTAAATTAGAATACATAAATAAAAGCTGTTTGCATATAAACAGTTGCTGATGTACACATTCCAAATTGCTGAAGTACACGCTGATTTACAAAGACACAAATCTTTTTCTTTTTTTTTTCCAAATCTATGTATGAATCGAGGCTCGTATTTTTCATTTCACTGTCACAGCGTCCTTCCCTGTGGACAGAAGTCAAGCCTTTGCATAACCAAGCAGGAGTAAACTCTGGTAGGGAGTGAGGACAGTCCATTTGTAGCTGTATACTATTTGCACTGTGAATGATGGAGGTTATCTGAACCAAACAAGATGATCAATATCAGCAAAACAACTAAAAGCTGTTTTTTTTTTAAACATTCATATCCATGTGCCGTTTCCCAAAAAAGCAGATAGAAGAAGAAAAGATCTGGCTCTCTGTCTCGTTCCACCTTAAAAGACTGCAAGTTTCCATGTTTAACATTTAGCCCTTGGCCCTTCTTGTCACAAAACAATCCTCTGACCAGAAAAGCAACACACATGGGCTGGTGGGAAATTACATCCTCATTTCTCAAACACACTTAGTCACATTTGCACACGCACACAAACACACACACAGTTCTAACCATCCCCCATTCAACCTAAGCTTCAGCCAACTCCAATTTAAACAAACTCTCTTGCCTTTGGGCTTGAGGAGTGGCCCACTTTCTCCACCTAGAGGAGAAAGGCAGGACTACATAGTGCTTCTGCTCCACTGGGCTTCACATTTAAAAACCTTTAACGATTGTATTTTGCAGCTTTAAAAAACAAAAATTATCTGTTGCCAAGTAAAAAGCAACAAAGCACAAACACGCTTGTTCCATCTGCTCTGAGCTCAAGCACCATTACAGTTCAAATAATACGGGTAATGCAACAGAATCGTGACGATAAACCCAATTCAAACTGTACAATGTTAAGAAGCATTGAAGGTGCCTGTAGCTTCATTTTTTTAGGATTCAGTAAACAAACACGATATAAATCCAGTAATCCTTGTGGTATTATGTAAAACTTTCCCTCAGGGTTGGCCAGTACTGTCCATCATGGAAAGAGGAGGGAGAGGAGGGGAGATGGACGTTTTTAAAGATGATGGCTTCCTCTGGCTTCTCTCGTGTAGCTGCACTGTTGCAGAGCTCGACAGGCGAAACACATTCTGGCTGATTTTACCAAACGTCTTTAGCTGAGTGTTGATGAAACCGGTAAAGAGCAAGGGAGTCCTCGCCGAGTGGGCTCTTACTCCTCGTCCGCGTTCTTCAACATGAGGATGGAGTTGTAGATTTTCAGGGCGGGTCCTAACTTGATTGACAGGATCTTGACGATGTCTGCCTGGGTGAGCAGCAGGAAGGCCTCGCCATCTATTTGCTAAAGAAAAGAAAAGTTTTGCTTCACATCGATGCACTTACAGACTCTTTTAACTTAAATCAAGATTATTTTAAGAAGAGCTCCTTTTTCCCGTCATCCATTCATTCCTGATAATGGATACCTCATCAGGCATTATTCTTTACTTCATGTACAATGGTAATTTTGAACGATGGATTTGCTGTTTTAACTTTAGGAGGTGATGCAAATCAAAAATGTCTTTAAAAAGAAAATCCCATTTTTCATGGATGTGTTATAATGAAAATATATGCAAATTTTATGAAAATGGAGGAAGCTGCATAAAACTATGCAAAGCAGCAGAGCAAACACTAATAAGACAGCTAAAAAGTCTGGGAAAAAAAAGATTTAATATGCAAAGACGTTTCAGGCACTTTCTCAGTGTGCTTCATTTCAGACACCCGACTACACGCCGCTCACATGGAATTGATTGAAAAACAACTAATTTGAAGACTTCATCCCAAATTATGACATTTTTAGACTAAATGATTAATCTAGCATTTGAAAAGCAATCATTACTAATCATTAATTAAAGTAATAATTAGTTGGATCCTAAGACTTGGTGAGTGTGTCAGCAGGTTGAAGTCGTGGTTGGTGTTGAAGAGCTTACCTCTGTTTTAAATGTAGTGGCATGTTCTTTACATCCTGGGAGTCCTTTGACAAAACTGGCCACCTGATGGACAAAGACAACATGTCAGGCTGTCCAACACAACATGTTTGAATCAGTCAATGTTTATCTACTAATCAAAGTGCCTTGTCTGCCCTTCTTGAACAAGGCACAAAGAGAGTACCGATTCCCTGAATAACAAGAAGCCTTCATGATGCATGGAGTGAATGAAGGGCACGTCTGCTTTTCATGTGTTGGCTCAGTGTGTGTCTGTAAGCATGTCTGACCTCCTCAGCGCTCCAAGTGGCCACTCTTTTGGCAGTCAGCCCCAGGACCTCAGGCAGCAGCTGGCAGTGTTTGTCCCAGCAGAGGGCCACCCGGTGTGGGGGAGAGGCAGAGATGCCAGGGGAAAACACAGACTCGTGGAGGGCCTGCTGGAGAGAGATGGCGTCTGGAGAGGCTGTGGAGAGGAGTCAGCAGTCAGTGCATGTGATATGACTTACACGCCTTATTTTGTCTCATTTCATATTCAAACGCACCTTTACTATCGCCAATCTCCTCTTTGACATAGTGCATTTTCAGGTATTTGGGAACTGGAGCAGTCCTGTAGAGAAGAGAAACATACAAAAGTTCAAAGTTACTCTGTAATACAGGATCATCTGCAGTGAACTTCAGCAGCACAGCTCTGAGTGATGGTTTCAGGGCTGTACCGTTTAGGCCTTGTTCCATTGTGGCTCTGCTCACTGGCTCCACCCGGTGGCTCCGACTGACTGTTGGGTCCTGAACGCTCAGCTTCCACTGTTCCCGGTTTCCTAGCAACAGAGATATCCCGCTCTCAGATACAGACCACTGGATAGAGTTGAATGCAAAACACTGATAGGAGTTCTCTTGGGAGTGTTAATGGCTTTCAGAGTGTCTCTGTGCTGTTTTTGTGGACTGACAGTCTTGTGCGTGTTCAGCAGCAAACCTGTTCTGGGAGTCTTCAGCTCCTTCTGGCTGGTCTGCCGTCGAGGAGTTCTGTGTCGTAGTGTTTGTGTGAGGATCGGGGCGTCGCCCACGAGGATGAGGTCCACTGAGGGCGAGGGGTCGTTCTCCGCTGAGGCGATCTGGCAGCAAGCCTTCCTTGTTCAGATTCATCTCTGAGTAGGGACAGCTCACCTGACTGCACACACAAAGACAGACTAACTTTACCCCCGCTGCAGGAATGAGACAAAAATCCACTCTTCAACGAGTTACAAAAAATAGGAAGGAAAAACAACTAAAGATCACCTTACAACTCTAAATTCACACACACAACACATTTATAGTGCCGGCAGCACACACAAGTATAAATGACATTTAAGAACACGGAGAGCCTGTCTTCCCCTAAAACAATTCCCCTATACTGAAAGAAAATGAGATGATATTGAACTTTTAAAATGCTGTTTGAGCAACAATGATGGAGAAGAAATTAGATGTGAGGGTTTCATACATAGCTCACTGAACAGCATTTAGGTTAGAACGTACTGATGAAAAGTATATTAAAAAGTGCAACAGCAAAGGGTAACAGGAAATTAACGAGACAAAAAAAAGGTTCCGCATGTGGAGCGATACGCAAAAATAATCTAAAATATATTCACTATCAAGTAAGTGAGAGATTTAGAAAATAATCCTAATTGTGCCATGAGACACCCAGACTGAGAAACAACAGGAAAACAAGAGTACGTGCTACTAACGTGTAGTGGGTCCCATAGCGAGGCCCTCTGATGTGGCCAACCCCGTTGCATCCTGGGGTAGGACATCCTTGTCCTGGGGCAGCCAATAAATCACTGGAGCCTGAAATATATACACATGTAGACACACACACGCACACACATAAGGGAGTCTTAATAAAATTAGGCAAACAACTGCAAGACCATTTCCATTTTGACTCATTACAGACCCCCCCCAATCCTTCTCCTCAGGAACCTTGACTGATCTCACTGAATATGAGACAGGACAGACAGGAGGCCTGTCTCACCGTTAGGGTATTGTAGTGGGTGTCCAGTTTTCTGACACCACCCTACAGGGTGCAGATCAGGGCAGTCTGTCTCCACCCAGTAGTCATATTCTGAACTCCAGCCATCAAAGTGAATCTAGATGAGAAGAGGGCAACAATACAAATTAGAGCCAAGCTGAGAACAGAGCGAGTCAAACACATCTTGGCGAGGAGACATCTCGTACCTTCAGTCGGTGGTCCTCTGTGTCTGCTATAGTTGCAACACGGATGAGCATGGGGTTCCTTTTATCGACAGCTTCCACTTTCATCCCAATCTGGAAGCCATGCGGAGGTCGCTGCAAACCCAGACCAAATAAAAATCACATGACTGTATCTCAGCTAGCACTGTGCATATTCTAAAGCTTTATGCACTCGTCTTTGTGTGCGTGGGAATCGTACCGGTTTGAAAGCCCGAGCGGGAGCAGCCTGCGTGCCCGTCTCTTCCAGGTATTTCTCCCAGGAGAAACTCTTGGGTTGCTTATATTCTGAGGAGAGGGAGTAAAGAAGAAGAAGAAGAAAGAATTTTAAAATAATTTTAAGTCATTCTTTCTTACAGGCATAACAATATTTGATAATATCTTTGAGAAGCTCCAGAAATTTGTACAATACTTTATATAGAAAAACACATTGATAGCACAAGTAAACAGTAATTTTCAGTTAATAATAATTAGTTTAATTGTTATTTCTATTTACATCTATCTGTGATTATGTTAGATTTAGCATTATTTGGTCCCTACAGTATATTGAAGTAGTTTATACTGACCCACGTGTGTCTTGGTCTGTGTCTTACCAGCTGGAGTGGTCAGAGTTAGCTCAGCCTCTTCACAGTACCCCACAGGATGGATGTATGGACTGCTAGCATCACACCTTGACAAAAACAATCACTAGGTAAACAGGTATACAGTAACACCAATTTAAGGTTTACCAACAAATATTAGATATTTTTTGTTTCTGCCCAATTTTTATGTTAATTTCTAATATATTTCCATACTCTCTGTACATGAAGTACACTGATCTTGTATTTAACTTCCATAGATCTCACTTGGATCTAAAACTAAAGCAGCCCTCCAAGTAGACCATTTCTGAATCATACCCATTCTTCAACCTTACACCAGGCTCTCACCAATAATCATATGTGTCATCCCAGTTGTCAAAATGAATGAGCAGTCGGTTGTCAACAACAGCAGCAATGGTTGCTACACAGATCAACGACGGGTTCTTCCTGTCGACAGCCTCCAGCTTCATCCCTGCTCTAAATCCAGATGGAGTCACAGACTAAAAGAAGAAAATTTTTTTTTTTACAGATCTACCACATCCAGCCCGTGAATTCAATAACAATCCCTGATGGCTTCAGAGCCCGCAGATTACATAGTTTAAACACTCACTGTGTTGAGGCTCTTGAAAAGGTGTTTGGGGGCCAACTGACCCCGGCAGTTCTTCACATACATGCTCCAATTAAACTCTCCATCCTTACAACCTACAAGGCAAACTTAGTCAGGCAGGTTGCTTGGAAAATCATGGACAGATGAGTCACTTTATGTGAGTGTGTGTGTGTGAGTACCTTTAGGCAACAATAACTTGTGTCCATTCTTCTCACACCAGCCAGCTGGTTTCATATCCCACGAGTCAGCGTTCGCCCAGAAGTCGTAACATTCTGGGTAACCATCGAAGTGGAGCCTCACCCTATAACCTTGGATCTGAGAGGAAAAGGGAGAGTGCACACATGAGCATCACTCTTAATCATTCACAGGGATGAAGACATACGTACACGGTCTTTTCCAGAGCCAAAGCCAGAGACGACGATTAGCACCCGTACCTCTGCAACAGTGAGTACACAGAAGAGAGACGGGTGAGACGGGTCCAGCCCCTCCAACTTCATTCCCACCTTAAAACTGTTCCTGCTTTGAGGAAACGATTGGTGCTGCAAGACAAAAGTGGTGTCTGTGAGACCTAATGCACAATTCTATCTGGTTTTAGTAAAAACATACATTAATTGGCCAATGTGTATCGGGAAAAAAATACCTCTTTGAATAGTTTCACAGGAGCAGCGATGGCCCTCTCCTCTTCCAGGTAAGCAGGCCAGCTCCACGCCCGTTTCTTATTGGGTGGGGCGGTCACTGAGGGACAGGCAAAAAAAAAAAAAAAAACCTCAAGTATTATGTACTGCAGTTGGTGCATTAGGACCTCCATCACAAGATACACCTCTTCCTCAAGCGTGACAGTTATTTCATTCAGATCTGCTTAGTTTACATGACAGTGTGACTGTTATCTAAAATCGTGATATGAAAGTTCACATACCAAGACATTTAGGGAATAAAGCGCATTTTAATCTATTACTCTACATGTCATGGACATGTGAAAATATGCCCATAATATTGGCAGACCTGTTAAATGCTTATTAGAAAATAAGACTGATTTTCACCCACGCTATATATTTGAAAATAAAAGTTAATTTATATCAGAGGACAATCTGCAAGAGGTTTCTCACCTGAGCGACATCACAACATTCAACTGCAGCATTTGTTAGACTAACAGAACTGAATTTAAGATAGAAAATGTTACTAGTTGTATTCAAGATCTGTTAAGGCCTTTAATTTAGGCAATCACACCAGTTATTTCAGGATTTTTATGGGATTTAGAAACACTGGCCGTGTTTCAATCTAACCATCTAATTCTGTGAAATTGAGGACTTTTTTTTTTTTTTTTAAATCCGCAGAGAAGTACATTCATGGAAACATGGCTACTGTGTCTGGTAATAGTCTCACATACCCAGTTTGGCAATTTTGGCACCTCTTCTGCCTTTGGTTGTCTTGGCCTTTTCCTACAACCGTTGAAATGACAGAATGTTAATAATCAGAACGATACAGATGAAGAGAGAAATGGTGAGAACAGAAAAACTCAAGAAGAAAATACTTTGTTACAAAACCTTTGTTTTTGCACCAAAGCAGCACTGAACACTTCAGTGGCCTTTAGCTCTGAAAGGCAACAATGCTGGAGATAAACACTAAGAGTGTGCTGTTTACCTCTGGTTCCTCCTGGTTTTCTTCCTCTTCATCACCAGAATCCATGTAGATCTTCCTCTTTTTGCGCACACGTTTGCCGAGCCTCTCACCCTCAACTGTTTGACTCTCCCTTGCTTCCGCTGGAGATGATCTGTGGAAAAGAAAGATGGGGCTCGTGCTGAAATACCAAAACAAAATAAGGACAACAAAAAGGTGTTTGAGAAGACCAGATGTTTGGTTTTACCTGCCACTGGAGGGCTGGGCACAAATGGAGCTGCAGAATTTGCCCTGAAACAGGGCATCCCGGGGAACACGGCCACCACAGGCACGGCACCTCAACAGCTCCCCATTTGCACCCGCATCTGCACTAGAGCCGACTTCCACACTGGGACCAACCTCCACACTGGGCCCCTCCATACTGGGGCCCTCTTCTAAAGACAGAAGCACAGGACCGGGGGCTGGAGGACAGAGCAGAAAGAAGGGCTGAAACTGAGAATGTTCAGGGTACAAAACAAGAGGAGAGCATGAAACACAACCACTGCAACTCCTTACTAAATCAACGTTGTAAGGGTTAAATTTGTACTCTCACACCTTTAGCTTGAGATGATCCTGGCTGACTCTGATTGGCTGGAGTTGCGGCTGTGCCAGTCTGTGGTTGGCCCTCTGGTGGAGGGGTGGGAGTGTGAGACTGTGCTGGGTCCAAGGTCTCACAGTTAGATTCTGCCTGCTGCCCTTTGACCTCTAGGTCTGTGACAATCTCAAGAGTCCCAAACTCTGTCATGCGGAACTGAAAGACAGAGGGAAAACAACAGATACACTCATCAGGGTTTGTCCCAGGAAACTGAGCTAAGGCGGTGTCCTGCTCCATCTCATCTCCTGATAAATGAACAAATAGACTCATTAAATACATGGCATACCCTGTGTGAAACAGCTCTCTTTCCTTTCCTTTGAAGGCCAATGTTTCTTTAATAAAAATGCCTGTTGTTTTTTTTTTTTTTGAAAGTGAACACAGGTGGTTTTAATTTCCCACCTCTGCTCTAAAGCATGAGGGGAAGCCCTGCTCCTACAAATCTGTGTGTGATCAGAGACTTGCACACAAACATTTACACAACCAGGGATGATCCTGCACAGGAACACAAATCTCTCTCGTACCCTGATATCACTGCCTGGCAGCGTTGCAATACCATCCTTCCAGTCCAGAGCACCCATCATGTCAAACTCAGCTCCCTGGGAGGGGCCATCACTAGGCGGAGTGTCAGTCATTCCCACGCCTCCGATATCCCCAACCTGCAGAGATGCAACAACAGTCACTGAAAGACAGATCATTTTCTGACACAAAAATGTTACATGTGTTCAAAACACAAGACGCTGTATAAAAAGGATGAGTCCACGTGTCTGACTTTAATAATGGCATTGCTCTCCAGCTGCTGTGTTGACTGTGCATGGTTGTCACAGTGAAGCAGTCCCTCTGTAAGGCTTCACCTACGAGAGCTCCCAACGACAAATGCAGTTTCTACCTGCACTTGTAAACAGCATTGCCCAACATCACCGCTAGATGGCGACTGTGTGCTGGCTTGCAGCATACACCATGCACTTCGATTTCAGACAAAACAGTCAATAATAATATTGTTTTGCTGGTCAACTACCAGGGAAATACGTGCACAAGCGGCCAGATCAGAGTGAACCTTCATCAGGATCATTGACAAACACGAGGAAAGATGCGTCAACTTTAAGTTAACCACACAAGTTCATGTTTTCCTTGTTTTAACAGTATCTCTTAAAACCGACTGTTTGCCTGGTTATGAACAAGTGAGAGGGTAATTTGTTTATCAATTTTAAAGAGAACGCTGTTTTCTGCACTGACTGGCCAAACTTAAACGCGTTTTAATGCGACTAATATTACGATATAACGTTTTAGTGTTGACGCATGTTCAACACTGAATTATGCTGATATTTCTGTTTGCATGGTGGCCATAACCAGGTGAAAAGTAAACAACAGCCCGAGCTTATAGATCTTGATGAAGTTTGACTTTGCACTTAATACCTCAGTTTTATTCTGGCCATAAATAAAGTGTAAGAGCGCCCATGATTAGCATTCGTCTTATACAAAATGGCGGAGCATAGGAAGAGGCCACCAACACGTTTAAACTATGTAAATTACTCAAGTTACCAATTTAAACAAATCATGCAAAGCCGCTACGCATCGAACAAAATCAAATGCTTGTGGTGTAATTTCCTGACTTGGTGTTTTCCTTCACCCGGCTTATTTTCTTCACTTTCCCCTTGTCACGGAATGTCAGCCCAGGTTGCTAGCTAGCGCTGACATGAAGCTAACAGTCAGCTAGCTCCAGTCCGTTCAACTGAACTGAGGATTGCTAGACAGCTAGCCGTAGCATTGTGACTGGATGCAGCCAGCTAAGGACAATCTGTAATAAATAAGTTTCCCGGTTAATAACAATAGGAAAACGCATTATGCAAAGCGCCAACCTTTCGGACTATATAACGCATATTCGCAATAACACCGCGCTACTGTTACGGGCTTCAACATTGTTGCTTGATTAATTTCTTCAATAGAAACTTGAAAAAACGATTTATTCTCGCCGTTTTAAATCAGAGTGGAAATAGCGTAAACTAACGTCAAATGGCGAGACGAACGCCGGTTTTTCAAATTTTGCCACTGTTAATGCCAATAAATGAGTATTAACGCCCGTATTGTTTAAAAATGTGGAACTCACCTCGTTTCTGTTTTAACTCTTATTTAGAGCTGGATAGGAGAGTGCGCATGCGTGCAAGATGCGCTGCCTGACAACTTTGGGTCTCGGAAAAGTTCAGTTTACTATCGGTGGTCAATACCAAGCCTGTGTACACTTCTAACACGCCCCAAACTCAGCTCAGTGCCGATATAACGAATACTACCGATGGACCTGAGCTCGTATCCCTCTTTCGCTCACAGCAGCCTCAGAAGTGCTTCCCTCACGAAGTACGAGTGTGCCTCAATAGAGCGCAGGGACCGCAGTGTCTCCATGACGGCCGAGGAGCGGTTGGTTCCTCCTGCTCAAACTGCCCGTTTTCTCCCGATTTCAAACCGTCTTCGATCGACAAAACTACCTGTTTGTGTAGATACAATCCAAGCAGGGCTGATAATCAGTTTGTACAAGCCGGTGCTGACTGAAGGATTAGAAACTCAGGCCTGTAATAATCACCCGAAGTGACACATTTCAACCAAAATCGACTGAAATACGTTGGCTCGCGCAGGGTCCGGACTGATTTAGCTTTTAAAACACATGCACGGTTATGTGGGCCGGCGCGCGAGGGGTCCGTTCAATCCAGCAACGTTAAATAAAGTCGAACAACGTGATTACACATATTGAGTTGATCCTAATCAAACCGCAACAAAACACCGCGTCTAAATCACAACTGGCTTAAATTTCGTCTTAAATGAAACGTCCTGGAGTCCAGAGGATTGCTCCGTGTGCCATCTTCATCTCTGGCTCTTAGAGGCTATTGCTGAATGGTGTTAATAAAACAGCTAATCTACTTCATTTAATCGTGACATTACTATGGGTGCTTCTTCCTTGTATGTGCTCTTTAGGTTGCTTTTAAGTGTTTGACGTGCCGCTGATGGTCCAAATACTCATGTTCAGCCTAATGATCTCCAGCTATCCTGCAGTATTCAATCCCTCCCACACACGGCGGTCATGGTTCCCCGGTATTATAAGGCTACATATCTTATGGAGCGTTTTAGCCACAATTTTGATGAACAATCACTCTAAAATCGCTCTAGTATCCAAGAGTATGCACCCAGTGGCTAGCTTACAGGTACACAGTGAGATAAGGCTTTTTATTTCAGTCAACAAAGGCCGCCCTGATGGGAGGTGAAATGAGTTCAGTGCTCGGCTGTAGAAGCGGCGGCGAAGGCTTGTGTCCAGGCTTTGTCGCTAGATGGCGGAAGACGTCCAGTTTCTGGGGTGATTAACGGGGTCGTACAGGCTATCGTGCTGCAGCCTGGATTGTTTTGTAACGTAACATCAAGTACAAAACCATGAGATGGCATTCAAAGGCAAAGCGGTGGACTCGAAGGTAAGGGGACAGTCAGTGTGTCACGATTTCGCCTTTACACCTCCCTGCCTGATCAGTGTCTGTGATCTGTTAATCGGGATTGACTGTGGGGAAATCATGAGCGGGTAAAATGCATGAAGAGGACCTGACAGTTTGTGCTGTTCTGGCACAGATACACAATTTCTTCCTTATTATGGTCCAAATGTATGCAGCAGGTCAGGTTTTACAGCAGATAGAGCCGCTGTCGGTACCTAGGGCGCACATCCCTCCCTCCGCAGCCCGGTAGCCTATCATATGTAAGCCTGCAAACACTGCTCCAGGTTAGTGTTTGGTAATGTTGCGTTACGTGGAAAATATGCGGCGTTGCCCACTCGACACTTTGCATACCGTATTGTGAAATATTCTCTCCCCTCTGTCTCTCAACTCCACAGACCGTGCTCTTCAATCTGCTGCTGTGTCTGCTCATATTTTACTCTCTTTTCTACATGATTGGGAGTGTGTGCTTCGGTGCCTTCAGGTGAGTCTCCCACACGCATGCGCACGCGGACCAGCTCGTCACAGCATCTTTATCAGCCTCTCCCTGAAATACCACAAGTCTTCCATATTAAGGAGACTCCGAAATAACAAAGAGGAGCTATGTAGGGGGTCAGGAAATTACTAATGGAGTTCAAATGTGTAAATATCTGTAATTAAATCCCAATGCTAGCGCAAATGTATCAAAACAACTGCAGTTATCCAATAAATAAAGGAGAACAGTCTCAGCACTCATGACGTACTGGACTCTGCACCAACACACAGCACACAAGTTGAAACTAATGCACCCTAATAATAATGCTGGAAACTGGGCCCACTGGGCGCCCTGATCGTCGAGAGCTACTGCCTCACGGCATGTTGATAGATTTGTCATAAATTTTGGAACATGTACCATTAAAACACGGGATCAGCAGACATGGTGGTTTTTAAAGAGTCCTGTATCTTTACCACATAATGTCGTCCTTATGCAGCGGAGCACGCAGTCAAAATAGACTCAGTTCTTTTACTTAATGCTGTCCTTAATGGGCGAATATTTTTCAACACTGTATTCTAAAAAAGTGACAACGCCTAGCAAACCTGGTCAGGTAGTGTGTTTTTTACTGGTTCTTTAGGTGAAATATAAGGGCATGTATAGTCTATGGTTTATTGGAGGTTATGAGATACATGCACAGGAAGCACAAGGTACTGGATCTCAATCAGCCAAAGATCTTGGATCAAACATTTTTGATCAGGGCCCCATAGTGAGTTCATCTAGCCATGGGTCCACCATTGCAGCAGTAATTGCAGTGGTGAGATTTCGTTATCTCCGGTGTGTTCACATTACCTTATCCGCACCATGTAGTCTTTATCTGGAGACCCTCTTTATCTTTTGCAGAGACATATTTACACTTTGGTTTAACACGCTTTCTTGCAATTGCTGGCAGTAGTTTTGCCTCTTTTCTCACCCTTCATCCAGGCTGGATCACTTTGATGGATTGATTCCATTTGACTTCAAGACCGAACCTGCTGAATCCAACTCAAAATACTTGGGTGAGCAAACTAAATGTGCCAATATGATCAACAGTGAGCATGAGCTTATTTCACTTCCTGTCTTTTTTTTTCTTTTTTTTTTTTTTTTGCTATGTTGGTCCTTCTCAGTCAACCTCCTGTCCTTGGAGCTCACCTACTTCTGCAGTGGCCTTCTGTTTGCTGCAGTGGTGCGGAGGCGGGTCTGGGACTACGCCCTCACTGTCACACTTCTGCATGTACTAATCACCAGCCTAGGTGAGCAGAAATCTGACAATACATCTACAGACGTACCCACACAAATGACTGAATGTGTTGTGAAACTGCATGTTTTGTTTCCTCGTTGCAGTGATGTTGGAGTTTCCCATGGTGTGGCAGTGGTGGCTGGCTTTAGGTAAAACAAATGTCAGTTAAAGCATTTAACTTCGTCGGCTCAGTTCTTTTTAATGCTCTACATTTTTGTTGTTCCATAGGTAGCGGCTTGTTTCTGATGATCTGCAATGGTCAGCTGATAGCTTACTTCACCTGCCAGAGTGACCAGAGCTACGCCTCGTTCAGCATCTACTGACAGACAGAAAACAACTGTGTGTTATCCATTTCATAAGCAGTCTTGTGAGGTGAGGTAGAAAGGAGCAGACCAGATGCTCTCTTCCTGGAGACATCCATTAGATTCTCCACAGTGATGGGCTTTTCCTGTTTGTCACTAAAAAAAAAACACTCCTCACCATTTCCTCACCACCAAGTCAGAGCTGGATCCAATTTGTGTTTACGGGCTGCCGACAGACTGGCATCCAACTGTTTTTATGTAAATGCCAAAGGGAGATGTTCTCTGTGTTTTGCTCATGATGCACAATGCCTCTGTCACCATGCAGGATTTTAAGGCACCCTGTGAAGTATTTTCAGTACATTTGGAAGCTGTGAATGTAATAGCAGAATGGGCAAGTTGCAATACATGTTTGTTTCTATTTTCAAGATATAAATGCAAAGTGTTAAAAAATAAAACAGCTTAAGACTGAGTGTTTATTGTTTGACCCTTTTTCACATTGAGGTACATAGGACTTGTGAAATAATGACCAGCGTATTTCACATTACGAACTGATACTCAAAGTAACAGTAAAATGTAAAAACATACCATCATTTAGCAGTGTAACCAATGAAACATACAGAACATTGAAGTGTAAGTGTTAGAATATTTTGCTCAAGTGTTTAAAAATAGACTTTGATTTAATAATTTATGACATAAAAAATAAATATTTGAACAAACATGCTCCCAGAGGATTCAGCGCAGTTATGAAACCGGCTCTGCAGCCACGTACTCCATTGGGTTCATGAAGGAGAATCCTGGGAAGGCCTCGCTCGTCGCGCCCGTCTGGCACCTGTCATTCACGGAGGCGGGAACAGGTTGTATTGTGAACTCTGGATCGATGTAGCTGACATCACAGGCACCAGACTGGAGAGGAGAGAGGAATGAACACACACACTCAGGTACAGTGTGCATTGATTAAAAAAAACATAGTGCTCGCCACTCAGTTCTGTATCACACTTACCACTTTTGGGATGAACGGGGGTCTAACTTTCCTGGCCAGGAGGTCATCCCAGTCGATGGATGCAAAGAAAGGATGTTCCTGCAGCTCCACCTGGATACACACTGAGATTAGACCCTCTTTGCTTGGCTGTGTTTATGTGAATCATTGCCTGCTTTTTGTGTGCACTTACAAAATCAAGGCTCCCCCCTAAGCGTCTGGAGACGTCTCTTTGCAGCAATCCCTCCAAGAGTGAGCGCGCAGCCTGAGACGCTCCATTACGCAGCTGCAGGGGAGCGTTGAGTATGTTCTCAAACATCTCTGCTTTGCTGTGGCTATAAAAAGGAGGCTGAGAGAAAGAACAGAAAGATGGAGTAAGGTAAAGATGCAGAGGAATCTGTTAAAAAAAGAAAAGCATTATTTTGCCTGCACTTACAAGTCCATAAAGCATCTCAAAAAGCACAGTGCCAAGCCCCCACCAGTCCACCACTGGACTGTAAGGGTGGCCTTGTAGCACCTCTGGAGCGAGGTACTCAGGAGTCCCACAGAATGTATGCATTATCCCACCAGTGGCCACCCCTTCTTTGCAAAGCCCAAAGTCAGTCAGCATCACGTGACCTTCGCTGTCCAGCAGGATGTTCTCTGGCTTCAGGTCTCTGGAAGAGAAACAGATGGGACAAAAGTGTTGGTTTAGTCCTGAAGACGCTTGCATTAACTGATATCACTGCTGTATTTGTTTCAGTTTCCCCTGGTTTCACCTTGCTTTCCTTCACTGTTCATTTTTTAATGTGGTGTAGGAGGACATGGAGGTTTTTAGTGACAACATTTTCTATGCAGAGTTCTCTCATCAAAGCCAACCTTTCACTGGGATTTCTCTGCGTGAATCGATGTGGAACATGTTTAAATCATACATGAGAAAAGAGAGAGAGTCAGGGATGAGCTGAGAAAAAACTGTGTGTGTGTGTGTGCGTGTGTGTGTGTGTGTGTGTGTACATGTACCTGTACACGATGTCAAGAGAGTGGAGGTAGCCCAGCGCCATGGCCATCTCTGCAGCGTAGAAGGCAGCCCTGGGTTCAGGAAATGACCCCTCCCTCTGTAGGTGGTAGAAAAGCTGAGGACACAGAGATGCACGGTGTACACAGATTTCAATAAATTCAACACAACAGCAGCACCAGAGAGGGACTGGGTACAAGTGGCTGACACCAGTTTCATGATAGAGATGTGAGAATTTTACTCTACATCCCACCAGGGACAGAGAGGAATATTTCTTACACACATACCTCCCCTCCATTGACATAGTCCAGGACAAAGTAGAGCATGTTTGGTGTCTGGAAAGAGAAGTGGAGCCCCACCAGGAATGGATGTTGTAGTCCTTTCAGCAGTACACTCCTCTCCACCATCACATGCTTCTGCTACACTGACACAACAGACACAGTAAGCAGATAGATAGATAGATAGATAGATAGATAGATAGATAGATAGATAGATAGATAGATAGATAGATAGATAGATAGATAGATAGATAGATACTTTACCTCATTCCTCTTGACAATCATACGTTTCTGCAGCACTTTCACAGCATAGTAGCCTCCTCGTTTCCTATGTCTTGCCAGCAGCACCTGTGAATGTTTGAGCTGTGTCATTTACCGTCCTCACAAAACGCACAAACACAATTATATAAGAAAGAACAAAAAATGTCTCTACCTTTCCAAAGCTTCCTTTGCCGATAACTTTGAGGTAGTCAAAATCTGACGGTTTCATCCTGATTAACACAACAAAACATTTTTTACTGAATTTATTCATGCTGCACTGATTAGTTAAAGTCATGATGCGCAAATAAAAATAACCATTGGGTTGCAAGGTTGACCACACATTTAGGTAAAGGAACCCTGCAGCTGGTAGATATCTAGATATCTGTTTACTTAAGGCAGTGGTTTCCAAAGCAGGGGGTCAGGACCCCATAAGGGCCCCAAGAGAAACAATTTTGCTACTACTTTTTCTACTATAAAAGCGACAAAAGTAATTCAAGTAAAACTATTTGAGACTAAGACCATATAACCTGTGATGTGGGGTCACAAGCCCAGAAGACTGGTAACCATTTAGGGGACCCTCCCATTTATAAAGCCCAATCTTCTGATCACATCATTAAGTCAAACTGCATATTGTAGAGAAAGACTGTATTTTTCAATTGTGACAGCTTATTACTGACCAGTGAAGCATGAACCAGCAGACAACGTATAAACTCTTAATAACTGTATCTTTACTAGTGTTACTCAACAGACTGCTACAGAAGGATTGAGTTGCTCTGTAATATGAAGCAAACAGCAATCCAGACATGGGGTGGGGGGGGGGGGTCCTTAACTTACTGTGACGTTTTGGTGTTTGCTGAGCTCTGAGGAGAGAAACGACACACAGGGAGAGGATGGTCAGAAGGTCAGAATTTGTTTCATGACCTGTCAACACTCAGCACAAACTTTTAAAATCCTTCCCTCTGTACTCACCACTGTGCCTTTCTCCTCCTCCTCCTCCTCCTCCTCCTCCTCTCCTCTCAGCCTGCTCTGCTGCTGAAGGATTTTCTGAGGGTCCGGCCTTCAACCAGGAGATCAGAACAGTACATGTCAGGGGGGGCTATTCAGATTCAGCACAGAGTAAAAGGCTGTGAGTAATGACTTTTTACTAACTTACTGCTGGCTGACTTTTTGACTGGAAACAAATTTGTGCAAGAAGTCACTGAAGGCAACTTTCTTCCCCTTGAGCAGAGCTGTAAGACAGGCAGTGTGTTAGCGCCTTACATAAGAGCAACAGCTGTTTTTACTCAATAGATTAGCAAGTGGTCGCGCTGGCTTTGACACACTTTAATGAAGTTAAAAAACTATGGTAACGACCTTTTGAGTTATGTCTTCTGAATTAATTAAAGAATAATGATTTTACTAAATGTAACTATGGGGTCACTTCCTAGTTTATGGTCAGTTTTGCCTTATGTAGCAGGATTTTTGTAAGATAGCAATAATTTGCTTCTATCTTTCTTAGACGTGATAGTTAACAAGTCAAGCTAAAAAAACAAGATAAAGGAGAAAAACTTACCTGAGAAAAGTGACACAAGCCCCCTCATTTTGGCATATGTCATCGGCTGATCTTTAGTCACCGTCATCTGGATGAAGACTGACTCACTGGGAAGTTTGGGAGACAATTAAAAAGAGGAGAAGGAGAGTTTTTTGACGGTAAACACAGATTATCCAGCGGCACAGTCACCCCTCTTCTGTCGCTCTCTCAGTGCTGCTCAATTAACAGACCGTTGACGTACAGACCCGCAGTGGGCTCACCGGCAATGCTGCGTTTAAGTGCACTCGGCGATGTCAAAATGTCTGTGCACATGGCCGCCAAACAGGATGGCCAGCAGTGATGTAACGTAGAAAAAAAGAAAAAGAAAAAAGTACAGTACATTTGCTCAAGTATTGTACTTAAATGGTAATTTGAGGAACTTGTACTTTACTTTCCATGCTACTTTATACTTCTGCTTAGTTACATTTCGGAGGGTGCTTTGTACTCGACTACATTTTATGACAGCTCTAGTTTCTTACTTTTCAGAGCAGTCTGTCTTTCAGAGCCTTGAAAAAAAGTCTCTACAAACGTAAAATGCTGCTTACACAGAGGCATCAGTATTCCCAGTTAATAATGTAATAAATGATAAAGGTATCAGTCACAGGGACATTTGTCTGTAGTACTGTAGTTTTACTACTGGAGGGTTTTAGATGCTGGACTTTTACATATAATTGAGTACTTCTACATTGTTGTATTGATACTTTTACTTCAGTAAATGATTATGAATACTAATAATCATACTAATGATAGCCAGTATGCACCAGTACTGTTACTTTATGGATCAGCTATAAACCTTTAATAGGAGGCATTCATGGGTTGCCACATTGTAGAAAATCCTCCTCTAACTATGACACTTGCTATGTCCTTTTAGCTTTTTGCTCTTTCATTCATCAGGAGGGCCCTCCTAATGGACTGTTCAGCAACTTACCTTCTGGAAAACTGCTGCAGAATGTCTGGACCATAGTCCACTTATTAACAACTTAAAAACATTTACAACTGCAGGTTTGAGGATTGCTACAATAACAATTGCTTAATGACTTCTTAATACCTGTAATTGCAGAAGCACAGAAATTATGATGGTTTCTTGGAAGGTTAACGTGATCACACTTTATTAATAACTTTGCTAACATGACTACAGACTTGACTGCTTATAATAAAATGAAAACTCACAACCCTTTAACCTGAACCCGTTTGTATGAAACAATTCTATCTCTGATCTATGAAGCACTAATAAATGTTAACAAACAATTCAAAAAGCCATTAACTGCAGCTTTGAACGGGATACCAATTTAATTGGCTGATATACACATAGGCAGAACATAGTACATTTCACATTCAGTTGTAAATAATGCCAAATTGTATCACATAGTGATTAGCTACAATCCATTAGGCAAAAGAGGCGAAAAAAGAACAGTGAAAAGCAGGCTGCCAGAATGTGCAGCAAGTAGTGAAATACTTCAGGTCATGAGGAAATGAGCTGTTGGAATGTGAAGGCAGCATGCTGAGCTCATGCCCCTCTGAGAGAAGGGGAACCTGGTGCTCATGAGGTTACTGCACTACTCAAAAGGTCAGTGAGGTAACCTCGTAGAATTTCCTGTCAAGGGAACTTCTTTCTTTCTTTCTGTGGGTCTTTCTTTCTTATATGGGTTTCCCCTCACATATTCCAATCACAGGTGGTTAGAGGGCGGACTGCATACCACCAGTTAGTTTGTGAGTGGGTGGCAACAGTGATGGTGGGACATGTACTGAATTAATGTGTGTCTGTGTGTACTGCATGTAGAGCAGGAGAGAAAAAAAGCAAGTGATACCATAGTCACTGACCTGCAGTATATGGATGGAAGCAATGGTGCATTACTGCGTATTACTTTGTCCCGTTTGTGGGGATTATATATAGGCCCACACATTATTTTTCGTGACAAGAGATTTGGGTCATGGAACCAATACCACATGAGTAAATTCGTGACAGCATTCCAGCACATGACGACTCTGTATATGTCTTTCTGTCTCATGTGGCTGCTGCACGCTTGAGAAGCATCAGGACCTGTCCACACCCCCACAGACCCAGTTTTATGCTGGTGATATATGACCAAACTCCTGTAGCACTGCATGTACATGCATCCATAGTGGCTGGTTGTTTCACAGCACTTTAAGTGCTCCAGACACTCAAAGACGCTAAATTATCTTGCAGGGGACTGAATTACATAAGCAAAGTTTTATATCAACATGTGATTATATAATAGAAATAGAAAGGGTGTCTATCTTGAGTCTGGCACAGTTGGTGGTAAACAAATTCTTACGAGAGCAACAGAGAGGTACAAAATTAATCTCTCCCCTCTGTGAAAATAAAATAATTTATAGATAACACACACACACACACACACACACACACACACACACACACACACACACACACACACACACACACACAGGAGATAAAATAATTGACTGGGTTTTGTCATGAGATAAAATAAGCCCAAAGGCTCAACAGGAAGTGTTGTCTTAAACTGGAAATGAGCAATATAAGCGCTAGTGGAATATAGTCAGAATAAGAGGGTGTGAATGAGATAAATGGGACATGAAGTGCAGATACTGAAATAACGTCAAGTTCGTCCCTGTGTCGCAGTGTCTAAATTTGGAGCCACTGGGTTCAGGGTAGACTTGGTACAGGGTGTCTTGGTTACTGTTGCAGAAAGCTGAGCCTCAGACAGCAACAGGGGGAGGTTCCTCTCTGTTACAGTGCAAGGGGGGGGGGGGGCAAGCAAAAGAACCCCCCCTCCGCATTACCCTAAAGTGAACTGGTTTCTGCTAGTCAAACTAACCGCCCTTGGTGTGAAACCTCTTGTCCCATCTCATGGCATGTGAACTGGCTGGAGCTGGTTTTGTCTGCCCAGGAAGGCAACAGGTGACAGTGAATGCAACGCTTACATTTTGACCGTCTGTCAGCATTCTTCCAAAACCCACCAGCCAACTTCAACAGACAGGACAGAGTTTCTGCTCCAGCATGAGGCCTAACAGGAAGAGAAACTGTACAGCTGCAGAACGTCATCATAACACTAGTCTCAATTATAAATCATCATCATCATCAGCCGTCATCTTCTATTTCCTGCGTCTTTATTCTTAATTATCTCATTCAAGCACAATTTACACCTTTTTGACCGTCATTAACCTCCAATCAGCCTTTAGACACATTTATAGTCAACTGAAACGTGATGTCTTTCATCTGTTCTGTAATTTATAGATAGATAGATAGATAGATAGATAGATAGATAGATAGATAGATAGATAGATAGATAGATAGATAGATAGATAGATAGATAGATAGATAGATAGATAGATAGATAGATTGTACTTCCACTATTTTACATCTTACTTCACAAATTGATATTTTACATACAAAACATATGATGATTTTATCAATTATGATGCTTTATTATAATGAAATGACCCACTTTTATAGAAAATATACCAACATTAGCTGTTACATGTTACAGATCAGTAAACAGTATGGGGCTTCTAAGAGTTATTGGGAGAGTTTTAATAATTGTAATGTATTCTACAAGTATGTACAGTACATTTTTCATGAGGAATACATAGGACAGCAGTAGTACTTAATCTCTCCTGTAGATGGCGACAGCAAACCAGAGGAATCCGTGATGAAGATTGAAACTTTTCCAATATCTTCTTTCTATATTGATTTTCTGTTTTTGTGAAAATAAAAAATAGCGTCTTTTCATCATCCAGCTTCTCCTGACCGGAAGCTCAGTGTCAAAAGTCAGGATCAAATCTCTATTTTATATTTTCTTTTGAGTAGACCAACAGTTGGTTAGTCAGTCAGTTGATTGATTGAAATAAATAAATAAATCTGGAATAATTTTGATAATTGATTAATCGTTTAAATATATTTTCAAGCAAAAATGCCAAACACTGTCAGTTTCCAGCCTCTCAAATGTGAGGATTTAGCTGAATTATTCTCTCCCTTTGAGTGATGTTGTTAGAGCAGGTGTGAGAACATTTTGCCAATAGTTTTTGACTGTTATGATGGATTAGGTTGTTCTCTACCACACTCTTCTCATTTCCATGCTGACGATGTCTAATTTTTCAAAAAACATAGAGACAAGCTGCCATGATGAATGCAGTTTTAGGCTTCACACACTCAACACTGGTTTACCTTACGGTGTTCCTCTATCACAAACTAAACTCTGAATAATAAAGTAACATTCTGCATGAATGTATAAATACTACTACTGCTACCATCACTTCTTCACTGCACTTCAGCGGGAAATATTATTATTTGACAACTTTAATTACTAGTTAACTTATAGATTCAGATTTGAAGCTTTATTACAGATTGAACAACCCAACAGTAATGAATAATGATGAATAATTAGCTGATTAGTCAAATAGACAACTGACAGAAATTAAATTAGCAACTTTTTTGATAATTATTTAAACAAATCAAGCAAAAAAGTCATTTCGTGGTACCAGCTTCTCAAATATGAGAATTTGCTTTGAATTATTCTAATAATTGAAACTTATTTTTAATGATTTTGAGGTTCTGACTGTTGTTGGACCAATCCATTAAATGAGAAAATAATATTAATCCAAAATGAAAATAATCTGAAATGTTCTGCCACTTTATGCTTCTACTCCACTACATTTCTTTGGCAACTTTAGTTACTTTGCAGATTTAGATTATTAAATAACGCAGTACTTTTACTTGTAACAGAGTATTTGTACACTGTGGTAGTACTTCCTCTTCCACTGGTGTTATGTAGTGGTTTGTGTCGCTCTGCGTTGTATTCCATATGCTTTGCGCGCGCGCGCCCTGGAGCATCCCACCGTGAGCGCGCGCGGCGAAGGGGCGGGGCCGCGCGGAGTCAGCGCAGCCAGGGATGAGAAACTTGTCCCGGATATTTACCTAACTCTACCTGGCTCTTCCGACACTCCCCGTCCCGAGGTTTCCACAGCGGACAGCGTGAGGAATATGATCCGTCTCTGACGCGGGACGACAGAGGTAGACATATCTCCTTTTTTTTGGTCTTTTAAACCTTCTCGAAGCACAAAAACAATCACTTGGCCAAGCTGTAGTGTCGAGCAGCGCCGTGGTTGGAGGAAAGTTTACCAGTGGAGAGTGTTCCTCATTTTGGGTGTAGCTGTAGAAAAGTGCAAGTTGTCAACAGGTTCCTTGTTCGCACTCGGGCTCAGAGTCCAGCGGGGTGACTGCAGAGTTCATTACCGACAGACAGGCAGAGTCGGACAACAAAAATATGGGCCTGACACTCTGAAACAGGCCCTGTTTATTCATTGCTATGTGTGCGTTTCTTGAAGTAACAGTGGAGGCTGTAGATTAGCTCTACCATCTATGCTAGGTGTGTGTATATACTACAGTGCTCACTTTTAACTTGTGCAGGTAAGACTATGGCAGGAAACTCTGGGTTATAGGCACCACAAAGGAAAGGACTCTATTTTTATTTCCTCATCTGTGGCTGTTAGGTGGACACCAACCTCAACATATCAGACATGGCTGTAAGATGCACAGCACGAAGTGAAGTCATGGTCTCTGCATCATGATGAATCCGCAGCTCTTAAATGTAGCATTTGCTTGTAAATTCATTTGACGCCTGCCTGTGAGGGGCTTATTATGGAAAACAGGTCATCAAACTGAGACCAGCTCTGTTTTAATATATTCAGAGTGTGTCACCGTGTTCAAACATTAACTCAAACGCCGTGTGTCCTTTCAGAAACACTGTGAGACCGGCCAGCCTGGATCCATTAATCGTTTACCTGGAAACCAAGACAGGACACATGTACGTACAGACACCTGCATGCATACATGTCTCACTCTCTCTCTCATACACACACACAGCACAGATTGAAATTCTCACAGCTGGGGCAAGTTATTGGGTTTTAGTGCAAACATGCACGCATGCTTGAGTAGTGCATGTGTGCATTGCTTTCACCAGCTGTTCTCAGATCAGGAGTAGTGCTGTAGATGGGCGTGATCAACTCTGAAAATGTTTAACATTCTTATCATTCAGCTGCCTGCAAAAGGCAGAGACACAGAGGGAGAGCAGCAGGGAGAGGGAAGGGACATGTTCAGACCCAGGCCAAATAATAAGGAATTACACAAACACACACACACACACACACACACACACACACACACACACACACACACACGCAGTCACTCCTTCGCATTCACGGTGCATTACTCACTGCAGCCCGATGCTTCATCCAGCACATATATTACTCACCACACACAATGTCATCCTGAGGGAGGTGCTTGGAAGACAACAGTCTGGAAACATCTGACACTGTTTTTGTGGTTGTGTGTATGTGTGTTTCCAGGTCCCCTCTCAGTGACGAGCTGAGGGCAGGGTGTTTGTCTTGAGAGGGAGGCAGAGTTACCGTGGTAACAGACATGCCAAAACCGGACCTGCTCTGCCTAGTTCAGCTACTGGACGGCACGATCGAGACCTTCAGAGTCAGCGTGCGTAACACGCACGCACGCACGCACGCACACGCACACACACACACACACACACACACACACACACACACACACACACACACACACGCACTGTTTCCTGCCTGTCGTTGAGGAGATCATATGTTGCTCCTATCTGTCTCTGTGCTCTGCTAATGATCGCAGTGTCACTGCATGATACAGTGACCGACTACTCTTTCCTCTTCCCATTGATCCACATCTCTTGTTCAACACTGTGACCTTGGTTTGAAGGACACGCTCACCTGCTGCAGCTTGCAGAGCTTGTCACACTTGGGAGCCTTGTACATCATCAGCATGTCATGTCATACGCAGCCTGACAGCAGTACACTGACACGCACGCTGACAAGCATGCACACATGCAGAAAGGCAATCACAATATTGCTTTCTAGGGCAGCAGCTGTGCAGCATCTTTATGTGAACGGCGGGAGGGCAGGGAGAGTGCTGTGGCTGTAATGTGCAGATGGATTCCAGTATTAAACTCTCCTTTTACGGCTGCTGTGCTTCTCATGTGTAGATAAGGTTTATGGTTTTTTGAACAGATTTGTGCTGAAAAAGAAGCTTTTCAGGGAGCACGGCTGGTTCAAAATTGATCTTCAGCTGGATTTTGTGTCCACGCACATCAAAAAGTTTCCTGTTGCAAGAACACACTGTTCGCCACAGTTTACAGTAAACATGGGCCTCTGATGTGAATATGCTTCCGATAACAGAAAGTGGGACGCAAATGCAGATGAGCTGCAGGTTATCCCTCAGAGTGATAAATAAAACAATGGCTAGCTAAAGCACAGAGTGTTACAGATGTTCTTTTGGAAATCAGACTTTCACCTGGATATATGCATTATTGAGTGTTTTTGTCTTTTTTGTCTGAAGAATTTGGGATATTTAAAATAACCACAGAGAAACTGGCACATTTTTAGAAACATAATAATTATCCCTGTCTATACATTAAGCGCTACCGTAGCATATGGCACGGTACGTTATGTACAACTAAGCCGCCGTTAAATGTCAATCAAAATTTTGGCTGGTATCAATGTTGTTTGTTGTTTCCATCTTTCAGAAGCAGGATGAAGGTGTGGTTCTGTTGGACCAAGTATGCGACCACCTGGGCCTGCAGGAGAGGCAGCTCTTCAGTCTGCAGATCAGAGAATCCAGCACAGCCATCGCCTCTATCACAGCCAACACACACTCTCCCGTGAGCTCACTCTTCATCTGCTGCACATTCAGGCTGAGAGTGTAATGTATTGCACTCGCTGACTGCCGTTTAGACGGTGATAACCACAGGGTATACTTGCATAAATGCTTTTTTTTAGCCCCGGTTAGCCATTATACTTAATGAATTTCTCTCTCTCAGAGATGGTTGGAGCCTGAGAAACCCTTGAAGAAGCAGATGAAAGGTATCTGACTTGTTATGGCTCCAGAGAATACACTGTCTTTCCTTGGAGTTACTTCTCTTGTCAAATACATTTTTTAATTCTTTGTTTTAGAATATGTTTCTCTGCATTTATAGACAGAGTTTAGGAGAGAGGAGGTCCAGTAGATGGTTGAGGTGAATGTGCAAACATACATATGTGTCAGTTTTGACATAGTGACGTTTCTCCACAGGTCTTGCGTCTCCCTTTTATCTGAACTTCAGAGTGCGATTCTTCATCTCTGATCCCAACTCTCTGCAGCATGAACAGACAAGGTCAGCACACGTGCCACTCTATGTGTGCTTTTGCAGCTGTCATTTATCACTAGATGAAGTGAGGAAGTTGTATGACTCAGAAAGGTCTTTTTTGCTGGGATTATGGATAAAAATGAAAGATTTATTTGTGTGTTTATTTTGGACAGTTTTTAGTTCACCGTCAATGTTTGGCTCAATCTGAGGCCAAATAAAGAAATAGCTGTTTTTGCTCTAAATGGAAAATCAAACAAGATTAAGAGTTTACAGCCATGGTAGCTGCCCTGACAGGCTGCACTCAGATTCAGCTGTGCCTTGAGCTACATGCTAACAAGCTCATAATGACAGTGCTAACATGCTGATGTTTAGCAGGTGCAGTTTAGCCTGCGCATTGTTGTAGTTTAGTGTGTTTGAATGCTAACACTTGGCAATTAGCTCTAAACATAAAGTAGAGATGATTATGGGAACGTGTTTGTTTCTGTTGGTGTTTGGTCATAAAACAAAAAAAAGAATGATGGTGCTGATGAAAAGTGAGACGATCACCAAATTTATTGCAATTCATCCAGATGAGAGGTTGAGTGTTTGTCAGTCAGGATAAGTTACAACTTAAACTTGCTGGTGATGCCTGATGAAAAGTGAGGGGATCATCAAATTGGTAGGATTCATCCTCTGGGGACCATGATTGTCTGTAGAAAATTTGCAATCCACTGAATAGTTGCTGACATATTTCAGTCTGGATCAAGGTGGTGGATCAACATTGTCATGTGTCAGCTGCCGGCGTCCCTTAAAACTCCAGAATGTTAAAAGAGGTTTCTGCAGGAAGCAGAAAACAAATGCATGAGTTGGTAAAGTTCCTCTTGTCTCATCCCTGCAGGCACCTGTACTTCCTCCAGATCAGAAGTGACATTAGAGAAGGACGGTAAGTAACACACAGACCCCATGCCCTTGTGCACAGTTTGTATTTAGTTGTTGTAGTTGTTGTAGTGTATAATCATTGCGCATGATTGCAGGTTGCAGTGCCCGCTGAGTGCAGCTGTAGTATTGGCTTCCTATGCTGTGCAGTGTAAGTCCCGTCTCTTCCTCCAGAAACAAATGATTAATGACTTAATGATAACTGTGAGTAATTAGTCCAGTTGAGGATGCTGTCAGTTAGCAGCAGCTCTCTCACAGTACCCCAGTTGTCAGTGTGTGGATCTGGTTCTGTGTGTCTGTGTGGATGCTCAGCATCTTTGTCACCTGCAGCGGAAATGGGAGATCACTGTCCGTCCCGACTCCCTGGTTACATCTCGAAGTGCTACTTCATTCCTGAGCAGGACGAGGACTTCCTGTCTAAAGTGGAGGATCTGCATCCACAGCACAAGTAATGCAGTTTGTTACATCTAGTTGCTGCTGGAAAACAAATGGCTTGTTGTGCAGTAGGTTCTTGGTGTTGGTGTTGACCGTGTGTGTTGGCTCTCAGGGGTCTGAAGCAGAGCGAGGCAGAGCTGTGTTTCCTCAACACAGCACGGACGCTGGAGTTGTATGGAGTGGAGCTGCATGCTGCCATGGTAGAGTGATTCCCTTCTCATTATCATTCTCATATAATGTCACATGTTCCAGTTTAACGTCCTCTCATGTATGACCCTTTCTGTCATGTCATTCCCTCATTTTTCTTTCTCAGGACACCAACAACACCCCTCTGATGGTGGGTTTGGCCTCCAGTGGCGTTGCAATATTCTGCAATACAGTTTGCTCCAGTTTCTTCCCCTGGTGAGTGATCACACCATTAATTACAAGGCTCGGTCCTGTGTTGTATGAAGCCTTCAACATATTGCATTCTTCACATGTAGGGGGAACATCATCAAGATTTCATTCAAGCGGAAACGCTTTCTTATACATCTGAAACGCAAACATGTGAGTCCCTCTACTGTTTATTTATTCTGCCCTGAGCAGATTGCTGCTTTTAATTGCTCGACACACTTGGCTGTTAAATCTACTGAAATGTTGGAGTCAGCACAATTTTCTGATTGCTTTTATATTGAGCTGTGATGTACTTATAGCTGAAATTAGGACTACATGGCACACGCTGCACAGAGGTGACTATGCCACTGATTGAATGATTCACATCCACACCTTTGGCAGATTGCCTTTGTGTGTCTGTGTGAAAAGTAATAAGTGAATCATTCATAAAAAATGTAAGAGGAAGCAATGTTTTATTGCTGGCAAGAAAAGAACTGGAGCAGCTCAAGTTTCATAACGGAGATGTGACCTTTAATATTGGAGTTACATTATATAGCTGTGCAAAACACCTGAACTCTGGGACGTGTTGCAGGGGGAGACACAGGACTGTGAGGTGTCTCTGGTTCTGCCCTGTCCCAAGACCTGTAAGAACCTGTGGAGGTCCTGTGTGGATCATCACTCCTTCTTCTGCTCCAGTCGGAGTACCAGAAGCCCCAAACACAACAACAGCACGGTTCAGTCCTACAGAAAGCTCATAACACAACATCTGGGCCTCGGCAACACTAAAACTGACAGGTGAGCCTGCTTTTTGTGCATATTCACATATACGTTCACTTCATAAATACCAAACTAGCCCAACTTTTCTTCTCTGTCCTTATTTGCAGTGGTCCCGTGTGCCAGCGTGTGGTGGGAGGGATGGTGTGGAACCCAGTGCTGCGGAGGTCAGTTTCATCGGAGCATCTCGAAACTAAGAGTCTGCCCTCAAGATCCCCACCGACCACCCCCAACTGGTACGAGCTGCAGCATCAACGCCACCTTTAATGAGAGACTGTAGTTTTTGTCCTTAGGGCCTCAGCATCTCTTCTCTTTTTGGAGCTCAGTTTGTGTCCCGTCATCTGATCAAACGTCATACTCAGCTGCTCTCCTTGGCAGGCGAAGTCCTCGAGTTCGCCACGGCATCCGTAAACCTCGCCCATCCTCAGCTGAATTGACCACTGATCTGAAAGACATGTCGGAGGGAGAGGATGTCTTCTACACATACAGGGCGTCTGTGAGCAGCAGCAAGGACAGTGAGGGAGACACTTCGCCGCATCAGTTAGTATCATTTACAGCAGAAATGTGTGTCTTTATTGGCCTGACATTCTGTGTGTTAGGGCTGAAAGTTCAATCATTTTTCTATCAGAATTGGACTGACTGCAATTGTATGAATGTTTTACCAATGTGTAAGAGGTGAAAGTTGTAATTAGTGGCTGTTTAAACAAATGTGACAGCTGCTGCCAACAAATTTACCAAGATGCAGCTAATTAACATTTAATCCATGAGCTGGCCAAATGACTAAAAGGAGCAGCTGTTATTTGGTTAATAAGTTTTTAAATAAGGCTTTCAGCACTAATTAGCCTCAACCAAAGATCATTTTGATATCTGGATGTTTGGAAAGATGGAAGGGTGAAATTTGTGATTATTAGTACAAACTTATCACGCATAATACCGTGTAGCGCTTTAATTTATCGACAATAATTGCTCGAAACGCTGCTAGAAAATATTTTCCCCAAATCATTCAGTCCCAATGTGTATTGTCAAAGCATCTATGGAGAAAAAGCAATTAGGATATGAGATGAGTCAGACTAATGTTATTATCACACCTGAAAGTCGTCTATTATTCTACTCGTCAGGCTGAAAAGAATATTTTTTCTTCATCCCTTTCAGCATTTCTGGCACTTACAACCATGTGACGGATGAGGCTCTGTTGCAAACTGATGACAGCATTGGAGAGGAGGACGGTGACCACAGCTCACACCACTACAATAAGGTCTGTGATCTCATCATCAACTCTGAATAAGTGTATTACTGTATATCCATGCACGTGTGTGCGTATGTGAGTTGATTCTGAGCACTTGTGTCTGTGCAGGGTGCCCTCGGCGACGGTGACTTGATGCTAATATGCATTGCCCCCGATCACGAGGGCAAGTTTGGCTTCAATGTTAAAGTGGGTCCCTCTCTTACACTCCTTGTGTGTCTCTAACCCTCACCAAAGCAAAGTTGTAGGGGTTTTTTTGTTTGTTTACACACATTATGCTTGAGTCGTCACTCCTCTGCTCTTGCTCCATTTCATTTCCCAACTCCTCCTAGGGTGGGGTGGATCAGAAGATGCCTCTAGCCGTATCCCACGTTAAACCTGACTCTCCGGTAAGAACGGACTCAGATGTGTTTGTGTTTTGACGGTCTGCTGTCTGCAAGATGTGTCAAAATACCTTTATGATGAAATGTAAGCACAATATGTGCTGAAGGACAGATATTTAGCCAGATGGACTGGATTGAAACGGAGCTGTAACGATTAGTCACTGCATTCATTAGTGTCTCAACAGAAAAATTTAAACTCTTGATGAGCCATTAATCATGCAAGTTAAGCAAAAATGCCAAAGTGATGGTGAACTGAATATTGGGCTTTGCACTGTTGGTTGGACAAAATAAAGAAGACGTCACCTTTGGCTTTAGGAAAGATGAAGAATTGATGCCCAAAATCATATTGATATTTGGTAGTTTGAAAAATGTCAGTACTCTGTGGTGGAGAAACTATGTAATGGTGACACTTTTTCTGAAGTAGTAGTACTGATACTGATGCTGCCTATCTGTCAAGTAATACCTGCCGATTTTAGCTGTCAAGCCTCTAAACGACCCTGTGTTGTTTGTAGGCAGGTCGATGTGAGCCCAAACTCCTGGAGGGAGACCTGGTGGTGCTCATCAACGGTCGAGACATTTCTGAACACACACATGACCAGGTCGTCATGTTCATACGAGCCAGCAGAGAGTCGCACTCCAGAGAGCTGGCCTTGCTTATTAGACGTAAAGGTGTGTGCATGTGTGTGTGTGTGTGTGTGTGTGTATGTGTGTGTGTGTAATAGACAAAACTGCTGAAGCAGCGTGTGATCCAAGTGTGCATCCTGTCTCGTCATGCTTCTATGAATATTCATCACAGCCTTGAACCGTCCTTGTATTCCAGGTCCTGGCCGCGCGGCACCCCAGCTGCAGTTGCCTCCCACCCTCACACTCACCGGCCAATTGCAGGGAGGAAAGCCGCAGTCACCTGGCCAGTTGGAGCGGGTCACGACACTGGAGGAGTCAATGAGACAGCTGGAGAGAGGAATACAGTCTGGCACACTCTGTTTCCATTTCGAGGTATTTAAAATGCCGGCTGGAGCTAAACAGTGAACGGGTATTTAGAAATGTATTTATAAGCAGGACCAGAATAAATCTTTATTTTAAGCAGGATTTAGTTTGTCCACTTAGTTATTTCAGGGATCATAATGAGCCTTTTAAGTGCTGGCTTTTTGGACAGATGTCGGCCCTAATCTTCACATGGACAATGTAAAACAAAGATGGTGTGGAATTTGTAGTTTTTGTGTGTATACCTCTGTCTGTGTGTGTGTGTGTGTGTGTGTGTTTATGCACCTGTGTGTGTACTTGTAATTCGTAGAATTTATACAGGAGGAAGCCGGGTCTGTTTCTAAGCTGTGCTCGCCTCCCTGAGAACATGGACAAGAATCGATATAAGGACGTTTTACCCTGTAAGTTATTCTGTCTGTGTGTCAGTGCCCTGCTTGCTCATCTCTTCTCTACCTGTTGCCTTCCCTCCCCAATCCCTCCCACCCTCAGCTCTGTGCTGCCTTTCTAATCTTGATCTGGAGCTGTGGCATCTCATGAAATTTAATTGGTTGGGCCTGTGGTGCGTTGATGGCTCTGTTATGACCCTCGCATGCTGCTGTCCTGCTCTCCTTTCAGATGATTCGACCAGAGTGGTGCTCCAGGGCCAGGAGGACTACATCAACGCCAGCCACATCACGGTGTGCATCACTGATATGAAATTATGCATCTTGTCCCTGTCATTTAACATTTAATGTAAACTCATCCTCTGTGCGGATGTGTGTCTGCATTTTTTTTGTGTTTATTTGTCTGTCTCAGGTGGCGCCCCCAGTGTCTGGTGTATGTTTACGTTATATTGCGGCTCAGGGTCCATTGCCACAGACCTGCACTCACTTTTGGCAGACTGTTTGGGACCAACAGATACACACCATCATCATGCTAACAACTCTGACAGAGAGGGGACGGGTATATATACATCTACACGTTCATACTGTAAACAGCCACATTTACACACGAGTGGAAATGAGTAAACAGAAAGGGAAACAGCTCAGTATGAGCGGTGCGTTAACACAGTGATTACCGTAGCTCTGCTTGCACATTATTACATGCTGTGTCATGTTTCATTTGGTACATGATTACAGTAATTACAGGGTTCAGCTGTGATGTTTGCACACAAAACTAATCAATCGGCACAGTTGTGAGTAAGTACAGGGTTTCACAGTGTGGAGAATAGCTAACTATAAATGTGAGCAGGGTGGCATTGAGATAAGTCATTTGTGGGTAAAGACACATGCACACAGAGACAGAGGCATAGAGTTATCAAGGTCTTGTTGAATGAAGATGCCTCTGTCTCAGCTCGCCTGTTGCTTGGTAACCAGATGCTTTCATTAATTGATCATTTTCCTGATATTCTCCAAGTGTCCTGTTTTTCCTCTCTACTTGAGGACCACAGACACACATGGACATTGACAGTCAGTTCACATCCTGCTCCTGATGAATTGCTTTAGTTACTCAGTCTGCCGGGTGGAACATACCACACTGTCGAATATGAGTTTGACTTCATGAGACCTGAGCGCAGCTGATGTAGCAGGGGTAGTAAATTCTATTCTGATTGATGACTCGTGTCAGATGTAATGTAATTTGTCAGCTGATGTCATGTGCTCACAGACCAAGTGCCACCAGTACTGGCCGCATCCGCCGGAAGTGAAGGATTACGGGCACATGCGGGTGAAGTGTCACTCTGAGGAGTGTAACCTGGCGTACGTGACGCGACAGTTCACCCTGACACACAAACAGGTACAGCAGCAAATAGAGATGAAATGATTAGTCAATTATATAACAGAAAAGTAACACAGATGGTCGATCTCAAAGAATGTCTGAAGGCGGAAACATTATCTTCATGAAAGAGAAAGAGTGTACAAGCACTTTTTCCTGCTCTCAGTTGTCAGTCAATTAACAGAAAATGAGCTGGCAGTTTTTTTGATAATTGGAAAATTCTGCAAAATAGTACAAAATCTAAGTATTCTCTGAAAATACAGTATGTTGCCTTTCCATTGTCTTTTGTAGTAAATTTTATTATTTTTGGGTTTTGGATTTTAGGTCAGACAAATCAAGACCTTCAAGATCACTTGGATTCTGGGGCGTTTTTAAACTGCTCTGATCTCATATAGGCCAATCAGCTAATTGATTAATCTGGAAAATAGGGGGCAGATTGGCCGAATATGAAAATAATCACTAATTTCAGTTCTAGTAGCAAAGTTCACAACTGCGTTCATATCCAGATGAAATATGAGCAAAGCATGACCGTGTCACACAACACACAGAGTTCTTCTGTCGGTATCTTTGCACTGACATGTTCCATGTTAGTGCCATATGTCACATAACAGAGCTCGCCACAGGCAGCAGCCACTCCTGGCAAACTATTTGCAGCCAGCATACATCACTTCCATGTGGGTGGTTTGGTGTGTATGTGTGCGTGGGTGAGCATGTGTATTAGTGTGTATTCATGTATTTTGCGTGTTGGTGCAGGGGGGCAGGTGTGTTGGTGTGTGCGGGTCTTTCTGAGAAGTTTATGTGGTAGATAACCAGATTAAATGAGCTGTTTTCCACATGGAGCTCCGTGGCGAACAGGTAAACAAACAGATAATGCTCAAGGAGGCATGAAGTTTGAATGCACACACATGCATACACAGATACTGCTGTGTGGGCCCATCTGTTCCTCTGGTGGAGCGAGTTAATCCCTGCATGGAGTCACAGGTCACATGACTGTTATAAACTCTAAACTCAGCTATTCTCCTCCCCGCCTTCACTTTTTTTCCCAGCTCTGGTCTTCTCCTCTGTCCTCTCTCCACCCCACCTGTTTTTCTGTTTTCATCTCGCTGTGTCCCTCTTCACTTCCTAATCTCAGTGTCACCTACTGGTCACGTGTAGGCTGGTTCTCCTCACCTGCTCTGTTTTTCCACTTCACCCTCTGTGGGTTTTGTTTTCTCACACACTGAGTGTTGTCAGAGTTTCAGTCTCATGTGGGGGATGTTTTTCCCCAAAGGTTACATGGTCATTTTAAATATGCGTAATGTAATAATTAAATTTGCTTTTTTAAATTTGTGTGTGTGTGTGTGTGTGTTAGCGAGGGGAGGACCGTGCAGTCACACACCTGCAGTATGTCGCGTGGCCGGACCACGGCGTACCCGATGACCCTTCAGACTTCCTGCAGTTCATCAACTCAGTTAGGGAGAGGAGGAGAGGTGAAGAACCACTAATGGTACACTGCAGGTAACACACACACACACACACACACACACACACATACACGCTCTAATTAAACACTGTCAGCATGTACTGTACCTGCCTCTACTGTACCCTTAGAGTTTGTTTTGAATCACTCTTTCAGCGCTGGGATTGGACGGACAGGTGTTCTGATCACCATGGAAACGGCGCTGACTCTGTTGGATGCGGGTCGGCCGCTGTTTCCGCTGGACATTGTCAAAACACTGAGAGATCAGCGAGCCATGATGGTTCAGACCACGGTACAGAGAAACGGGGCGAGGATTTGTGCTTAAAAGCTGGTTCACACTCCGCAAATGATACTTTTGACCACAGTGATTCTTCTCGCCCTTAATTAATTCTTCGTTTTATTTTGCAGCAGAGGACTAAAATGTTTTAACAGTACTTTGCGCCTTGTTTTAGTCTGTTTTAGAGGAATGTCAGTCAGGTAAACATTATGCACAACGTTTTGGGAGCTCGTCACAGTTGCAGAGGTATTTATTTCCTTTATGTTTTCAAAATTGAACAATGTATGCTGCAGAGCTGTCTCCTTTTTACAGAGTTTACATTTTAGCCTAACATCTCAGTCACATACTTTCTCCTGTCTCTTGACTCAAAATGCTATTGCATGCACAGAAGATGCAATTTGTTCCCACATTTCGGTAAATTCACGCGCAAAAGGTTGGTCGGAAAAAACGATGGGAGCATCCTGTTGCACTAGCTCTCTCTATATATCCACTTATCTTCTGTGCATGAATTTACCAAAATGTGGGAATTAATTGCATTTCATGAACAGGCAATAGCATTTCGAGTGTTGCCTCAACATATAAGACTGTAAGATTGAAAAATCTGTTAAATGCTTAGTTTCTTTAAAAATACTGTATCAAGGACTTCTGGAGAGGAGACTGGCTGTGAAATTCACTGTGCTCAAAATATCTTTTTAAAGGTCAATCTCGCAGTTTTTGACATCTGTGGAATTATCATTAATAGAAATGTGACTGCCACAGCATTACGCTGATGGCTGACGAGCTGGAGCAGGCCGGCGGAGGTTGGAAGCCGTGCTCTGTGGCACCTCAGTGGTATCTGTCGGGGGAGAGGAAAGTGTTACTCATTGCTTTGGTAGGAGGTAGTGCTGGCAGTATGGCAACCCTCCAATCACAACCCTGCTTCTAGGCCACTACTGCTACCACTATCGCCTTTATTTTGAAAGGAGATCCAGTCCCGGAGGCTTTGATGTCTCTCTGATGTTTTTGTGCTGATGGAACGCTTCCTCAGGTTTCCCTCATGTGTTTGTGTCTCTGACAGTAATGGAAAACATGCACAGTTGGAGGACAGACCTTCATGTTCAGGCTCCATATGTTGAAGGATTCGGCTGGCAACAGATCCCATGAAAAGACTAAAACCTACAATGTGTTAGTCCGTCATTCAGTTGTCTCAAATCAATCTCGCCACGAGGTCCACTCAGTAGCTGTTGTGGAGCTTTCGACCGTATCACGCAGTCATCCTCAGGAGACGGAGTTGCCACAAATATTCAGTTTTATTTTGGCAATGCTAGCAGCATGCCTCCATGTATGGCAATGTCAGTCATTTGGTCAGTCGGTGCTACTTAGCAAATGTTTGCATGCTAACAAGCTAAACAAAGAGGGTGAAAATGGTAAACATTAAACCTCCTGAACGTGGGGCATGTTAGCACGCTGACATTAGCACTTAGCTAAAAGCACTCCTCTGCCCAAATCCAGGCTCTGAGAGCAGCTAGCATGGCTGTAGACACAAAGAAGAAACAGCTGGGTACTACAGTTTTTAGAAAAGGTGACTCAGACAGCAGTAAAAAGTGCATGTTTTGGGGACTATTTTCAGTGTGTTAGTGAGTGTTGCTGCAGCAGGATGGTGTATGTGGAATTGACTTAAAATAAACAGCAGTGCTTGTTTTCTTGTAATAAAGAAACACATTACACAGTGCGGCACTGTGGCTCACTGATGTGTTTTAATATGTTTCACACAACAGTGGAGCTCTATGACACAGGAGAATAAGTTATGGCAGACTTCTCGTTTCCCAGACAATACTTGTTAAAAGGATTATCTCTTTTTATGGGATTTGAATGTATTACCTTTCAAAAACAGCCATGTTGTACTATAGCTGATAACACTTTGCATTTTTTGTGCTTCAGGGTCAGTTCCAGTTTGCATGTGAGGCCACTCTGCGAGTCTACAGAGAGAAACAAGGCGGATCTACGGCACCGTAGGCGAATCAGCAACAGGACAGGAAGAGACACACTTACCGTTTCAGCCTCGTCTCATTGCAGACGACTTCCACGGAGGGACTTACAGCATTGTAATGGATTAACCTCTGTCATCGACTGGTACACAGTGTATAATGAGAGTATAACTAGCTTCCGAGCACAGCTGTCTGTGATCTGTGTAGCCTAGATTCAGTGTGAGAGAATGACTCATACACCTAGTAGGCCTTAGTTTTAATAGAGCATTAAGCTTGTAAAGGCTGCGGTCTCCATAGAGACTGATGTAAGACTGATATGAGCTGCTAGTTTCTGTCCGAGAGGCCACTCAGGAGTGTTACCTCTACTTGTTAAGCTATGTGTGCCTTAGACTGACGCCTCCCAGTCAATTAATCGAACAGGGCAGGAGAGGCAGACCGTGATCGATATAATCTGCAGTTTATCTGTGTTTCCAAAGAGGAAGAGCGAGGCAGGCTTTAGATCACTGCAGCGGATAGTGTAAGGTCACGGTGGCCTGCTTGAGGAGCATCACACCCGCTGTTCAACACCGGTAAATTATTAAGACACAAAATAAACACTGATTTATACTGACGAGTCTGCTTTGTCATCTGATCATTGAGTGAGGATGTGTCACTTCTGTTTAAAAGCTGGGCGGTGTCTTGTAGCAAAACCCATTTTCACACTTCCCCGCAGGATGAAGCTGCTCTCTGAAGAAGTACAAGAGCGCTCTGCTTATTTAACCTTCAGCTGAGTGCTTCTAAAGCTGGCATCGTGTCAGAGAAACTGTCTCAGCATCACCAACCAGCCAAGACCTGTCTAGTTATGAGAAAATATTGACTTACAGAAACACAATGTAACAAAATGTGAAACCGCTGTGAGGATTTTAGTGTCTCTGCAGGTTTATGTTGATATTGTTTCAGGATGTTGCACAATTCATAATATGGCAGTAAAATGAAAGAAGGGTGATACAGAGTCTCATAATTTCACTGAAATTATATCAACCATGTCCAGAACCAAGAGACTGATGCAAAAAAACCCACATTTGTAAGATTTGTCAATGAGACACACATCATGTGTGGATCTGAAGCTGCCACCGAGGATGTGGAGGGGATATTCTCAGCCTCCAGCGTAAGATTTGCACTTGCACTGGACCCCAAACAGCAATAATGATCAGAAGAAAAATGACACCTAGAGAAACGTCTTTTCGGGATTGTGTGATAGATTTGATGCTGCATGTAGAAGAACGTCATATAAAATAGGATATTTCCTCTCGCAGGACGCGTCTTTCTTTTGGAATTAGGATGAAAAAAGCATGAGGTGGAGACGTGAGAGTTATGCTTTTCTACTTTCTCTCAGAACTGAATAGTTTATTTTTTCTTTTGGGTGACCCCATTTGTGTCTGTTTGTTTGTTTTATGTTTTGTTTTGTTTTGTTTTGTTTTGTTTTTTCTGTTTCAGGGTACTGACTTTTATTTCAAAATAAAACTTGCAAGAAAATGAGTTCCACATTGTGGACAATAAAATATTTTTAACTCAAATGAAAAGAAATCGATCAGGATTATTGTTTTTACAGAAAATTTGACTGAATAGATTAAATAAATATTTTACAAAAATATATAAAATAAATTTTCATATATGTCACGGGGGTGGGGTTTTTTTTGGGGGGGGGGGGGGCTTGAACTCATGATCTCACTCTTACACGCTGTAAGTCACCATCATTACGCTGGGGACCCCACCGGAAACCCTTTAACGACCCTTGGGACACCTTGGACCCACCTTGGACCCCACCTTGGGAACCACCGATGATCCACTGTTAACTATTCCCTCGCCTCGCGGGCTCATGACAGACAGGTGGCGCTGGTTGGGTCGGCCTGTCGGGAGGAACAGAAGTTTGTTCTGCGCTGTGTTTTTACGCAGGCGCAGATCACACTGTTTGTCCAGTTTCGTTGGTTGACTTTTACCTGTGAGACAGACTAGTTTCGGTTCGCCGGTGGGAATTAGCAACAGCAGCCACCAGGGTCCGGTCCAGAGGTGACAAGACTTTCCTCCTTCCTCCGGCCCCGTGTGACTCAGGAGCTCCCACTGCGGAGCGTCGGACGGGATTTCTCCGGGATTTTAGAGTCGGTGCGCAACAGCGAGCAAAGCAGGAGGCAGGTGCACGGGAGAGGACAGGACAGGGAGGAGGAGGAGGAGGAGGGCTGTTTGTATTTCCGTGAGAGAGTCTTGTCGTTCACACCGGGCCGAATGATTGGTGGTCAACTGGTTGGCGCCTCGGTGGTCGATCTGTCTTAGTTTCATTAGTATGCGGCTGGAGTCCCCCCGCAGCTGCCGACATCCAGCCTGAGGACTGATCGGCAGCCCTGAAGTCTCCTCCGTGCCTGCTGAGTGACTCCTCGCCCCGGGGAGGACGAGGAGGAGGCGGCGGCAGCAGCACAAGTCGGACCCCAGCGGCACCGACTGTTCTGTGGACCAGTTTTCACGGACGCACCACGGACCTCCTCGCCTTGTGGATCAGGAAAATGATGGGCTTTCTGCGCCGGACGTTCAGCCGCCGCTCCCGGAGCCGCTTCCAGACGAGAGAGCGGGACGAGCGGGACGGTAAAGGGGGAGGAGATGGAGGGGGAGGAGGAGGGGTGACCGGGAACCCCCTGCTCCTGGCCCATCAGCAGCAGGTCGTACACGCGCCCGCCGTGGTCACCGGGGGAGCGTCGGTTCACATCCCGGCGGCCGGGACGGCGAGGACCACCATCACCTGCCGCGTCCTGCTGCTGGACGGCTCGGATGTCAACGTGGATTTGCCTGTGAGTGTGCTGTAGCCTGTCCGGGGTGCTGACAGCGGCTCTATGTGTTTACACTGGCCAGCAGAGTGTGTAAACAGAGTGCAGGGCGCTGGACTAGGTGGTAGCCTAGGTCAGTGTGTGTCAAAGTGTGGCCCGGGGACCCCTGGGGGACCTCGTAGAGTTTCGTGGTGGTCCTGTGCAAAATGACAGACAGGATCATTGCCCTGGAGTCTAATTTGCCAGCATGGAGTCAAAATAATAATAATTCAAAAATAATTAAGAACATTGATTATTTATTAACTGTTTTATAGCTAAAATATCAAAAACTCACTGGTTCCGATTTGCAACTTTTCTCCGTGTTATTTCACTGTAAATTGAAAACTTTGGAGTTTTGGACTGATGGCTGAACAGAATGAGCAGCGTGAAGACCTCATCTTGGGATTTAACCATGTTTTTTGACATTTAATGAGCTAAACCAAGTAATCAGTGATGTAAATCTCCAGTTGTTGCATCCCAAGTTAAAATCGACAACACTACCAGTCTAGAATGTGTCTGTTGGAAGTTCGGCACAGATAAGTTTCCCTTAACCGAAGTTTCACCTCCTGTAGTATCATAGTGGCCTATATAGTATTAGTGTGTGTTTGTGAGTGTGTGTCTTTCTGTACAGTGTGAGATGCAGCTCCAGATGGTGTTATGATCAGCCAATTCATCACATTACTTCCCCATTCTGACTGCAGGGAAATCTACGACAGACCCGAAGCTGCCCCCACCTGCTTGCTCTTTTACAGCATCTTCCTTTCACTGTCTTCCTCTTCTCTCTCTCCCTCAGTCTATTTGTCTGTATCTGATCTTCCTCAAGCAATCTCCACTCTCCCCCTGACTCCCCCTCCCTGTGCCATCTTCCCTCCTAATCTTCTTTTACACTCCCTCTGTGGCCTGCTCCCTTGCTCATCGTCTTACTCTTTCACACTCTGCCTCCTCGTCTTCCTCCCTCCTCTTCTTCTTCTTCTTCTTTTCCCTCCCGCACTCCATCCATCTCCCTCTGTCTTGCTTTATTCCCCGACTCCCTGATCTGATTTACCACTGTGGGGACTCTGTGTCACAGACGAGTGCTACGAGCGTGTGAGGGGTAGGTGGGATGATGAGCGAGTGTGTGGGCATTCGTGCGTAAGTGGCTTCTTGTAAGATGTTTTCCTTTTGAAGGTTAAGTGTGTCACTGAAGCTGTTGCGTGCATGCGTCACCTTCCAAGCGCTCAGCCGGTGTATAGTGGGCCATAGAGAGTGTTTCTCTTGTCCTGCAGGGAGATTAGCGCTGTAAGACAAAGGCACAGCTTCTGCCGAGGTTTTACAGCTCCAACAACAAAACGACATGGGGCTTGTCGGGCTGGCTGCTTAGTCACAGGTGTGCTGGAACAAGTTTGTTCATGTCAGGTGAACAGAGGAGAGCTGAAACTGGCCTATTAAAGCTTATTAGTCTGTCACTTCAGGCCAAGTGAAAACAAAAGGTAGAACAGGAACAGTGAAATATTCAGCTCAGTGTGTGTCTCCTGCGTACTGCAATTGTCGCCACTGCATGTGCACCCATGTGATTCTGATTCCAGTGATTTCAATCAGCCTCTCTAAACATGCAGCAGAATGAGCAAGAGCGTTCTGGTGATTTTTTTTTTTTTTTTCCCCTGTCCCCAATCCCTTAATACCACTGATTTCCTCACACATTCATACACTCACCAGGAAGTTTAGACTGGTTATCAGGATCCAAAGTACAAGGCTGTCATCCTTCCACACACCCACTGTGTATTATATGGGTCAGACTGGGGTTAGGTCTCCATGTGGGGCGATGAAGCTCACGAGCCGTTCAGATGGGACAAAATGTTGTTACAGTGGCTGTGCTTGAGTGCAGTCTTCTTGGCCGCGTGTGTTATTGACAAAGGCCTGAAGAAGGACCTTTCCCTCAGGGGTTTGTCCTTCTCGCTTTGACTCAGATGCACGCACACACACTCACACTCAGTCACACTCGGTGTCTTTGTAGTCGTGAAACTAATTTTTACGACTCAGTTTAGAGTTAGGGAGATAAGATAAGCTAGATTGAACACATGTAGCTTAATATGTTACCTTTTATTCTTCTTTACAGAGTAAATCCAAAGGCCAGGACCTTTTTGACCAGATCATGTACCACATAGATCTGGTTGAGACAGACTACTTTGGATTGCAGTTCATGGACACAGAACAAGTCTCAGTGAGTAACAAGCAACAAGCTCTTACTTCTATCACAGCAGACCACAAGCTGCTCTAACTCACCTCTCATTCTTTTGATCCATTTCAGCACTGGCTGGATATGTGCAAGCTTATAAAGAAACAGATCCGAGGTAAGTTCAGTTCACCTGTTTGCTAATTAGGCCCACTTGTGTGTGCAGGACAATGTGCAGCGTACTGTATGTGCATGTGGAAGCAGGTAAGTGGGGAGCAGGTGGTGCATTATCCAATGTTGACATGGTGATTAGCATGTGCATTAGGAGCTGTACCCTTGTTTGCTCTCCAGCTTGTATCAGCGGCGTGAATGGTACGGGGGTGGGGGAGAGGCTGATGTTGCCCTTTCTTTTTTGAGCTGTGGTTCAGGAGCTTAAAAGAAAGTCTGACTGATGTTGAAGCGAAACAGGAAAGAGATTAGAAAGTAGATTACAAAGAAAAGTGGGTGATCAAAGATTTATGACCGGAGCGATGATGATAGATGGACTGGATGAGATAAACTGGATCAAATAAATCATCAGATTTCATTTGATTGAATAAATGTACGGTAAATTTCTACATCATCTCCCTCCACCTCTTTCTCGTCCTGCCTCACACACATTTACACGTTTTTTTCTTTATTTTTTAAATATATATATCCACTTTGCGCTCTCTTTATTTCTCTTAGATGGCCCTCCATACAGACTTTTCTTCAGAGTGAAATTTTACTCTTCAGAGCCAAATAACCTGCGCGAGGAATTTACAAGGTAAAACTCTCACACACAAACCAGACACACATGAACACACACAGTTTTCTCAGGAGCCCAGTGCGGAGGTCCAAAGGGGATGTGGGGCTAATTACTTTGCTGCTGTGGGCAGATTCAAATCAAGGCCAAATGGACGGAGACTTGTTATAACAAATTATGTGTCAGAGATGAAGAAAGCCTGTGATACATCTATTGATTTATGCTCTTGTTCAGTGTGAGTCTCTCACTCTCACTTTGTTGTTTTTGTTTTTGTTTTTTTCTAAACCAACAGGTATCTGTTTGTGTTGCAGCTTCGACAAGATATTCTGTCTGGCAAGTAAGTTCCTTTATTGCTGTTAATGCACACAAATATGACATACAGATGACAGTGTTACACACCCAGAAACACAGATACACACTTGCATGGAAACACATATACCAACATTTTATATATTACATAAATTATGAAGTTTATATTATTTATGTTTTGCACATTTAAAGGAATAGTTCAAAATTTTGATACCAGTCTTGTGTCTGTATGATAACATGAAGCTACAGCCACAAGCTGGTTATCTTATCTTCGCATAAAGACTGGAAACGGGGAAACAGCTGGCCTGGCTCTGTCCAAAGGCAACAAAGTCCAACTACCCGCAGTTACAAGGCAATGCCCCTGGCCAAAAAAATGTGCATGCTGCATCATGCTCTTAAGATTAAGCAGATATTAAGTGTTAATTGGTGAGCTTTAGAGGTTCTGGCAGGCAGATTTTGTTACCATTGGACTGAGCCAGGCTAGCTGTTTCCCCCTGTTTCAAGTCTTTATGCTAAGCTAAGCTAACTTGGAGCTGGCTTAGTGAGAAACATGAGAGCAGTATCAATCGTCTCACTGAAGTCTGGATGAGAAAGTAAAGAAGCCTGTTTCCCAAAATGTCAAACTAGTCCTTTGAAAATGCTGAATATATTCACAGAGACGTTCACATATCACATGTGTACACACAAGCACACTTACACCCCTTACACGTTAAAAAAGACACTGCGGAGGAGGGGTGGGGAGCTGCTAGCTTTTAAATTGGAAGCTACATGGACCACTGACATTTCTCTGGGCAGTGTGTGATTAAAGGTGATATGAAGAAAGTATTGGATGGTGAGGGACTGAAGTAGTGGAGGCTGAGAAAGAGGAGACTTCATGTCACAGGAGCTGAGTCACCCGAGCTTATAGCTGCAGGAGTGGAGCAGGAGGAGGTGGAAGATGGCAGAGGTGTTCTGGTATGGAGAGAGGTGGACAGGAAGGAACAAAGAAAAGGATGAACAGGAGAGGATGGGTTAACCAGGTCCTGTATACGTAGGCCTGACGAGTGATTAGAGGTATGTTTCAAGTGTCGCCCTGCTTAACATAATGAACAAGTAACTTCATTACTCACACATAATAAAGACAGGAAGGCAATTACAGGTCCAAATAAAAGAGACAATGATTAAACTTGTTGGCAGTTATTTCTTATTCAGCAGTCAGCATTAAGACATTTCATAAGCCCTTAAGCAGCAGCCCGCCACTGGTGTCGGTCATTACAAATCATAGTGAAAATTACTTCATTAATACTAAATATGGTCACGCATTTTAAAAAGATGCACAAGACATCAATGATATTTTTCTAGTAGATGGAGAGTCTTGGTTTTGATATTGAACAACTTAAAACTGCACAAAAAATCCCCTCTGTGTCTTTAAGATACTTTGACCTCGTTATTTTCTGAGACTGCTTGGTCAAGTGAAAGTAAGCACCTGAATTAAAACAGTTTCTGGAAGGTCTTGTGAAAGTGAGTAGTGTAAATCAATGCAGATGTTAAAGACAGTTAAGGATTAAGATAAATGAATTCGGCAGCTATAACATTGATTTATACAAACCTAAATCTGACCTCACCTTAACTGGAGCAGACGAAAACATTCACCCTAAAATAAACTTTCTCTCCTCGAGAGTATAAAACTCATGAATCATTTTCAGGTTTCCTCTTCATCTGTGCACACGTCCGGATCCCACAAGTTGCATTAAACCTGGTATAAACACACTCGCTTGCGGGAGCGCACACACAGGTGACCTACACTAGAGTTTAGGGGACTTCTGTAAAGCGGCGCCTGCTTGTGACACACAAACACAAACCTGTGTGCACAAACACACACTCAGACAGCGTGTTACCCCTCTCCCTCCTCCTGGCTCTATCTGGGCCATGGATCCCCAGAGTCCAGCTCTATTATAAAGCTCAAAATCAGGAACAGCAGAGGGCTGCTTATTTTAGGAAAAGGGTTGCTCCTCTCCTCCTTGACACACACATACACACACATACACGCACACACACACAGTGCAGGGCATTCAGACACTTGAATGTCTTTCCAAAACATGATAGCATGTGCACATCGCGCTGTGTGTTTTATGAGCGTGTGTGACACCTCATCACCAGTGTCTCTGTTTCTCTGCTCAGATTGAAATGTCCGTATGATGTCTCAGTAGAGCTGGCGTCATATTGTTTACAAAGTAAGTACATACTTCTTTCATTTGTATGTTGAAGTTTAGTTAAACAGTTTTCACTCTCAAGGGATGATAGATGGATTTTTCAGGTATTGTGAAGCCATTAATCTAAATTCATTTCACCATGATATGAAAGTCAGTTTGCAGATTTTTAATTTTTTGTCATCACAAAATCAAACCCACAGGACTAGCAATGAGCAGAGACGTGCGCTGTGGAAAACACAGTATGAATGTGGTGGTTCCTTGCATTAAAAAGGTTGACCTTCTGCTGCCTCGCCTTAAATCTCAAATGTCAAAGCTAGTCAAGGTAGATTAGCTTCCTCTCAAACAAGTTGTCAGCCTGCACTGATGTTCATGCACTGCGTGTGGGGCGGCGTGAACATGCAGGGATTTGCAGCTTTAAAAGAGACTATGTGACCTTTGCTGAACAGAGGCTGACGTGGCAACAAGTGACAATTATGGGATAGAGGTGGATGGTAAGACGTAGTGTACAGTAGCACAAGTGGGGAAGAGTCATACTGTCAATAGGACTGAGTCATGTCAGTTACAAACAAATGTCTATTGTTCACTAACATTAGCCACCATGAGCTCTTGGTCATACCAGACCAAGTGGGAGGAGTGTGTTATTTCATGTTTAAATGACATGAATTCACTTGAACGACCTGGGCTAGCGTCACACAGTGCATGTTGTAGACTGCACTGAGTCATGTTTGCAGTTTCACCGTCTGCTGTTCTCTTGCAGGCGAGCTGGGAGACTGCGATCCCTTGGAACACTCTCCTGAGCTGGTGTCAGAGTTTCGTTTCAGTCCCAAACAGAGCGAGGCCATGGAGGCGGACATCTTCGGCAGGTGGTTGGAGCTCCGGTGAGTTTGAAGGTCATGATGAATTTAGTGCCTAAACCTATAACGGTGTTGGAAATGGGCCTTTGTAAACCACTAAAATACAGTCATCTGGGCCTCTTGCCACAACACTCAAACCAACTTATTGGAGGGCATCCAGCGGCCGGCGATTTGACCCGAGCACATTTATCTCCTCATTGGATGAAACAACTGGGGCAAAAAGCAGAGCACTGAGCAGGAAAGGAAGTCCTTCTGCGCCAGCCTTTCAGCGCCAGCGTTTCCACTGAGGAGGGCGTCTAAATTTCACTCTCCCTCCTTTCTCCCCTCCTCCGCCTTGGCCTCGCTCTCACTGGCCTGTATGAAGGATTAAGGGATTAATCCCTGGAGGGTCTTGATTGATTCCGAGCAGTATTTAACCCAGCCGCGGTCTGATTGCTCCCATCTCGGATTAGATTACATACACATATGCTGCGCTTCACAGAGCCGACTGAGCCACGCAAGGACGAACCCTCTCAGAGTTCACAGTAGTTCTTACACACCAAGACTCGCAGGCAGAAGGTTACTCACAGCGTCGTTCCCTTCAAAAGACTGCTGATAAACACTGTTTACCATCAGAGGGGTCATGAAAGGTCATTACTGATAGCTGATATCTTTCTGTCTGAGACGGAGTCACCGCACAGTCGGAAGTGAGGCGATATTGATGTTTTTGTTGTGAAAACTCACCGTGGTGTCTTCTTTTTAAATCCTCAGGGGAATGAGTCCGTCTCAAGCAGAGATTTCTTTTCTCAACAAATGCAAGTGGCTGGAACTGTACGGCGTAGATATGCACTTTGTCAAGGTGTGTGAGTGTGTTTTATTATCATCAGTGTCACTGTGTCACAGGTATGTTTGAGAACTAACGGTGTGTGTGTTGTGTCTTTAGGGCAGAGATGGAGGAGAATATGCACTCGGTCTCACTCCTACTGGCATCTTAGTGTTTGAAGGCTCCAACAAAATCGGCCTCTTCTTTTGGTAAGGACACTGAACGCATCTTTAATCCAGTTTGTTCCCAGAGTAGGTGCTGTGGCACACTGGGCCTGTCCTTCTGTATCTGTCTATTTATGTTTTATTTTGTACACTTTAGTATTCTTTTACCACATTTTTATATTATGTGTAATGTCAGTTTATCATATAACCATATTTGTACTCTGTGTGTGACCTGAAATGACTCTTGAGCCTTGTGTGCTATCTATTCTGCCTTCTGTTTAATTTCACCAAGTGCTTCATGTCTGAAGACACAAGTGCCGTTTTCCTTTGACCTTGGATGAACATTCTTACTGCTGCTTGGTGTTATGACAAACTGAAAGTAGCATTCATACAGGGCATGTTAAAATAACAGTCATGAACCCTGTTCAGGGTCAAACGTCTAATATCAAACTCTGATGTATGAGCTCTGGGTTAGCGCTGCAACCTGATTGCTCTGTAAACCTCAGTTTATTCATTATTGAATAATACAGAGACAAGCTTGTCTCATCAACTTTTGCTGAAACTTTTCTCACAGGAAACAAAATGAATTCCACCCCATTATGCTTCGAACACCATCGCATTCAACACTAGAAATGAGCATTCAACACCAGAATCTCCTCATTAAGCACATGAAAATATGCTCTTTGTTACACGAAGTCAAGATGCTCTCTGGCTCCTGGCTAAGCAGCAGTAATTGTTTGAATTGATAAGATCAGTATTACCCTGCAAATTGCTGACTTTGAGCGATTGAGAAAAGGCCTCCTGTATGTGAAGACACTTAAGTAACAGTGAGACCTGAATTACTGATGTAGAGTAATTGCTTTGTGTGTTATCCAGGCCCAAAATCACTCGGCTGGACTTTAAAAAGAGTCGGCTCACGTTGGTCGTGGTGGAGGACGATGATCAGGTACGTATCCTGTCACAGACACATCCCTGCATACAAACAGGTGTGCGCACACACATGCACACACACACACACTGGCACTAACAGTGTTTGGTTGTTGTCTGGCTGTGCAGGGTCGGGAGCAGGAGCACACGTTTGTGTTCCAGCTGGCCAGCTCCAAGAGCTGCAAACACCTGTGGAAATGCGCCGTGGAGAGCCACGCCTTCTTCCGGCTACGTCAACCAACCACGGGCAAGACCAGCCGCAGCGACTTCACCCGACTCGGGTCCCGTTTCAGATTCAGGTAAAGCCCAGAGACAGACTCACCTGTGAAGAGTCAGCTGACGAAGGATGATACGAGTCGGCTCGCTCAGGTACTTGTGGCCGGCGCTGACAGCAGCACGCAGGGAATAGTGTGTCACATAAAACAGAGCCTTTGTATCTATGGTTACAGTGTATCTATGGTTACATGGATCTGTTCCTATGGCGACTGAGATATCCCCTTCATATTGTTTGTTTTCTTCTGACTATTATCAGAGAAAGCAAATTCTCACACTTGAAGGGCACTTCCTGTCATTTGTCGGAGCAGCTGAACAAAGCAGAGTGAAGTCTGTTTCACATTGGAGTGGATGAGAAACTCAGGTTACAGGTGGTGGAAGTAAAAATGGGAACAGCTGTGCAGTGTAATGTCATTCAGTGTCATAAACATATCAGTGTCACCTATCTGGGACTTTCTGAGTAATTTCATCGTGGAAGTGAACGAGCAACTTAGTATGCTGAAGAAAATATTTCAAAAAGTTTCAATTAAATAGAAATATATGCAAAACTCATCTGAATTCATTCAGACTAATTACTACAATCCTGGGTATCTGGTATGCTTAAAAGTACACCACACTAGTCTTCTGCCTCATTATGAAATACTATACTACAGTTGTTTACTGTTGTGCTCCTCTAATATGTTGCACTGCTGTATGTATTGTGTGTCATGTATTTTGTACTGCAATTTTTATTTGTTTTTACTTTAGCTGTATTCCCATTAAACTGTCTAAACTTTGAAGAATGATCGATTCATATTGAAAACACCTGACTAAATTTAAAAAATTCTTTGAAACAGATGTTTTAAAAACTATATATGGAGTAGCTTTTCCACTGTTTGCCTTCTTCTGTGTGTTCTGCCTCTCAGCGGTAAGACGGAGTATCAGGCCACTCATGGAGGCAGACTGAGGAGAGCCAGCACATTCGAGAGGAGACCGAGCAAAAGATACCCCTCCCGCACACAGTCACTGGGCAAAGGTGAGACTTATCAGCACAGACAAACGCTGATGACTAACAGCACCTGTTTAATCCTTTACGTGCCTGCACGTGTTGTCTTAAAGGTCACGTACTTTAGAAAACTTGACTTTGCTGTACAGAATTACTGTTGAACATATTATTCTTTGAGAGGAAATTAAAGGGTTTTCTTTCAAAATGTATAAAACTCAGTAGTAGTTCAACAGGTTCAAAAGAAAAGTTAAAAACAGCTGTGGTCCTTTTTAAGGAAGGAGCTCCAGATTCCTCTGCCAGGTTGTTATACTTAAGTGTTGCCTTTCTTCTATGTCAAAAGCACCTGCAGTCCTCTTCAGTCCTCCGTACCCTCTGTGCACAAGCCTCCCTCTCACCATGATCTATTATGCATGAATGATCAAGGGCAGACTGCAAACTGTATTTACTTGAAGACCGTCAGTGTTGACGTCCACACACACCTTTTATTTATTGGATGGTTTGTCATTCAGCCCTGCAGTACGAACATGAATGAAGATTGAAGTGTTGGTAGCCGCTGAGAGCTCGGAGTAATAACACGTATGCAAAGAGTCTGGACTGAAAAGCAGACTCACAGCAGATGAATGAAGATGAAGTGACAAACTGTTCACTCCTTTTCCTCTTTGTCTTACTCTGTCAGCTGCCATTTCCCCTGCCAAGCCTCCACACATCAGGTAAAACACCCACAAATATACGTAATACACACATGCACATTCATATTACTGTACATGTGAGGACATTCCTTTTATTCCATTAATTCCTTATCCTCTAAACTTGACCTTAATCCACGCAACGGCCTGGATAATCTGAAGTCTAACACTAAAATAGCCTTTTGTAAAAGGAAAAAGAAGCGAAACAGTTGCTGATTTGTTGTTTTTTTTTACGCCATTTTGAGGATATTTGGCATCTTTACACTCAAACATAATTATTGTTTTCATTGTCATGTCATTGTCATTTTTTTAATCTTCTATCACTGGTTATTGTCATTTATTTCCAGCTCTCACGCCAGCCCTGATCCCAGCCTACATCCAGTGAGTGACCTCAGATAGCCCACTTTCTCTCTTGCACACACACACACACACACACACACACACACACACACACACACATACAGCAGCCACTGATCTGGCTTCGCCCTTGTGACAACATTTAATTTCAGCGTCTCTTCAATCTGTCTCCTCCCCTCCAGTACCAGCACAACATTCCTATTGGTCATGAGCCGTGGCACCCGTCCCACCCGGCTCTCACACCCCCAGTTTACCTGCAGCCCTCTGGACACACACCGTCACACAGGTGAGACAACCGATCACAGAGGACACAGAGAGCGGGGTTTAGAGATCCCGGAGGACGTGATGATGCGAGTGTCATCACTCTTAGGGGTTCTTGAGTTTCTATTTTTAGACAAAGTCACTCTCTGTTCGGTACTCCACATCTGTTTCTCATCACACTTCATGCCACTCATGAACCTCATATGTCCGTGTATGTCTTGTCCTTGTACCCTCATGCTCGTGTGTGTGTGTGATCCTCCATCTCCGTGTCATGTTCAGGCCTTCTGTTGAGGCTGCAAGTCCCGTGTCCGGCCATCCTCCCGTCCCGAGGCGAACCAGCAGCACCCTCTCAGGATCCGTCAGTTTGGTTTACAGAGACAAGGTCATGACTGCACTTTGACCTCTGTTTGACCCTGGGAGTCTGTTTTCACACCCAGACTCTTAACACTGAGACTTACACAGACTGCTGTCCCAAAGAAAGAAGCTGTGCTGATGGACTCTACAGGGAAAAGGCGTCTCCATCATCCTCATCACCTCTGTCATCATCTGTTTGTCGCACCCCCTCATGTGTTTCAGTGTGCACCTTCATGAAAAATCCTAGAAAGGACAAAGGATCCTATCATATAAGTCAGAGGTTTTCAAACGGACTGTCAACGCCAACCCAAAGGGGGGGCTCGGGAGAGTTGAAGGAGAGGCACAGGGGTGAGACATGAGGCAAAGATACTGCATGAGGTGAAATGTACAGGTACGCCAGTGAGTTAGTTATTGTGGTTTTGACCCAGTTGATAGCCAGTTGAACTACTTTAAAACCATAAACGCCGCTGATCGCTGAAATTTGCACCAAAAATGGCACTCCTTCTCTGGGTCATAACTCAGTCAAAGCTGCACACACAGACGTGCTAGATGGGGTGTGACTTCCACTTTCCGAAGATATCATCATATGTGATATTCATTACATGTATACCTCCATAAATCTGCTTCAAAACCACAGAAAATAGATGCTCTATATCACTGCAGAACTTGCCTAAGAATCAGCATATTTTAAGTTTTCTTCAGTATGAAAATAATCCAGTAATAGTTGTTCTCTACATCCATCTGTGCTTTGCAAACAAGAACTGCTAATAGGTAATTCAGCATATTCTTAATGGTCCAATTTGCCAATATGTAAACAATGTAGCCTTAGATTATGGGGTTCAAGTTGTAGCCCACAACTAATTTACTGACTCCAAAGGCCGTCAAAGGATGGGAACTGTTCCGTGATTATCCCAGATCCATTAGTCTTCAGTGTATGTGTGTGTGAGTGTGTGTGCCTGTGTGTGCGTGTGTGTGTATAACAGTAGTTTAATAGCTTTGTGCCTTGGTTTTCTTGAGGACAGTTTCATATAATCATGGTTGGTGTTTAATCCCTCAATACGTTTACTGCAAGATCTCATTTATCTTCATGCCTCAGAAATCTCGTGACAGCTAATTTATCCAAATCTCTTTAATTTGAGGGAGATAAAAGTGATGAGAGCTCTAAATGTGGTCGTTCTCAACAGGTGGAAGGGGTCGAGTTAAACACATATTTAATGCTGGTTTAGGAATTAAGCTGCTTTAAAATGTAGAGTACGTAGCTCGGTGTGAATTAGAATCCTGCATTTGTGGTGTTGTGCTTTCAAAGTGACGTTTTGAATGAGCTTTATGTTGTTATAGCAGGTTATGGATTTGCTAAATCAACCAGCTGTTTACAGAGAGCGCGGCCAATGTTTTGCTGTTATAGTGTAATGCCTTTTACTCTGTGACATTGACTTGAATCATACGAGGCCTTTAGGGATGTTGCCATATTGCTTTTGAAATAAACGAAATGTTTATAATTGCAAACTTTTGCAGCGATCTCTCCTTCATTGTGTTATGATTTAAGCCCACTTGTTACAGTCATACAGTCCTTCTCTACATCTGTAGTGGGATTTTTTTTTGTTAATGAATATGCTTTAAAACCTTGAGTCATGAGGTTGAATGATTAGAAGCTAGATAATAATGATCTATTTAGAATATTAAAGTGAGGGTGGGTTTAAGTCCCGTTTTGTTAGGGGGAATTTATTGTTATCGCATGTGCCGTCTTCAGTTTCCCTCTCAGTGGTCCTGCCTCAGACCATCAGTTCAGCGTGGAAGAGAACGAGACTTCGTATTCTGGCAAGATCCACCACCATCACCGTCGCCACACACACAGCCAGGACACGCTCTGCCACACACACACCAAGAACAGTGAGTACTCTCAGTCTGAGGAAGAGCTGTCTGCGAATCTGTCATACGTCTAGACTGATGCTCCTTTCATGTTCATTGCTGCAAGTTGATCGGCATCCTGTGTTTTGTTTGCGCTCATCCAAATCACACACAAACCATACCCTCCGCACTTAAAGGATGGATTCACCATTTTCAAAATCCGTAGTCTTCGTTCTGTGTCAAAATGTATTCCAGAGTTTATTTGCAGCTGACATGAGGCTTCATTTGTCTGAATTAGACAAATCAAGGGCTATCTTTCAAACTCCTTTTTAGTGGGAAGTTCCCTCTTTGTGTTTCCTCATTGTGTTGCAGTGTAGGGATAGTATAACAAAGAAGGAACTTTGCACTGAAAAGGCTGCAGCTTTTGAAGACACTCCCTTGATCTCAAATTAGCATCACATAAGCTTTAGAGTACATTTTTGCATTTTTTTTTTGTCCCCCATCTCATACATTGAAAGTCCAGGCAGAAAAGGAAAGATTGCCCCTCACTAGACCTCTTGAAAAACTGTGAACCTCTCCTTTAACCCCAGGGGTATCTAGCCATGAATGCAAAACAGAATTTTAAATATGCACTGATCAGATTTGTGTACTGTGGATATTAATGTCATTTAATGTTTTGTTGCGTAAATGACTTTAGCTTCAAGACTCAAGGTAAGAAATAGTCCAAATGGGTAAAATGAGCTGTGTATTACCTAGAATGGCCAGAAAAATGTTTCTGAATAGAAATGTTGCTCTTGAGTTTTACAAAGGTTATTTCATTTGATGCTTTGAGCACCACAGACATAATGTCATTCAATAATGTCATGACTTCGCTCTAGTGAGGTGGCAGAAGAAATCTCAGCGGCACATCTAGCAAGATCTTACATTTTCAGCTGGAAAATATGTTTTTGTGATTTGGCTGAATGGTCCCTTTTTACTGTATGTTACTGTATTGGTCTTTCTTCACACTTTTGTACAAAAGTGTCTATAAACTTTGCCATCTCTCCCACATCAAACCCAGCCCCGGATCATCAGATCATCCCATCTAATCTAAAGAGTCAGTTCACACTAATGGACCAAAGGTGTCCATAAAATAGCATGTCGATACAATAGCAAATGTAGCCTGTAGTGCGTTTTCTCATGAAACTTCGTGTGTGTCAGAACGTCGAGCTCCTCCCTGCCCTGCAGATGAGTTGGACATCTCTCAGTCTCTGCTCAAGGCTCTGGAGTCAGAGAGTGATTCTCCCCCCTGGCCCTCACTGCACGTCAACATGGACAACAAGGTCAGTCCCTCTCCGCACACACTGTTTTCTCATTCTGCTCACAACAAGATCTTGCTGAAGCATCTTTACCTTCCTCCCTGCTCCCCTGTCAGGGAGAGGAGAAGCAGCTGTCTGAAAAGTCTCTGCACCCTCCTGCCTCTCCAGTGATGCTCCCTGACCACCTTAAGTGTAACATCCTCAAGGCCCAGATGGAGGCAGCTTTCAGGGTGAGTACCAGACTTCCACCCACTCGTCTGAGCCTTGCGTATTGTGCAGTGTGACTAACAGCAGTGTCTTCTTTTCCTCCATGATGAAGAAGGAAGCTCCAACAACGCCTAGAGTGAAGAACTCAAATGAAACCCTCAATGACAGGCCAGTGTCCTCATCCCATCGTCATACGCTTGCACATGTTTCTGCACATGTGTATTTAATGCGCTCCATGTGATGACTCTGGTCTTCAGGTATCAGAGCTCCTCCCAAGACTCGGCTGCATCCAGTCTGACTGCAGACAAGACGCCACATCGACAAGACCGCAACCTGACGCCGGAGAGGGTTCAGTCAAAAGCCAACACAAGCACCACCCGCAGAAAACGACTGGTCAGACAATTCAGCTTGTGAGTACACTTCACCTTTGATTACTGTCAAAGGGCAGAGCTCCAAAAGGGAAATTGCACTCTGGAAACAAATACTCAACAGAGTAACTGAAGCAAAAAGCAACGCTAACTCCACTCCTTGAAAATAACATTTTGTTCAGAACATTCTGCAGGTCGTGTAAATCCTTCAGTCTCTCTCCATTTATTGCTCATCAGTAACCATGAAGATGAAGATAATCTCCCAGAAGCACTTGCAGCCATCTCCTCTCAGAGCACAGGAAAGTCAGGATCCACCAGCTCATTGGACAAACAGATACAGCCATCCATATATCCACAGGTAACACACACTCTCACACATGAGGTTTATTTAATGTGCTACACTCCACTTATGTGGGATTAATTCAGCCTCTCAGTGTTATCTGTCTGTAAACAGAGGGATGTCTGTGTATACATTGATGTGTATTCCAGGTGGATAATATGCCAGCACTGGAGCTGGGTAGTCCATGCTGTCCCTCTCCTTCGCCTTCTCCCCATCTCTCCCCTTCTTACTACCGTAGCTCCATTCCTCACCTGGTCCCTTATCTTGCTGCCCATAACGACAGGTAACACACCTCAATTCTCCGTCTTCTCTGGGGAATGTCTGTATTTGCTTAAACCTGCAAACCATCTCGGTGATCTCACCAAGAAGTAAGCATTTTGGGTGCATCCTGGTCTAGCGGTTAAGTCGAATTCCGTATAATTAAGGCTGCTGCTAATTATTACTGACATTATTTTCTCAATCGATTGATTACTCAGTTTGTCTATAAAATGTAGGCAGCATGTGCATTTGATAGAACTAGAGAACAATAGTAAAACTAAAGTGTATGCAAAGTGTACACTGACGAATCAAATCTGATGCTCCAAAAACTCAATAAATGAACTTGTGATAAATAAAACATACATGTAACATATAACGCCCTGCGATCGGCTGGCGACCGGTCCAGGGTGTACCCTGCCTCCCGCCAGTTGACAGCCGAGATAGGCTCCGGACCCCCGCGACCCCGAAAGGGATAAGCGGCATAGAAATGGATGGATGGATGTAACATATAACATCAGATAAGCTGCAAAAAGCTAACTAGCCTAGCTTAGCAGAGTAGCAGGAGGGGCTATCTCTGCAGCCTCTGACTCCAGTGGAACCTTTGATTTAAAGTACATTTAAATCACATATTAGTGTGTATTTGATTAGTGGGTAATTTATTGAAATAGCTCATTAGTTCAAATGAAAAAGATAGCTTAAGAAGAAACTAATGTATTTTGTTTGTATACCCTTTGAATTGTCCAAAACACCAAGTTCTGTATCCAAATGCGCAGTGTGTGACAGTGATTAGTAATACTAAGATTATTATTATTATTATTACTGTATCGTTAAACTCCTTATGACATGAGGTTTGTATCTTTCTGTGTTGGTAGCGGAGAGGAAATGAGGTTGGACAGGGAGAAGATATTAAGAGCACTCCTGATGACGGAGCTCTGAGACCTTGACCTCTGGCCCCTGTGACATCATCGTCGAGTGCAGCAGACCTCACGTTAAGCGAGGAAAGTGGAAGCAGAAACAGAAGACCCAAAGCTGTTGGCTGCAATCGACATCTGTAAATTTGCATAATACAGCACATTCAGCAGCTACAAATATATATTTGCATAAAGGCAATTGTTATATTTGCTTAAATGTAATTTTAGAAGGACGATTCTTTGTATTCATCAAACTGAAACTGTTAAAACAATAAGTGAGACCAAATGGACTCACTGACACACACACACACACACACACACACACACACACACACACACACACACACACACACACACACACACACACACACACACAAGCTACAGATGTGACTGGTGCTGCCTGCATGATAAATATGTTACATGAGGAAATATTTATCTGATTTGCTTTGGGGTTATGTTCAGGTTTTCTGTGATTTCATCGACACTGTGTTCATGTTGTCCAAACTGTGTTTCAGACTGCGACTGTTGATACACTGATTTTTAAAAACCACAGGCTGAAGTGAAACTCAATTCACTTTCAAGTCAGTTTGTTCAAATGTAAATAGACGTTGTAATTCCCATGCTGACGACAGAACAGGCATTGTAAATGCTTACTTCCTTGTTTGAATAATGTCAGCTATCCATTTTGATATGCCAAAACATGCAGTATTTGATTTAAGAAACTTTCTGAACAGAGTGAATTGAAAGCGAATACTGGCTGTGTGGGAGGTGTTGAAACCGGATTGTACTGCGAGGCTGTGCAGCTGCAGTCTCAACTGACCCACTAGAAGGAGACAAATCTGCAGTCACAGCTCCTGTGGCAGCTGAGCACATTGATCCCATGACGTCATGAGGAACAGATCATGGATCACTTTGCTACCTTTTACATGTAGTTTGAGTTTTCATCACAGGTCCAAATGCAAACTGATCTCAGAGGTCATATTCTCGGATATTAGCTATTCTTTAAGCATAACCCTGCCGCTTAACAACGTCATGTCAACCCTTGTTTCGTCACAACCACATCTGAGGCGGCGTATGATATACTGCTGTACTGTATGTGTTGTGTTGTTCCTGTCCTCAGTTGGATCTGAATAAAGGCCACATCATCAGTTTGTCAACTCTGTAGCAGCATCTTTGGTCTGTGCACTGACATGGGAATGTGGATCAGCCTCGCCCTGCGTGCCTCTGTGGCAAGTGTGTACGTAGACTCACCCACCCTGTGAGGGAATGTTGTTACAAAGAATATTACTGATTTATCTGCCTCTACACACCTATCAGGTACAGTACCGTGAGTCAGCCTGTAATTGTGCCTCCGTCATCCAGCAAATTACTTAGCATCAGACAATTCATGTTCATGGCGAGGTGCAGTGGCTTTCTGGTCAGAGTTGAGCAATATTCATATCTGAAAGAAATAATGTGGAGCTTGACAAATAATTATGTGGTCAAGCCAATAAACAGGACGAGTATAAGCTTTAATAGGCCTAGCTTTAAATGTTTATATATAATAAGGGACTGTATGAAAATTATTGGGTTTAGGAGGAATCATTACTACTTTAATAATACGTGAATTAGTCAACAGGGTAAAGGCAGCAACATTGCATTACTGTTATAATGTAATATTGAGTGTTGGCTAGTGGAAAAGATTTGCACTCTTTCAGCAGAGATAATGTTCAGTCTCTACGAACTATAAAGATCCACATTGACTGTTTGTCAAAACTGACATACCCACCTTTGGATTATACATTATGAAAGATAAAAATGAATTAATTTCTGTCCTCTAATTATTGAAATTAGTCATATAGTAATACACCAATGCCCAATTTGTATAATGCAAATGGTCATTTGAAACTACAGAAACATTTTAAACTAGGTTAAAATGGTTGCACTTATGTCTGGGTTTGCACTTCTTTGCAAAGAAACACTTTTTGACAACAATAACAGCTTTCGGAACTATGTGTAATCACACTGCACTAAACTCTGCCTATAAAGTGATCAAAGTTAAAGCAAAAGGAAAAAGTATTTCAGGCTTTGTTGTGTCGGTATTAATAGTGTTGCTGTGGCAGTTTAGACTGTGTTGTCTGTGAGTGGGAGAATGCCTGAGTGTGTTTAAAAGGGATCAAGTTGGGTGGGGTGCACAAGATTGTATTACACAATGCCAAATCTGTCCTGAGGGGGTCTGACATGGTTTTGTGTGCCTTTATTCTCTCTTCCCCCTCCTGCAGTCTATTCTTTATGTTTCCACCCAGTCAAAAAAAGGGGCTCAGATAATGGGTTTGGTGTGTCTGACTGACAATGGTTTCTTTGCCAAAGCATGTGTGTGTATGTGGGAAACATGGAGGTAATCACCGGGGACAGTGAGAGAGTTAACACAGTTTTGCCTCCGGCCACATTCTGTCATCAGACAGCTCCACCTGTGTGTTTGTGCTCCTGCACTTCACACGCCCTCCCAAAGTACAGAAAAGCACAATAAGTACACGGGCAAGTGAGAAGAAACACTCAGAAGGCAAAGAGTGAAATCAAACCGCTGAAGGCTGGCAGACTTCACGTTATGTTTATTGTTTGTTTCAGCATTACCACAGCAGGACGTCCTGAGCAGGAAGTGCTACTGTGGGGCATGTGTACAGCAAAATGAAGACCAAACTGCAACTTTGCAGGGCGCAAAAATGCAATTAAATTCACAAGATACATGTCAGAGGTGTCCTGAAACATTTCTTTTGCTTCTCAACTTTCCACCTTCTCTCCAAATGATGTTGTTAAAAAAAGAGAAATGGTGAAGAGACCAATTTACTCCACTGCATTTCCCACAATGGTGTAGATGGTGGTGAGAAGACAAGGATAGTGGTGGACTGGTGAATTTTTGCAGATTTATCACAGTAACACATGTAATAAAATCCGTCTGAAACCACCTCTGGCTCCTGAGTTCACTCAGTAAGCTGAGAGCTTGTGACACGAGTCCTCTTGAAGAATGCAACCCTATGGTTAGGTTACAGAGAACTGGGACTGTCCTCTGCTCAGATGTGAGTCCAAAACAAAAGGCAAGACAACATTGGCATTACACAACATAGAAATGCGAGCTTCAGTGTGAGATGTCACATTTTTGTAAGTGAAAGCTGATGTGACGATCAGACTGTTTGACAAACTCACAGTGTAACATACAGTATATGTTATCATTCAAAGATACTGCTATAATATTCATTAGTAGTCTTATTGATTAGCAGTGCATTGATATTTGGCATTATGTAAACATCTTAAAGTTTTACTAACTTCTTCATGCACTAAAGCTTCCAATACAATCACTGTATTTGTGTCAAATGTATATAAACACATAAAATGCATTGCATAAAAAGATTAAGTATTAAGACTTATCAACACAGCCATGCATAATACTCATTTTCATCTCTTTCACGCTAAAACACACTCACGCACTTTCACTCTTCACAGAGAAGCTTAAGGGAAAGATTTATCTCAGTTTTTACTAAGTCATAACAGTGATTATAATATCATAACATGTTAAAAAAAAATCTCTATAAAGCTTTTAAAATACACACTGTGCAATATAAGACAAAAATGCTATTTCTGGCTAAGGCCACAATGATTTTTGTATAAAATACATTAATTTCTGTTCTTATAGATATAAATAACACATCTAAAATACTATTTTTTAAAAACCTAACAATACATTACAAGTCTTTGACCAAATTGTCGCATGACCTTTGTACATTTGCGACCCTACAGCAGGGTCAGGTCCAGGTACTGCCCCGCCGGCTTGGTCATGAGAGTGGGGAGGGACATGAGAGGAGCGTCGCCTCCACTGGACTGACCAATCAGACTGCTGCTCAGGAGAGAAAGGGACTCCGTGGGACTCTGGAGGGGGAGAGGAAGGAGAGTGTGGGGTGAAGAATGGGAAGAGAGACAGAGGAGAGTTACACTAGTAAGAGTGTTAAACGCAGAGAGCTTACACCAGCACCAGCACCCATCACCTTTTCAATCGCATGAAGGCTGTTATTTCCAGTCTATCATTACACTACAACACCACCCACTGACCGTTTGCAAAGTCCCGTCCCCCTTAGTTACTGTTGCTACGCCTGTCAAGCTTTCCATTCACGGCACATAATACGATTTGCAGTACAACTGTCCCATTTTGATTTTTCCTTTCAGCTATATCCTCAATGTTGCTTGACGTAGAAACGCAGGACTCTCCTGTATAATGAAACAATCATGAAGGTTTTCATTAGGACCAGCAGTTTTAATTATTTCAACTGCATGTCTGAGAAATCATGCTCCATCCGTCATTTTATCATGGTGGACGGCTCTAAATAGCACCCATGAGCCTCAGCCACAGCTGCCATGAAGAGCAATCCAGTTAGAGGCACGAATCAGCAGTTGATAACAAAACGCCACAGCTCCTGAATTTACCCGAAGCTGATGCCAAAATGGAAAAAAGTCAACGGATTTAAACTTCAGATAACAAAATAAAATCTGTTACAGCTTCCGCCCACTGTTAGCACATGACAGAACTTTTGCCAAAATGCAGCTTGGGAGTTGGAGTTATCCTCTCCCCCCAATTTTTTCCGAACACAAGCTTGTACCTTGTACTTTTTAATCAAAGAACCAGATATTTTCTACGTAGAGAGTTTCATGCTGATCCAAGTCTAAGAAGAGCTCCAGCTGTGCGTCACATCACATTGTCTATGGAACAAAAATAAATGGGACTTTCACTTCCGGTAACAGGAACGCCCAAAATAACTCCTCCAACTTGGCATCTCTACTGGTCTTTGACTGTTAAGTAAAGTTTTTTCGCCTGTTGCTTGGGGATTTTATCAACAGCTCACTTTACAACAGATAAACAGCATTTAATCCATTACTTATACTTTCACTGTTGTGTTTTTTGTTTTTTTTAAAGGCGATAGAAAGTAAAATACTGTCAAAACTCAAGAGAAACCGAGTGAATTTTATTATAGACCCATTCAAACCATTTTGGTGTAAAGCTTGACAGATGTGCTGTATCGAGTTATGGTTAAGATATGGCTGGACAATTGTTGTTCAGTGCCGGGGCTTAGCGAACGGTCAATTAGCCCTCTTGGCTAATACTGTAGCCCATGAATAACTTGTAGTGGCCAGTATTAAAGCAAACTGCCACAGTCTAACAGTCTGTCAGAAAACAACCCTGACAAAACCCAAGAATTAACTAAAATCCAAGGAATTTCCTCTAACCACTCGATCCACTCAAAATTTTGTTCATTGTTACTGTCAAGTGGTTAAAGGAAAACGGCCTGTCTAAAAAGGAAATATTGCCATTGTGTTGAGCCCTGGAACCCCTGGTGACCAATCAAGACCCAAGCCATAGCTACAACCCCTGTTAATCCTCCTCACAGAGCCCTCGACCAATCCTTACCTGCCACCTGCCTCAGACACCTTAAATACACACCCACTCTTTGGGCTGTGTAAGCAGTGTCCCGGCCGGGTCGTGAGCATGCACATGCCCGTGGGCGTGCATGAGAGCATCCTCTGGGGTGTACTGTGATGTGAGGAAGGGGGAGGAATGACAGAGACAGGGGGCTGAGAGACAAGCAACTACAGACACTAATCTAAAGGCCGCATGGACCTGTAAACTCCAGCATGGTGGTGAAAGAGGAGTTTGTTCATGGAAGAAAAATACTGTACATTCTCAGTCCAAGTCCGTCTCTTAAGATTAGTGGAAACTCTCCTTTATCGTATCCCTGGGATTCTTCACTTTTTCCCCCAGTTTAAATAAGACCTCAGTTCCTCCAATTCAAGTCTAAGCAAGCAGCAGTGCATGTGTGACAGAACAGGCAGAGTAGACAGGATAAACTAGTTTGATAGCCTCTGGGCAAACACAGTGGATGCCTGACAGTACACACCCACAACAGAAGGAGATTTGAATACATCACTTGGATCCTACAGAGAGGTACGTCAGCACTGAATGTACAGAGGATTTACATGTGTAGGAACTTTATCAACAACTAAGTATTAAGCACATGGTTGATTTGTAGAGCATTGACTCTTACCTGATATCCCTGCACTGCATTAATAAGATCTTTAACTCCATTGCTGTTGTAGGTGAGACCTGGCATGCGCACCAACCCCCCTGGGGAGGAGATGGAGGAGGGGGATGGGAAGAAACCTACGGTGGTAGGTGAGCCAGGTGGACTGGAGAGAGACAAGAGAGAAGGCACAGGCAGGCTGCTATCATGAAAATATCTCCAAAAAAACAAACTAAATGATTTGAAAGCCGCATGTTTCTCAGCAAACAAAGAATATATGAATCACAAGACTGGGAGCAACTTTGGGCGTCGTCTCAAAATGTTTTCTCAATGACAGAGGGCTGACAAACAGAGGTCACTGATGTTTACCAAGATCTCTGATAGCACACTGTTCAGTTATTAACTACCCTTGTTCCAGCCTCTCTCCTTGGCAATACACACAAACCAATGACAAGCTTTTTCCACACTGTACTCTATTGAAGGCGGATGTGCAAACAGAAATACACCAGATAAAAGGAAAAATACAGTAGGGTTTTTAATGTAAAAAAGTACATTTGTGGGATTTTTTTAATAGCAATTTGCTAAAAAATGCTGAGCAGTTTTTGACTGTCTGTGATATTTCACAACTATTAAGTAAAAATTTTGGAAGGTGTCGCAAACTTGCAAACCAACAAGTTTTTAAAGGGCTCACCAATATACATAACATATAAATGGCTCTAGTGAATGTAAAGACTATCTTGAAATGTTTTGGTGCACTTGCGTTCTTGAAGCACTTAATCTAATTGCTAATTTCCCTACGCTTGTTTTATCTGTGGTGTTCCAATGTGTTGGGTTTTATCCATCTGTATTATACTTTGTTTAATGCATTATGTGCATTATTAATGAATGATTTTACTATTTTTGTCTTTATGTTTTTGTTTAAGTGACCTCACTACGACAAATTCCAGTCAATCATGTTGATATGGCAATAAAGTACTGAATGTTGAACCTTGACTTCATGATAATACCTCTGCAAACAGAAGGCTCAGAAAATCAAACACGTAAACAATACCGGTTTAGTTTCTTATTCGCTTACTCAGCAGCACAAAGCTCACAGGTAAACAATGTCTGACAGGCTCAATTCAGGAAATACGGAAGTCCATTAGCTCCTATGTCTATTCATAATAGTCCTGGAGTGATTAATTTTATGGATGAAAGCAAGCCCTCAGAAACTGATATTTCTAAAATAATGATCACGATACATCATCAAAAAATTTCAGCATCAATATGGTTCAGTGCTGAAAGTATTGTAAAAACTAATATTCATCCCATTGAGTAAAGTTGTGGGTGTTTGACATACTGTGATTTTTCCAAAACATTTACATTTTAAAGCATTTTAATTTCATCACTGCTTACCTGGGGTAGTAGGCCGTGTAGTTCATGTACAGCTGAGCTGTAGCAGGGTAGTAGGCATGTCCTGGTGGCAGGTGGCGCGGGCTTAGCAACACCTGACCCATGGGAGGGTAGAGGGCAGCAGCAGCAGCAGCCTCTGTAGGCAGGACAGGTGGAGCAGGGGCGAAGGAGTAGGATGGTGGAGATAAACCTGGAGAAGAGAAAACAGAGGGAGAGACAAAATACTTAAAAACAGACAAACAGAAACAGACACAGTCATGGTGAAGTCCGGTCATTGTTTGTTTCTGAGAGAGGCGCTCATGCAAACCTGCAAACAATGACCACTATCACTCAGCCCCTGACACATGTACAGTATGCACGTCTTAAGGATGCGTTGCACTGGACTGTGACTCACAGACCTGTAGCCAGGTGAGCAATTTTCAGGTGTGAACCCAATCATTCCATACACTAATTGTGTTTTGATACATCACCATCCATGTAGCTCTCTTGGTAGCTAATTTCCAAACATGTAAGAACTTTTGACTGACTTAAAGGTAAAGCGAATCAAGAGTTTATGATTGTAAGTCTTGGTGGTATTTACGATAGTCCTGCTTTCCCATCAGCAAGCTTAAGTGTGTTTGATAAATGCATGGAGCCCTCTATACATCCAGTATTTGCAAAATGAGAGTAACATTACTCAACATGAGACACTGTTAGGATCCCAGATGTGGGTCTAGATATATTCAGCAGAAAAACAAGTTATATGAAGTAAGACCCAATTTCTACATACTGTATATTTGCCATTTTGGGTCCATCCATAGTTTTTGGTGTTGCTGCCTGAATATTTTCCCCTTCTCTAAAATCTGTTTTGGCTGCAGGCTAAGTATGTGGTTCTGTGGAACAGGGACTTTCTATCTAACATGCACTGAAACATGCATGAGAAATTTTATCTTGTCTTAACATGACCTCACAACTACACACGTCTAGCCTTGAACTGCTGTGTTGTAAATGTTTTACATGTGAACATTTGCACTTTGTGTTGACCGCTTTTACCTAAATTTTTACCTCTTTTTGAAAACTGGGAGTGCACAAGTGCACATTTATCAGACACGGAAAACAAAGCATATTTCTATGCACCAGCGTTTAGCTCTGCCCACCTTCCCCACAGCTCCACTGATTGGACAAGCACAGGAGACGCACACACCTGAGATGTGCTGGTTTGCTGAGGCTAACTCCCACAACCACTACTACCAATCTGATAAGACTGGAGAGTTGTAAGCCATTTTGCCAAATTATTTACTAGCTGACTTGCTTACACTTTTCCAACCCTTACAGATCTTTGTGAATTACTAAAGCAGTGGTAAGGTAGTAAAATTAAGAATGAGTCACAAACATGCTGCTGAGGAAGATCAACTACAATCAGAATGTGGGGACACAGGTGAAAAGGTAGAATACACAGTTAACACGTGAGGTTTCTCAGTGCATGCAGATTGGTAATTAATCACACTAAATTACAAAGAGGTACCACACACACGGCAACACGCTCTCACACACACTTTTGAATCCTCCTGGTTAGACCAGATGTCCCCTGCCTCCCACAGTACTAGATTGGAGAAAACCCAGCAACTCTGCCCCCACGGCAGGAGCCCACCTACCCTGCAGTCCCGAAGCACCCCCAGCTCCCAGCAGCACTTACGTCTGGACTTACATGGCGGCGGGCTGAGCCCTGTCCCATTCCTGGTCCGGGTGTGTGTGTGTGTATGTGTGTGTGAGAGTGAGCCTCCCATCAGCACCAGGCCCATCTCATCAGCGCTGCAGGGGAACACCTCCACGTAACGGCTGTTGGACCCACGCTGGCTGGACATCACGTGTTTGTGGAGCCGCTGTGAGGCCTGAAGTGCTCGCTCTGCTGATGTCATCTGGATGAAGCAGTCACCTGATGGACGACCCTGGAAACAGACACGAGGAGAAATGACTCTGCAGCATTGTGAAAGTAGGCATGTGAGTCCGTGGGTGTGTCGGGGTGGTTATTGCATGTACCTGCTGGTTGAGGACCATGTGCACACCATGTGGTCTGATATCGTGTGTAAACTCGCCCAAGAAGGTGAGGATGTCTTCTATGCTCGCTGTGTATGGCAGCCCCCTCAACCTCAAGCAGTCCCTCATACTACCAGGAGGGGGCAGGAGAGACACCGTGGGCAGCACTGACACCAAGGGAGCAGGAGCAACAGGGATCAGAGGGGCCGATGAGTACCGGTTCAACACCTAAAACACACACAGTCGCAAATTACATACTCTACCTGCAGCGAAGACAGTCAAGGAGGCAGATCTGCTTTCCAGTGGGTCATGTTTAGGGAAGCCTTTCTCCCCTTTCTCAGATAATTTGCAGGACAAAAACACCTAAAATTATACACTCAAACACCGTAATATTAATATTAAATATTTAAAATGTGTGTGTGTGTGTGTGTGTATATGTATGTATGTATGTATGTATGTATGTATGTATGTGTGTGTGTGTGTATTTATTTATTTGTTTGTTTATTTATTTGATTTTTTTCCTTCTTTTTCTGAATAAACAAGTCTACGCTTGCTTGCATTGGAGAGGACCAGTAAAACTCAATGGTCTGCCATACATAAAAGCCTGGGGAAAAGCCTCTGCATAGATACGTATGTGGGCTGTGAGCTTATCAGCCCACAGCGATAAGAAAATTAGTCCACATGTGCTCATCTCAACCAGAGGGAGAAAGACTGGTGAAGACCAACAAAAGAGATACAGACTGGTAATCTTTCACAGAGCATTTGTGTGTACCTACATACTTAAGGAAACACACACACAGTCCATCTTGCTCTACAGGTCCCCAACCCTTAAGCCCATAATTCCTACAACTAAGTGAGTAGAAAAGAAACACACCCACACATTGTCACGCTCTGCTGTGTGCACACACAAACACACGGATAATCCCTAAAAACCCCCTTCTTGCCCTCAAACAACAAAAAGGAGATCAGAGAGACAGAACTAAAAAACCTTAATTCAAAATAAAGGGACACAAATATCCACACACTGTGCAGAAAGCACAGCCACATCCAGGCAGACACACACATACCTGTTGGACCTCTGCTGCTGTGCTTTTGAACAGCTCAATGTATCTCCTCCCCAGGATTTCCTTGTGTTTCCTCAGAGCACACTGGGCGTGTTCCTCGCAGGCAAATAAAACAAAGGCATCGCCAGTGGGACGTCCGTCTGGATAGCGAACAAATAGGATGCCGTCCTTCCCTCCGCTGACTGGACACATCTCTTTAAGGCCCTCCCCCGGAGAGAAAAAGGTGAGCACCTGCTCGTGTGTGGCGGTGAAAGGAAGACCTCGCATCCTCACTATGATCTGGTCCTCACGGGACAGAAACATTGCTACCTCATTGGAGGTACCTGGAGCACACACAACAAAAGACAAAGACACACATATTTAAAGGTATGCTACATATGATTTTCCTAAAAAACAAGGTATCGACTTGTTTTAAAAGTGTTTGCGGGGGTGTTTTTCTACAGAGACCCTGCCACAGCCTGTATGTTCTTATTTCCTTCTTATTTTGCTGCGGTCTGGATGTTTCTTGGCTGCAGCCTTTCAGCGGTCGGTGTGCAGTCCCCAGCCAATAACAGCTCATAGGTGAGGTCGTGACTTTTTTTAAAAAAAAAGGAAGGAACTAGGTGCCAGAAAGTTAGCAGTGTGTATCCAAGAGGAAGCTGTGAAAATGCCAGCACTGAAAACTGTTTAACCAACAGTTCCCCCATACCTTTAATCACAATTAAATAAACAGAAATGATAACGGCGTAGATTTCAACAGCATTGAGGTTTCCTTCGGGAAGCGGCATTCTGTGATGTTTAGGAGTGCTTTCCATTGCTAAGAATAAACTTGACTGTTATCTCTTCATGGTTTTGAGTGATGGATCTCCAGTGTTATGATGATAAACATCAGCATCAGGAGGTTTGGTCACAACTGCTAACTGTTTTTCTGCAAGTTCTGATTTTCTCTCCGAGATGACGAGTGGGCAGTGAAACATCTAATTCATAAAATGTCCAGCCCAAATATTTCTCGGGGTTGCTGGAGAATGTGTGCATGTGAGCACGTGTGGTTATATCTTCTCACCTCCTGCTATCTTCAGGAAGTCCTCTCCTGTTGCTTTGTAAACCTGCCATTAGAAGGGAACAAGACAGAGATTATTGTCACCACAGAGGCAACAAATAACAGGAAAGGATATAAGTGATTAGATTAGGTGTGGGTAGTGTGGTTGATTGACTTAATTAGCACTGACGAGTAGGGTTCGGACAGATTACCTCTATGTATCTGTTGCCCATGTGGTGTTTGTGTCTCTGCAGCGCCAGGTCTCTGTGCTCCTCACTGACAAAGCGAACGAGAGCTTCTCCGTTCCTCCTCCCCTGAGCATTAAGGCACAATGCAGCCCCTCCTCTGTACAACACCACATATAGAACATTATAGAGGATGCTCACCTTGTGCAAACAGCAGGTTTCAGTATTTATGATGTTGACTGACAGGTTAGTACAGCAACAACATACTTGGCAATGTTGAGTCCTCTGAAGAATCGAGCAATGTCCTGGTCAGAAGACTGCCATGGCAGCCCTCTGGCTCTGATCACTGTGTTGTCGCACACTTTCTCCATCTTACTGCTGCACATGCACACACAGACAGACATATAGAGATGTTAGCATGGCGTGAGGGGCCTCAGGGTTGATTTCAGAGGCAGAGCACAAAAAGAATATTAATCTTGAGAAAACTCGGCTCACCAAGTGCCAGTCTCAAACTTCTCACTCACTCTCTCCTGGTTAGAGAACGTGTGGCCTGTGCAGGGAAAACTTGTTAGATAACGGGCTTTTAAAATCACAAATTAGACCACATAAGTGAAGCAAATGACAGCACTTTGTAATGAACACAATGACACTCTGAAGTCCTCTTTAAAATGCAGACTATATATTGCATTTATGAACCGAGATTTCACAGAAATTAACACTATGAGCAATTTACTTAAGGGCTGCAAGTAACAATTATTTTCATTGTGGATGAATCTGCCAACCATTTGTAATTGCATCTCAACTGATGGACTGATTGGTTTGAAATAGTGAAAAATGCATATCACAATTTCCAAGAGATGAAAATTACATATGCAGGTGTCTTTTTTTGTCCAACAAATGATCAATAACCAAAAGATATTCAGTTTACTATCCTATACGACAAATAAAGCAGCAAGACTTCACATTGGAGAGGCTGGGAACATCAAATAATTGGCATTTTGCCTGACAATTGACAAAAACAATTAATTAATTTTCTGTTTCAGCTCTAATTTTGATCTTGGCAGTGCTCTTCAAGCATCATTTCTGATCTTACTTGTGAGCACACAATGTGTCAAACTGACAAACAAATTCCTAATCTTTCACTTTTTCTCTCATTGATGTGATTCATATATGGTACTCACACAATGGCTCAGAAAGCAGGGCGAGGACAATGCTGGCCATAATCTGGACCTGCTGCACTGCGATTTCTGCAGGCAATATGGCTGATGGATCCAGTGTGGCTGAGGGATCCCACATGGCGGGCATATCAACGGGTATACTGAGAGCTGAGGAGGACACAGTCAAAGAAAACAAACAAGGCAGAGCCAAAAACAGTGGAACGGTTCGGTGAGAATAAAGGTGCCGTGATACACGATGGTGTGTGATGGGTGTAAAATGAAAAAATGGGTGAAAAAAGATGGAAGAAAAAAGAGGAATTAATGAAGAGCACAAAAAACAAAGCACAGAAAGCGAGGCAGGACACACACACACAAACACCCGGAGATGTAAGTTTTCCTGTTCTAGTGGGTGTGTGAGGTTTGCCCTGTTGGCTAAACACACACTTGTTCACTGTTTCACTAGCGCTTAGTAAGGTGCTGCCATTGTTTCCCTATTTGCATTTCAAAACCTCTAGTCCTGCCAACACCCCGTGACTTACAAACTTCTAATATGTGCATGCATGTACAAATTGTATGAACAAATAACCAAAAACTGTCCAAAAATACCATGTTACACATTAAATGCATTACACGTATCAGTGTAGCTCACAGACATTCACTGGCACACCATTCGCAAACAGGTGACATATTGAAGGATACACTCTGCCATGAGGTGTACATTCAAAGCCTTGAGGTCAGATGCGGGGAAGTGCCTCTTGAACTCTTTCCGAAGGTCATAGAATGAATAGAAACTGTCTGGGACCAGGATGTTCTGGAGGAGAAATGCAAGGATGTGAGCATGTGGTCCATCAACAGCTGCTGTTTTATTGCCATCATATCGCTGTTTGCTCAAGCCGGACGAGTAGTGACTGTGTCACATCAAGACGTGCGGGAGAATTTAATCAGCTTCATTGTGTGGTGGTGTTTATGAGTGCACGTACGGTATGTGCATGGGTGTGTGTCATTAGACAGGTTGCTCTGCTGTAGATCAACTTTCACCGCAACATTAAAGGCAACCAGGAGCACAGTGCTGACACAACACATCCCTTTGTGACTGTGTGAAGTGCTGAAGGTTTCTGCAGCAGTGAGTGAACATCCGCCCTGGCTGCGAGGCGTTCACCCGACCAACTCGCTCACCTTGCTTGCGGCCTCGGGGTGAATCACTTGACGGATGTGGAGCTGCCCGTCGGTACACAAACACACCGACGTGCCTGCGCCCGCGCTGTTCACCTCGTTTGTCATTTGTAAGTGAAACTGCAAAAACAGGAGTCAAACATTTAGAATAGAAAGAAAAAAACTTAATGTGGCCTTGAGTGTCTCCACCAGCAGACAGAATTGTGACATAATAAAAAGCTTAAGACTTCAGAGAGTTTATTACCAGGTTTAATGCTGTCTCAAGACTTGTGGCCGTGAAGACGCAGTCTGCTTTGGATCCATTCTCCTCTTCCACGCTCTCCTCCACCACATCCTCCTCCTCTTTTTCCTCCGTCAAGTCTGAGAGGTCAGACTTAATGAGGAGCTCATTCACCTTGCCCAACTGGTTCAGGAGAAGACAAAAACACATCCGTCTTGAAACAAGCCTACATAGAAACTGACAAGCTGTAGGCTGATATAACACCGTTAAATGGCTGTAATGCAGATCTTTATTTGTTATACATGATCACTTAGAAAAACAACAAAAGCAGGGGTCTGTTTCAGGTGCTTGTACTCCCAGTATACTGTAAAACCTGGGAGGCTATATTCAACTTATAAATGTAAGAACAACCTTTTGCAGACCTAATCCTACAAAAACTCACCTCACTCACCTGTTTGTTGAACAATTGATAGACAGCTGAACATTGTTATATATGGCTGCCGTTTGTATTTGAGTCTGTTCTCGACTTGAGTTCAGTTTACCTGCCCACTCCACTACATTTCCTGCTTTAGAAGAACAATAATTAGCTGTAATAAGTAGTGCAGTAATAAGTTTTTACCTTTTTGTTCTTTACATCCACCAGCTGCCAAACCAACTGCACGAGCTCCTTCTCGTCTGATCCCAGCAGCTCTCCGCTCGCGCCAGATGTGGCGGTGAAAACCACCACCAGGTAGTCTACCTGCGCCGTCATCTGAAAACAAACCCAGCCAAAAAAAAAAAAAAAAAAATCTAATACTACACAAAAGTAAAGGACAGTAACTGAAGATACGCCAGAGAGGAGACGCGAGGGACCCGAGAGGACTGAACACCTTTACTTTGACACCTGAGCGCAAAGGTGAGCTCCGTAAATCCAAGTTTCGTCGCGTGTGAAATTTTACGTGAAGCCTCCCGTAGTCACCATCGCGGAGTAATGGCTGAATGTTCCCCGTTTTTGTAGTGCGTCTACCTGAGTGACCACGTGATTCTTTACCTGCCTCCTCCCTCCGTTGGTGGTTTACAGATTAGGACGTGGCAGACCAGGGAAGACAGAAATATTTGTATCTATGCATAATCATTTGTGGTATTTAAGTCATTTAAGTAGGTTATTTCCTAGTATGATACTTAACTTATACTTATACTTATCAAGAGTATCATGAGCGGTGACCTGTTGATGAATAATCAACGCACAAAATATGAGAATGTTGAGTTCCCTAATAACTAATAGACTGCCAACTATAATTTTCTCACAAGTTTGCCTCTTTTGTGTTTAATATATTTAAAATGGAAAATAATGACATTTTCTCTCATATTAAAAGTTTTAAAGTATATTAAAAGTGAATAATAAACAAAATATAATGTAGGCTACATGTAAAAATCCACACAAAATTACTCCAGAAATAAAGTCTTTCTATGTAAAAATAAAATAAAATAAAATAAAATAAAATAAAATAAAATAAAATAAAATACAAAAAGGTGTACCTCTGGAACATTTACACTTGTACAATGTTTCATTTCATTTAATTAACTAATTTATATATTTTAAAGGATATTACTAATCAAACAATTAAAACTACTTGAAAATTATACCACTGTAAAAAGTCATTACGGCGGGCTCTATGCAATTGCACACTACAGTAATAACAATAATAACGGCATATATTTTATTAATGGAGTCAAAAACACTCATTTTATTTTAACTTTAGAACAATACAGATATGTTTATCTTTTTTCACGTTTTTTTTTTTTAATGTACACTTGTTTGCTTGTTTATGTTTCTGTCACTTCGCTCGCGAGGACCATGCCCCGGAAGTATTCACTATACCGGAAGTTTACCCCTGGCCCGACGAACAGTAAGAAAGCGATGGCGGGGGACACTTCAACGGAGCTTCTTTTTCTAGATACGTTTAAGCACCAGAATGCTGAGGTAATGTTTCTGACGCCCTTCCACCTTCTTGTATATTTACTCATGAGCTGCCTGCATACAGTACTCATATCGATTATATTCAGGAGTTTTGGAGGATGGTCCTCAACTTCCAAGCTAACGATATCAACTTGGCTAGCATTAGCAGTTGCATCATGGTTGTCATAATAACGTTGCAATTTGCAGCTTTTGTTGCGATACGCACTTGCCTAATTGTAGCTATAATTGTGCGAAACATGCCCATTAAACGTGATTTTATTAAACACCACGCAGCTGAAGCCTTGCGCAGTTTGTTTGCTAGTTAGCCAAGTGGCTAATGCCTCTGAGCGGCTAGCAAAAGTGTTCTAGTCTGAAGTGTAAGTTGTATGGCTTGTTAACACAATGTATTATCTAAATGTTTTATATAAATTAGTATATTTTATGCACTGCAGCTAACCAACGTGGATGTGGTGCGGTTTCCTTGTGGGGTGCTGATCACAGAGGTGCGGGTCATACCTCCAGGAATCAAAGCACACAGCAACTTACCTGACAGCAGAGCATTTGGGTAAGAGCCATATGGCACGCGCAACACTCGGTGACATACAGTAATGTATGTCAAACATGTAATGTATGTAAAACAGTAATGTTCACCAAGATAAAGCTGATGCAGTCTATGACAGAAACATTGCACTAAATTCCCCTTTCGTGAAGGATGTCATGTTGAGCTTTTAATGAAACTGATTAAGAGAGGTGTTGATTGAACTTTATGATGATATTATGATTTTTTTCGAGCTGTTGAATTATCTGACGTCAGGTTGAGAGGCGTTTCTAATAATTTGTCCACCACTTATTTTAATGAGGTATACTAAATAGGTGAGTCTAGGCCTATCCAGTAAACTGGCATCTGAATGTAGTTGCAGGTGAAGACGCACGTATCTGATATGCAGGATCAGTATTAGTGTTGAAGTTGATATAGACCTTATTGACCAGATTGGTCCTCTGTCTTGACAGATACCCAGAGTCCAGGTATTGGAATTGTGTTGGGAGGGCAAAGTTAGATTGGTGCATCCATAGTTGCAGGAAATCCTCAACCTAATTGCTAACGACATATTGCTTCTGGACATGTTTCTTTGCTGCAGGTACCTGAGATGTATGTGCGCCTGTAGGAAAGTAGTTTGATACCTGAGCTCCAATTGTTGTGTGGGTCCTGATTCCCACTTAGCCTGTTGGGTGTGATGTAATTTATCTGAATGACTGGGCTCAGTGCTGAACAATGCACAAACCTGAGCAGGTCAGGTGTCTGTTGTGTAGAGATGGGTGATTCGGATAAAATCCTCTATCAGGATATATGTCATTTCATATCACAAATCAAAGTTTTTAATCATGCTGAGGCCACAAAATCCAAGTTCTGCTTATTGATTTGCCACATTGCCTACAGTGGTCTAATACACCCAGCAGATATGTTAAAGTGATATGTACCATGGCATAAACGGTATGGAAAACGTGACAGTCCAAAAAAATATTTCTTGCCTCACACTATACACTCAATGGTCACTTTATTGGGTGCACGTGTGCAATTTAATGCAACCCAATACAACTGTTCTACCATAAAGTCTATTTCTATGATGCCCATAATGTTGTGTCATAAAGATGTTACTTTTCTTATATGTTTTAGTGCTGTCAGAGTTAGTGATGGTATTGTACTGGACTGCATCATATTCAGAGGTGTTTCTAATATTCTGACCCCCACATAGATATAGATAGGAAAGACTAAAAAATTAGACACCACTCTCAGTATAATATAGTCAAGTACAACAACACTTTTAACTGTGACCACAGTAATAAAATAAATATATAATTGATGTCACCAAGAGCTGAACATTCTAAACTTCATAAAGGAAGAGTTTATGGCAGAACTGCTGTATTAATTTGCAATAGATTGTACATGTGTACCTAATAAAGAGGCCACTGAGTGTACATTGTTATATTGCAAACCGTCATGTTGATATACAACTCCTGGTGTGAAACAGTTGCCTGTTAGTCTTTTTTTGACATGTATTCAAATGAAAACAGCACAAAAACAATGTATTTAATGTTTTACCTCGTCAACTTCATTGGTTTTTCTAAATATGTGTTTATTCTGAATTTGATGCAAGACATTTCACAGAAGCAGCCAAAGACTGGGAAAGTTGTGGAATGCTCAAAAACACCTGTTTGGAACATTCCACAGGTAAACAGGTTCATTGGTAACAGGTGATAGTATCATGATTGGGTATGAAAGGGGCATCCTGGAAAGGCTCAGTCGATCACAAGCAAGAATGGAGAGAAGTTCACCACTTTGTGAACACATGATTGTATAAAGGAAATGACTACATGGACTCAGGGACACAGTTTTTTTTACGTTTTACACAGTGCCTCATCTTTTTTGGAATCGGGCTTGTATAACTCAATGCTGGTGAAGTCATCTGGAAACCAGGGGACTGAGTCCTGACTGCCTCATTACAGTGAGTGTGTTTCTGTGTTCCAGGGAGACGTCTCCTCATGCCTTCCAGTTGGAGCTGTTCTTCAACAATGTCACCAAACCCAACAGCCCCTCGTTCCACAGACTGGGCAGGTCGGAATGATTTTCACTCTCCTCCCTCCTCCCTTTTGTTTCTGTATTCCTCCGAGCTTCTCCTCCATCTCTTTTATTTCCCAGTGAGCTCATGAGAGTGCTCAAGACACAGGTGTCTGTCTCACCTGTAGAACCAGTCACGGTAGCATCTGAGCCCTGCTTTTGGAGGCCAGTGGGGTGTGTGTTCTCACCCACCCATATTCTGGTCCCTTTGTTCTCATGCTGGCTAACTGGTCTCTCCAGAAACTCATCCACACCCACACAGTAGCTGAAAGTGACACAAAACCTGGGAGATTCTAGTAAAATAGACGAGTAGTGGAACGCTTGAGTGAAATGTTTTTATTCTAACCTCGTAATAGCAGAGGTGTGCACGGTAGCACCAGAACATAAACTCGTATTTAGAGGTGTGCATTGTGTAAGGGTTGTTGAAAACTGAAAATAAGACACACCCTAGTTATTATGTCTGCCAGGAAAGTTGGGAGTAGACTTTTTTAACCTGTCGGATTGCTTTTGATGTATCTCGCACATGCCAAAAACAAATTTGACTGAAATGTTTTTAGACAAATGACTCTTGGCCCAAGAATTCCATTTTGTCAGCACAGGTCATGATTCAGATTTGGATGATTCACAAAAGCACAATATTGGAGTTTTGTCTTTTGGCTTGTATTGTTTTTTTGTTTTTTTTAAAAGATGAGTTTTTCATTGCATTTTGATTTTTGTGGTGTATTGAATGGCAAAGATTCCTGGCTGTATTATAACCCAATATATCACACACCAGTGGCCCCCAGCCTTTTCACTTATGACCCCTCAAATCTTTGGACCCTCTCATATGTGTCAGGGGGGGTTAACTAGTTCTACCAAAGACTGAATCTTCCTTCTCTGATTGTGTTATCTGAATTGTTGGGAATTCACAGGAAAAGCCAAAATTATAGAGAGAGACAGAGAGAGACAGAGCAAAGCAATGCTATCTATTCATGTGTTTTTTCTGTATATATCTTGTCATTGAGTGTGCTGGGTCCAGGTCCTGTTAATTGAATTAGTTACATATTTGGAAAGTACTGAAAACATTCGATAAAATAATGGTGGATAATTCTAGACCATAGTTTCCTTACTGATTTTGCATCATACTTTCTGACTTTGCCCAATATGATTGTGAAACAGGTTTTAAGTTGAATTCCATGTGGTATTAAAAAGGCCTTAAAAAGTCTTGACTTTAACTCGGTTAAGCTTGCAGAAGCACTTCCTCTATTGAAGTGAGGTGACGGTACTTTATTAGACAGTTGGCAATAGAGGGCTGACAGGAAACGAGGGGAGAAAGAGAGTGAGATCAGGCATGAAGAGGAGTGCTTTTTACACATGATTACACATTTTGTCATTTTGTACTGTTTTGAAGGAGGTTTATCTTGGACCTACCAGATTGCTGTTAAACTTCATTGCAGTCACACTGTATTTTCTAAAAATACAATCCCGAACAGTAATGATAAACAAACATACGCGTGTTCAAGAATATTTCGGCCTTGATGTACAGTTACACTGATGTTTTAACCTGCCCTGTCTTACTTTCTGCCCTCAGTCTGGAATATGATGAGAACAAGTCCATCGTGTTCAGACCCAGCGGAAAGGTAAATTAGTGTCAGCAAACAACGTGATTTGTGTTTTTATTTTGTTTGTTTCTGTTGATTTTGTGAATAACTAAATTTGATTCTGCCTGCAGGTGAACACAGACGGCCTGGTGCTGCGTGGCTGGTACACCAGTCTGACTCTAGCAGTGTATGGGACAGCAGAGCGCTCGCATGGGCATGACCAAAGCTCACCCCCTCCTCCTCCACCCCCGCCCCCTCAACAGCCCAGCGGGCCCAAGAGGATCGTTAAACAGGGTGGGCATCAATACGCCAAAACTATCGAATACTCTCGCCTTTCCTGGATTTGCCTGTTTGACCGTCGACCTCTTGTACCGTTTGTTTGTTCTTTTAGAGTGGGAAAAAGATGACCAGTACAACGGCAGCCCACCCAGACCAGCACCCAGAGGGCCTCGAACACCACCTGGGCCTCCACCCCCAGATGATGATGATGAAGAGCAGGTCCAAGTGACGGGTCAGAACTGTATGAATCACGTTATATCAGCCGCTGTTGGATCCTGATTGATCAGCAGTGACAGAGATACTGCCGTAGTTTAAGCGTCCGTCTGGTTGATGCTTCACATAATTAAATGTTGCATCAGTGATTCTCCTTAATTAAAACTTAAAGTTAGAACTTGAGAAAATCCAAGAGAGTTCAACAAACACTTATTTCCTGTGAATATTGCAGGACAAGCTTTCCTGATATTTTTAGGAACTTTTTATACAATTCTCTGTCTGTATTATGTAGTTTTGAGTTGTTTTCCAATCACACTTACTTTTTGGACAGATTCAGTCTTTTCTTCCGCCTGAACGCTTGTCCATTGTTATATTAGCTCTTTGCTGTTTAGCAGAGAATGAAAGCTCTGTGAATCAGGCTGGTGTTCGGGTCTTGTGCCTTTATTCGGTGAGAGTTTTTAAAGTTTATATCTTAAATAATAATCAAAAATTTAAAAATGACCCTTTTGGTGGAGTTTTCCTCACACCTCTTAAAAATGGGAAGACCTCTTTACCCCTAGTTCCTGTCAGGACCCCCGGTTGTGGACCAGTTTTTAACCCATGTGCAACCGTTTTACATACTTTATATTATTGTTTACAGTTTATTTGAGTTTTTAACCAAGTTTATTTGTTTTTATCAAATGTCTCTTAATTGCTCGGCTGCTCAATGTTCGAGTTCATTTCAGTCCAATATGAAAATGAACATACAGAGTTGAACCATGCTTGATGTCTCCATTTTTTTTTCTCTGTTACCTTCTTGCTGTGTGGTAATATGGTTGGAAAAGTATTTGAAAACTCTGCCAAACTCTGTCTTCTTGTACAAGTACAGAGCACATTATGTTCACTGTGATGAGTTATCTAGCAAGTCTCTGCATGCTGATTATCACAGTGTACTGAAATTAATGAAAACCACTGGCTGCCTGCCAGAGGGGGAAACATAGTCAAAAAGGTTTTATGCTTTGGACAGTATTTAGCAGTATTGGCTTATACTTTGTGTAAAGTATAAGAATTGTTTTCTAAACAGACTAAAACAAGCAAAAACACCAGTATGACCCTCTCTGTTGTGACGTCTTCAGTGGGCGTGGTCAAAGATGAGCCGTGCCAGGGCCGTGACGACTACCTGGAGGCCGTGTCGCCCGAGAGATCGCTTCCTGCTGACGAAGCATACTCAGATGCTGAACAAGAGGAAGAAGGCGATGAGGAGGAAGAGGAGGAGCAGGAGGAGGAAGAAGATGCGCGGACCGAGGGCAGCGTGCCGGAAGAGGAGGAGGAGGAGGAAGAGGAGGAGGAAGATGAGGGTGAGGACGAGGAAGAGGAGATGGAGGAAGGTAGGAGAGTGAGTTTGTGAGTGTAGGATAGTCTACAATCCCAAATGGACGCCTGGCCCTGAACCCCTCGGTACCGCAAACTCATCCAACTTCCCAGGGGCCCATGGGAGCAGGGTCCATTTGGGACTGAGTGACAGTTGGAGAGAGTGTGTGTGTCCTCTGGCATGCTGCCTCTATCAACAACAGCTGGATGCTCCAAACTCTCAGCTAGCCCGCGACAGGCTGCTCTGAAGGCTTGTGATCAACATTCATAAGCGGACATGTGGAGGTCTAGTCCACATATCCTGGCAGCCATGGCTGATGCTTGTGCTGTAGTCAATCCTGCATGTCAAACTAACCCAACCTGTTGGGAGTGATGCTGCAATGTGTGCAAAAGTTTGTCTGTGTATGCATTTATAAATGAGCAAGGGAGTAAGTAGCAGCCACTGGCCTCCTCATTTCCATTCATTTTACACACATATTTTAAGAAGGATCTGAAGATTCTTGTTCATAATATGTTAACTTTTGTCAAATTTCTCTTCTCTTTCATCTGTTCAGGTGATGATGGCTATGAGCAGATTTCCAGCGATGAGGACGATCTGGATAATGGTACCTTCAAGTTGCCCTCCTTTGACATGGACTACACTCCTGAGGACCTGGCATCTGTCCCACCTGTCCAATATGACCCGTATGAGCGAGAACTCAGACCGCTGTTCTACTTCACGCCTCCATACAAGACCCGCTTTGATACCCAGTTTGAGAAGGCCAGTGTGGAGGAACCCAGGGACCCTGGTGGAACTGAAGGACCAGCAATTGGAGAGGAGGCTGAGGCTGTCGTGCAGCTGAAAGAGCTACTCGCTAGTATTGGGGATGACAGAGATGCTCGCTGGGTCACTGCTCTGGAAGAGGCACCTGGACTACTGGCCAAAGGGTTGGCTTATTTAATGAAACAAGGAGAGCGAGAGATGGAGGACCCTGTTGGAGTTTTAGCTGAATGGGCACTCCAAGCTCTGAACATGGAGGTCGCTCTCACACAACCCATTGCTCTTAACCTCAGACAGTTGAAAGCTGGTGCCAAGCTAGTGTCATGCCTAGCAGAGTGCCCGCAGGGCCTCACAGCTCTGCTGCGTGAAAGGGCCCTGAATGTACTGCTGGAGCTGCTCAACGCAGACCACGTCTCCTCCACCCTGAAGCTGAGTATCCTGAGAGCTCTGGGTGCTCTGATCAGTGCTCCTTCAGGTGTGGAGGCTTTCCTACAGGCAGGGGAGTCAGAGAAGAGTGGCTATCAGGTTAGCATGAAAAAGAAGCTTTTTAATTATAGACAGATTTCCTTGTGTATTTCTTTCGCAGTGATCTCAGGTTGGAAAATTCCAGATTATCATTTTTAATTATCCAAATGAGTCAGCCTTAAAGTCCTCACATTTACAGAGAGCATTCAGAAAACACTGACTAACTGAACAAGGTGATGAATTTTTGCCTCCGTCATCTGGCACTAAACTTAATGTTCTTTATAGCGTTTGGTTCAGCTGTTCCTGCGTGAAGAAACTGTGAGGGTCATAACAGCTGGCAACGCCATATTGCAGAAATGCCACATGTATGAGGTGTTGGTCGATCTGCAGCGTGCAGCAGCAGCGTTGAGTGAACCACAGCAGGTAGACACATTCATTCACACACGCATATTGTTACTAACTTCAAAGACAAATGACATTTTTCATGATAATCGTGAATGACTGTCATTCTCAGGAGGAGATGGAGGATGCAGAGAGCCCCATGGAGGAGGAACCATCTCTGAGCTCGTCTCCTGTGAGCGAGGCAGAGCTTGACAGGCTGGCGGGGGTTTTGGAAGAGTTACATCACCTCCTAGAGACGGCCCCTAACTGCATGGTGCAGCCACCTGGGAAAGCTTTCCCCACGAGTGCTAGAATAACAGGACCGCAAGAGCGGGACGACCCCTACCCAACACTGTACAGGTACACGTTCAAATACATATGACCTCAAACCTCACATAGTGCTTAAGCTCAGATGCTAAGTTCAATGTATTTGTGACTTTTTGATTTGTAATAAATACACTTTTTTTCAGGTACATGCATGCCTCCCATTTCCTGGAGAGCACGGCGGCGGTGTTGTCAGCAGCTGCAGCGGCTGGCCACCTAGGTGTCACCCAAGCTGTGAGAGAGGTCCTACGCTTCCTGTCGCTCACCCAGTCAGGTCTGCTCTTCCTTCTCGCCCAGCCCACTCCCTCCAACCTGCTGCTGCGTCTCCTGGCGTCGATGGCAGAAGCCGAGGTTGAGGACACCACCTTCACTGGGGGGGAGGGAGGTCTCACTGGGCCAGGGTTTGGTGAAGAGGGCTTCGGCGTGTGGCTAATGCAGGCGCTGCACGCGCTGCAGGGTGTGTCAGAGCTCATGAGCCATGTGGCCACAGGGGGAGATGGAGGAGCTGGGCTGGAGGAAGGGGACAACGCGGAGGTACTGGGAATGCTCCATGCACTCTACCTGATGACCTTCACACAGACTGGTCGCAGTGCTGTGGCTCACGTTTTCAGTCTGGACAACAACCTGTCTTGTCTGGTCACCCTGCTCCAGCACCACAGCAAGGACGGACAGGGGTACAGCTGTCTCCTCCTTCTCCTTGTGTCTCTTCCTGTATGACGTGGTTTCATTTCAGGCACCAGTGCAGTGATTTCTGAGTATTTTTTTACTTTTTGTCTCCTTTTTCTGTAGTGAGGCCAAAGCTCGTAAAGCAGTGACATATAACTATGCCTGTATGCTGGTGCTGCTGGTAGTGCAGAGCTCGAATGAACTGCGGATGATGGAACAATATGCTGCCCCACTCCTCACCATAGCCAAGGCTGATGACACCAATGCCAAGCTACAGGGTAAATATTACCAATGATGCACTGAAGTATCTTGTCATATTTGTATATATCTTTAGTCTTTGTGTATTCGATTCGATCATTAAAGTTTGGTCTTTCTTCATCCTTCAAGAGCTTAGCAAATGGCTGGAACCTCTAGAAAAGCTTCGCTTTGAGATGGGCAGCATTCCCACCCTCATAGACTACATCAAACAGGTACGGATCTCTCACTGGGTGTACACACTGTTGGAGTAAAGCAACATTTCACTGCATTCTCATTCACTCTGTGTGAGCTTTCATCCTCCTGTATCACCTGCAGACAGTCCTAATAAGTCCTGAGTCCTGTTAATTTACTGAGTGAGAAATCTGTTCAGTTGGCAGCTGCTGGGTAGCTGCCAATGATTTGTCTATAACATTTAATTCAGAGAGCCAATGAACTCTTTCAGGATCTCATCCTACTCTAACACACAGGGACTGGCCTCTCAGACAACAGAACTGTTCTCAAAGCAAAGAGAATTTCTTTAGTCACACACTGAAATATATGTTTTTATTGAAGTTTGTACCTTTGATCTCCTTGGAAGTCTGGAATGCTCAAACATATACCGGCTCTGTAGCATATCTGAGTCACAGCTATATACAAATAGGAGACCTATATTTAATTTTAGACATGCGTCGTCTCTTTTTGTCTTCAGAATGTGGAAAATGTGTTGACTGCTGAGGGAACTGGACTGGTTACTGCTCTCAGGGTCCTTTATCACATTGCCTGCCCTCCACCTGCTGTAGAAGGTAAAGACAACAAATATGATTTTTGTAATAGTTCAGCTGATAAACTTTTCTGTGGTTATATCATCTTCTTTTTGCTTGAAGGTTTTTGTTTCGAATATTGAAGGTGCCCTGTGAAGTGTCCCATGGAGTTGTCCTAAAAGCAAACAAAAGCTATGTTATTCAGTTATTCACCTCAGAAACCACACTCACACTCAGAGGAAATGCATTCAACAGCTTTGTTTGACCTCAAGGATACACAATATCCGCTTTTATTGTGTGTATCCTTGAGGTCTGACTAACCCGTTGAATGCATTTCCTTAATAAGCCGATTTGGTAAGCATTTGAAAGCCTGCCTTGTTAACATCCACCTTTACCAGCTAGGAGTTTTATTCTTCTCTGCCTTTGCTGGTACATGACAGCATTTCATGTCTCTGGAAATGTGCATGCACAGCACATATGAATCCTTGAGTGCGAACAAAACTTTCACAGTGTCTTCCTTCTTTCTTACAGGTCAGCAGAGGGATCTGAAGTGGAGTCTTGCAGGGGTCCAGCTGTTCTCCGGCGAGGGTCTGGACACATGTGTGCGTGTCCTACAGAAGCTGTGCAGCGTGTTGCTGCAGCCGTGGCGTGTGCATGGACACATGGGCCCAACGCCGCAGCGCTGCATGATCCTCAGTATATGTATCAGCACACTACGATTGCTGCGCACCATGCTGACAGAGCTGCTACGTGGCGGAGCTTTCCAATTCAGAGACACTCGCGTGGCCAGTGTGTTGGTGACGCTCCACATGATCGTGTGCTCCATCCCTGCATCTGGACGTCTGGACGGAGAGGAGACCAGAGTGCAGGCGCTAATCGTTGATGTACTGCTCACCTTCACGCAGGGTGTGAATGAAGAGGTGTGTGAATTAGCAACAGTGCAGGCGGGTTTGTTTAGCTAAGAAATGTTGTAATAGTAATAGTGTCACGAGTAGTCAATGTGTGTGTGTGTATGTTTGGTGCAGGTGACTCATACAGAAGAGACTCTGGCCAGTAACACGTGGTCTCTGATGCTAAAGGAGGTTTTGGGCTCACTGCTGAAAGCTCCTGAAGGTCTGTTCTCTGGTCTGACGTTGCTCTCTGAGCTGCTGCCTCTTCCACTGCCAATGCAGACCACTCAGGTAACTCACTCTATCCTTCTGGTCCCCCGTCTATCCTGCACATCCTTTCACCTTCTGATAATTCTTGTCTTGGCATACAGACTAATATTAAAAGACCTTTGGCTCCATAGGTGATATCAGTCCAAGATGTGGCTGTAGCCTTAAACACAAGGAAGCTGTGGAGCATGCACATACGGGCACAGTGGAAAGTGTTTTCCGAGGCGTTGAGGTGTGTGTGTGCCACCACCTGCCCTCCTCTCCTGGCCATTCTGAGAAGAATGTGTGTTCAGCTGGCAGACTTGTCTTCACCCACTGCGACGCTTATCATGAAGACCCTGCTGGACCTCCAACTGGAGGAGCTGCAGCCGTGAGTGGAAGAAAACACCATCAGCTGTTTGTGTTTATGCTTTGAATTGTATCTTAAGTGTGGGCGATGTGCTGTCTGCAGGGAGGAGGGAAAGGCTGTGTGCTGGGGCCAGGTCTTGCGTCTGCTTTCTTTGATGGATGCTCTGGTATCACAGAGAGCGTGTAAGAGCGCAGCACTACACCTGCTGTCCGGGTCTGTGTCTGGAGACGAACAGCTGGCCGATTTGTTCCCCTTGCTGCTGTCTCTTTTGGTTCCTCCAGCTGACCACTCCTTACAGCAGCAGCAGTGCAGCGAACTAGTGGGGACGATATTACAGTCACTGTGTGACCAGGTAAGCAGTATAGTGCACGTTAAGGGAAACGTAGACGAGTCCTTCCAAGGAAAAGGATAAAACCTTGAAAATATTCTGTCTTCACCAGGATATTTCTCTGGTGGTATCTTCGCCTGGTGAAAGCTGTGTGTCGGAGGCTGAGCAGCTGGCCAATGCACTTCCGGGACGAGAGATGATGTCATCAGTGTGCAATGCCTTGTTGGAGGTTTTGGGGAATTCAGAAAGCAGTGTCCCACTCCTCCTCACCTGTATCAGGACTTTGACGTTCCTCACCGAACACGACTATGGACTCTACCACCTCAAAGTGTAAATGGCAACGCTGTCTTGTTTCTTGGCATACCTCTGTCTCCTTTTATCATCTTCTGTCTTCTATGAGGTATAGTGTCCTTTTCTTTGTCAAACAAGACTTTGATTGTACTTAATCTTTGTTTTCAGCGCACTGAAGAAACATGGCGCCGGTCTGTGCTCGCTGTTGAAGAGACTGGTGTTCCCTTTCAACAAGGACTCAGCAGATCTGCTCTCAGCTCTGCTGGACTTCCTCAGACAGATCGTCAACACAGAAACAATGGTCAGTACCTGCTTTTATGGCTGGTTCATGTTTCACCTAGAAGTAAATACCAAAGCACAAAAAGTTATTTTAACATGCTGTTAAAATAACTGAAGGATTATTACTAGTAACATGTTGGAAACAGTTAGAACTAGAAGATGTGGCAATGGCTGTTTTTGCAAGTTTTTTAATGTTTGAAGTATGATTTCCCAGGCATATGCATAAGGAAAAAAACTAATACTCTGAATCTCTTGCAGAGTTGCAGACAGTATGTGATTTTGCCTTTGAATCTGTATGTGTTCCACTCCAGTGTGTTGATGAGAGCCAGGGCTCCGGTGAGGACTCTGCCTTCACCGCTCCACGGTTACTGTCGGGCTCCGAGATGAAAGCTCTGCTGCAGTGGGAAGAGTCCGAGTCCCATCCACTCCCTACTCTAGAGAAACTGATTACGGTACAAATTCTGAATACATGTATAGTGAAGTAAAGGATGATGCTCGCTTGGTGTTTAACTAACTTCCTAAGTTTGTGTTTGCCTGTAGAAAATGTGTAAGGAAGATGATTCACTGGAGACCATGTTGGAGAATGTGATTGTTCTGAAGCAGACACTGGAGACAGCGTCAGACACACCTCCTGCAGCTGATACTGAGCCCACTCTGCCAGCACCCGAGACGCTCGGGGCCCAGTTTAATCACAGGTACAAAGTGACTTATGTCAAGTGTTTTTTCACTGTCGTCTTCATTCAGTCATCAGTCAAAGAGAGGCAGTTACCATCCTCTCATGCATCTGTGTGTTGTTCTCTGTAGGACGGTGTTCATTCTGTCAGAAGCTCTGGATGAGCAGCTGAAGACTCTGTGGTTCTCTCCCTTCCAAACTGAAGACATAGAAACAGACCTTGATATGGTATGTGTGCATGCAAAGATTAGGATCCAGATTTTCTTTGCTAAATAATCTTGTTTTCTCTTTCATGTAGTATTTGGTCAAAGTACCAGCAGGTAGGATGTTACACTGTGCTGCACTGTGTTCAAATGATGAATAATTACTGCACAATTACTACAATACTACAGTGACAACCACATTTCCCATCCCGACTTGGCTGCTATGTAAGCTTGATGAGTCACATGGGAAATAATGAGTAATAAATAAAAAATAATTCAGTATTTATTAATTACACAGCCATGAATTGTGGAAAATAAGTATCATATCAAATTACACCTCATCGTGTCCAGTTATGAAGCCATATGTCTGTCTGTATGTGCTTTGACCTGATGTCTATGATTGCAACTTTGTCTGTTTGGCAGGTGAAGGTGGATCTGGTGGGTCTGGCTCAGGAATGTTGTCCAGACCTGGACCTGAAGGCAGAGCTGGAGCGCTCCTTCCTGTCTGAGCCCTCCTCTCCCGGTCATACGAAAGCTCCGAAAGGTTTCCGACTGGGCAAACACAAACATGAGACGTTCATCACATCAAGGTACAATTCCGGTGTTTGGTCGTATTTTAACTTTGCATTTTCTTCACATCTGTTCTGTATTATTTTTTTACAGAGAACTAACATCTTGTTTTACTCAACTGACTGAATGTCGTCTGGTGCTTGTCTCTGCAGCGGTAAATCAGACTACATTGAGCCTGCTAAGAGAGCCCACATCATGGCTGCTCCTCGCGGCCGCGGAGGTCGAGGAGGGTTTGGACAGAATCTCTGCCGACCACATGATATCTTCCGCCAGCGCAAACAGAACACCTCCCGTCCTCCCAGTATGCATGTGGATGACTTTGTGGCGGCGGAGTTTAAAGACATTGCGACCCCTCTGGGACTGTTGCCCCCTAAACGGCCCCCCAAGAGCTCCCCAAAACCCCCCACCAGAGGACTGTTCACTGGTAACAGAGGCAGAGCCACCTTCCACAGTCAGACTCGCTTTTTCACTCCACCACAACCTAAAGGTGTACTGCTGTCCGGTACGTACACACAGACACTTTCAACTCAGCTTCATGGTCTTGTGAACAATGTTCTATTCACCAATGAGATGTGGTGTTTTTTTTCAAAACTAATAGTTTGCTGTGCAGAATACATAGAAGTGGTTTGACATTTGGGCTTACTGCAGTTCAGAACCACTTGTTGGCCAGTAGAGGGAGATAAATCCTGTATTTGTGGTTTTGTAGGTAACTACGCTCGTCGGGAAGGAGGCCGTGGTTCCTCATGGAGCGGACAAGTTCCAGCTGTCACCCACAGAGGAACCTACAGTGAACCCCGCGGAGGACAGAGCAACTTCACACGTGGACCGCTGCCCTCCAGACAACCCCCAGCAAGTATGAAGTGCACACACACACACACGCACACACACGGTCTTTATGCTTTTTTTGAATTGTGAATTTTGAGACATGGAACTCAAAACCTGGTGCTTTTGTCTTCGGCTTCCTCCATTTTTATTTATCAGGTGCATATCGTCTGGCTCCACGAGACCGAGCCCCACGAGGAAGAGGAGGTGCTGGGCTGTCGTGGCTTAGCGGGGGAGGAGGCGCCGGCAGTGCTGGAGCAGGTGGAGGAGGAGGAGGAGGAGGGGGGAGAGGATCTCAGGGGAGCAAGTTCAGTGGTGGGGGAGGGAGTGGAGGCGGCAGGGGCAGACATGTTCGCTCCTTCACCAGGTAAATTCACCTGGGCAATGACTGCAGCCTTTCATGGCGACATATGGACCAATCAGGATATTAAATATACTGTCTCCATGGTAACATGGTGGGATGGTGTTGTCACAATGACGTACTGACTCTGTGTTGATGTTTTATGTTTTGTTATTATGAGTTGTGTTCAGAGAATAAAGGTCGTTGTTACCGAGCCTAGACGTTTGTGTTTTAAGCGAACACCAGATGAAATAATGAAGTGATGCAGACAGTGACCACGATTACCTGCCTTAGCAAACAGCACTGATCACCTGTATTGTGCACTAAGGGCCAAATTTACACAGCAGAGGTCATTCAGGGTGCGTAACAAAGGAATCTACACTACAGCCTGAGGTGGCCATTTTTAAAAGATTATTCTTGATTTGTTCCTTGTGTTTAATGAGTGAAAGTGGAGACAGAGGAAGGATTTATGAGGCAGAGAGGTGCACGATGTACAACACAAGGTGAACCCAAAATATCACAACTCTCATGTGACACATGACTTTGCTAACTGCAGCATCAGGACACAATACTAATGTCAAAAATGATTTTGTTAGTGATACCAGCAGTCCTGTAGTCTCAATGGAGATGATTATAGCTAAAACACATTAGATTTGACAGCATAACACATGAACTACACCAGCTGCCTTCCAAGAGTCGCATTGCATGCCTTGCTGTTCATACCTTAGTTAAATCCAGGACAGATTTCACATTATGAGGCAAGAAACACTTTTCAGCATTTTAGGTTTGTTAAAAATCTAGGGTTTCTGGTGTAACAACGTTCTTGCGGGACACTAAAAAAACATTTAATGAACATTTTCTAAACAGAATAATCAATGGAGGAAACCAGGAGTAATTTGGTCCTGAGATGAAGAATTTTACTTGAAGTAAGTACAGAACTACTGTTCATGCATAGAATTTTTATGATTAAACTCTTGTTGGAAACTGCTTGAATCTGGTCTGACTAATTCCCCAGCAGTCCAGTCTACTCAAATGACTGTCACCTCCCGGCTCTTCCTCTTGATGCAGTCTAGAGTCAGGCTCCTCGTTCCCCCCTTGCGCACCCCCTCTCCCAGCTGAGGTGATGGAGGTGGACCCGATATATGTAGCGATAGACTGGAGGCATTTAAAGATGCCTGTCTCGGCTGGGGTCTTGTCGGCTCAGTGTGTAGTTCCCATCCTGATGTCTGCTGGTCTCCCTGATGCTGGTCCCTGGCTGTCTGTTCGACAGGATGCTGACTCCTGGTTGGCTGCCGGTCTCTGAGGAGCTCCAACAGTTCCCTGTTCTCCAGCTCAGCTACTGCCAGCTCCTGTCTTCTCAGACGCTCTGCGGCTAACAGGGCTCGCATGTCACACATCACAAGGGACAACTGACCCTGCACAGAGAAGACGTGCGATTACTGGACATGTATCAACATTCACAGCACCGGCTTTCCTGAGTTACTGACAGTGGAGGAAGCATTTACTGAAGGATTAAGTGTAAAAAGAGTAAAAAAAAAACAAAAAAAAAACAAGCATCCTGAGGAATAAAAATTAAATCTCAATTTTAAGTCAACACGGATGAGATTATTGAGAAAAATTGGAAATAGGAGCATCAGCATTTCCAAGCTTCTGATGAAGATCATGTGACATGATCAAAAGCTTTAGAACAGCTATTAAATTAGCTTTGAGAGTTTGAACCTGAAGTATTTTTTACATTCATGTTGCACAAGAGCTACCAACTAACACAGACTGTTCTGCTGGGTAGTTAAAATATCCTAATATATAATTCAATTAGATGAAGTGAAGACAGGAAGCACATCTCTCTGAGATGTCCTGTAGTTTGATGCTCTCACTAAATGGGAACTCAAGCCATGCGCCAGTGCCTTAAGTCTTAACGTCAGGCCTGTTGTAAACATACATGAGAAGGATTGACAAGTCACCTTGAGCTCCTCCACCTCATTCTTCAGCTGCGACTCTTTCTGCACCATGTGTCTCCTCTGTGAGTCCAACCGAGACTCCATCTCTCGTTTCACCTCCTCCACCTTACACAGCATCTCCGCCCTGCCATGAACATTTAACAGGACAAATTTATGATCTAAACGAACCAATGCAAACTGTAGCTCTGTGTTGAGGATTAGTGGAGAGTGAAGACATTTTCAGATCCGCACACGTATTTACCTGAGCATCTCCACTTCTGTGCGCAGCTCTGCCACACAGTTATGCTGTGATTGGTCAATGGAGAGAAGAGTGTGGCCGCAGCCGTTGGGACACTCCCTGCTGCGGAAGTTACATTCGGACAGGTGAGCCTCCAAACCCCGCCTCTCTACCTGCACAGGACAACCTGAGAGGACAACAGCACAGAGTTGGACATGCCTCACATGAAGCACCCATTTACTCAGTTTATATGTAAATGCATATAATTGATAGACAGTCTTCTAAAAACAAGTCAAAGCAGTTGACTCATATACTTTCTACTATGTGGAAGTGAAAGGATTAATTTAGTTAATTTAATTGACTTACTTAATATACTTAACAATGTATTTGAAACAATAGGACAAAAAATAAGATTGCACTGTGGTACAAAGAGTTGTAATTGTTTTCCACTCCTGAACATACAAACCATGCTTTTATACCCCTCATTGCACTTGTCAAGCCTCATCTTTGACCCAAACATAATAACTTCTCATAGATCACAGCACTCATAGACAGCAAAGGGAATCTCTTGTGTAAAGCTCTATGGCGCTGTGTAGCACTTAACACTGCAAAAAGCCACACTGCATGCACACACTGTGTAACTGTACCTACCACAGTGGTAACATATGTACTCCCCACCTGCCAATGACACAGTCACATTGTGAACACAAGAGCACATGCTTGTATGTGCATCCACACATTTAAATTGCTCATTAAAGAGTGATGGAAAGGTGACCCTGAATACACTCTGGGTGAGGTCTGCAGGGGCTTTCAAGTCCCATACATGCACCAGTTTGGGAGGTAGCTATGACAACAAAAGAGCCACCTGCTGCTCCAACCCACACAGGTGTCACATTACCTGCACATCCCACACCTCATCCACATGGATAACAATCACAAACAGCACCTATTATTCTCACAAAATGACACATTAGAGGCGCTCGTTGTGAGGTTTCATACCTGTGTTAGAGCACGATATGAAGGCAAACTCGCACTCATCCTCATGTGTGTGCAGGCTCTCCAGGGAGCACACCACCTCACAACCCTGCCTGGCATTCACACAGCGGATCTGCAGACGGTTCAGGTCGTTACGCATGTACCTGACATCAAGGACAAAAACAACATCAGGGAAATAAAGCTAAGCAGTAGAAAGAAAGTGTGAAACTTAAGAATTAACTGTTACAGTGAGGAGATGATAAAAGACAGAGATGTAGGCAGACCTGAACAGTGGTTTGAGGCTGCCCACATCCAGTGGCAATCTGTCCTCGGGACAGGAGTGATGATGGACCAGCCAGCTGCTGATGCAGGCGCAGCAGTAGGCATGTTCACAGGGCGCCTGGAGGGGGCGCTCTAACACGTCTCGACACACACAGCACAGAAGACCCTCATTCACGTAGCCCACAAACCTCTCCAGATCATAGCCCATCCTGCAACCACGCAGAAAGATTTTGCAAACACAACCAAAAGTTGGGAATAAAACTCTTGTCCAATCTCATTTAATTCTTTTTTTTTATATATATATCTATTTTCTATAGATATATATATATAATTAACAGTAATATTCCTACCTGACAGATTAACTTTGAGTTCATTCAACTCTTTCTTCTTCCTTCCTTCTGTTGATTTCCACTCCTCTTGTTCCTCCACAGGTGAAACTCCCTCTTGTCTCTCTGCTGCTATGGTCTCTCCTCCTTCATCCTCTCTCCTTTGACTTGTTGCTCCATAAACGTGAGGGTCTCCAAGTCCTGTGCTACCTTTGTGTCTCCATGGAGAGGTTTCCCTGACGACGAGGCTTCGGGACACTGGCAGGCAGCTGTCAGACGAGATCAGATCAGAGTGACAGGCAGAATTACAGGACGAGAAGAAACACTCACACTGAGGAACAGACGAATACTGTAGTAGTGTGTTTTCCTCACTGCCTTACCAATAAAGCTGGATTCAGAGATTACTCTTTCTGTCTCTCGTAATGTCTCTCTCTCATTCTCTCTCTCTCTCATTCTCTCTCTCTCTCTCTCTCCCTCTCTTTCTCTCTGTCTCTCTCTGTCTTTCTCTCTCTGGATGTGGGATTAACGTGGATTACTCTCTCTCTCTGCCTGATTGGATTACAGACTGCATGACATCAGATGACACAAACCACAGAAATCAAAGAGCAACCCAAACCCTTGGACTCATCCCAGTCCCTTTATTTTCTTTAACTTTCATTTCCACTGGAACACGTATTCAGATTTATTTTATTTTTATTTTTTTTTTTTAAGTGAAATTAAGAAGAACACAATGTGAAAATGCTCCATTATAATCAACAGTTTGGGAGGCTGCATTTCAATGATGTTGCCATGTTGCTAATCATTCTGTAGCTAATATGAAACATTTTAACTGTTGGGCATTTTATATGCACATTATAGGCTTATAAATACAATATTCCCCTCTGAAATATTCAAAGTTGAAATGTCTCAGAATTGTACTTAAATTCAGTATTTACTTAATTTCCATCAAGACTGTTAATTTGATTAGTTCAAGTCAATATCAAAGTAGGTGGTGAGAACAAGACAAAACATACTGAAGTATTGCAGACCTAAGTACACATATTATTGGAAGTGTCAACAGAGCTGGATACCATGCAAGATCGGACTCTAAGATTGTGTTTAGGAACAGTTAGAACTCAGAGAATCCAAGTTGAAGCAGGGGAGATGCCGTTATGGCTACGTCGAGAGCAACTGATGGCCAACTATTGGATCAATGTAAGGGGACATGGAGACAACCATCCTGCAATAAGGGTGCTGCAGGGGCTTTGGAAGAAGGACAAACCACATCAAGAACGCTTTGGCTGGACAGGAGATCAAGTAGCAAAAGATAAGGGAGTATATGACAATGATTTTGTGCTACTGCAGTGTGGCCAGTTAGACCTGTTTAGATGTTAGAAAACTCAGAATCAAGCACAGTAATAAGAGGGCTGATTTAGTCAGTGAATACCTTAGTTACAGGGATTAAAATCAAAGACTTTGTGTTCAGATTTTTTACAGATGCATCAAAGGATCCTCAAACAAACAGAAAAACAGGGTCTGCATTTTCTATGTCCAGTTACCAAGTGGGCTTTAGCAAGAGAACAGACTGTTTGAATGTCTAATTGTACGCTATTCTGATTATTTTTAGAATGGAGTGAACAGGTGAACTGCAGTAATATATTCATATGTAGTGATTCAGTGTTGGCCCACGAGCATCAAGTCTGAGACATTTACATTCAATCCAAAACAGAGTGGGTTTATTAAGAAGTAGAGAGAGCAAGTCGTATTAAGCAGGCTGAGAATTGGGCACAGCAGCCTTTACAGTAGACTTTTCGTCATATTAAAACATCCAACAGGCCTTCACAATCAGTGTCATGAGGCTGGGACTGTCGAACATATTCTCATACCATGCAGGAAATGTATACAAAACATACAAGAAATGATGACACAGTTACAGAAAATAGGGCGGGCGGACAACAATTTTAAAAATACATCAATGCAGGAAATGTGCAATGAAGGAAATGGTTATTCCGTTTTGGATGCTGTAGTACCTGCCTTGAAAATGAATAAAGACGGAGAATGTAACCGGAAGGTGGCAGTAATGCAACACCATGGATACCAGCTGCCGTAAAACGCCAAAGAAGAAGAAGAGGCGGGAGAAATTGAACCGAAAGCAGGAGGAGGAAAACACAAGATATTTTCTGTGGACATTTTGAGCGACATTTTGTCCTCTGACATGTTTTCCCTGACCTTTTAGCTCGTCCCGGTACGTATGACACGTTGTCACTGGTGTCCAGTTTAAACCGGGTTCAGCGACGTTAGCGCCTGTTTGTGGCTAGCGAGGAAAGCAGGTAGCTTGCTAACCTGCAGCAGGTCAGAGGTTTCAGAGATGTCTTTTCCTTGTCCCAACGTTTACTGAGTGTGTTAATAAAATCTTGAATGTCCATCATAAGCTACCAGAGCCAAAGTGCTGTCTTCATTTAGGTAACATAGAGATATGAAATGGGTAGAACTTGTGTTATATTGAGTTAATTGCACGTAGCACGTCATTAACTGCTGTTGTGTTTATATTCATGTCTCTGTCTTTAGGAGATCGACAGGATGCGGCGATCAGCAGCTCCCAGCCAGCTGTTGGGTAATGCAGTGAAAAAGCCTCGGTTTGTGCCTCCTGGTGCATCGAGTTCATGTCCTGTGGCTGAATCCAAGCCCCTTATCCCTAAACTTGGTTTGGGCAATGTACTGGAAAAGGTAAATTATTCACAGCATTTCATATACAGTAATATCCCGTAGTTTTCTTTTGACTGTCATTGTTTTAAACATTTAATCAAATTATTTCTCTTCCTCTCATCCTGCAGGTCCAGAGAAGTCTAGCAGCACCAGCTCTGAGTAAAACAGAGTATGATGTGCAGCCCAAAGCCGCCCAACCTGCTCCAGCCTTGTCAAGGGCACTGGCTCGTGTTCTCGGTGCAATGGAAAGTAAGGAAAATGAGTCAGAGACAGAAGACCCTATCACGAACTCAGAGGAGTGCACAGAGGACAACAGACCAGCAGGTAAGACACAAAGATTTTGTGGCTGAGCGCCTGGTATGGGCAAGAATAATCACGTGGATTGATATAGGGGCTGGATGCAAACATATCAGTTTTAATCCAGCGTGTTTGTTTATCATAGTTTGATTACAAATACCCGCCTGAAGGAGAGGATAAATATAAAATACCTGACAGAAAAGCTTGATTTAGTACAGCCAAATGGCTGAGTGGACTACTCTGTATTTTTGTCAGTCATACTTCTAGGTTGCACATAGTCCTCTTTACATATAGCTGTTATTTTGTACGAAGGGTTTGCAAACAAAGCAATGTTTTGTACATGGACTGACTGATAATTGAAAGGGCAGAAAGAGAGAAATGTATCTCTGAGCAGCAGTTAAATCAGAATATAAGAAATCAGCAGTCATCTGCAGATGTAAATAGCAACAGGTTCCTTTTTCAGTGCAGAAATAGAAGGTAAGTCTAAGTTAAGACTATTAGGAGTGGACTGACAAATGTTAGTTTAAATGCTTAGAGCCAAAATACACTGTTGGGGTTCAGTAATGATCTGGGGTCACCTCTGCTTTTCTGGACAGGACAACAAATTAAAAAAAAAAAAGGAATAGCATTCTCCTGCCATGTAACACTGTGGGGACATTGACTGTTTGGAGGTTTGGGGCCAAAACTATTTCAAATGTAAATAATACATTTGGTGATTAATGAATATACTGTTGTATCTATGTTAAAATAGCCTTTATTGAAGGAGAAAAGAAAAACAGCAATATCACAGATGATTCCAAACTTTTGAACAGTGGTATATATAACCAAAATACCCATGACGTGATCATTACGTACATTTCTGTGTGCCAGAATGTACAATGCCTGCCATGGCAGTGCTGCGATTGTGACAGGTATGGTTATATGAAGTACCGTGTGTGACAGTGAGGGGAATGCATACTAGTTATAGCTTACATTGATACCATATTGATACTCAGACAGTCATCCAGATGCTGGAATGATCATTGACTGTCTGACAGATCTCAGCGTGTGGACAATGTAAAGAGTTTTTTAGTCCATAAGAAGAGCTTGAAAGTCCTCTGTCATATGCTGTCATTTCCCTCCCGTGATGACTACTGAGTGTCCACCAGAGACTTTTGTACTCAAGAAGATTTTAACTTGCAGGTTCTGGGGTCTTAATGAGACACACTTTAACACTGGTGGGCTGGGAAGATCAACCATTTAAGCCTGTATGTTTAAAAAGCATCACCTGTAGTATGTTTGCTCCTACAGGTGTTTTACAGGTGAATTTTCCAATTGGATCTATGTATAATGTAATGTTTTTCAATTGACTGATATAGAATATTTACATATATATTCATTTATATCTGTTTATTACTTTCTATTTTTTAGGTTATTTACAATTAATGTGCACTGCAAGAAATACCAAAATATTCAATATAATACAAGGTAATTAAAACATTTGACTCACACTGTATCTCTTTGTTTGTACATCTTTGTCTTTCACCAACTTACAGTAATAATCCATGCTATAATAATTGCTTAAAAAAATGATATCCATCTTGAATGGGGACCCTGATGTAGTACACCTTGTAGTACTGACTTCACTATCACTTGCATTATCTGGCATCATCTGCCATACAAAATGAAAACTATAAAAACAGTGTGTGGACCACATCACTGCGCTCCGTGTCGAGAAACAGATGCATATTTATGAGAACTGGTTTCACAAATAGTCTACATGTGCATCAGTTTACAACCCCCTGAATGACAGTTTACTGATGGAAAATGTCAACTTATCCGGGAGGAATGAGGGAAACACGTGGCTGAATCCTCTGCCTGCATCTCCTGTTCAGATGTCAAGCACCATCAAACATACAGTATCTGACCATCAGAGGGGCTGAATTTCTGAAGCCAGACCTCCTGGTTGTTGATCCAGTTGCCTTTTTTAGAGGCAGGGGGGAGACAGGCTGTGAGCTTTGAACACAAACCTCTGCCCAGTACTCCTCACGTGTTGTTTTTATTCTCACTCACACTGAGACTCATCATGAAACATTACTGTCACCGTCAACAAAACGGCTCCATGCTGTTTTCGCTAGATCTGAGCGCACGGTCACTGAGGCGGCGTGGAGGTACTTCAGGATAAGAGTTACATGTCCGGTGAATCGTACGTTTTTGTTTTTTTTTTAAATTAATTTCTGCCCAAACAACCGTGCTATGCTGCCAATGGTGATGAAAAGCGACAGCGCTTTCTCATTTCACCGCGCCAGGCTGTCCCGACTGTGTGGCTAATAATACACACGCGCGCGTGCGCGCGCTGGAGAGGCAGGATGTTAAACCAGGCGGGCTGAGGCTGAGTGACAGCAGGTCCAGCATTATGCAAATTAGCGGGGTAGTGCAGCGGCAGCGCCGGGCAGATTAGGACTGTGCTCGGGATCAGTGAGCCACCGCTGCCTCCTCCCGCAGGAGCAACTAGTGCCTCCGTCTTCCTCCCCGAGAACACGCAGCTCACACGCTCTCTGCGTTTGGCCCGGCGCGGTGTCCACACGCGTCCCGGACACGTGTTTTAATCCTGTGAACCAGCCAGTATTCCTGATGCATGGTTAACTTATTTTATGCATTCACCGAAGAATGAATCAAAGGGGTATAAAGGCTCTGCTTGTGCGGGCATGCGCGGCGCGCTCATAGACCCCTCCCCCACTTAGTTAGTTAAGCCAGCGCTATTTCAAAGCGTCACAGACTTTTGGAAAAAATTGGACCCTTGACCTCAATAACCTGTGTAATGAACTGTTCAGACACTGTTTTGTGCATTTGTGCAGGGCACAGAGCCTCTGCTGCCGTCCTCATGTTGTAATGGAGAGGCAGTGTGGCTCTGCTGTGCTCTGTGCTGTGCTTGGTTTGGGGTTTAGAGAGACCAAGCTGTAAGTAGGTCGGGCTGGGTTTAAGCGGCTTAGCTACGTCAGCCTAAGCTGGGAGGAATTCATCCAAAGCCCTCCGCGGTAGGCGGGGGCCTAAACGAGGCTGGCCTAGTTAAGCCTGATTCTTATTGTGTGCAGCACAGCCTGTTTTTGTTGTGCAACGTAGCTGAGAGGGAACCAAGGAGTAGTGTGTGAATCCATGCATGTGTTAGACAGAGCTTATGTTTGATTTAAAGAAGAAGAGAAGGGGAATGGGAGATGTGTGGGGGTTAGACCAGTGTTAGCTTTATCACCGTGGACCAAGAGAAGCCAAGAGCGCGACAAAAAAAAGACAGGTGGGAAGAGTAAGGAGCCGTAAGTGTGGTTACTGAAGGGTGACAGCCATAGGCCTGACTTAGTCTGCGTGAGTCCGCTATGCTATAAGATGGCGTCCAGCTCTGTGTTTCTGTCCAGTATGGTGGGAAAAGCCCGCTCGTCCAACTTCACCCTCTCCGAGAAGCTGGACCTGTTGAAGCTGGTCCGCCCTCACATCCGCATCCTGGAGGAGCACACCAACAAGCACGCGGTCATCGTGGACAAGAACAAGTGCTGGGACACTGTGGCTGAGCAGTATAATGCCTTGGGAGGGGACAGACCCCATCGCACCGCTCAGGGCCTCAGGACCCTCTACAAAAGGCTGAAGGAGTCAGCCAAGCAGGAAGTGATGCAGCGGAGACACGCCCAGCCAGAGTACAGAGCGAGCATCTCTGAGCCAACCAGGAGAATTATGGAGATGATCCCTCACCTGTTTCACCACGTGCCCATCCACGAAAAGGACCAGGCACTGCGCAGGTACAGTGTGACCTACACCCACGAGCACAGACACACATTTCAGTACAGACCTGAGGGGATGACACAACAGTCAGGTGAGAGTTTAGCGAGTTCAGACATGCATCATTAGAATGTAGTCATGATACTGATTCCTCAGGAGGACAGAAGGGAGGGGCTGAACTCAGTTCCAAAACCCAATCAGATTACACACTGTCTGTACATCGTCAGGCTTTACAGGAAAATACAGTATGCCCTGCCACTGTTTACGCTTTTGTTCGTGCACGTTCAAAACACTCGACTGTCAATCCTGATTTATCTGTTGGTTTCAGGTGATCATCATATGTGTTAAAAACAAAAACAAGAGGAGTACCGATGACAAAATTGGACCCCAAAATGATGTTTTTTTTGTCAGTGCAGCTATAGGCCACTGCATGATTATGTGTAAATTTAGTGGGAAAAGACAGACCTCAAAATTTATGCTTTGAAATTATTCACTCACTGTGACAAGCAGCAGCAGTTAGAGAATCGTGGCATCTCTGAGGCTGTAACCAGCAGAGGTTTGCTGTTTGTACTTTGCTCAATCAGTTGTACTTTAGTCAACTGATCCTTTGATTGATTTATTTAGTGTGCATTATCAAAAGAAGCCTCTGCACACCTCACATAAACAAGATGTAGACACTCAATAAAAGCTGTTTAAGCTCTTTAGTCTTACTTATTTTTGCCCATCATTCCATTTTTAGATTAATATACAGCAAGCACAACTCTCCCATCGAACATCCTGGCAGCAGCTCCTCTCTGGCTGGACTCCAGGATTACTCAGCAGCTGTTCCAAGTATCCCCCATGAGGTGGTCCAGCTGGACCCTGAAGAAGATGTCAAACCGCCGCCAGATCTCCCCAGCCTCTCCACGCACACAGGGCCAGGGCTGGATGGAGGCCAGGAGCAGGAGGGGGAGCAGGATTTGGGTAGCGTCCACGATTACGAAGCATCCCTGTCTCCCACCCCATCTTCTGTTAACATCCCCCTCTCCACCTCCCCGCTGCCCTTACGCCATGACCTTTACCCCAACGACATCTACACTCACCATGAGCCCGACAGGTTTCGCCCGCTGCACCTGGCCAAAGAGGAGCACGAGTTGGTGTTGGCCAATCACAGGAAAGTGGCCCTCTACTTGGAGGAGAAGAGAGAGGGCCTGAAGAGGAAACAGGAACTGGAGGAGGAACTTCTGAGAGCCAAGATCAAAGTGGAGAAGCTAAGGGCTGCTCGACTGAGACACGGACTGCCAATTCCTCTATAACAAGCACAAACACGCACATCTGTGTTAGATAGAGGCTCTGAGGAGTTTAAAGTGTGGAGTAATTGTACTCATCAGTTCTATGTTTGAGAGCCGTTTCAGAACTTGAATTTTTTTTGGAAACATAGTGCCTCGTACAGACCCTGAAAGCCTGTTTGCGTACTGCAGGATAAGGCTGACTTGTGTTGCCATCAGTCTTTGTCTGTGCTCGTCAGTGTTAAAATCTGTCGTCGTTTTCTCACGTATTGACAGAAGCAGCAACAAAACTTGTACTGTAAATGATCAGATTACAAACACTGTGACTGGCCAAAATAGATCAAATAAATGTGAAAGGTTTTGGAAGGGAATATTAGTAGTATTAAGTGACTTGTACCATGATGTCCTGGTGCTTTTCCTGCTTACAGTAGATCTGTATCAATATGTATCCATGGGAATTTCAGCAGTGTTAATGATCTTTATTATTCAGGATTGTTAGAAAAAAAACATTCTAATAGCATTTACTCTAATGAGATACTGGAGAGTCGTGAGTGTGAGAGTCTGCCACAGATCATATCGGGGGATTGTTTATCGCTCTGTTCATTTTTTATCAAGAAAATTTCCACTTGATCTGACATCGGTCAAAATCAGATGCGATAAACTAAAGCATTTCCTTGTAGCACTTTCAGGTAACCAGATTAGTGTTGCCTTTTCTTCCAGTTATGTTAAGAAATGAAAGAGATGAGAACGAAGCACTCCTAACCAACTTTTTTTTGTAGAACAGAGAAATGTTCAGACGCCCAGAGTTGAAGCACAAGTTATTAAAGGCCTTAACACGCGATGCCAATGATGGACAATCCTGTTCTGAGAGTTGCTGAATTCAGATGGAAGTGAGTCCAACATGTTCAAGTCTCTCTGGTTGCCGAATTTATGGCCAGTTATGTGATCAAAAGAAGGGAGACGTGGAATGGTTTTGTGATGTTATTGTTATTTAATGTACTCTGTGTGACTACAGCATTGATTGTACTGTGATGTTGGTAGATGAGTGTTGTCCGTTTCTTTCTCGGTTTTGTCCCTATGGTCACGTATTTCTATAAAAAAAATAAGGTTGATATTTTGCTGGTCTTGTGTTTATTACATGCCGAACAGACACCTTGGTGGTCTGTATGTGCATATCTAAGGAACACATGACGATCAAGCTTCCTTGCACTTTCAATTCAAACATGACACAAGAAGCACAAGTTTTCAGGCACGTGGATGCATGAAGGGGTGGACCATCATTCCAGGTATGAAGGTCTCCTATGATGTGTAGACCTGGTGCAGCAGTGACCTCTGCTGGTGGGTTGTGTCTAAGATATGCCTGTTGGTTTCACTGTGTTGTATGTGTTTGTGTTTTAGGAGCGAATGGTTATCCTCGGCTGACTCCTGGGTCTCCTCCAACCCCTCAGCCTTCAGTGGAGTCAGCCTGTGTCTCTGGAGCTACAGGCTCAGACTCTGGCTGCAGTCAGGATGGAGTGCGTTACTTCAGCGTGATGTGGTGTAAGGCCAGCAAGAAGAAACACAAACGCTGGGAGGGCGATGCAGTCCTTGTTACAAGAGGACGCACAGCCACCCTGAAAGATATGGAGGGCAAAGACATTGGCAGGGGTGAGACAGAGACAGCCCAGCATACGTTTTATTTTTTACTTATTGTCATGTTTAAGTCTGATGGCAGAAGGAGCAGCGTGACTGCCTGTGGCAGCAAGTCTGAAACTTAAGTAGCTTTAAATTGTTATTTAATACCAAATCTTCTGGGAGGAAACATCAAGTACTGAAGTATCAAGACTGCGCCTCCTCTGATCTGAACTGTGCTGTCATGTCATGTCACCCAGCGGTAATGTTTGGCTTTAATGACTTCACCTTAGTACACTTGTTAACTGCTACAGCAGTCACATATTCAGACGGGGGTGTCAGCTGCAGTCAAGTTGTTCTTTAAGGACTTAAGGAACTGAAGGTATTCACTGTGTCACACTATTCATAATACAGGGTATTTTGTAATGCACAGTAGTAGTTAATATTTGTCTTAAGCCTGCAACAACTGTTTTTTTGCCACTTCGGTGCAGCAGACACAAGCTGTGAACACCATATTACACATCATTATAAATGGTACACATATTGCAACATTGACATATAACCTTTAAGTAGATATAGCGAACATGTTCAAACTCATCAAACGGCCACAGAGCAAAATTTGCATCATTACAGTCTGTTTACTCAACAGTGCTTTTTTGTTTTTGTTTTTTTTTATTATTATTTTTAAAATTATTTTTATAATTTTTAAAAATTGTAATTACATTTTTTTGTGCGTCTGAAACAGCTGCCTGTCGTGGCCGGCAAAAACTATGGAAGAGTAATCCGCAAAGTTGTGGGCTATTAAAACAAAATTATGTGATGAAAGACTGTAAAATGCGCTATAGAGCTGAGAGGACCTGCAGATTTGACTGCCAAATGTCTGTGGTTTTGTCACAGTGGGCAACAGTGGAGCTATTTTTATCTAATAGCTTCTGCATTGCATGTTTGTGTGTAGGAAGTGGCTACAAGGTGTCTCAGCTGGCTTCGCTGTCTGAGGGAGAGACCCTCATGATTGGGGGGAAGGAGGTGGAGGTGATGGGGGTCATTTCTGCTGAGGACTTTGCCAGGGGTCGATGTTTCCAAGAGGTCCAGGTTGAGAAAGAGGAGCCTCACACAAAGTTGGCACAGCCTCCCTCTCGCCGCTTGGCGTCCAAACCTTTCTGCCCTCCAACACTGCTGGGGAGAGCGGATCAGCCAGGATCCACACGAGAGGAGGAACAGACCTGCAGACCTCGCCATGACCCACTGGCTCCTGGTATGGAGATTAAATCAGAAACATTCAATGGAGCAGAAGTAACTCTCAGTGATAACAAATCAGTGGCTCTGCCTGTAAATGTGTTCTGAAATGTTCTTGGTATAATTGGTATAATGTGTTTGTTAGACAGTTTCTTCTGATGAAAAATAACACAGATTCTCAATCAAAATTTTTCTTTGTGACATTTTTGCAGGTGCACTGGTAATGCCTCGTCCCTCTTCTAACCACCAGTGGTCTAATAACAAGTCGGGGCTTCCTGTGGTTGATGTTGTTGTTGACCCTTACCTGACCACTCACCTGCGACCCCACCAGAGAGACGGCCTGCTCTTTCTCTATGAGTGTGTCATGGGGATGAGGTAGTGGAGCGGCTCCTGTAACGCCTCTTGTCAAATGCTGTGTAAAGAGATGAATTTCTTGCTATATTTAGGACTCTTAATGGATCATATCGACGTGTTTTATTGTCTGTGCTTCAGAGCTGCGGGTCGCTATGGGGCCATCCTAGCTGATGAGATGGGTCTGGGGAAGACCCTCCAGAGCGTGGCGCTGTCCTGGACGTTGCTTAAACAAGGACCGTACGGTGGGAAGCCAGTTGCTAAACGTGTCCTTGTGGTCACCCCTGGCAGCCTGGTGCAGAACTGGGGTGCAGAGTTTAACAAGTGGCTGGGCCGTGAGAGGATCAGCGTTTTCACTGTGGATCAGGTGAGGAGAGGAGGGGAAATTCTTCTGGATTTACAAGGAGCTCAAGCAGCCTGATGGCAGCATGCATAAGTAGGGAAATTCTATTCGATCAGAGGTTTAAGTTTCAACTTATCATGCAGTAAGACAAGGTAATTGTATTTATATAGCATATGATATAACAAGTCAGCTCATTGCAATGAACTTGCTATGGAGTTAGAGAAATGCTCCTTATCATTATCTCAATCTCTATTTTAAACATGCCTTTTCTTAAAATGCTTTTTGTCCTTCTGTGCTTTTCTTTTGTTCTTCTTTTTTCTTCCAATTTGCTTTAGATTTTTATTTATTTTATTAAAATCTGATGTATTTCCTGGCCTGATACATTTTTTGTCAGACTCACTCCTTTCCTGTAATCTAGCATGTGTTAAATCATTAATATCCAGTATTTGTTGACTTGTGCATAGGACCACAGGATAGAGCAGTTTGTGCTGTCCCCTCTGCACAGCGTTCTTGTGATCAGTTATGAAATGCTGCTGCGCTGCCTGGAGCTGGTATGTTCACCTTGTGTCTCCCTGTCTACGGTACATGTTACAAATACATCTGTATCATCATCTTGTTTTTATTTATAGTATTTTCTGGTGTCTTCAGGTACAGAAGGTGGAGTTTGGTCTTGTAATTTGTGATGAGGGCCACAGATTAAAGAACAGCAGCATCAAAACGTCCTCAGCCCTCAGCAGCCTGAGCTGTGATCGCAGAGTCATACTAACAGGTGCACACTTAGGCTGAAAGAGACGGAAATCTCTGACAACAACAGCTTGTAATGGTTTTATAAAGCATTGTCTTTGTGTTTTGAAGGCACCCCAGTGCAGAATGACCTGCAGGAGTTCTATGCCATTATAGAGTTTGTTAACCCGGGGATTCTCGGGTCATCCACTGCTTATAGAAAAGTGTACGAGGAGCCCATTCTACGCTCCAGACAGCCCTCCTGTGCAGAGGTAATGCTACCTCTGTCCCGCTTGCCTCCTCCTTTCTATGTAACCACTCGACATATATGGACAACTTAATCTCCCATTAAACCTGATCTCATATCTGCCAACAGGAGGAGAGAGTTCTGGGGGAAGAGCGAGCAGCAGAGCTCTCTCGTCTGACTGGCATGTTCATCCTGAGACGGACGCAGGAGATCATCAACCGCTACCTGCCTCCACGTCTCGAGTGGACGTTGTTCTGCGACCCATCCCCTCTCCAGCGAGAGCTGTACATGCATCTCCTCTGCCACAGAGTCTTCAGAGCCTGCCTTCAGAGCTCCACCCAGACTCACACACACCTGGCCTGCATCACTGCCCTGAAGAAGCTCTGTAACCACCCTGGTCTCCTTCACTCCACTGTAAAGGTTAAGTATGAGCATCAGTTCTGTGGTCAGAGTAGTCTGTTTGTATTTATGTGTGGACATTTGGCTAACTGTGAGTGCTGTAATGTGTTTTAGGAAAGAACAGCCTGTGGTTCAGAGGAGAGCTCTTTATACGAGGGCCTGGCAGAGCTCTTCCCAGAATCCTACTCTTCAGGTGGATTCAGCACTGCTGAGTCTGGAAAACTCCTGGTTCTGTCGGACCTGCTAACCGCCATCAGGCAACTCAGCCCTTCAGACAGGTGTGTGTGTCAGGTGTTTGAGTGTATATATGTGCATTTTTGTCCATATATACTGACAAAGTACATGTGTCCCTGCAGGGTGGTCGTGGTCTCCAACTATACCAAGACCCTTGACCTGCTCCAGGACCTATGTGTACACATGGGCTACACCTTCTGCCGACTCGATGGACATACCCCCACCAGCCAGAGGCAGCGGCTGGTCGACAGTTTTAACAGCGCCTACTCTCAGAACTTCCTGTTTCTGCTGAGCTCCAAAGCGGGTGGGGTGGGGCTTAATCTGGTGGGTGCTTCCCACCTGGTGCTGTATGATATTGACTGGAACCCTGCCAATGACATTCAGGTAAAGCAGCTTTGTTTTTGGTGTCTTCACACACACATATTCTTTCACACTTAACCTGTCTGGTTGGTTCAAATGAGCAAGCAGATTTTTTCTCTTTTGTCTGGACCAAATGAACAGAAAGACAGGTGGAAAAGTACCCTCAATGCAGTCTCCAAACATACTGGTAGAAGAAAATTCCCAGAGTCCTTTGTGAACTGAGGCAGTGTAACATGGCACATCGTTGATACTGGGAAAGAAGTCCATATAAATATATATATGTGACCTGCATATCCACCAGATGGTGCTGTGAACATGTGTGTCATTCTCTACTGCAACGTTTCGTCTTCTAGGCCATGGCTCGAGTATGGAGAGATGGACAGAAGAAGACTGTGCACATCTATCGTCTCCTCACTGCAGGTCAGATTACAAACACACACAATGAGGCAGAATGTTCATCATTCAATGAGCCACACTGACGTCGAGTGTTATGTCCGTCTGGGTGTGTGTGTGCGGTCACTTCCTCCTAGGCACTATTGAGGAGCGTATATTCCAAAGACAGGTGTCCAAACAGGGGCTTTCTGGGACAGTGGTTGACCTGGGCAAACGAGCGGAGCACACCAGCTTCTCCATGAGTGAACTGCGAGATCTCTTCAGCCTGACGGACACACCCTGTCTAACACACGACCTGCTGGACTGCAGCTGCAGCATGGACGGTTCAGTCCAGGGTAGGCACACTGGCGGCGCCCCATGCACACTGAGGCCAGTATTTGAGTTCACGGACGCTCACAAACACTCTGTTTTCTTCATTCTCAGCCGTGCCAGAGGAGGAGGAGCAGGTATCTGATAGGCCGTGCCAGCTCGGCCGCAAAGGTGACCGCGGGGGCGCAGCGGCGGCACAGAAGCATCTCAGCATGTCCGAGCTGATGCAGTGGAGACATTTCTCTGGTGACGCACACACCTTCTCAGACCCCTACCTTGATCACGCACGAAACCACATCACCTTCGCCTTCCAGACCACCATCTCTCACTCAGCTCAGTAAACAAACGACTCACACACACATATATTTCTTCTACATGTTTGTCTTCAGGCTCTCTGGGTTTTGTCTGCAGCTTGTCAACAACATATGACTAAAACACTCAACAGTTGCTGCCAACAACAGCAAAACATTTTCCAACAGTTTTAACTGATTGTCTGTGAGATTCTGTTTGCTTGAACATCTTCTTTATTTATACAAAAAGATTTACTGTAAAACTTCATGAAATAAATGAAATTCAAAACGAACGTGTGTCACAAACAAGCTTTTTAGGATTTGATCATCGGTTATTGACTGAAGAGTGTGTTTGTGGCAAGTTATATCCACATACTGTAGATAAGTGTGCAAGAGATGTACGTCTGTCCATTTGAGGGTTTATGTTGTTCTGAGACATGTTGAGGCAACACAGAGCCTGCATGGTATAGAAATAGTGAGTACTACGAGAGGCCATAGAAAATAATGTACTTTATGGCTGTCTGCACAGTGAAGCTACCAGCCAGAGCTGAGTCTTCTGATAGGAGAATAAAGGAAAACACGCCTTTAGTCTGAAGTTTTGTGCTGTAAACTTTGCATCTGAGGTAGTGACCTTGTAAACCGTCTGGGCTTTCTGATGTGTGCCATACTCTGTTCTGTTCAGTCTGTTACTTTGGATAAAACTGGCCTGTTCATGCTCTTCAACACAAAGCTGCTGCGTGGGAGTTATGTAGTCGTGTCTCTCAGTGTGTGCGCGTGCACCCTGAATTCACATGATTTGTGCTTGGGTCTGTCAAATTGACTGAGCTCCAGTACAGTACATCTTTACATAAACGGTAATTATTATTTATCGGATAATCAGCACTGCGTGATTGTTAAGCAACTTTGTTGTATAATAAGTGGGTCTCTGGGATGTCAAGCTTTCTCTTTATACACATGACAGATGTAGTTCTGTGTGTGGCATGTTGGAGGCAGCGTGGTGATTATGCAGGCACCTCCTGTTTCTCTGTGGCCACAGTGTGAATTTAAATTATTAGTGCCAGTTTCTGACACCAGAATGCAAAGTCTTCAGCTTCATGTGGACCTGGAGGTGCTGTGGTATGGTGTGGCATGGCGTGGCTGTGGCTCAGGAGGTAGACCGCTCATCCACTTGGTGGGTCGAAGCCTGGTTCGATGCAGTCCACATGTCAAATTATCCTTGGGCGATATTGAACCCCTAATTGCTCCCGATGCTGTGCCATTGGGGTGTGTGTGTGTGTGTGTGTGTGTGTGTGTGTGTGTGTGTGTGTGTGTGTGTGTGTGTGTGTGTGTGTGTGTGTGTGTGTGTGTGTGTGTGTGTGTGTGTGTGTGTGTGTGTGTGTGTGTGTGTGTGTGTGTGTGTGTGAATGGTTATTGCTCATGACACATGTGGATGGGTGAATACTGACTCGTGGTGGAAAAGCACATAAAGTAGTCAGTAAGGCTAGAAAAGCACTATAGAAATACGTCCATTTAACCTTACATGTTATATTTCTTATGTATTCAGTGGACCCTCGAGAGGCTCATCACAGCTCTGTGAGGCCTTGAACTGACATGCTCACTGGGACTTCTCTTTTTGATTAATCTACAGATTATCTTCTCAGTCAACCTATATTTTTTTATATAATGTCTGAAAAAAAATGCTATTCTCTACTTTCCAGAGCCCAAGGTGACTTTTTAATCATGCCCTTTTTTTTGGTCTGACCAAACAGATAATAATTTCTGTGTACTTGTGTTAAAACCAAAACGTATTCACAAATAAGAAACTAAATCCATTCTTTAAGTAAAATTACCTAAAGAAGTAATGGTTTATCAAAATAGGTGCTGATTCATTTTGTACCATTGTAATTGTAATCATTTTATATCAATTGACTAATTGAATAATCAACTAATCCTAAATTAAAAAAAAAAAAAAGAATAATCCTGATGATGGAGCTGGATTAAAAATGAAAATATAACCACAGTTTGAGAGGCAAATGAATGTGTTCACCAAATTTGATTGCAATCCACCTTGCAGATGCCATCACGAGAACCTTGGCACCAGCACGTTTGAAAGGGATTGTGTCTGTACTACATCACAAAGTCCTTAAGTCCAGACAAGAAAACAGACTGGTGCGAGGCTCAGACCAGTGGTGGCATAGCAACTGTCACCCAAGCAACCTACTCCAGGCCTGGCCTGGCTTTGGCAATGTAAGACACTGTTTGTTTTTTCAGAGCAATCACATGTTGTGTCGCAGCTCTTTGGTATTGGTATTGGACACGTGTCAGAGGATTGTCACTCGTCCAAGCAGGACATTGATCCGAATCACTTCTCTAACAGTCTCTGAGGCCATGTGCTGGTGGGTACATGAGGGGAATTTGTCTGTCTGTGTAAAGCTCTTACCAGCCGTTGCTGGCTGCACTGCCAATCCCTCTTTTAAGCCAATGCGTTCCGGCCCGATAGCTCAAAGACCTGGCGATGGATCCTGTGAATGACTTTCAACCGCTGGAGGGGTGAGGCAGAGATACAGTTGTTTTATTTATTCCATGTGATCCCAGGATCTCTGTGGAAGATCTGAATGTACTGCAGTGGATGACCAATTCTCTGGTATTAACCCTCACTGAGGTCACGATTCTCATATTTCATTCATCAGCGCTAAAATCACGGCCATTCAAGCTGGACATGACTTAAGAGATATTAAGATACTTGTGCATCAGTGAAGTAGAGGCAGTCTGTGCCTCACTAGCCTGAGTAGATCTGTTGTTTTTGTACTTTGTAGGGTTTCAAAATGTAATCTCCAAAGTTGATGCCGCCAGACTGGATCCTTTATGGACTTCATGTCTGCATCCTGTATTTAGGGCTGTGCGATATAACCAAAATCTCACCTCTCAATGCAGATCATTTCATGTCCAGATAACGATACACATCACAACATAGCACATTTTCTATAATTCAGTCAATGAATAAAATGGCCACATTGAAAGGCCTTTTTCTCATGAAATTTTACATTATATACTTGACAAACAAAAGGTACTTAGTATTTCATTAGTCCTCACCCTCACGCCACATTTTTCGCCCTTAGATGATGAAATTTGGCATTTGGCTCTTGGAAATTCATACTTGTTCTTTTATTTAGAGCCTTTGTGCAAATTTTAAATTATATATATAATCACATCTAAAATATGAATGTATGAAAGGGTGAATAAACATATTTCAACTATAGCTGCAAACAAAATAAATATAAGCTGTACGTCAGACTTTTCAAAGCCAGACCACGTCCACACGACAGAAGTCGCCCCTTTATGTCCTGCTGTGTCATGCTGACTTTCCTCCATGTGTTTTTGTGTTGCCTTCATGAAAATGTCCTGCCTGCAGTGGTGCTGTGTGGAAGAACGCAAAGTGTTGTCCACATGACACGAAATAGTGCCATAAAACAGCATAATGAAACAAACAATTGAGAATAATATGAAACCACAGACATTTTTCTGTCATCACATGATGTACAGTATGTAGTCATATTGCATACTGATTGCCCTACCTATGATATTTTACATCACTATTTGTTATTCATGCTCTCCTCCTTGCTGCTGTCTTTATAGAGCATTTAGACGTTTAGAGGTAGAAGGCAGAGAAACCAGAAAATCTTGACCAAATTTATTTAAAAGTCTTGTTCCTCCATTTCTTTTTAAAACTGACTTAGAGGCACATTTTTCACTTTCCTTCGTAATTTCACGCCCAGCGCATTGAGCTCAACACAAAGGAGTTCCATGCAGATGAGGCCGTGCAGGGGTAGGTGCTAGTGTTGTTAGTGAAAATGGCATCATTGAGAAAAGACATCTGCCTGGCCTGTTTTCAGTTGATAAGCCATCATTAAGTGCAGTCTGTTGCAGTCTGTTGTCTGAAATGTTCAGTAACTACAGAATGATGCTGAATAAAGTAAATAAACATCAAGTACATGAACAGCAGATACATTTAGAGCCATCTATTGGTTCTCTTGGATTTGTCCTCCTTGACCTTGCTCTGCAGTGGTCTCCGCCATTGAGCTGTTATAATAGCCCCTCAATGCCCTGACTGTGTAATTACCTCCATGGCCCACATTGGAACCAAATGATTACAAAGTTACAGCAGCTAAAACCTTGAGGCCAAAACATAATCATGTTCTTCTCGTCAGCCCACAACAGCCTTCACCTGTCATCTGGCATTCAATGTCACTCTCTTTAAAACTCCAGTCAAAACGGAGCATCTTGAATTGCAGTGCATCCAAGAGACTTTTCAACTGTTGAATGGACTGTGTCCTGTTTGGTTGGAGTGTAGATTATTGATTGAATTCTCGTTCCTGGCCTGATATTAAAGATCTGATGTGGTCTCTCTCTCTCTGAGTGACTTGTTTTCAAACACACTGGAAACTGTGAGAAGTAATAATGAACGCACACATGAATTCACAAATATATTTCGGGATTAACGCTGTATATAAATGACTTTGTCCACAAAAATGTTTTTCAACGCACACAAAAATATTTATCACTGTACATAAATGTTAAAAAATACATGTATTTGCAGTTTTCGTAAAAAACATTTGGATATTGTTACATTTATATCCAGATTGTTGAACCTGCATTTGCAAACTAGTTGTGAATTATTATTGAGACCCACCTGATCCCATAGAAGTCTGTTATATACGAGAGCTATAGATTTATTCACTGCTTGGTGAGCTGCTCTGTCTGCTGCCCCACTTGTCTGTGAATTGGCAGTAATTTGGTTTCATTGTTAAACATTTTTTAGAAACCTTTGAAGTCGCCACAACCAAGCAGAGCAGAGAGGTTTGCATCAAAGGTATCGTCAGAGTAAAGAGCTCCATGTTCTTCTTTTTAGATGGCACACGTTTGTTTGTTTGTTTGTTTGTTTGTCTTGTACGTAGGCTCTTCTGGCCGTATCTCAACTGTCTGACTGACCTTAGGAGACAGTTTTACATGAAGTGAAAGGAAGCTAGACAGAAAGAGGTCACTTCACGCTCAGCCACCATCTACAGCCATCACCATGTCCCTGCCAATCTGCAGCCAGCCCGAGCACAGCCCACCCCCTCATCCCGACTCTGGTCCTGCTCCAGCACTTAACGAGGATTTAGTGTCGCCCAATCATCTGTCAGGCAGATCAGATCAGAGCTGTAATACACAGCAGCAGGTCCCGCGGATGAGGCCACAACCCAATACAGAAGTCCTGAAAAACAACAGCCGAAAAAACAGCCTAATCCCACAGTCACTGTCATTACACTCCCTGCTCTCAGCCGCTCTTTCTCTCAAACACACAAAGTGCTTTGGCAAATGATCTGATGTTTACAAGTTGAGGGTGTACGTGAGGTGATGCACCGTCTCTCTGCACGTTTGTGTTTGTTGTGAGATGGATCATTCACAAAACTGGTGGTTTCCAGCCCACTAACAATGAGCTGATGCTGCTGGCAGAAGAGCTCAGGCTAACATGCTAAACCTCTTCCTAAAGCTTTTATTCAGTCACTCCTGGTAGGACGCTAGGTTTAAATATTCTCACTGAAAAGACAGTACAGAAGGTTGGATGAATATCACACCTGCAAGATATCGTTTTCACTCCCAGTCAATTACGTCCCATAAACAATGTACCTAGGGCGTGTTTATATTTGTTGAATGTAAAGCTTAGTTATCAGTTTTGAGCCACACTTGGGATCATTAACCTTGACTATGTCTGTCTGACACTCATTCCATTATTGCCAGCGAGAGAAGAAACTGTCTGCTGTGTTTTCGCCTTGCTCCTGGAGGTTGTGGCTTTCATCCTCGCTCAATCACAAATGATTAATCCAAGCAAGGGAGAGTTAAATGCATTGAAGCAAACTGCCAGGTACTGCTTCTTTATATGTGATATATCGCAGCTGTATGTGTTCAGAATAGGATTTGTGAATGAGACATGCTAATCTAGCATGTCTGTTAATCATCTGTCACATTGGACAGGCAGCAGCAGCAGAGGTTTGGATCACTGCCTCTGCATAGAACTGTGCCAACATTTATTGAATCATTCACATGCAAACTAACTCAGCCTCTAATAGCCTCTGTTGCAGATTTGTGCAGATCTGACCAGATGGGAATCAGATGGAGATTCCCACCTGTCCTGGAAAACCTTGAAAACCGTTGACTAATTTTCCAGTCATGAAAAACACGTGGAAAAGTCAAATGTCCTGAAAAATAATTTCAACGGTCTCCTATTTTCCTTTAGCTGAGAATGAAGTACAAGACTATCTGTCATGAGCTTAAGTTATGTTCAGGGTCATGTTCAATAGTAGTATTTTGAATAGGCTGCTCTTGGTTATGTTGTGGGGACGCTGTGAACGCACCCCAAAGCCACCTCACATGGTAGCATGTGCAGCTTGGATGACATCACAAGCTCCAAATAATATTTGGAGTTTTTTGCTTTCTTCACAACTTGTTTTAAGAAGTTTAACGATGTTGAATTGGTTAGCATGTTTGCTTCAGCTGCTAAAGTTGATGCTCTTGCTAGCTCGAAAGTGTTGACGGGGTTGGGTAATAATGAATGGGAAGCCAAGGTTAAAACGATGAACGGGAGTCTACCTGTATGTGAGTCAAACACCAGCTAAATACTGGCTAATGCTACTTTTTTCTATGCTAGCATTTTGTCTTCAAATGCAATTCTGCATTGTCAAGGTAAAGTGGACCATTACATGACCTGAAGTATTCAACATTTTTGTAGAAGTCGCTCGCAGTAGATGTGATCAGCCTCATTAATGACTCCGCTTAATATGACCAGTAACAGGTAATAAGTAACAAGTAGTAAATGATTCAGGCAAACTCGACTCTAACTTTGAATCATTCTTATCAGGATGTGAAGTTCTGTCTAGATTAGTCAGAAAATGGTGGGCAGCTATTCGTGTTGTTGGTGTTCAGGCAGCGATGATTAATGAAATTAGAAAAAAAAAGAAAGATTAATGATAATGATGAATTTTAGATCAATAGAGCACAAAGGACTTTCCAAAAGAAACAAAACTCAGTGACAGAATGAAAATAACAATGTTAAAACAGCATTAAAACAAGATACGAAAAAAGAAGAACAGGAAGAGGAGGTGGAAGTGAAAGGAGTGACGTTAAAACATCTTCATGTTATGTCCCGATACTGGAATGTTTCCATAACACTTGCTGTCTGTGTGAGACGCTTGCTGTTCATGTCAAACAGTTCACTGAGTTTATCATCATGAGTCATCTGCAGGGAAAGAAATCACATTGAATTTTGAATATGTCCAAAGAAAAAGTTCCATTTGACATAAGACGGCCTTTACAGATGACATGATTTCCACTCACACTGAAAACTGCCTTTTCAGTCCAGAGAACAGCAGAGACATCATGTGATGACCTTTTCTCGCTCTTTCCATCTGTCTTTCTGAAGGACATTCGTTCAGACCGATTCAGTTTTAGTACACTGTATTGATGATGGTGATGGAGTTGTTATTAACCTTACAACTATGGCCAGACTGCATGGCTTCACGAGACACTGCAGAGTCATAGAAACCACATCCAGAAGGCAGTGTGGCCGTTTTTAGAAAAGGAAACTGTCATATCACTTCTAGAATCAAGTCAACATAAAGTTTTTGATACTATTGTATGACAAATTCACACCTAAATCTATTTAAAGTGTCCCAGATAAGTTTAATCTGCCAATTTTAGAAGATAGTGGAAGAATACTCATTGCACAGCTATTTGAACTTGGCATCTACAAAAGTGAAAAGGTCTGAAGGCCTTTTTTTTTTTACCTCCAACTTGGATAAAATCATACTTTTAATGCTACAAACAGTACACCGTTATTTCTTCCAGTGGAAATGCAGCGTGTCACTCCACTCAAAAAGTGATTAAAAGCTCTTCATCCCAAGAAAAACTATGTGGTTAACTCGTTATATAAACACTATCTTCTACCCTCTGCCTGAGTGAAGTGAATGAGGCCATGGTGCGTTTTGTTTCATTGTTAAGAAGAGAGTAAATGTACTTCAAGTTACTTTCCAGCACCAGTATCCAGCCCAGTCTCTTCAATATAACAGGCAACCTATTAACGTCCAGAAAACCTCATAATTCAGTGTAACCTCTGCAAACTGATCTAAGTGTTTATTCTAAATTTGAATTATTTTACTGTAAATATAATCCGAGCGTCATGAGTCAGAGCAGTGAACACCCATCACATCAGTGTAAACATTCATGCTCCACTGTGACCCCCCCGCTTCCCTCCACCTCTTAATATAAACCACATGCAGGGAAACCCCATCAGAGCATTAGAGACACTCTCAGATGAAGATTACTGAGACAGACGGCAGCATCGCATCAAGAGGACACCAGCTCCGACTGTCGCTCCGGGATTTAACAAGCGAGTGAAAGTTAGGTTTTAATGCGGGATTCGCGTCTTTACATCTGAACTCTGAATAACTCTGATCTGTTTCCATCAGCGGTGTTGAGGGTGCAGGCATTCACCGGCGGGTGAGACGAACTTCAGAGTTTCTGCGCTCCTGTCTGAAGTGAGTCTCAGAGGACATTTATGTGAGGAGCGGAAAAAAAGGGACTTTTCGGGAAGAAATCTGCTCGTTTCACTTTCTCTTTGCGGTGTTTTTCCTCTGATAACAGAGGCTAAAGCAGCACCTTGCGAAACGGTTTAATCCCACCGCTGTCGGTGAATCCTGATCCTCCTCGTTTCTTCGCGGGCACCATGCTGTCCAGCGTGCGCCGGCACAGCCTCCGCCTGCAGACCGAGCTCCACCGGTGGAGCATCTGCGACCCCGGCAGCCACCTGATCACGGACAGCTTCCTCACCCGGGTTCCCGCCTGCATATCCCGCTCCAAGTCCTGCACCAGCTCCGCCGGGGAGTCGGACGGAAGCCGCGGGAGCTGGTCGTCCTCAGACTCGGTCATCTCCACCGACTCCGTCGGGGATCCGGCGGAATCCGGGAGCCCGTACCGGGTGGTGCTGTTAGGGGCCAGTGGGGTCGGGAAGACGTCCTTCGCCAGCATCTTCGCCGGGGCAGCGGACAGCATGGACAGTGATGACTGCGAGCTGTGTGAAGGTGAGACAAAGATGGAAACCATGTGACACTTATTGTCATGTTGTTTTTGTCAAACAGACCTGACTTGTTTTTGTAGAACAGTTTAGATGAACACTGACAAAAACATACAAATCCCTATAAATAAATTAAATATATTGTAATTAAACGTATTAACATAAGAGCATAACCTGGATAGATAGAAATGCTGTAAAATCTGAAAGGGCGCTATAGTCTCAGTGTTGAGCACCAAACGCTTCATAATTTGTTTGAATAATTTATTAATTGTTTTGAAGCTATGATTGATCCAATTCATTGCTGTCAATAAAATGTAAGTCTGATTTTACTCAAGTTTTCTTGTGTGTATGATTTCAGATGAAGTGTGTGAAAGGGAAATTGAAGTGGATGGAGAGCCTGCAACTCTAACTCTGCTCGACACATGGAGTTCAGAGGTGAGATGAGAAAAGACGCATTGACCTGAATCAGAAGAGGACACACATCTGCACACTGTACTGTCAGTCCACTATTTTGATAATAATTGTGTGTGTTTGTCTTTTTGCAGACTGACAACGAATGGGCTCAGGAGCGCTACATGCAGACAGGTGACGCCTACCTGTTGCTGTACTCTGTGACTGACCGGGCCTCGTTCCTGCGAGCCTCGGAGCTCCGGATAACCCTGCGCCGCTTCCGTCCTGCCCAGCACACACCAATCATCCTGGTGGGAAACAAATGCGACCTGGTGCGATGCAGAGAGGTGTCAGCCAGCGGTGAGGAGACTGAGTGTGATGAACACTATTCACTGTGAGTTCATTGTTCATGTGAGTGCTGACCTTTGACTTTCTGTTTCAGAGGGTCGTGCCTGTGCGGCTGTGTTTGACTGCAAGTTTATCGAAACCTCAGCCGCCATGCAGCACAACGTCTGGGAGGCTTTTCACGGCATAGTGCGACAGCTGCGTCTACGACGAGACTCCAAGGAGGCCAACAAGCGTCGCAGGCACATAAGCTGTAGCACGCGCCGCGAGAGCCTCCCAATGAAGGCCAAACGCTTCATCGACAAGGTGGTGGCAAAGAACAATCCCAGTGTAGCGTTCTGGCTCAAATCTAAGTCCTGCCATGATCTCTCTGTGCTGTAAGAGCCTGAAGGATGTTCAGTTTTTAATTCTCTGCTAAACGTGTGAGCAGGTGAACAAGAGGCAAACTGGAGCGCAGAAAATGTGGACATGGGCTGCAGGCAAGCCTGCCTCTAAAGGGCCAGACGTTGGATGATTCTCACCCTGTCCTCAGTGCGTTCACATCTGCCCTTGGCACAGCCAGCGTGGTCAACGTGAGAGGTGCAACATTTCTGCACTGTCATCCATATGTTGAAGTCTGAACTAGACTAAGTGGGTGAGCTCAGGTTGTCAGCACATGTAATGAAGTGACGTTTCCAGTCGCAGAGAGTCTCATGTCTGTGTGGCATGAACGTTGGAGGGTAGAGCTCAACTGGTGGAAACTGACAGAAGGATGTGATGTTCATTTCTGTGTTTTTGAACTGAGACATTAATAGTAGACTTTTCTGTCCTTTCTTCTCACAGCTCTTTTGCTCTCATACCTGCCAAATGTGTCATCTGTCGATCCCTAAGTGCTGACATTGCCGGTTGTAGACTGTTGATGATTAAGGTCATTTTTTTTGTAAGACGATAATTAATTTGTTACTTTGAGTTTATTTCTAACGTGTTGTATTTTGCACTTACTGTAAATAAACACCAGATTGATAATGTATTTTGCCACTTGTATGTAGCGTCAGTGTTGCTTATTGAAATAAAGTGACATCATCCAGTTTGGAAATAGAAAACTGTCCCTTTTGTCTGTCATCTCAACCTTGCTAATGAGACGTTAGCGTGAGTGAGTCAGCTTTAACACAAAAGAGACACACAAACAGGCTTTAACAGCATCACAACTGTGCTGATAAAAGATGAGTCAGGTGGTGACATTAAAGCTGAACTCTCAGAAACAAAATTAGTCCCCCCCTTTGTGTGTGTGTGTATGTGTGTGTGTGTGAGAGAGAGAGAGACATCTGATCGAGCACAGTGATTTGACTGGTCAGAGATTTGGGTCACAGTGTGACACCGAACATCATGCTCAGACACCGCCCGCTCAGATCCCAAACTCAGTTTTGTCTGAAAATGCAGGAAAATGTGTTGCCAAGGTAACATTCAAAGGAGGAAGTGTGTGTGCGTTTTGTGTGTCTCTGTCAGGCAGATGGTGCATGTTGGCCAGAATATCTATCAGGCTACCTGCACACAGGATCAGGGCCGATACGTGGACCCATGCTTTACATCATGGAGTCGCTTCTACCTGAATTAATGGCTTCATCCGCTGGACTGTCGACACTGCAGTCGACTGCAGTGACTCACATGCAGCCGTTTTTTCTCACAAGCGCAGATCCATACAAATGGCCTTGCTGCTCTGCTTTGTTTCCAAGCAGCTTGTAAAGCTCACTGCTTTCAGCCTAGGATGGCAGCGTGTGCATCAGGATGTATTCAAGATAATCCCAGTTGTGTGTGAGGTGGGGCCTGAAGATAGAGGATAATGCTCAGTGACAAAACAGAGGATGACATCCTCTTTAAAGGTCACCTTCAGGGCATTTCTTTTGCTTTCATGTATACGCTTTTAGTTGTAGTAGAGAAACAAGATCATGTGCTGGAATCAAACTCTTTACAGTTTTATGATACATGCCTTGACCTGCTGAATCACCCTGATGACCCAATAGTTTTGCATTCTTATGAGGCAATGGATCGTCAGTGTAATCTGTTTGTCTGCGCACAGCTCCTTATCAGACACTGCTACTCATGGAAAATCTCACAGGAAACGGTGCGGAGGTGCAGAGGTCAAAGTCTGAGGGTAAATTAGAAACTGAATGCTGAGTAGCAGATCTCTACAGATATTTTCCCCGTTATTATACCTTTTTCATTTAATTTCTTTCTCTGTTTGCAGTTCACACACATGCAATCTACAAAGTACAAATCTTGACAAAGGCTGAGATTCCTTTGAGCATTTTGTTTTATTGCAGCTACAACCCATGAACAGGACTCAGACTATAAGCGTCTGGGGATTTATGCAAAAGTGACTCATATTAAGTGCATTAATGATGAATTTGTTTTCTATAATACTGCGCGTATCATTGTTCTGTTCTTCCTGTCTCCTTTCTCAGCTATCTCCCCATTGGCTAGCTCGGCATGAAGGCAGGGTGATTAGACAATCATTAGATCCAATAAAACATAGCTGGCTAACGCTTGGTTAACGTTTGACCAGATGGTATGGGGCTGCACAGATCACTCTGAAGTCTGAGGAGTGACTCACTTGATCGCTCCAGCAAGGTAAGCGTCCTTACTCTCCCATTGCCCAGTTCTGGAAATGTTGAGTATTTGGAGTAGATTTTGGGTTTTGAATAGGAAACACACTGGACGCCTCTGTTGGCTTTAACAGGCTTTGTTTGATAGGTTGGATGTTTTCGGTTTGTTGAAGAAGTGCTGTGATCTTGACTTGACTTTGGCAAGGCCTTAGTGTCAGGTGTTGGCATGTTTGGCAGCCAACCACTCCGACTCTGTGGCTTCCTGGGTTGTTGCTGGTGCCTGCCTTTGCCTATTAGCTGTATGGGACAGTAGATTTGGTATCATAGTGGCTGAAATTGAGCCTGACAAAGGTCACCCAGCCATTGTGCCAAAAGTAGAAAGAGAGGGCCTGCAACACCTAAGGCATTGTGTCATACAGCTTTACCACTTTGCCCATCAGTAAATCATGTCATTTCTAGAATATTATACTCACAGTTTGTCATTTCAATGGATGTCTGTGCATTGGTAATGCCAGCAGTGGTTTGTTAGTTGAATTGTGCCAGTCAGCAGAGGGAGTGGTCAACATGGAGACAGAAATACTAGTAATTGATAGACAATAAATTCAGGCAACTTAAGGTAATATTTGTGTTCTGATAGTAGGGACTGTAGCAGGGCGGTGACTTTAAAGGTGTGCTGAGCCACAAAAAGGTCATTAGCCACGACTCAATGTCACCTTCACTCTTCTGTGCCAGCTGACTCGTCCCTCTCGACTGCCCTTTACCAGAAACCTCAAACTTATCAACACATTTCTGATATATTTGTTTAGCGCAGTCATTTCATGCATGTTGTGTTAGTCATGTTTAATTAGTGAATATCGTGTTTTTCTGTCATTATCCAAAACAGTGTCGTAGTAATGTGAATTTAACCATTGATGTACATGCTCTATATTCTGCTGCCGTCTGAATATAACAGAGTTTAAAACATCTTTGAGACACACCGAAGTGTGTGTGAGTGTGTGACACCTGACACTATCACTTAATCTTCCATATGTCAGTAAACGCAAAAACACACCAGTTTCCCAAACTGCATACACATACAAACACAGGATCAAGCCTCTCATGTTACTCTAGATTCTGACGGCTGTAAAGTCACAAAGGTTACACACCTTGACCTTTGGGCACCTGCATTGTATTGACACCCACTGCTAGCCTGAAAGAAAAAGAAATCACTGACATCTGCCACTGCAACTAAGCAGTTTCTCCGGTTGGTTGAGGTGGATGGACCACCTGGTTGTGTGGGTGGATGTGAGGACTTTCAGTTCACATTCAGCTCAAAATGTGTAGCAGAGAGATAGTATACATGTGCATTTACTCAAGGACAGAGATTTTCTTTGCCAGGTTTTGTCTTTATGAATCAGTAACTCATTGCGCTGTACAGAGAAACGATTGTACTGAGGCACACCGGGTCAGGGACAGAGCATGAGAATTTAACTGCAGAGCACAGTGAACAGGACTTAAGTGTGTCATTTAAATCCTCCTCCTCATGTCACCTCTCCTCCTCCTCCTCCTCCTCCTCCTCTTCCTTCCCAGACTATGATCATGACACCCATGGTGCCTCTGTTGTTGCTCCCACTCCTCTTCACCATTGTGAGTACATAACACTGCCACCTGCTGCATCACTGCCATACATATTCATAGTAAATACTCATATACACAAACCTGTTAAAACAGTAGGTGTGGATTAATGTTATTCATGTGCAATTTGTGCAACAGTTTTGGCTCATAAGACGTCCATGTGTGCAGACTTTTTATGGTATTTAAAGCCTCCTGTACAAAGAAAATGTCATAATCTGCGAGGTTAAAGAAATATGGAGAGGAAAACCTTTGGTAACTTATTTAAAGCGCTGAAAGGAAGCGTGAAGTGTTCCTGAACTGAGTGTTAGTCCTTCGTCTGTAGACTTTGCTCTCCTGTCTTGCAGTGGGATTTAAGAATTCCCATTGTCGGGTCATGTTGGTTCAATAAATAACTGGGCTGTAAAAACCTGCCCTCAATGCATGACTGGATTGATCTACTGTACAGATCTAAAGCAAAAAGGACAAATGTGGGCGTGAGTGTGACAGGTTCAATAGTACCTCAACCTCTGTTATATACAGTGACCTTTGACCTCTGTTTCTGTGCTCTGATAGGCTGGTGGGAAGGATCTGGAGGAAAAGAAGGGCCCATTTGAGAACACAGAGCTGGATGTGCCAGAGTGGACACCAGTGCCATATCCCATTCATCAGGTATTACACACATGCAAGCAAATAGACTAACTCAAGTACTGTACTTAATTAAGTGCAATTTTGATGTACTTATACCTCACTTGAGAATGCCCATTTCTGCTATTTTATACTTCCACTTCACTACATTTCAGGGGAAATATTGTACTTTTTACTCCCTTTTATTAATCTGACAGCCGTAGCTACTTTTCAGGTTAATATTTTACATATATTAGCATGTAAATTAGTGGCATATCCTCTCTTTATTACTCATAGTAAAACACTTACTATTGCATCATTTTGCTTGACCATATACTACACATACCAAGCCATTAAAGAGTTTTCCCTCAATAACCTCCACATTACTGCTTATTGACATAAGATTAAAAGAGGTAAAAGAGGAAAGTCTGAAAAATAAATACACATTTGTGTAGCAGACCTTTGATGGTTTTTGGGGGGGATTCATTCTTCTCCCAATAATCATTTCATAACTGCTCAGATTCATCTTGTGGCGACCAGGTTGGGCACCGCTGAACTAGTTTTCTTTATTATTCTTTTGTAAATTTCTCTTGTATTCTGTTTGAGCTCATCAAGTTAAGTGTATATGAAGTAGTTAAATCTAGCTGCACCTGGACCAGGGACAACAGTAAAATGCTACTTACTGTTTGATGCATCTGATCATGTAAAATTGGATTTTTAGTCAGTCACAGGGGACTTTTGCCTTTGATACATTACATTATTTTGATAATGCTTCTCTGCTTTTTCTTAAGTAGCACTTTGAATGCAGGACTTTTGCTTGTAATGGAGTACTTTTACTTTATTATTTTATTAGTATTGTTCCTTAAGAAAAGGTTTTGAGTGTTTATTCTGTTCCTTCTGTTTAGCTTCCCTTTTGTTTGTGATCAAATGAAGATTCAAAAGACTTTAACTTAATCCGTCTTCACAAATCTCTTCATTTCCCTCCATCTCTCACTCCATAGTTTCAGGTGACCCATCCAGAGGTTAATCATTTCAGGCTGAGTGGAGAAGGTTCGGAAGACATTAAGATTTCAAACGATGGGTGGCTGTACCTGGAGAGGCCTCTGGACTGGTCTGAAGAAAGCCATTACATTATCATGGTAAAGGGGTCCTCTCTCCTCTTATAAGCAGACAGAAAATTATACTTGTCCATTGTATTTGCAGTGTAAGATGACTTTATATGATTACTTGTGTTGTGTGTGTGTATGACTATATTCAGGTGGAGGCGTTGGCAGATGATGAAGTTGTGGATCACCCAATATATGTGACCATAAATGTGTTGGACATCAACAACCACGCTCCATACTTCAACCAGACTAGCTACTCAGCTATGGTTAGAGAAAACAGACCAGCAGGTGTGTGCGTGTAATAAGTACTTCAGTGAGAGGAAAGGAAATATTCCAAATGCAAAAGCTGCTCAAACTAACAGTGGCATGGATGAAAATATGTACAGTGGCCTTAGAACAGTTAGTATGCTCCTGCAGGTTGTGCATGCTTAAGACTGTGAGTTTCAGAACATACAACCCATCACAGGCAACAGTAATGGCGGCTCCCTATTGAAGCAAATCCTTTATCTAACAGGAGCCCTTTGTACTTTAATGTACATGTCATTAAAGGCCCATTATTATTATTATTATTATTATTATTATTATTATTATTATTATTATTATTATTATTATTATTATTATTATTATTATTATTATTATTATTATCTACAAAATAGGAAGTTTAAGGTGTTAAAGTTAAAGTTTGCTGTCAGCCTTGACACTTCACAAGTGTGTTGAATGCATTTCCTTCCCCATAAAACGTTTGTATAGCCAATTTTTTTTTTTTTTTAATATTCTACATCTTGCATTGCTGCATTTCTTGGATCATCAGAGTCACCTGAAGATCGGTGGGATTATGTGAAACCATTGTTAGGACTGCTGACACCTCACTGTGGTGAGACTTTAACATCCGTTTTGTCTTTTTTTCCAGGCGTCCCTTTCACGCGTGTGTTTGCTTTGGATCAGGACGACCCAGAGACCCTCAACGCTAAGCTGAGCTACAGCCTGGTCAGCCAGATCCCCAACAAACACCACACCGCCCTCTTCCAGATTGACTCTCACACTGGGGAGATCTCCACCACAGAAGAAGGTAATTCACACATGTGCACACACAAGTGAATGTGCAGACATGAACCCAGACATCGTGCAGAACTAGATGCAGTACCCGTGGGAAAGTCTGTAATCTGCCCATCTCTGCCTGTAATCTGGCGGTATAGTGCGGCTGTAAATCCAGATTACACAGCTCATCTTATGTGCTCAAGATTAACGCTGACCGGCGGCAGATTGCCAAAATGTGTCGCGTGATGTTGATCACAGATTACTTAGAGTGTGTGTGAGCATGTGAAGATACCTGTTTACATCTGTGAGAGAACATTTCATCACATTTCCCAGACGGCCTTGACACAGTAGGGATGTTTTTCAATGTTTTCTATATGAAAATGCATTTGTAATGTGTGGAATCAGGCTGAACAGTATTTGATGTATGCATGTTTCTTAACAGGGAGACGGATGCTGCAGGCCAGAGAGGGCATCCAATACGGCATAGGAGAAGATCGTAGCATTAACACTCTGAAGGCAAAGTTTGATGACTTCTGTTCAGTGCAGAAGGTCCCCTATGAGGAAAACCCCTTCTTCACCTGTGTGGAGAAAGCAGGTTTGTATACAGATGTGTTTCATGTGGAGCTGCAACCATCTGTTGTCTGTTAGATTAGTCACAGTTTAGAAAAAATTCCAGTAATCCCATCATCGTAAATGTGATTATATTCCAAAGGAAAAAAGTGACTATAGTACACCTATTGAAGCATTTATTAGTGCAAACGTTCCAATGTTTCCACACAACTGTGTCTTTCTTGGAGTCAAAATGGACAAAAGACATGTGGCAAACTTTTATATAGTCAACCTAGAGCAGGTGTACAATTGTCATTGGATAACTGGTTGAAGAGAATTGCCAATCAGTTGGATGATGGATCCGATGCCGCGCCCCATGCACTGTGAAACACAAGAACAAAGACGTATCTTAAACTGGTATTTGATGGATTTTTTTGCTTTAATGTATCATTATGAAGTTAATGTTGATTGCACAATGGAATGGCCACAGAACAATGACACCATCAGCGTTTGGACTGGTTCTCTATAAACCTCGCTTTGACTTTACAATTTGATCAGCCACCAGGTACAAACTCCAGGGAAATGGCACTGTTTCGATCTGCTTTCACGTCTCCATTATGATATTATATTATGATATGATATTCTCTGGTTTTCAAAGTCTTCTCTGGCGAGCAGATTAATAATGAGAATAAATGTTACCTGTCACACACAACTGCATACATGCTTTTGTTTACACTGACATGTGTCAGATCTTAAAAGTCGTGAGTGATCCCAGTCGAGGGATTTGTGCTACATAGAAATTGACAGCTGGTTTCAATGTAGATAAACACAGATTGTACCGGCTCTCTGCGATTAGTGCTGGTTGTGTGATTTATAGGGTGTTGGGTTGATGAGTTCATCCAGAAAGAGTGGTTTAGCCACCACCTATGTCTGTGATAGGATCAAGAACAAACTCCTCGAACTTTGTGTTGACATGACTCGGCTTTCCAGAATTAGATATCTACTGAAACTTTTTCTTTCTGCCTGTGCAATGCCTCTAATTGCAACCCTCATCTTCCTCTGTGGTGTCAGAAATGAGGAGGAGGAATGTGGACCCCCTGGAGGACCCAGACTACACCCTGATTGTGCGCGTGCAGGACCTGGGAGGAGAGTCGGAGACCGCGCTGAGTGGAAACGCCAGAGTGCACATTGTTGTGCAGCAAAACCTTTGGGTCAATCCTGGACCGATCACTGTGAAAGAGAACTTAAAGGAAACGTACCCTCTGTTCATCGCAAAGGTGTGGGGAGATACACATGCACAAATCTCACAAATGCAGACACGTGAAACTACAACCACTCACTGTATCTGCTTTATCCAGTAACTGATCATCCTACCTTGGCCTCTTTCCTCCCTTCTTTGATCCAGGTCCAGTCTAATGATCCCGACGCCGTCTTTAAGTTAGTGCAGAAAGAGCGAGAGCTGAAATTCCCCTTCATGATCACAAAAGATGGAGAAATACATCTGACAGAGGAGCTGGACAGAGAAGAAAAATCCAGGGTATACAACATGTGCTTCATTTCTCAATAAGTCTCCCATATCTCATGTACAAATAACAGCTTACCTCTAGGGATTATTCCTGAACCTGTGTTGGTTTTGTTTCAGTACACCCTGGTGGTGTTAGCAATGGACGACAGTGGCAAAGACGTGGAACCTCCCATGGAGATTCACGTCTTGGTGGAGGATGAGAATGACAACATGCCCATGTGTGAAAATGTTGAGAGTGTATTTGAGGTGCAGGAGGGTGAGCCTGCAGGTAAGATGTGTGTGTGTGATTATTATATAACCCATTCATGGCATGGAGTGTGCAACGTGTTGCCTCTTTCAGCCCACGTATCTCTTAAACTACTGTTCTTTGCTATGATCCCACCGTCGTTCTTTTGTTTGCTCTGCATTCTGTTTTCTATGTTTCTGAGTCCATACGGGTAAGAAGGCCTTCAAGAGCAGCTCTCAAGTGATCACATGCTTAACCACGTGTATTCAGAGCAGAAACAGAGATCTACCCAACATCTGCCCCATTGTTCATTCCTTTAAAAGCCCAAACATTTCACTCAGTGATAAAAGAAAACCAGAAACAATAAATGTTTGAAATCAACAGCTGATTCATACATTTAGAACATATAATTAGGGAATAAATGAAAGGAAACAAAAGGCAAACTCAGTTGCAGCAGGAAAAACATGCATATCTCAAAATGTGTGTACTCTTCTGCGCTGCTGTCAACTACTGTAGGATTCACTTTTAACAAGCTTCAGAGACCTCCAGAGAGTATTTTTAAGTCATGGTCCTTGTGGTTCCAGGCAGCCTGGTAGGAGAGCTGTTGGCCCATGACGCTGATGAAGAGGGGACACTGAATGCTCACCTGACGTACTCCATCATGTCCCAGAGTCCAGACACCGATCCCAGCGCCTTCTCCATTGACGATTCCTCTGGAAGGATTCAGGTGTTGCGCTTCCTGCAGCGAAAAGACCAGCGGGTGTATACCCTCGATGTCAGAGTCAGCGACCCAGGTAACGCACATCCTGCACGATGTGCAGGGACACACCTGTAAATAGAGGTAAGTCTCAAGTTTTCACTTAAAGGACTTACGGCTTTTTCTCTCACAGCCTTCAGCACAGTATGTAAAGTCGTCATCAACGTCATCGACGTTAACAATGAGATGCCTCTGTTTGAGAAGAACGATGTAAGTATGTGAGCCACCTGTCTCTTACCTCTCAGGCAGTTTGATGGTTTTCCTCATGTGTCTGTGTGTGCCTATGTGCAGTATGGCAATCACACTCTAGCAGAGGACACTCCTTTGGGACACACTGTGCTGACCATCAGGGCAACAGACAACGATGACCCAGAGAGCGGCAGCTCCCGTATTGAGTTCCACATCTCTGCTGGTGACGATGACGGCTTTTTCACTGTGGAGACTGACGGCAAAGGCGTTGGCCAACTGGTTATAGCCAGGGTACGGTATCTCTGTTCTCCATGTGTCACACACAAACACACACAGATGATTTGGAGGGGTGTACACAAGACTGACATAACACCTGTCATGAACATGAGGGAATCTTTCGTTTAATTAATCCTAACCTTGTTAAAAATTATATTATTGACTGAATGACATTTAATGACAACAGTCATGAACGCTTGTAAAAACTCCTTCATGTTGATAACAAGTGTCATGGTATGATGCTGTCAAATAAAGAGATACCAGTGATTTTTCTACAGCTCATTTACTTTGATATTTGTGCTCGTTGAAATATTTGAGGTTCTTTATACCTTAAAAAGTTCACAGTTAACCTCCCATGGTGTATTTTACATTTGCGTGATATACTCTTCTATAGGGTTGCAGCTAATGATGATGGTTTATGGTTTTATGTCAGAAAATGGTGAAATCTCCCTTTGCAACTTCCCAAATTCAAAGATGTCATATTTAAAATTTCTGTCCCACCATCAGTGCAAATCCCAAACATGTACATTTCTGAATATATTAAATGCAGAAGAATTGCAAATCCTCACATTTTAGAAGCTGGAACAAGTTTTTTTTTTGGCATTGATTATCAAAATAGCTGGCAATATCAAACGACATAAGAAATGTTGATTGTGCCCAAGAGTGTGAGCGAATTCTCTAACTGCTGGATCTGACTCATTAACTAGGTATCGCTGCCTCTTGTGACTTAGCAGATAATATTTTCATTGGAACATATTGCTCAAACATATGTGACAGAATCACCTCTGTGTGGTGACCCTCTCGGGCCTCTGCCATGGCTTTCAACATATTTTCTGCCTCCCTTATTCCTGCGTTTTCTAACCAGCTTTCTTGTCTCCTGACAGCCTCTGGACTTTGAGTCCTCTCCCACCTACAGGCTCCAGATTGACGCTCGTAACCCAGAGCCGCTCATGAAAGGTCTGGAGTACGGTAGCGAATCCACAGCCTATGTCTCCCTATCTGTCACCGACGTAGACGAGGCTCCAGAGTTCAGTTTGGACATCCTGGATGTAACTGTGCCTGAAAACACCACCAAGGGATCAGTGCTGCTCACTGTGGAAGCAAAGGATCCCGAGGGCAAAGAGATCGGGTAAACACACACACAGAGTATTATCTGTGTAAGCAAAGCCTGTTACATCTCTACTGTGCCATGCAACCCCATACTTCCAAAACTGATGGAAATTGGCTCTGTCGTTTATTCTTGAGTCGATCCCACATACTTCTCTAACTGATGCTGTAAATACTTACTTAATATCAGAGCGGTGGTTGTCAACTTTTTTGTCTGATATATTCCCACATCCCAATCAGATGAACTCAAGCACCCCTTCATGAACGTCACTTGTAATGTTCATCTCAGTTTCAAATGAATGCTAAGTAACAAAAAAAGAGGATTTTGTTTTCAGAATTTTTCAACTGAATCGTCAAGGCTGATTCTCCTTTTAAAAACACATCTTCAAAACCTCAGGCAGACAACACTGACACTATTTGTCCTTGTCCTTCTGCAGTTCAAGAGCTGGACTCTAACAAGATGTACTGCACGATAGAAGACTACACACACACACACACACACACACACACACACACACACACACACACATGCATCCATAGCTGTCATAACTCAGGAATTGTTCCACTAGATCAACATTGGCTTTGTTTTTAACGTTACTGCTTCCCTACTGGCTGCTAGTTTGGGGTTTCATCTGTTAGGACTATCACGTGTACCCAAACAGACTTATTGATTTGTTTTGACTACCACTATTTCCCCTGGGCCCCAATTCAGTGTCTGGTGCAGCATGGATCAGTCCTAATATCTGCTTGCTGCGTGTGTGTTTTTGTGTGTATTTGTGGTTGTGTGTTGTGCAGTTTCAAGTTGGATGGTGACACTCAGGGCTGGCTGGAGATCGATGCTGCAACAGGACAGATCAAGACCAAAGGCAAGCTGGACAGAGAAACCGCGGAGACCTTCGAAGTCACCGTCACAGCTTTTGAGAAGGGTGAGATAATCGACTCAAAGAGTGTTTTTGATCAGTTTTAAATTGATTCTGGATTTTGTGTTCTGTACAAAGAACATGGTACAGAAGCAGATTGAGTCTTTCTAATAGCATTAAGGGATATTGTTTTTATTTGTTTATGTTATGAAACTAAATGCCCTCTGATTTCCCTCTGAAGGGAACCCGCAAAAGTCTTCTGAGCGGGTTGTTTCTGTGAGGCTGCTGGATGTGAACGACAACGTCCCGAAACTGATAGAGACCTGGGCCTTCATCTGTGCCAAGAAACCTGAACCGGTGCTCATCAAGGCCAAAGACGCAGACAGCGCTCCCTTCTCACAACCCTTCACCTTCACCTTGGGTAGCGGCAAGAAATCTCCCAACTGGGAACTGCACAGGATTGACCGTACGTACACTAACGCACTCTACTACTACCAGAAGACGATGTAAAACTGTAAAAAGTTGTACAGTTAGATCATTATATTTTTCCTGTTTCCGTTTCTGTCATGCAGCCACGACAGCTAAACTGACCCTGAAGAGAATACCAACTGAAGATAAAACCATCACACTGCCCATTACCGTTAAAGACAGTGCAGGCATGGGAGTAACGCAGCCATTTGAAGGTGAGCTAATTCTTTTGTAAGCCTAAAGGGTACGTCTGCCAACCAACACTGAAGAGATAAAAATGGAAATGATTCTGCACAACAATTAATTCCTCTGTGCCATAGACGTCCATTGTTGTTCATTGACAAAAGATTTGTTGACAAGAAGAGATACAGAGATTAACGTCATCCTTTAAAGTCAAACAATGCATGATGTCTCTGAAGTCTAATGCTCACGTTTGTCCCTCTCTGCTCTCTACACCAGTGAGAGTGTGTAACTGCACAGAGCTGGGCTACTGCTACATCGCACCAGATGGAGGTGACCTCAGTATAGGAATGGGAGCCACCGTTGGGATCCTGGTTGGCACTCTGGGATTCTGCAGTAAGTCTGACAGTCCTCACATGAAAGTCTGTTATCTGGTAGCACCAGCTCACACATGAAGCAGTGTCAACTATGTGGTGCAGTCGGATGTTATCGTCCAGGTTTGTGTTGGAGGTGCTGAGTCTGTTTTGCTCTCTGCAGTGGTTGACTTCAGTTTTTTTGTCTTGTTGCAGTTATTGTGTTTATCGTAGTGATCAAACGTGTTAAGAAAGGAGGCAAGAAGAAAACCATGACTGAAGAGGAGGAGAGGAACGCCATGATGTAGAGACTGCACACACACATGCATATTTGTTATTCTATATCTGTGAGGACCCTGGCTGATGTAATGCAGTCCTTATCGCCTTAACCGTGACATACATCTACAAGCCTAAACTTAACCCTCAAACCAAGTCTTAACCATTATTCTACTTTAATGGTTCCTTTTAACGTGCGGTCAGGGACAACAGCTGAAAATAAGACATGTAGGCAAACCCTGGCTCAGCATTTTCCTCGTCAAATAAAATAAACCCTCACGAGTTCAACAGGGGAAGTGAGGACTGACCTTTCCAACATCCACCTCTGTCAAATGTCAAAAGTTTAATTCTCGCGAAGGCAGATATACACACACATGCACACGCACATTTACTTTTACTATTTTTTTTTTATTTACAAGAGGGAGTTGAGCTTGATTAATAAGTGCCATGCATACTTAATTCATCTGTCAGGTGCCCCCATGCTAATCGTGCATTTAAAAAGGCTGTTAACGTAATTTATTTAGATTTCACTCCCAGACTCTGATGGTTTCATCAGCAGTTCCATCATCTCATAATGCATTTTTTTTGGCTGAGAACTTGTTTTGTTATTCTTCTATTCTGCTTGAATGTAATAACTGCTGAATGCTGTGCAACAGCTGGAAATATCTTTAATATTAAGGAACACCTTTAAACCAGGAATATCACTACTGTCAGAGTGCTGTCTGTGTAATGAACAGCAATTACTGTGTTTTGTAATGAGCAATTAAACAAAGAAACTGGGAGCCACTTTGGTTTTCATCTTGTCATTGTGTCTGTCTGTATGGGTGCCTGTACATGTCACAGCACACACGGTGCCGCAGGTGATCGGTGACATGAGTTTTTACACCTCAGCTCGATGCTTCCTCGCTGCTCTCTCTTTCCTCAGAAAGCCTTTTGTTCGTATTTCTTACTAATATTTACTCTGCTTGCAGTCAGTGCTGTTGCGTCCCTCTTTTCCTCCCCCTGCCTGCCGGTCTGTCGCTACAGAGGCCACAGAGCTGCTGCAGGGGGTGCTGCTCTGAGTCAGGTCTTAGACAGTGGGAGACAGGCTGCAGATTGTTAGTGGTGCTGAAAGGGAGGATGGCATGATTGTGGGCTTTTAAGCAGCACAAAGAGGCTGCAGCATAAAAAAAAACAAAACAGACACACATGTGAGAGTTGAATGTGAGTGCCACATGTGTGTAACGACCATTCATCCTTCCAATCCATGTAACACGTTTGTGGATAACTGTGTGTGTGTGTATGTGTGAGATGAGTCATCCAACGGCCTGCTCCAGCTTCCAACAGCCAAATTGAGACAGAAGAGTGGACTGAGACGCAGCCCCATAACGGCAAACTCAACATGGAGCCTCTCTCCAGTGTTTATGTCTGCACTCTCTCCTCCCCTGTATCCCAGCAACACTTTCCACAACAACAACACACACACACACACACACACACACACACACACACACACACACACACACACACACACACACACACACACACACACACACACACACTCCGAGAGTCCTGGAGAGCTGGTGGGAGAAGTTGAAGGTTTGAAGGACAGAAGAGAGGAGGTGGAGGAAAGACAGGGTAAGTAAACTGTGTGACGGACGACCTGCACACCTCTGGATATTAAACGTCACCATTGCTGCACAGACACACACTTTTGTTTTTGTCCCAAAGTGTTTACCCTGTTAACTGTGCCTGTTAATCCTAATATAGGGAGCACATGCTAACATTTCTCCATTATAATCAATCACGACTATTAGAATTGACACCAGCATGTGGAGCATATTTAAAGGTTAAATCACAGAACTAGGATTTATTTTGTTAACTGCAATCCCCAAAACAGGAATTCTTAATTGATTGATGGTTGTGATGAAATTTACCCTAAAGATGTACACATGTGGGGACTCTTCTGCTGTTTCTTTAGGTGAACATTATGCTTACTGTGCTTTTTAACATGCAAAGACAGAACCCATAATGCAAACATGTGGCCACATGTACTGAACATCTGGCTAAAATCCAAGACTCATTAGTATGAGGTACATGGTACATACTGTACATAGCATTTGACAAAGGCAAAGAGATAAGTGCACGCTTACTTGAATATGTTGAAATGAAAATATCGTGTTTACGTACATCTATGAGGAAAACCTCAGTCCCAGTATGCTTGACAGTGATGTAACAAATAAACATCTGGAGGGACAGAAGGGAACATTTTAAATAAAAAGTAATTATGTAAACCTATTTAGAATTTCAGGGAAAGAAACACTGAAAATGAATATCCCATCTGAATATCATTCATTTTACAGAAATCTGCCCGTTAGATATTCCTTCTGTGTCAGCTCGGCAGCTCCAAACTGAAGTTCAGTGCAGCAGGAAGGGACCTTCCTCTTATTTATCCCAGACACGTTGTTTGTTTCTCTGACTGAGATTACGTCCTCTGCTTTAGAAGTTCACAAAATGTGTGTCACATATAAGTGTCCTTATTAACATAATAAGGACAGTTATTCTGTGGGGATAAAAACTAATGTGTCAAATAATGTCACACAGTGTTGTCTAAATAGTGGAGGCCTGACAGCTGTGACTGCCCCTGATGGTGGAGAACTCCAAACGAATAAGGCATGAAGCCCTGCTCTGTTACAGGTATTGTTTACATGGGACGGTTTTATTACACATCCTGCGTCTCAATCCCACGGAATTCCATCAGCAAACGTCACCCAGTCTGCTTTTATGAACTAGTCCTGGAAAATCATCTGGGCTGTAGCGGAAATGAGGCATGTAACTCAGCAAAATCTTACGTAAAGAAACTTCTTTCCCGTAAACCGACTGAATGTCACCTACGAAACAAATACACCCGACGCTTACAGTATGTCAGTGTAACCCTCTGTGATACAACAATAGCCAACAGTCGCCCTAATTACAGACTTCAATATCCCTCCAGGAAATGTGTATCTTAATAAAAGTATATTTCAACAACATCAGCATCTTACATCAGCATTTAGTGACACAAACCAATCTTTGAATTTTCCTTCACAATAGTGTTTACAGGCTGCAATATTCAAGGCTCAATCACACAAGGTCTTGTTATCTGGATCCAAGTAAGGCCATTATCTCCAGCAGTGTGAGTCTGTTTCATTTCAAACAGGTTTCCTCTTCAAACATGAAAAATGTTGATGTAATAGGTTGTAGTTGTAGTTGCTCAATACGTAGACAAAACAATGCATTAAAATCCTACATTTCTGATTATTTAGAGACACTATTTAAAATTCATTATTACATGAAATTGGACCATGATTCCAGTCGCAGCTATGTAACATTTATGGATCCCGCTAAACAAAATACTAAACCGTCATAAATGTGTGCCAACACTCCAGAACATAGGACAGAAGGAGTAAAATCAATTTCCTTTGAAGGAAACGCTAACCAAATAATTGGAGGTTAAAAAAGTATAAAGCTTAATATTTATCTTTTGTGACAAGTAATCATTTAATGAACAGTGCTATTTATTGATGTGTCCACTTATATTTAACTATTACACAAAGTGTCCAGTTGATAACAGTATATATGGTTTAACCTCCTCCGTTTGACACTTCGGCCTGTCTGATACTGCAGCATCATCTAGTGGCGCTGAACTGACCAAACATCTGTGTGGGTGTGGAGGACTTAAACACACAAGGCAAATACATTACAAATGCAGTATCCCCTGTGAGTGCTATACTATTATATATCATTAGATTGTTAATTAAAGTTGCATCAGTGTAAACAGCATTAAACTGTTGTAGTTGGTTGAGGTGGAGCTCATATTTAAGCACTTTATTTAGGGCTGTTACAAATATCAATCCATAACTTACTGGGTTTGTAACATGTCAGAAACTAGTGAGAAATGCCCTTCACATGTACTGCAGTACTTGTGTGAGGTGGCAGTGACTGTCACACTTGCAACCTGAGACGCACTGACTTACCAGGTGGTTGTATGTTAGCGGGACATCGTGCTGCATTCAGGTGTGTGACAGCATGTTCACCGCTGGTCAGCCCGTGTCAACCAAAACACAGCACCAAGTGGTATGTATTCAGTGTTTTATTACACCGTCCCATATACAAAACTAAACCTGCATAAGTTACAATTTATACATCCAACTGTAGATTAAGATGTGTAACATACTGCCAAAGATGAATAAATAATCTGTCATGTTCAAACAGCTTGTTTGAAATGTACAACACACAGCTGTGATCCTGTTAATAGTGTTAAACTGGAGGGTATCAGGAAGAGTGTCTGCCATGAACAAACTGTAACATGCTGTAACCCACACTGCTAATGACCGGTCAGGAAAAACAAACACACATACACGCATCCCTTTGAACCCCACAGAGCTTAAAAAAAAAGAACAGCAGACTTTCATTTCTATGTCTCGACTGCGGTGGAGTCAATGTGTTTGCTTAGAGGTTCACTGACGACATTACTACTTCTTCCACTGAAGAAGTACCACAATAATAAAGTCATAGTGTCACAGAAAGACCAGACATATATTGGTTTACCTGTAGTGGTGCACAGTACAAGTTTTCCAAGAGTTCATGACTTGTTCGACTGTGCAGTCTGTAAATATTTGCACTCCCAACAATTTTTGGCTTGGAAATGAAGAATGTTGATTTTTCAAACTGTTTCATTTGAGGGATTTTTTTAGAGGCCTGGAGGTGAAAGTAATCAAAAAGTCAGAGGAAATATATGATCTATAATATAATCTGTGAGCCCTGAGAGGTCTCAGGACTCACACGGGATGGGAACCACGGCACGATGAGGTCAGTGTCAACTTCAATTTAGTATTTACTTCCACATCTGATGCTCCGTGTAGCTTTACATTGTTCACCCAATATGGATGTAAACACCTTAAAGCTCAAAGTCAGCACTTAAACCAGATGCTGGAGCACACATCATCATCCAAATACTCACAGACTGCAGCATAAATGCAGAACAAAATGTGTGTTTGGACAGCACTGAGGATATCTCACAGTGACACATGCAAAGGAGTGAAAACACACAGGTGCAACAGTCCTGTGGCGTAACATCAGCCTCACAGATGCAGAAGATGTGAATAACAAAACCAGACAGCTGAGAAAGACAGCACGGCGTTATAATGTTCATAACAGAGAAGCAAGTTGAGTCAGTGCTGCGTCAACGAAGGCCTCTTCACTTGTACCCTCTTTGGAATTTCTATCATTTCAACCGTGCTGAGCCTTTCAGCACACAAGGAGGTTGAATCTCTTGGCACTAAAATCAGTTTGTAACAGCGTCTCACCAGCCATGCAGAGAAGTGTGTATGAAACAGCTGCGTAACAAATGTCACGTTGTATGAGGGACCATTCAGTTTTTAACTGAGATCTTCTCTTGTGCTGCATACAAACATACAAATCCTTTACATAAATACAGTTAAAACATTTTGCTCAGACTGCTGGACAGATAATTTCTTAATATGGCCTGTTTGTCCACAGAGTGTGCTTGTGTGTATATTTATAGTACTCAGTTACACTGGTGTTTGTGTGTGCGTGTGCGTGTGTGTGTGTGTGTGTGTGTGTGTGTGTGTGTGTGTGTGCGTGCGTGCGTGCGTGCGTGCGTGTGTGTGTGTGTGTGTGTGTACACTCCTCACAATAACACCAGTGAATGGCTTCTGTATAGCTCAGGACTGCCCCTCCTGTCTCTGTGCTCCAATCACATGAGGGTTGAACTGAGAGATGATGATGGTGATGTCATCGCGGTACATGCGAGCTAGCTCCTCGGGGAGGGACAGCATCTTCGACAGTCTCTCGTGGTCGACCGTGCCAAACTCGTTGTTTCCCACCGCGTGGCGCATCAGGTGGGTCGCCGAGTTCTGGTCCTCGAAAGCTGAAGAGACGCGAGCCTTTCTCTCTTCTAGCAGCCCCTGCATCTGTCCCAGGGTGACCCTGTACCCTCCAACTTTGAGTGGCTGACGTTGGTGCACCCCTGTTAAATATTCCCCCACAATACGAACCACTTCTTGTCTGTGGAGGGTCTCCCAGAGGCCGTCAGAGCCAATCACCTGCAGGGACATACAGAAAGCAGACGACTGAAACATCAGATAAGCGAAGTCACTCACAGTCACTGAAGCAGTCATGCCTACAGTGAGATCAGTAAATGAGGTTGATTATCAAACAATCATATCCAATTTGAGAAATACTGCCACTGGAAACAGATTATGAAAAATTCCTTCTCTGCAACCTACAACAATCTCTCTGTGTGGCATCACTTTGCATCTTAACAACAAACGTGGAGGGGATCTGTCAGCGCTGACCCTGTGCCTCCTCTCTCACCATGAAACGGTCCTGCGGCCGCAGTTTGTGGTACGTGATCTCAGGCTCGGCGGTCAGATATGGGGGTGTGTGGTAGTTTGGAGGAATGAACTTGGTGTGCTCGTTTTCATGGAGCTGATCGGGTCCAGACTCTAACACACGCTTCTGCAGTTCAATGCTCCACTTGAACTTCACGTCCCCAAATGCACGGAACGGCATGAGGAGGCCAAGTAACCGGTCCTAAAGAAGAAGACGACAGAAAGAGCTTTTAAAAAAAGTGCTGCAAAAACAACCACATTGGGTACCTTCATAGGTGCAGTACCTGTCGTATCACCGTCTTCCTCTCTGATGGAGGGTGTTCACCCCGTATCCGAGCCACCTCCTCCTCATTCTGGGCGTTGTGGTCATTAGAAAGTGTGTGAGCGCTGAATGAACCATCCTCCTCCTGCACCCCCAACACTGCCCGAGCATCTCCTGCATTGGCTATAAACCTTTAGGAACAACAAGGAGAAGAAGCAACACTGAGACTCTTTAAGGTCCACTCTGATACACTGATACATGTGCATGTGTTTCTTCTCCATACAGGTCTGATCCATCAATGTGAGCCACGCAGGCCGTTGCTCCAGAAAAGGCTACTCTGAGGACCCAGTAGTGCAGGAAAGCATTTGGATCTCCAACCTGCAAGGCAAAATAACACTGTGAGCCTCCAGACAGGATATGGTACATGGTTAAATTACTTGGAGAGGCAATGACACCTGAGCTCCTCTTAAATCCATAAAGGTTTAAATTTGGATGCTCATTTTTATTGCACTGTTGCCACGAGGCAAAGGTGACATTCAATATGTATCCTGACATGGGAAAGAGCACTCAAGTCCTGCACTCAGAACAAATTTAATGACTTGCAATTTGATTCAGATGTCGATGACTGGGAGTCGGTAACAACACTGATGCTGGGCAAGTATTATCTTGAATTCGTGCCTGAGATGCGCGATGTGTGATGCATAATGTCACAGTGCACAGCCTTGGGCCATGAATGCTGTTAGTCGAGTGGCAGATTAGCTGTGGTAGGTGGTTTATTTTTGGCGTCACTGGGCTTTCACAGGTTGACTTTGGCCAATCACAGATCATTTCAGAGAGGGTGTTGCTATTAGCTATTCAACAAATGCACGTGCATGTGCATGTGCATTTGTTGTACCTTCAGATGATGAAAGCCTAGTCTTGCATAAGCATATCTATCTCCACACTTTGTTTCAGTGCTGCGTCAGTGGTGGAGAAAGTAGAAGTGGAAGCCTGATTCAACAGAGGGGTGTGTGTGTGTGTGTGTGTGTGTGTGTGTGTGTGTGTGCAGAGAGAGGCAGGAGGTTTTACATCATGTATGTTCAATTGTTGCTTACTGCTGCTTAACTTAGGTATTTATCATACTCAGACTTTGGGAGTTGACTTTGATGGGTTGCCTTCTCATCCACAGCCGTGTGGTCGACAGCCTTTTTCACTTTGAAAATTTGCTAAGTAAAACCCAGAATGAAACCCAAATCTGCAAACATGGACTGATGTAAATAGTCCTGTTACAGGATTTACTAAGCAAAGTTAAAGAGAAACTCAGGTGTTTACACGTCTTAGGTAAAGCATCCGAGTTTAACATTAACACAAGATGCGTTTAGAAGAACCAGCAGCACCGTGCACCATTAACATAGCAGACAGATTCTACCTGGGCCTCCAGGGAGATGTCATTGTCCAACCTCTTGAAGGCATTCAGCAACGCCTCACGGGTGTCCGGGACTTCACCTGGGCTGAAAACAGAGACAGAGCAATATGTGTGAAGCAGATAGAGAGGAAGTCAGAGGCTGAGCACAGAAACTGAAAACAGCACTGTTGGCAAAACAGGACACGGGCCAGCATCGGTGTGGGCGTGTTGCTACAAGATACAGATGAAGATTAAATAAAAAACAGGAAGTCCAGTTTTAAATTGTAATAGGAGCCAAGAAACTGGACAGCAATTAGTACCCCTCTGAAACAGGATTGCACTGCTCAATTATCTCCTCTGTGGACTGAGTAATCATTAAACATCTCTGCTGCGTTTCCCAGCCCTCACCTGGTGAGATCTATTAACTCCTGCCAGTAGGTTCGGAGGCTGTTGAAGTAGAGCGTCTGAGCCTCCCTGCTGAAGTAGTCGTTGGGGTGTTTGTGCCACTGCAGGATGGGACTGAGGGCCCTGCCAGCTTCCACCGCTGCCTCCAGCTCGCACAGTGTGTCATGGGGCAGCAGAGAGACCGCTATGTAGTAAAACAACCTCTCACTCAGCGCCTGGCAGGGGAGGACAGTTGAAAACTTAAACAATTCCCAGGAGAAAACAATGTTGATGCAACTGAGTGTAGCTAGAATAAAGATTTAGAATCACTGGATCAAAGATGTTCCCGTATCAACTACAAGCTTACTGTCTTCTATTACCCTGTACAACATATATCACATACCGGCCTATTGTTTACACTGTATATAACACAACCAGTGCAACTGTGCATTCTCAGTTATGCACATTGTTGGGCTGACACGTGAATATTCAGATTTAGGTTACAATTTATTATGGAATTTTTAAAAAAGGAAAATAATCACTTTTCCCTTAAAGTTCCTCTCCTGACATTGGTTACATTCCTAAAAAAAATAATCGAGGTTGAACAAAATTCCATATTTAGAAGTTTTTTTTCCTTGAAAAGATCCCCTATTCTATTGAAATGGCTTAGATTTAACTCTATAACTTTGGCTTCATTTAGCCTGCGCGGCTCTATAAATATGCAAACACTCCCCGCCTCTATCTCCACCAAACCCTCCACCGCTCACCTGCAGCTCGAGCAAACCTGTTCACCTTCAACTCATCAAAACACACAAACCTCTGTTTGCTGTTCGTTTCGCTAGCTACTGTACGCTCCACGATGGTAAGTGGTAACATAGAAGTAATTCAGCCATACTTGTTCCACAGAAGGAGAACATGACAGTCTTTAATTTTGGAAAGTTATTACTGATAGTTAGAATATCAACGCCGCCATGAGTAAATAACACACATCTTACAAATGACTCAGGAAAATATAAATAAACTTGTCGGAAATTGAAATGTGTGAGTTTTAACTTTGAAAGTATAACTCTCTATGATCAGATTACTGAATAACTAGACAAGCAGCAGCTTTACCTGTGCGCAGGCACAACCAGCATGGCCATCAAACACACCCAGCAGCATTCCTCGTGTCTGCAGGCATGTGGCCGCACTTCTGCGGTCTTCTATGGGAGCGTTAGCAGGCAACTGATTGCTCTCAAAACCCATCACAGATGACACGTTTTTCCCATCAAACTCTGGCACCTAGAACCACAACATGTAAAAATTATGAGACAAAAACTTACACAGATGGCGAGATGTGCTTTCTGTATGAACCCTACAAACCTTGAAGCTGTACTCGTTGGCTTTCAGAATAGAGTTGACCTGTGGGGGTGTGAGGATGTAGCTGCGGTGCACTGAGCTTGTCTGGTAACTTCTTGAGTGCTGGTTGCTCTGCCATATACGAGATGGCCGTCTTGAGGCAGGTCGGTGAGTGGTGGGACCTAGCTGGGACTGGTGTTGTTGGCATGGTAACAGACTGGAGGCCAAGACCTTACGGGGCAAACCCCTGAGCAGCTGAGATGTCACAGGCATGGCTGAAGGTGCACTGCAGGCACATACACAAACAGCATATCACTGATGGCTGGTTGGTTACTGAGCCTAACATTAGACAAAACTTGATGTCATTCCAATGTTGTGAAATACAATAGATACAGGGACATCTAAATGGAAAGTGAAGAGCAAGACAAAAAGAGACTGATGGTATAAAATCATAAAAATTAGGAAAGAAAATGTCAGTGACAATAATTGAAAAGAATTAGAAGGAGAGGAGAAACAGGAAATGAAGAGGAGATTGGGGGCGGAGTCTCATACAACCATCCTGCAATCAAGCCTCCCTTCATGAAGGTTACTTATTTTTCAGCTTTTTGTTGAAATTGTTTTAGAGAGCTGTCGATCATTGCGGTGCTGCAGAACTGAAGTGTTATATTGACAGGAATTTCGATTATTTTGTCCATCCCATTTGAATTATTAGACTGGACTAACTAGAAAACGCCTCTCTGCATTATGCAGTGCAGTTCAACAGCACCACCAACTACATCTTCCAAAATGATCAATGAGCTGAATCAACACACAAACACTGAACATTAAACCTTCATGAAAGTAGGATTTACACTGCGACCCTTGTTCGACCCATCTTTCATCTGCATGAGTTTTAGCAAGATGTATCTCATAAACTGGCTACATTTGCATTTGTGAAAGGACACTGAAATGCATTTCACAAAATCTCACTGATTTATCTATTTCTCCTGCATGCGGGTTCTGCTAGAACATCTGGCTCAATGTGCATTCAGTGCGGGAATGTCAAACATAGATATTACTGTAACTTTGTCAAGTGTTGACATGCCATGTAGTCTCATGAAGGGATGTTGAAGAGCCTATTGCTAGAACAGTGGCTGACTTTTGCTAGTTTCAGGACAGTTGACTGTTTTGTCCCGAGGTCTCAAGGTAACAGATTGCAGAACCAGAGCATGTAATGGTGTTTGGCTTCAGTTGCAGCTCTGCAGGGCTACACGCCATGCTGAAAATAGCCTGAGCAAGAATGTCAGCCCTGACATTTACATCTTCAGAAATATTATGTCCGGCCATGACCTAGTGAACTAGATCCTGACTGCGTGTCTCCATGTAACCTGTCCACATTCATTTAAGTAACCAAGTCCTGCTCCTCAGAGTGAAGTGTCCCTCAGTCAGTCTGCTTCTGGAGAAAGATGCAGCAGCTCAGGTGATGACAGCTCGGGTAACAAACCTTTTAGTTAAAATTTCCTGCAAGACAGACCCCGCTGTGTTGGAGTAATCTGTGCAGCCAAACATCCTCCCAAACTCAAAACTATGGATGAGTCAGACTGACCACAGAGGGCCCGTCCCAGCTCTGGGAGAAAGTTGCCATGACTGTTGACATCACTAGCAGCTCTCTCTTAGCTAGCAGCAAAGCGAGTCTACACATCCGTAGGCTAACCTCAGAGCAGTTAGTCGGACCTGCGACACAGAGCACCGGTCTCAGGGCTGACTAAAGGCACAATACGGAACCAAAATGTGACATAAACAAGTAATGTTAGCTCTACGGTGGGCACGACGTGCGTCAGTCAACCAGGCAGAGAGGACCCAATCATGCTAATGGTAGCTTGCGGCGTCTGGTTACACCCATCAACTACCGTCAAACTGGATAACGTCTGCTCACATAAGACATGACAGCACCAACTGAAATCCCTCCAGATTTAACTGTCGACGAGTGAGAAAGCAGAGCAAAACTCAGCCTTACCTTAACCACGGGATGCGACGAAGTTATACAAGTTCATGGCTGAACACCAACCCCTCTGGTCCGGTATCATTCTGGAGCGCCGCACGACAAAGTGAACACTGATTGGTTGAGGTCTGACAGACGGCATGACGTCATGCAAACCGAAGAGGGCCTTTTAAAGTCAGAGGTGTACTTTGAAAGATGGAGCTTAACGTTAATGCGGCAGTAATACTGTGACAACATTTAAAGGCATCTCATTTAGACGTATTACTATGTTATTATATTTCCGTTGAAGGGCAGGATGGCTTTGAAAACAGCTTAATATTTTAATCAACCAAAAAACGGCATTTACATTGACCTAAAGGCACAAGAGACTTTTTTTTTTTTTTAATAATGACTAGCTGGGCAACCAAGCCAACTATACAGTAAACTAGACTGTGTGCATTATTAGGTGTGCATTTATGGCAGAAACCACAAATAGCTATGATGGCAAAGGGGAGAAAATCTATGCTTTGAACATTCTAGTGCTTTTCAGATGTAAAAACAGAGACAGAAACTTGTCTGTTTCAAGCTGAACTGAACTCTCATCTATCAAAGTATATGTAATTCTGTCTCACAATATCAATATATATGCTGGTATAAGAAAAGCAATTGTTATTATTGCTGTAATTGTCACCGCATGAAATACCCAGACAGGAATGCCTGCTTTGGATAAACCGTATAAAAAATGCTCAGTGGCCACGCTGGCCCACAAATGTTAAAGGGATAGGTGTATTTGTATAATAGCAAAGCCTCTGATGGTTGTCATCAAATTTTTTGTTCACTTGAAGATTTTTCTTCATGTCATCACATGAATTCCATGATTATCATATACAGTTGGAGAAGCAACCGTGTTTTATGAGAATGACCTCAAAACAAATCTGCCAAAACACATATCAAAATATTTTAATCAATAGAAAACATTAAAACCTTTACAAAAAGTTACGATATTTACATCATGACACAGCAGTGAAAATACTCTATATGTAAAGACAGGTACAAAAAAAGAGCTGTACAAGCGTAAACATATTTGAGAGAAATGCCACTAAACAACACAGACACTATTGATTACTCAGCAGGGAATTTCATATCAGAAATCTCTCATCCACCAGAGTCTTGTTGACAAGGTTCTTTCGCCCGAGAGTGTTACGGATCATGCGAAATATCTGTAACGAGTGAGATGGTTTTCAATACATGCTCTTTTTATCCCAGTGAAGGCAACATACTGCATATGCACCAAATACTCACCATTTGCTGTACATATGTAAGCACAGCTGCAAGCACAAAATTCTGAGATCCAAGGTCGACGACACAGAAGAACAAAGTGTCAAAGATCAGCAGTGTGGCCTCGTTTCCATAAAACAGCACATTACTGAAGGAGTGGGCCTCATCTGCAGTGACAAACGCAAACAGACATTATATAAACATACACGGATATTAACAAACAGAAATGTACAGAATATCTGGGTCATTACCATTGTAAAAGATGCTTTTTTCACTGGGTTCAAGGAACTCCATCCCTATGACCCTCTCAAACATCAGCTTGTCCTTCACAATATAGTCCATGTCAGGGTGGGCCTAGATAACACAGGTCAGAACAAGTTCATCTGTACAAAATATGTCAGGTCAATGAAACCACCTCAAATACTTTACAATCTAACATATAAATAGATATACAGGCAGGTCAAATCAAACTCTGCTGGGTTCAGTGTGCTTGTGTGAGTTCCTTTAAGTGCATTTGTACGAACGTGGTCTATAATGGATCCCAGGAATTGGTTCATGGTGTGGTAGGCTCTGATTTTCTGCTCAAACTGGTTAGCTGAGCTTGCGTCCATCAGCCGCGAGTGCCCTCTCCTCTGGCGCAATGGAGACAAACAACCATTCAAAGTGAAAATGGGGAATCATTTTTCTCTTGGTTTGATATGTTAAAGGTCAGTTACAAACACAACAGAGAGAGAGCATCCACCCCGCTGAGCGACTCCCGTATCCTTTCGTACTGCACTCGCAGACAGCTGGTGAGAGACACCTGAAAGGTCTGGATATCTGTGTTGGGAAGCAGACCTCTCGGACTACACAGGGACTCCTTGAGACAGAAAAAGACACAGAGGGAGAAAGAAGGAGGAAGGATGTTATGTGAAATCAGTAATGTCATAAAAATACTACAACCACTAACACAATATGTAGTCTGTTGGTGTACATACACTCTCTCTCTTCAGATTGTGGTCCATTTCCTCCATGTTTGTATCTGCATGTCCGTGTACTGAGCGGCCGTGGATGTAGTAGCCATAACAACGGTGAGACAACACCAGAACAGAAATCTATATAGAAACAAAGAAAAAATACACTACAGTACATGAAACATCCCAGACAGATACAGTGTTTAAAATATAATATGGGCATTTCTACTTACATTACTGACAGAGCAGAGATCTACAAACTGACGGATTTTGTCCTCCACAAAGTGTTCATGAAACACAGTGAAGTAGATGACCTGTGGGGATAAATAATCTTTTAAAGGTGCTCTCCACACTCGTGCTGCATATTTCCCACATTTCTTAAGACGGGAAGAGAAGAGAGATCCAAGGGAGGTGAGGGAAGGCGAAAATAAGAATGAGTGGTGGCAGTTTTACCTGCAGAAGTCCGATGCAGAGCCACAGCGTGGCAGCCAGACCGTAGCGCAGCATCAGGCTGTATGAAGGAGTGTACGCCTGTGAGGAGCGCTTTAAAGTTGGCCAGGGGTCCCTCAGTGCCAGGTTAGAGAAATCCAGCACCTGAACAATACAGGGTGATATATCAGCAATCAGGAAAAGGGACATAGCAAAAGTTGCAAGCAAGTGTATGTGTAGATGTGAGATGTACTTCAAGAAAGAAGAGCACAGCCATGATCTGAAAAGTGGGGTTGATCTTGCGGATTGTCTGGATCTCGTTCCATTCATTTGCCACAAAGCAGGTCCTCCAGATGCTGACTGGAGAGGGGTCACGTTTTGGCTTGCCAGCAGCTGAAACGACAGCAAATACAGTGAATGTAATCAAACAGATGGATGATTACTTATTATTAGGACTGCAAAATATAAGCTCAAAGTAAATATGCTTGTACCTTGCACAGTCCTGTTTGCTTTGCTTCGTGGCCTCTCCCAATCAATAAAGAATACATCAACTGACACCTGAAGGATCAGCTTGTGGAGAAACTGGACAGCCTGGATACAAATACACAAAAAAATACCTCTTCAATATTTGTAATAGGAGCAAACCATCCACCTTTCAAAACAACACTGTTCAACAATACTCATTGTTACATCTGTTCAGGAGGTGTCTAACCTTGAGAGCGAAGGCACAACTGATGTACGTCACAAACTGCTCCTCCTGAGCAGGTAGTGGTAACAGCACCGACACAAACCGCTGGGCCTAAACACATTCACACATTAATGCCAGAAAACAGCCAATAACAATCACACCGAAATCTATGCATTCAAGAAGAACTGCTCAGGGGGAAAAAAGGAAAGGAGGAAAGAAACGTGCGTGCAGAGACAAAGGAATTAAAGGCAATGTGACTCAAAGGAAAAGGCTGGAGAAATGAGATACTGGTACAAAAGTATGAAAATAATCAATCCTATAAAAGAAAGTCCCAAAGGAATTAGACCAACCTTGTACAAGATGAGCCAGTAAAGTCCAGTTCCTACAGTGACGGCGAAGAAAACATTGGCCAGATCTCCGGCATAAAACAGCAAAAACTTCAGCATAGTCTGGAGCAGAAGATAAGAGGGACTAACATTACTTCCAAGCTTCATGCCAACATGGGCCGAAGTGGCTACAATTCTGACATGTTACAGATGCAATACCTCCACATCAATGAGCGGAGAGGCGATCCTCCTCTTCCAGCTGACTGTCTTCAGCAGAGAGTAGAGCACAGCTAGGCCGCCCATCACACCCAGAGCAGTCTGTGCACACGCAAAAATATCAGAGCCACAGCTGATCCTGCATCACATAAACACTGAAAAGCAGTCTCCTGGTCTCATTTTGGACCACTGAACAAGAGACATTTCTACTCACATCTGTCTTTATGCGAGCCTCATTCTGATCCATCTCATACTCCACAGCAAACATTGTCTGGAAACGGATAAATGAGTGCAATGCATACAGTAAGACACCCATAAGCCTGTTTTTGAGATAAATAAAGAGACTGTGGCTCATTTAGCCATGTTTTTCTCTTCAACAGAAAGACAAATCTTTGTTCAACTTTTTGCAATGAAACATGAGCTGAATGTGACTGGTTATGTTAAGTCTACAAGAAATAAACGTGTGTGTGTGTGTGTGTGTGTGTGTGTGTATTTATGTGTGGCCTACTCACAGACACAGTTTGTGTATTGATATCCGTGATGGGAACGTCTCTGTAGGTCACAGTCATTAGAGGGGGATATACCTGTCCTTCCCGGGTTCGTGGAACCAGCTGGAACCTGCAAAACACGTTTAATCAAAAACATGAGCATTTCACACATCAGTGTAATGGAAATGTTAACTATAACAATGCGGATTGTGACGCTTTATATCACCTGACCTTATGATAGCTGTGTATTACTTAAATAATGGAAGAAAAATCACCTGGAGAGGATGTCTGGGAGTACAGGAGATATTAAGAGAGGACGTTTGTGAAAGCAGAGAATAGGAATCTACTGTGACTGCAGCAGCAGCAGCAGCAGCAGCAGCAGCAGCTACTTTCCCTTTTTATAATGGTGGTGCGTATATTGGGAGCCCACCTTATTTTGACACTGCTGGCAACACGGATGACTTTAGGCAGGGCACTCATGCTCTTCTCCCTTCCACTCAGCGTGTCGACAAGAAACATACGTCGAGACAAGTACCAGTTCTTCATGCTCTCTGTACAAAGACAAAGCATAGTCAAGCAATGCGCGGACACACACACATACGCACTCTGAAAAATAAAATCTTACCTTGGTTGATGAACCGTCCATTGTATTGCTGGTTATAGACCAGTGAAGGCAGGGGGAGAAGTTTTCTGTTCTCTCCTCCACCAAGATCCATGAACACATCATAGAACAAAGGCTCGGGATGAGTAGCCAACAGCTCTGCTACAGAGAGATCACACTACACACAAACACACAGTTTAAAATACAACTGGGAATTACAAGAGAGTCTCTGAGCTTAATGAAACAAAGATCACTCACACTTTGTTGGTAAGCGGTTCCAAAGCTGAAGGCTGCTGCCTGTTTGGTGGCTGTGTCTGGACAAAGCTGAAACAGAAGAAAAGATATGTTGTGGGGTATTTAACAGCCTCCTGTATGCTTATACCTTGTATGAATCACATGAAAAATCACTGCATTCAGTCAATAGTAACAACAGATACATTTGTGTCGTTAATATGCAAAGGAGTGGTGAACACACTACATACATTTTATTAATTATAATTATCTTGTGGATTCATACTATACATCTATAAAACATTTCCATTACACTGCTGTGTGAAATGGTCGTGCATTCTGTTGCACTGGACATTTTGCATTCTGTTTGCAGTGTACATTCTTACTTTTAACTTTTAATTCTGTGCTTACTGTGCTTTTGGATTATTTATTGCATGCATTGCATTTAATGCATCTTGCAGCAAATTTGTGGAATATGCTGGATCTATCTATCTATCTATCTATCTATCTATCTATCTATCTATCTATCTATCTATCTATCTATCTCTTTTTCATCATTTGAATTCTTACCTGAAGATTACGTCCTCCTACTTGTTCCCATCTCAGGAACTCTCCTCTGACGTTATAGACAGCAGCAAGCAGCTTGATGTCAGTGTTCTGTCAGATAAACACAATATGTCAAAAAAAAAAAAAAAAGAGCATTTTTGTCTCATTTCGGGTTTATTACTCAGTTTACAGTACAGTGAACAGAGTAGTGCTTTTATGGTGCTTTTCTTTTGAGTTCTTCCTTTGCCGTTGTTTTATTGTGATAACTTGAAGATGATCAAAGTCCATCACATACCTTGTTTCTTCCTCTGAAATGGAACCCGGTGGGAACAGGATCGGTCTGAAGCACTCGACTGGCCAGTCCTGGTTCGTCTCCATAGTAAAGCCAGGGCAGATTAAGTCTCCTAGAGAGAGTAACCAAAGTGCTTACTGACCACTCTGGGTGAAACAAAATTACAGTATAGGGGAATGACATCTGCAAAGACAGCACTATATATACACATATGCCATGGCAGAGCTGATTACCAATAGGAGATGTCTTGAGTTGAGCTGAAAGCAGCCCTCGATCTGAAGATGGTGTTAAAGAGACCACAGGCATCGGTGGACACACCACTGAAGGAGTGCATGTTCATCACACACATGTTGCCAAGAGCCTGGCACGCTGTCAGGTTGGAGAAGACCTGTAACCACACAATTGTTTATGCACAGCAGCTGAAACACACATAACATGCTACTAATACTATGGCACAACTGTCGTTATGAGCTACAATGTCAGTGCACAGCCCACTACATTTGTTTTGAGAGTTGTTGCATCACAAAGACAACAGTTTCTGCACACTTGCATAACATGTACATATTTGCTAGATGCATTTTGGCATCAATCGCAATTAAAATTTTGATGGCTAATATTGGATGTCTGCGTCTTCCTGCAATGTTAGGTTAAAAAGAATGGAATTACAAGGCAGGCTGCCGACGAGGAGTACAGGTTTTTGACGAACCAGGCAGACTGGACGCTGAATTTCTGTGAGGGGATCGGAAGAGAAAACACAAATCAGAATGTATATCGAATTTAACAAAAATAAAGTGAGCAAGTGAGAGGGGAGAGGGGAGACTCACCAGCTGAGCATAGTTGACACTGGGATTCACATTGGTGGAGAGGTTGTCTGGAGGGAAGCATAATCCTCCTGCCTGTAAAATCACACACCAACCACTGATGATACATATATTCTATGGGTCTGTTACTGAATGGTGTGTTAATGATGTGTGGGGAAGAAGGTATGAGGGTAGAGGGTTGGCAGAACTCACCAGGACATTAGGAGGGTTACACACACAGGATGCGTTAATGACGGTGGCCTGACATCTCTCACACCTGTAAGACAATTTTGGAGACTGTTCTAGCCCTTACACACTGTATAAGAAATCCTGGAATCAAGTTAGCACCATACCAGTGGTGCTAAGAGAGAGACAGAACAAACAAAATGGAAAAAATATCTCACGGAAGGAATACAGTCTGTACTGGGCTAGTGTGTTTATGAGAGGCAGGGAAGACATACAGTGGACATGAGAGGTGGAACAAATATAAGTCAGTGCTCAACATGATGAGAGGTGCAAGAGAGATGAAGCCATAACGATTATCTGTTAAAGGTAAATCTCTCGTATTCTCTCAACAAATTTTGACCTTTAATCCATATCTGAGTAGAGAATTTTCCACTGACTTAAATTTGAACTGTGTGTTTGCTGTTCAGGGGTCCTTATCTATGAGATAACATAGATAACACTCGAATTAATAACACCCTGAATGGGATTGCTCTGTTTTCTTAAAGAGTCTTTCACACAGTTACTGATGGTTTGGATTTTTGAAGATTGGTAGTATTAGTAGAGGACACATTATCATCAACGCTGAACTCAAATAACCTTGTAAATGAGTCCAGTGATTTAGTACAGAGTTTCTTAAAATCGGGGGAAGACAGGTCAAAGTTGGAGCAGCAGAAGCTGAGATATCCTGAGTTTAAGCTCTAAAATCACTGGATCTGACAATTTACATCATGCAACTAGACAGTGAAATAGAAATGTATATTCTTGTGAGAAATTTATATTCTTGTTGTTGTCTTATGATTATGTGCACTGTCTCATGTTATGCTGTTTTTTGGCTCAGGGCACATAAAACACTTTGTCCTCTTTGTTTCATGTGACACCAAACTCCTGTTCCCAGCAGGTGTTAACTGTATCAGGGGTGAGCCAAGTTCTGTCCAGATAAAGGTTGAGAAAGATAGACAGGGGCTATGGGGGGAACAAACAGCAACTGTGTATTAATTAAAGGTCAGCTGTCATTCTCTGAGGGTGATGGCATGTTCTGTGACTTATGAGACTGTATGTACGTAAATTAATCTTAATTAGAGAGAATTAACATGACAATAGCATCTAGTATTACACCATTCATGCCTGGTAAATGCCTACATCAAGCTCTACATTCATGTTTGTGCTGTGCTCCCAAGTTACAGTATATGTGTCAAGATTATATCATTTCTAAGAGGTATAACTCAGATGTCTTGGTTAATCTTTTGAGTGTGAATGTGTATGAAAAACCTGGATATATCAGTATTTCTGTTGCATAGTACCTACCGGTCTCCACTGCTGTTTGGTATAGACAAAGCAGGGGCATTTCCATTACACATTTCACATCTGGCTTCATCCAAAAGGTTTCCACTGACATCTCTCTCCACTGGAAAAAAACAAACCATATTCAGCCATCTATATATAAAATATGCAGTTATCCAATATATTGTCTAATTTTATTAAATGTGCAGCAAGCACATTCAACATTAAAGGCTTCTAAATGCAATTACAATTGTAATTCATAAACAGTCCTGTCACTGACAACTCACCCAGAACATTGCCTGGTGGGCACTGGCATGTCCCCTCATCACTAGGACTGCCTGGACAACGAATACACCCAAATCCATCTTTAGTTACTGCCTGGAAAGAAAGAAACTGGTCACAAGAGCTTCATTATAAATGGTAACAGAAATTGTGTAGCGAGTACAAGATGCATTATCTACAGTGTAATGTGAAATGAACAGCAAATGGAGTCATTGAAGATAAATTGCACATACAGGCTTGTCAGGGGGACATTGCTGACAAGTAATGGTATTAGTTGTGAGAGTTTGGTATCCAGTTTTGCAAACGCAGCTCAGTCCTGCAAAAAGAGAGAAAGCAGTGCAAAGTGAACAGAGGGTATTCACAGTGTTGAGTTCTGAGATATTAGTTAATTAACAAATCTCAGCTGCGTGTTCCTTCTTAGTAGCAATTAAAATGAAATCTGTCAGCACCTGACAATGCTGCAGCACCAAACATAAGACAGAAGATTACCCATGACGATTGGTATGGGTTAGGTCATATTTCATGCACTGGATATGGATAAGCTGGATGTGAATGTGGGGCATGCACAAATGGCCTTAGTTCAGCTTCTCAATGAAGATAACTCGCTGCTTTTCTTTGGCTTAGATAATAAGGGGAATATCTTCTGGTTTTGGACTGTTGGACAAACGATGATGAGCAGATAATGACCAGTAGTCAGTAGTTTTTGTCATAACCATATGAACTTTGACTCGATCATATAATGTGGCTACGGAGAACAAAAAGCACACTGTGCATTCTGGTTTAGGCTGGATTACCTCCTGTATCGGTTCTCACGTTAGCTAGCAACGTTCTCTACTTATTTTGCAAGTATCTTAGCCACGCGCACATATCGTTAGCTAACCGTTAGCCAGCTCATTGTGGTTTACTTGCGTCGTGCCGGGCTGACCACCTCACATTTAAAGTTCCTTTCTTTCACGCTAAAGCTAATGCCACGTTTTTGATGGTGGGGTAGCATCAAGAAAATCAGTTCTCGGGATGTTATGTGCTTGTCACCAACCTGTTGTGCTCCGTCGCTGATTTGGACCGCACCTCACACACGATAGACTCGAGATATCGAAAAATTCTTCCACACTGCAATCTGAAGGAGCCGTAAATGGCACGATAAACTGCTGGCAATTCAGTAGGTCTAGGCATATTACAAGAAATAATGTGAGAGGCACTTTGAGTCTGTGAACAGCAAACGGTAGCGTCCCTGTCGCCATGGTAAACAACTATCCTCCTCTTTTACCCACAATCCTATTGTTCCTACGTAATGACGTTGCAACCTTTTTTTAATTGGCGTCGCAAAAACAAAAAAAAAAAGAAAAAACAAACACAATTAGGTAAACATCAGTCTATTGTAAATATCCAAATAATTAGAAATTTAAAGCATGGGAAATGTAAGTTAAGATTAAATATTAAAATATTAATATTAAATAAATTTTCATAAAGAAATTATTTCCAGTTTTGTGGACTATTGGCAAGACATTGCAAGCTTGAGTAGGAGGAAGGTAGATATATAGTGTGGTAAATGTTTGCTAAAATACTTCTCTTTTTGTTGCAAAAGCAAAAAACACATTTGCATATGCTTACAAAACAATACAGATCATCTTAGTTGAACAGAATGTATAGTCTTTGTTGAGGTTTGCAAATAACATTTTCAAAACATTTTACACAAAATTGAAACAAAACAACAGCTTATTACCTTTTAACTTCTCTTAAGATGCTTCAGTAATTCTTCACAGTGTGGATGAGCCATAAGGGACTTTTGACAGGAAATGTATCTGCTTTGCAGCCGTGTCGTACTCATTTCCTGGTGAGAAAGTAAGTTCATATGCTGAAGAGTCCTCAAGGGAGAGACACATAATAAAACTGAGTAAGTAAGATTTTCAAATATAAACATTAAATATGATAAGATAAAACTTTTTTTGTTCAGAGGAAAATTACTGAAGTGTAGAATAGTAAAAAAAATAGTTTTAAAGGGATAGAGGGATTAGAAAATGTAAATTAGAAACCTTACAAAGTCAGTTTGACTTTTTCTGTTAATGTGTGTGAAATGATTGTTACTGAGGGGCAAGAGCAAAGAAGCTTGGAAGAATTTTGCCTTTATATGGTGCATTTTTGAAGATTTTGGTCCCTGGTGGAAGATTTCTTTCTGCAACCAAAGGAGTCTCTTGATATGTTGTTGATGTGTAGTCTTAAATGTAGCGCGCACTCCATTCCAGTAGGTGGCGGTAATGCGCCTTGACACACTTCAGGGACAATGAACGCAAAGGGAGGGAAAAAAGCGCACTCTGGATGCGAGCGGGGAGGAGGGGTGAAAGAATGTTAATCACAGCTAACTTGAGGCAGGACAACAGCAACGACAGTGCTCATAAAAACCACCTGTGAACAATTATCCATTGTACCCAGCTGTGTCTGTAAGTATGTGTGTGTGTTTCATGGAGGCAGAAAACACGTTTTCTACATTTTGTCTTTCCCTGTCACTGTTCCTGTCGCACGTGTTTTTTGGCTGAACGTCTTGTGGCGCTCAACAGGCATTAGCTTGACCCAAAAAATTGCTGTAGTTGCATTTTCACCATTTTTGTCTTAATTTTCAGACACCTTCTGACCTGGTATGAAAGATGACCATAATCCTGCGATTGCAAGGCCTTGACGTGAGGGCAGGTACTGAAGATATACGGACTTTCTTCAAATGCCTTCACATACCTGATGGTGGAGTGTACATAGTGGGAGGAAGTCTCAGGGAGGCTTTTATTGCATTCGCTACCATGAGAGATGCGCAGCTAGCTATGCGGTACTCTGGCAATTTCCTCAAAGGGTCTGAGGTGACTCTACACAAAAGCAGCATGGAGGAGCTGGAGCACAAATTAAAGTCATTGTTAAAGGCAAAGAACACCTTCCCGAAACATAACACCTCCAAGAGACCTCAGCCATCTCCAGATGCAAACCTGCCACTCTTGAATGCAGAGCCTCATACTCCCAGTACTTCAAATCTACCGCCTAGTACTGCATCGACACTCGATGGCACCTCGGCAAATCTTCCTCAGCCCATTTATCCCAGTGCTTCAATTGTGCAAGATTCAAATGCAGTTGATCCCAGTATGGCCTTTCTTCTTGGGATTTGTACTGCCCTTCAAGGTCTCCAGTCCAATAAAAGAGAAACCAATGATGCCATGCCAGGAGTTGATTTCCCAAAGACTGAAGTTGTGTCCAATGAGGTGAGGACACCAGAGCAAACGCCGACCTCAGAACCAGGCTACGTCAGGCTCTTTGGTCTGCCAGCCACAGCTACAAAAGAGGACATCTGCCATTTTTTCAAAGGGTTGACAGTTCAGGAAGCCATAGTGAATGTCAAGCTGGGACTTGGTCGTGGCTGCCTTGTGAAGTTTGCAAGTGTGCAGGAAGCATGTGATGCACTTCTCTTCAACCAACAGTCGCTGGGCCTCGTCTGTGTGGAGGTGCGTGGAGCGACTGAGAAGATGTGGACCAGCGCGCTGCAAGAATGTGACCATGCTTTCGGTGTTGAGGAGAGAGCGAGACCCAAGCAGAGCCCTCCTACGGAAACAGCAAACCACAACCTGCCGATTAAGAGGCAGTCTCTCAGCCAGTTTCCATCTGACTCACCAAAAAGGCCACGTGACACAACTACTGCCTTATTACCAACTGTGGAGTACACTGTCATGGTCAGTAATCTCCCCAAAACAATGACAAAGACTGAAATAAAAGAATTGCTTGGATGTCCAAACATTGCACACAAAAATATTTTACATCTGCTTGACAAGGAACGCAACAGAACAGACACAGCCTTTATTATTCTAAACAACACTGTGGATTACAACTATGCAATGAATCTCACTGGTTGCCATGTAGGCTCTGACACCATTGAGGTCTCATCAATCACAAAGAAGATCATGAGGGACATGATGGCCAAAACCCAGTCAAGAAGTCTTGGGCCAGGAAAAGTGAAGAAACCCCATCAAAAGAGAAAAACATTTGGGACATGAGAAGCATCAAGCATGAATGCTGCCCCAGCAGGTCAGACATGCCTGTGTGTCAGGAACCTGCCCACAGATGTTCAGATAAATCAAAGCAGAAGTTTTTTTTTTCACAACTACAGACTTAAGAAGAATAAAATCATATTACTGCCCAATAATGGTGGCAAGGGTATCGACGAGGCCGTGGTTCAGTTTAAATCACAGAGGGTCGCTGCAGAGGCTCAAAGGCTCCACGTTGAGGACTTTCTGGGGACAAAAGTGCTTCTTACCTGCATAAATGCGAAGCAAAGGGAGGACATCTTGGCAAGAAAGGTTTGAAGAAGTGGAAGGTTAATGCTCAAATGCAGACACCGTGCCCGAAGACCAGTTCTGAGATCTTCATTTTTTTTTTCCCGTCATGTTTGTTTTCCAGCTGTAAATCTGCATCAGTTGCATCACTGTTATTGTTTTCATGATGCTCAATCACAGCATTGTATCACATTCCCTCTGTGAACACTGTACATTTTTAAATACAAGTTGTTTGTACAGTATTTTTTGGCCTATTCATTAACCTAAGACTTGCCAGTGAAACGTCCCAGTGACTGACTGTATCCAGCTATATCTGCAATGTTGGAACAGAATCCACTTTGAAACTGCTGGGGTGTGTTTTTTGCTGCAGAAATCAATGAAGGAACTGACCTCAACTACACAGCCAGGAGGAAATATACAAACATGATTTATAGTGTTATCTTGAGATGCTTCAAGTTATTTGATGGTCCACTTAAACTTTACTTGTAAAGGGTCTTAAACACTTCTGGGACTACATCCAGATTGGAGCTTCCCCCATCATAGTCTATGTAGCATAGGAACTGGAAAACATATTCTTAGGACATAGTTTAATTGCAGTCACATTTGGAATGACAGAATTTCACGTTTCAAAACACACAATTTTTTCCTCCGTTGTTTTTAATAGAACTGGGCCGTGGAAAACGAACAATGGTCATATGCTTAAGATTACTTGAAGCTGCTCAAAACATGCATGTAAAACCTAAGTCATAAATCTAAAAAAAGTCAAAAACATTGAAAAAGAAGACTACTAGGTAGCAACAGGAAAATACCTATATCTGAAAACATTTAAACAAAATCAAAGTTTTGGACTGTTCTAATTGATGCACACAGAGATAAGAAGTCACGGTGTCACATCTTGTGATGGTCATTTATAAAACCTGGATGGGCCATCAGAGAAGCTGGATGGACCTACGGAGAGAGAGCACAGAGGTCAGTGCAACTACAACTCACATTTTGACTTCCATGTGTTTTCCAAATATGCCCAACAGTAATTTTTCTTTGGTGTCTTCCAGTCAAAAAATACCATATGACTTTGTACATTGGTTGAGAGGAGACATGGTGCTTATATACCTGAGAGACTACTTGAGTACCGGTTGTTACTGCTTGGCAGTCTGGAGGGTGTAGAGGAGAAGCTTGTGGAGCTCATTGAGAAGCTGTTCAGACTCGAACCCTGAGGAGGAAATGGGGAAGACGGACTGTTCAGAAAGAGACGATGCACATGGTACCAAACACTTTCATTTGTGACTCATGCAAATCTCGGTTTTGCTCACATCAGCTCTTCAAAAGCAGATAATAATAATAAATACATATTTAAATATTTTATTAATTAATGAAGTAGGCTGCGTCACATTTATTGGTTTATCTTTAAAATTTAGTTTTAAATTCAAAATACAAGAATAGGAATTTATTTTTTAATATTAAAACGAGCTCCATACTCTGGACACGCTCCTCAGTCTGTACTCCATCAGCACATCTGTTAGTTTCTGTGTCACCTTCAACACCAGCTGTGCATCACTCTCATTCTCTATCCGGAAAGTATCCTAAAAATACATTTTGAGAAGTTACTGTATGAAAAAAATAACACTGACACTTTACATATCTTGGGGAGGAACCTATTATGAGACACATACCAGGTAAGTGAGTAGTGTATTAGGAAGGCTGCTACTTTCTGGCGCTGCTCCCATCAATCCAGGCCTCTCCAGTGGCTTGTCCATTGGTCTGTCCAAGTTACTCCCCATCTGGCTGCCCCGGTACTCATCAGGATACATTCCACCAGGCTTCTCCTTCAGTAATCCACTCCTTCCATAGCCATCTCTTCCACCACCTGGTCCAAGACCATCTCCAGCAGGATGATGACCCATACCATCCGGAAAGGGTCTATGATCCATACCATCCTGGAAAGGTCTTTGATCCATGCCATCCGTGAAAGGTCTTTGATTCATACCAGAGTCAAGGAAATCCTGCCTGGTTGAAAAGCCTCCAAAGCCGGGTTCTCCATACTCTCCTATGGGATAGTCAGAGAGAGGACCACCCTGGGGAGGAAACGCCCCTGGAAACCTCGGGTCAGAGAACCTGGGACCTGTGAGAGACACATGTTCATACAGTAATTCTATAGAAAAGGGGCATACATCCACACCATTACACAGCTTCAGTAATAAAACCTCACCAAAGGGTGGTCCCTTTAGTCCCATCCCTGGTGCTGGTGGAGGTGTTATTTTAGGAATAGCAGTACCTGTGAGAGAGGAAAGTACATGAAAGACAAGCACAACCAACAGGGAACCCTTTATTACTGAACTAATTGATAGCAGAGTAACTTACGGAGTCCTTTGAAAGCAGATACTTCACAAGGCTCCTTCAGAATCACCTAAAAGTGACAACCATAACAGTAAAATGTCAAATCTACAATAATGATGCATAAAATAAGTAAATCCAACTTTGGACATTTTTAGGAATTGAATATGAGCAGCGTCTCCTCTTCATTTCAATAAGACATGGAGGGTTCAATAAGAAACAAAGAAAAGCTTTATAATATTTCAAAAGCTTTTAATTTGGCTCAAATACCTACAATCACACATTACTGATCAATGGCTTTATAGCATAAATGGCAGAATTCTACCGTTGGCCTTGCAATTGCTTCATCAAATCACTACGCAGTGTTTTGGTGCTTAATAAGACAGACCACTTCACAGACAACACAGTGTTGCTTACTGGAAGTCTGCAGCAGGTACTTTCCAATGTGACACCATTGCCACTGCTGCAGTCAGATGATTGAGAGTCAGTGTGACAACATTTTGCCTTCTTTGTAAGTTATGTCAACAAAACACTAAATTTTATAGTGCTGCTGTGTGTGAACTTTGTGTGTTGATATACACGATGGGAGGAAACTCAAGCTATTGTTGTTGTACTGCCATCTAGTGACTCTTCATACCACTCTAGCACACTTCATACTATATCTTCAAGAATAATCTGAAACTATAAATCACTGCTGTGAGGGCAGAAACCCAATGATTAGTATATTTGCAGTACATTTTAGCACAGTCAAGTAGACTTAATACAACCCAAGTTGGACTTTTGTACAACTTACATACTATTTGAGTGTAATAAATACATAATTAGTTCCAATTTAGCACACTTTAAGTATAATATTTCATTGTCTGGATATAAGCACACTAGTATGCTCAGTATATAATATACTGTATATATATTTAGTATGTTTAAGTGTATTGTTTTCACTTGGGTGGTGTCACCAAAAACATGACAATGAAACGGATGGACAACATGAAAATATTGTGCCTATGGCGCTTCAGAGACCTTTGTGCCCCTGGTGCAGTGATTTGGGCCTGACACTCACCTTGAGTTGTCCCCTCCCCTCTGTCTTCTCCACCTCAGTTGCAGCGTCTTTAATCATCTTCCTTATAACAGGGTCTCTGATGGCTTCTGCCTCTTCATGGGTGACCTTGTCAGGATGGGCCTTTTTCTGTGCACAAGGCAGCGAAATATACAAATAGTACAAATAACTTTGCAGTATTATGCCTTTGAGGCAGACTGAGAAACCAACAATACTCACCAAGTATCTGAGGCTGTGTTTCCAGCCTTTCACATGGGCAAGCATATCATGCTGCAAGCGGGAGACGACGCAGAGTTTGCACTGGTAGTGTGGTGGGACAGATTTACTGGGGCTGCGGAACTCCCACACATACTGAAGACCTGCAGACACATGATGATCATTGTTTATGCACTTATAGGAAAAGAACGATGTTAGGTAGATGTACATGAGGGAAAGGGCCCTTCTGCTTACCAATGATACACTCTGTCACCTCCTTCAACTGTTTGCTGAGAGAGGGCATAGTGTGGATAGATGAGCCTTTGGTGAACACTGGGAAAACACAACAGTGGTTAGCACAAAGCAAATGCTTCAGAATGGTCCACAACTGACAAACAAAAGAGACAAAGAGCTCCATGTCCAACAAACTCAGTCAAGCCACTTTGTTAAAAATTCCTGGGGACAACCCTTTAGTGAAGAGGACACTGAGGTTAAGAAAGTGTGTTGTGTTCTTAACACTACCTGCAGTGTCTAATGGCCAATGGACTGCATTATGTCTACATTAATTAAACAACCGCAAAAAACCCAAACTCCTCATGTGTGCTTTTGAAGCATGGGGGAAGAACAGGAACAGCAGTTCTTGGCTAAACCCCATTCAGGCCCGAACTGGGCTGCAGGGCACCAGCTCCAGTGACGTGTTGCTTCTCACTGTGCCCAAACACAGAAGTAGCACACTTCTGTGTCGCACTAATGAAGCAGTCCAAGTGCAAACGCACAATAAAATCCCTGCATAATTTAAAATACTCTAGTAAGCAGGTGGGGTTTACTCGGATTAAGAAATAATACAACACAAAAAAAAACTCAAGCCAGCGTAGCACAGGCTACTGAATAAAAAATGAATACTGCGTTCAGCAGTGTTAAAAATATATTATGGAGAGAAAAAAAAACAGTTTATACAACCATCCCAGCACAAAAAGTGCATTAAATCTTCATCAGCAACCATTGCAGATGCACAGTTGTATCACTGTATGTCTCGCGGTTTTGAGACCATATGTTGGTATCACTAAGGGCTAATGGAGCTTATGCTGCTGGTCTTCAATATAGCAACATCTTAGGAGAATGGGTTGACATTTCTAAAAATGTTTCACATATTTTTAATGGAATTTTAATTTCTAGATAGAAAACTTGTGGCGAGATACTGGAACATGTTTTGCATGTTCTTCAGTGGAAAACACGGATCTCGAAAGACCAAAACCAAAGGTGGCACCACAACAGCCCGATCTCTGAGAGTGTGAGTCTAAGCTCAAAGAGTGGTGAACACACTACCACTCGTGACATGAAGCAGGGAAGTCAAGATCTCATGCTTCAACTCTCAGCACTGGCAGTGGTACCATGTACAAATGACTTACCTATATCAGCAGAATGCTGCAGCTGCTTTCTCTGTCAAAGGAGGGAATAAACCCACATGAAGGAGAGAGACACATACAGGCATTAGTGACAGGATGACACTTAGCAGAGGACTGAACTCCTCGTCCATGTCCGCCACATTATATATGCCATAGAGCATTCCTCATTCTCCATGACCCCCTGCATCAAGCAGCCACAGTCACAGAGACAACTGTATAGATGGAGTCTGGTAACTAGTCGACGTTCTCATTAAATGAGAACGTAGAACAGCAACAGTTCATTATTTGTTTGATTGGGAAGAAAGAGAAAGAGTTGACACACTGAATGAAGGCTAAAACACAAAAGTTCCATACACAAACAAGTCTACACGGCCCACATTTAAGGACACTGAGGTCAAGACCTCAGTATTTTCCCAGCAGAATGGAAGTGAGATGTTACACCAAGTCTGTGCCCTTCTGCCACTGTGTACTGTGCCTCACACTCAGCATGGTGTGTTTGGGAGCCCTCAGTTTAAGTTTGACAGATGTAAACAGTATTCACAAAAGATGTGACGACTAAACACTGACCCCCTCTTCAAGGAAGGGCAAAGTGGTGAGTGATATGTTGGAATTATATAAACATACGGATATAAGTTCTGCTATATTTTGTACCCTGAAAGTAGCAACTTGGGCTGAGGACAACTGTCAAACAAGAAAACAAGCTCCCAAACATACCATTTCTATAAAGCCTTGTAATACACAAGCGAAAGAGTCAGTCGAAAGAAACAATGAGCCATTCACAAGGGACATTCAAAATGCTGCATGTAGCTCATAAAGGTAAAATATCTTTATATATATATATATATGATTTATGAATTCAAGTTTATTTGTGGGATTTCTTGCATTGAACTTCATTAGTGTGGAGTAATCACTGCAGTCTGATTTGCAGCTGATTGGGATAATATGTGACAATGCTACTAACTGCTTTTACAGCAAACATCTTGAGAGGATCTCTCCAGGAGCCCTGCTCAAACATCAGGCCTTTTAGTTTTGCGTGTGACAGCACTGACAGGTAAAAACAGCACTTGCCATTGGATGTTGGTTCAGAGAACCAAGGTCGCATCACAGACAAAACTGTCAAAAATGTCAAATCTGAGAGGAAGTGAGAAGTTGAAGCAGTTTCAGCATATTGAAGATATGTTTGCACTGTGAAGCCGACAAGCTGGACAACACTGGTAGAAATTCCTTTAAAACCACAATAGTGACAACAGGCCACAGATGTGAGGCCCAGGCCAGTGAGCAGGGTCCTAAAAACCAGAATACAAACACAACCATGCCTGAGAGCACAGAGACTAGCACCAAGTCCACCTGGACTGCTGCCGCCTGCCTCTCCATCAGGCTTCACAACAGCCAGTGTACAAACTCGTTGATAAGGAAAAGGGGCATCACATGCGTCCTTCATGAACGATCAGGACCATACATGTGAGGTAATACGAGTGTAACTGAGTGAATTGTGATGTTTTTAGTAGTACAGTTTATATTTTGTCCAATGTGGTGCTGACGTACAGCCTAATACTTACCTTGGCATTTCTCTTCTTATTCGGCTGCGACCCATTACTTTTCAGTGGGGACAGGCTGCCTGAAGCCTGAGCCTCCATTTCCTCAGCTTCTTCGCAGTTGGACAAAGAAGAAGATCCCATTAAAAACTATTCACATGCCAAGTAATTCCCCTTAATGTCAGAAACACGCTCTCGTTAGTGATTAACGTAACGATTCATGATCTATGTGGATTAGCAGATTCGTTTTACTTGTGGTGTTTCGTCTGGGGCCCTGACGAGCCTTACGTTAGACCAGTTTTTAACAATATTACGGTAGCTGTGAAACATAGCTATCAAGTCGAGATGCAAAATGCCATATCTATGTACATTAGATAAACCTTAATATAATTTTACCAAGCTTACCCGACAAATTTTAATGCAAACTGCGGGTTCCCACAAGTACCAGGTCGAGAGGAAACCGATGCCGACGGCCGCTTTGGGGAGACTAGGGAGCAGTGCTTTTGCCCGTTTAAAAAAGGCGAAATTTAATAATTTTTAATCTCTGTGCTTTACAACAAAACTGACTATCTCTCACAATACAAACACGTGAAATCAGTCACATCCATTGCCAGGCATTAGAAGGAGGGAAGTTAGTTAATATTTCTAAGGCACTTGTGCGGCCAACTATGCGGTACGTTCGTTTTGTACACATGGGCTTACCGATTTACCTGTCTGGGACAAAATTGAACAAGGTATTGAAAATGTTACTATTTCCCCGGCTACTTGGGGCCGTTTTTTGTATTTAACTCTTTTTAATAACAAGTGTGCACATAGACATCTTGAAAAAAGCTTCCGTGGGTTCTTAGCCAAATAGGTTTTCAAATTGTAAACCCCGCAGCCGTTGAGCTCAATACATCTAACGAGGTTTTGGAAACATGTACACAGAGAGCAAGAGGACCCCAGACACCAGCACGAGATTACAGAATGTAATATTTTGTAATTGATCATTTTTAGCAGTGGGCTACCTTTTACGCTAGACATTGAATGTTTGATGCCGAATAAACCTCTGAAGAACCTCAAGACTTTTTAGTGTGGTAAGTAAAATAAAGAACTAGCATGCGTGATGCTGAACCTCTGCGAGATAGTTAGCTACAAGCTATCTAACTTAGCTTACGCTAATGTACGTGCAGCTCTCGTGTTGTCAGAATCAGAATCAGAAGATCAGAATCAGAAAAAGCTTTATTGCCAAGTACGATTTTACACGTACGAGGAATTTGCTTCGGTGAGCAAATGAGGTACCCCTCTCATGATTTCAAATGCATGTCAAATCTGACTATTCGGGTCAAAAATGTGAGCAATTTTATAGTTTTTCAGCAAAACCTATGTTTTCAGTGCTTCCGCCGCCCAGTCCAAACATATGCCAGTGGTCAGTATGGTTCTTGAAAACAATACACTCGTTCAATCCCTCATCTCACCTGCATATGTGGTAACACCGACAGCAATATAGACTGCAGAAATGAAGGCCAAGAAGAAGAAGAGACAGGATGACTTCCAGAAGGTCAAGTTAAAGGTGGGAAAGATGAAGCCTAAAGCTGATAATGCCACCAACATCAACTTCCGCTCAAGGGGAATCCATCTATCTGAGCAGCTGAAGAGGGACACAAGCGGCCCGACCACACACAGACAGCTTGGTATCAATGTAAGCTCTTCATCTGTGTTTCACACGATCAGCAAATTCGCCAGCATTTTTGGAATACTACAGTTTGTCCCCTTTGTCTCCCTTTCCTCCTACTTCACCAGGACCTCATGTCTCAGCTCCACCATTACAATGCCAATGTGAAACACAGTGCCTTGTTGGGTTTGAGAGAGTTGCTGTCCCTTAACCCCTCGCTGTTAGAGCAGCATCTCTCTCGCTTTCTGTCTGAAGTGGCAGCTGTTTTCACAGACAAGGATGGCAACGTTCGTGTGGCAGCTACCCGCGTGTTCAAGTCAGTGAAACAACAGTGATATAGAAATACAACATACAGTAAAAAGAACAGTCAGATTTTGTTTCTCTGTCAAATAACATGGGCTAAAACCATCTTGCTGCTTCCAGGTTCATTGCACAGTCTGTGCCTGCAGAACGAGTGGCTCCATTTTTCCCCCTCCTCTGTGCCCACCTGTCTTGTGCCATGACCCACATTGAAACAGGCATCCAGGAGGATGCCATGAAGGTCCTTGATGTGTTGCTAGAGCACTACCCTGCTCTGCTGGCAGCACGGCCTGCAGTGCTCCTCACTAATTTCCTGGAGTTGATCTCTCACAGACAAAACAGTGCAGGAGCTAAAAAGGCCCAGGATGCTATGAGTCGGACCTGGGCACTGTCCATCAACCCTAGCAGGGCTGTGACTAGTCAGCAGTGGCGCCTCTCTGTGCTCCTCAGGTATGGATGCCAAGTGTACACAGATTCTGAAGAAATTAGACAAATCATCGATAATTTTAGCTGCTAACCCTTTTGTTTTATGTCACTGTACGTCAGGCTTGGGCGCTTTCTGCAGGCAGTAGTTGAGGAAAGACCAGTGGAGAAAGGTGATATTTTTGTCCCAGCTGATGGAGTGTTTGGCTCCAGGGGAGAGGGCAGGGTCACACCTCTGTTTGTCAGCTGGGAAGAGCTCACCTACAACAAGATCAAAGTTAAGATGTATGAGAATTCTGGGGCCAAACCAAGTCCACGCTCCACTTTCACACTCCGGTACGATACCAAAAACACAGTTTATCTTGTTTTGGTTGGATTTAAACAATAGTATTTTGTGTCTAAGATAAGATAAGATAAGATAAGATAAGATAAGATATTCCTTTATTAGTCCCACATTGGGGAAATTTCCAGTATTACAGCAGCAAAGTGGATAGCAAAAAAATAGAGGCCATCAGTAAAAAAAAAAGCAAATAGTAAACAAGCAATATAAACAAGGAATATTGATATAATATAATATAATATAATATGATATAATATAATATAACACACTCTTTGCTTTAATCTCTCATTGTGTAGACCGGAGGTGGACCCTGGACTTGCTGTGGGTGAGGGTCTGGACTCAGCTGAGGCTGTTCAGAGCTTTGCAGCCACACTTGTGCCTCTTCTGCTAGAAGTGTGGGTAGAAGCCAGTGCTGGTGATTCTCCCTGGAACAACACTGATGGCACTCACCTGCTCACTCCAGATGCCATGTCAGTAATGTTCCAGGTGTTGTCTATTCTGCAGCTGCTGAGAAAACTGGCACCGCAGCATGATCACCGGGATGCCCTGGTGAGATGAGGAGTGCAAAAGTATCAGTCAGTAGTTTTTTGTACAAGAAAAGGTTTTGCTAAAAATGAGTTTTGTCTTTGTTTAGGATGCATGGTTTCATAAAGAATACCTGGGAGATTTCAAGCAGCACTTCATGAAAAACTTTCCCTATGGTACCTTGGACACACCTAAACATAGAAAGAAGGTTGATCTCAAAAGGTAAGGGATATTAGTGTTAACATGTCAAGCAAGCATTCTTTCTTCCCCTGTTTAGATCCATGTTTAGATTAGATTAATGTGAAGTTAAACATTGTCATCGAGATTATCTGAGAGGTGAATAAGATAAAGGAACTTAAAAGGTTGTGGCATTTTTATGTGGCATATTTTTGATCATATGCCACAACTCTGCGCACTTAACCATTTAAATGACATTTTAAATTTTTTGAATCATCGCTGTGGTGACCTACTGTCATGAAGGCTTAATCTAGGTGCAACTATTGTAATCCTGCCACTTGTCCTTTAGGAGTAAGCAGACTGCAGCTGTCCCAGGACTGACAGTAGAGCCTCTGGTCCTGAATATCACACTTTGTCAGGTCATGGTGTCCCTCAGCCAGAGGCAAGGACTCAGCCGAGAGACGGATGGAGACTGGCTGATGCCTCTGAGGGCATTTGTCCGGGACACTCTGCGCAGCGGAGTGAAGCTGAGCTACAGGCAGCTCCACATGCTGCTTGGCACTGTGTGGAAGATGGTGCTCACACAGAGGAGCAAAAGTAAGCATGTGTGGTGCATCTGCGAAAGTGTGTGATTTTTTTTTTTTAATAAGCACAAAAGCAAATTGAAGGGATACAAGTGTTTACTTCAGTGGTTTATGACAAGATTCTGAGTTGGTACCTAGCTACTAGTTTGTAAACTAGAAGACATTTTTTTAAGTTCAGTCATTTTAACATTAATATCTGTATGTATGTTTGTATTTGTGCAGCAGTGACAGATGACCTGTTGTCAGCAGTTTATATCTACTATAAGCAGAGGAACCTGACACTGCAGGCAAGATCTCTGCTGCTGTCTTTCTACAGCAAGCTCTACCTGCAGGAGCAAGGACACACACACATAGCGAGGTAACTTCGGTCAATCAGGATTTTCAAACTACAGAATTACAGTTTTGTTTCCTGTAAACAGATAAATGATGGAACCATAACCACAGCAGTAAGCCCATATTCTCCTGCACCTGTTTTGAATGTGAAATGAGACTTTTCTGAATTAAAAGGGTTTATGATGATCATGTGTTTTAGAGTCTTAAAATGATGTCTTACTATTACAAGCTAATTTTATTCAGCACTGTGTGCCCCCTGAAAACTAATAACTTTGTGTCAATGAAGTGGATGGCAAATGATTTGAAGCACAGTGTTCTAATCTTCCTAATTTATGATCTAGGCCGATAAGGATACAAAATAAAACTGATTTACATGTTTGCTTAGATGCTACAGTTGGTCCATTGAGGACTAAAACCTACCACTGAGCCTTTACATCCAGACACATCAGTCCTTGCTGGAACTCTGGCTGCATTTTGTTCACATGCACTTCTGCATGTTGTCTGTCTGTCTGTCTGTCTGTCTGTCTGTCTGTCTGTCTGTCTGTCTGTCTGTCTGTCTGTCTGTGTCCATCTCAAGGAGCAAGGTGTTGTGTCGCTGGTTGGCATCTCTTCCTGGGCAGTTGTCCCAGCTGGGCCACCGTAACCCTGCTCTGTCTGCACAACTCATCCTGTCCATCCAGGCTGCGGCGTCTCGAGGACACAAAGACCTGCTCAGCAGTCTGCAGACACACGCCTGCAAACTCTACGGTACACACACACACTTAATCATCATAGAGGTTGGTGCAGCTTGCCACAGAAACGTCTGTTTTTGTGACATCACGTATAATTATTCATGTTACATATAATTTTCAGACTTAAATCACAGCTAGGCCTGAAAATCAAATCATCGCCAACTCATGTAAGACAGAAAACTGCTATGGCACTGGCTGTTGTGGCATGAAACCTGTTGCGCCGTTGGACACACCCCAGTCAGCGATGCCCCATCAGGTATTTTCCATCACCTGGCAAGTACCCGATGTGGCAACATTGATTAGGGTGTGGTCAGAGGTGAGCTGCTGTAGCAGTCTTGAGGATGAGGGGTTAGCTTTGCTCTTTATGTGGCTTATTAAATACAGTTCCAAAGTGCACTGAAAGAAAGCCCTCTGTGTAGATGTTTCTTATTTCCAGTACTGAATGAATGAAAAATAAATGTATTCATACATGTGAAAAATACAAAATCATTTTCATATGTATAAACAGTCCAGTACCATAGAGAATGCAGCAACTATGGTCAGAAAGAGAAAAATGTTAGTAAGACTGGACAATTGTGAGTTACACCATAGCTTCCATAGGGGGCGGTGTAACTCCATGTGTCCCCACTTCAGACAACTTTGTAAAACTGATCTACAACCAGAGGCTGAAAACAGTAATAAGACCATATCCACTGCTCTGAGGATGGTCAGATAGTTAGGCTGGTGTGTTACAGAGGGGGCCTGGAGAGTGGGGGTGGGGTCAGCCAACGTTCGAATAGAAACTGCCGCAGAGCCAGCAATTCACCATCACAAGACGCCTTTTGTCTGGGGGCTTCTGACATCAGCATGTGCGTCAGAGACAGAGAGAACACCACGCACACACACATTATCTGAGCCCTCACTGTAGTGGCTATGCCTGTCTGTCTGTCTTCCTCTTTTTTACTAGTCCAAACATAGCCTGGCTTTCCTGGTATCACTTTAATTTTCTTGATAGAGCTTCATGTTACATCCCCAGAGGGCGCAGCGCATTGCTGTCTCCATGTAATTACATGTGAAGTGTGTGTGTCTGTGTGAAGATCCAGAGGAAGGAGTTGTGGTGCTCCTACCAGCAGAGTCCCAGCAACGGATGGTGCAGCTGCTCTACTTCCTACCCAAGATGCCCCAGCCTCTTCTGGCCAGTCTGAGCTGCTGCTGCACTGCTGGACGGATCTCTGCCAGCCTCGCTGCCTCCCTGATTCGTATTGTATACTTTAGGTGAGCTTGAAAACCCCTGTACACGGAGGCCACATGAACTCAATTTACTGGTGTGTAACAAGAGATTTTCACTCTCACTCTCCTCTGCCACCATCAGATGGCAGTATTACGCTTTCACATGCTTTCATACGCTTTTTTTTGACTCCCTGACATTTAATCTGGTGTATTTGATATTGAAGTTACTGCTGACAATAAAAGATGTTTTTTATATTCTGAAACACACCCACAACTTACCTTTCCATGTAATGGTGTGTGTGTCCATGTGCGTTTGTGTGTCTGACCTTTTGTTTGTGTCAGTGGGGCAGTGTTATACAAATTTTGAGCGGAGGGAGTGCTGAGTTCATATGGGATAAGATGTGTGTGCGTAATGGGTTTGATACAAAGAGCTCTTTGGGAGGCAGGAATGCAGAGTCGTCATGGAGTATTGTGAAGACAGTTCTGTCTACATGTGACTCTCGGGCTTCACAAAACACACTTGCTATTCACTCACATTTCCTACTGTTACATATCCATCCTCCCCTTAAGACAAGACATAACTGCCTGTCTGTGCAGCACTAACCGCAACACTGTCTCATATGAAACACAGCATCGTTATTGATTCCAAGAGAGAATAATAAGGAGAAGCAAGCAGAAAAATTAAGTGAAAAAGCAAAAAAAAAAAGTGTAAAATTTTGAGAAGTTGCATAAACTACAAGCAGTAAAACGGTTCTATACCCAGCTTTCCAGCTTTGTGTTTACCACAGAATTTTGTGTTGATAATTGTTCAACGCGTTCACTGATCCAGGTCATCTCTGAGTGGCTGGCCGGTTGGGAGCCAGAACTCGGCTCTGCAGGACGTGGACTACATCACCTTCCTGTTCTCCACCCTGACGGGCTTCTCGTCCAAAAGGCTCGCCCTCCTGCAGGAGGCCGGCGATGAGAGCGTCCTGCCTCCCTCCCCTCTGTCACCCCTCAGCCTCTACCCCACCCTGCTGGAGCACTTCACACACCACTGGGATGTTGTTGAGGTGCGTTCACTGCACACTGTCTTTCCTCCAAAGCAACACTGCCACTAATCAGAAAGATGTGAAAATGAATTTAGAGGAACCAGGGACTAGGAGGTGAAGAAAAGATATTGTTTGGAAAATTGAAAAATGTTGATATTCTGGACACAGTTGTGGTCTTTCAGCCCCCTCCTGGTTCCTCTCTGTCTTTCATATAGAGCTCAGAGCGTGGAAGCTTTATCGTAGCTTTGCGGCTGAGAGGGGAACCTTTATCGCGTTGCGCAGGTTGGAGATGCGTGGTTATCGGGCATAGCGGATATGCACAAATGCTAATGAGAGCCCATGGCATGATGGGAGTGTGACATTTCTGCACAGAAATTACAGTTAACATAACTATGCCTTGGGGCAAGTGTGTGTGAGTGTGCTAGCAAGTGGGGGGCTTATAATCACTAATTCAGCTCCTCAATTAAGCCCTCAGATCCTGCCTCTCTCATCTGCCTGTCTGAGTCAATCACAGGCAAATGGCGGGAAGGAGGAGGGAAGGGACACGTAGTGGTGGTGGGGGGGGGCATTAAGGGACGGACTGTGTCAACAATGGTTGGACTAATGAGACGGGATTGTTTTTAATGATGGCGAGAATGCCAACAGGTGCACCATTCTGACACACACTGGCTCGCCCTCACTCCTGCGCTTCAGCACACACGCACCTCAATTTGATAAAAGCTAATGAGAAATTTGATTTGGATTTGAAGTTAATGAGGAAAAACTGAGCCTTAGTTTTCACTTTTGAAAAGTTTGTGGTGGCTTCCTAGGCCTGAAACTAATTTCATCTCCATCCTAGCAAGAATGAGATTTCTATGCTGTTTGAGCGACTCTTTTCTTTGGTAAGGGCACAATGAAGGCCTCGCATCACCCAGACAGGACTGTTGAAATGCTCCGTTATGCTTTCTTTTGCTCAAATGTTCTGTTTATATACAGCAGTGATGTGTTGTGTCTGATAAATACAGTTGTTTGAGACAGAAGTTTCCCTTAAATTGCTCCTTAAATGTTTTATCATCATTGTTGTTTCATTTCACCATCCTGCCATTGTTTACATCATAAAAAGTGTTTGTATGAAGAAATGTGTCAGCTCGCATTATCGGACGTGACACTTCTGGGGTGGAAAGCTTTAGGAAACAGGAGTTTGCGTCAATGTCGCAGTTACTCCATGGCAGTATATAAAATTAGCCCCTGAAAATAATTTTTTGCTTTTTTAACCCTTTCATTCACAGGAAGTCTGCCACCGTCTGGAAAGTCTGGGTTCAAAGTCTCAGTGCTATGACATCCTACAGACTGGCATCTCCAAATACCTGGTAAGAAACTCTTTCCTTTAAGCGGGAAAATTGAGGATTTCTTGATTGTAGTTGGTTTAGTGCTCCTTGCTCTTCCTTCATACTGTTGTCTTCATCTGAATACATGCACTGACGTTCACATTATGTGTGTGTGTCTCAGACCAAATTAGGTGTGGTGCCTGACAGTCTGGCGGCCGTGCTGCTCAAAGCTGTATCCAGATTACTGGACCTGTCCGTCTTGCCCATTGAGTCCGTGTTGCGCTTCTTGTCTCAGTGCTGCCTCAGCCTGCTGGCTCTGCTCATCACCCTGCAGCCGGAGGTACCTGCCGAAACCAACCACAAAAGGTGTGTGGAATCTCTACAGTGCTTCACTGATCTGTGCTTGAGAATGATCTCCTGTTGACAAGATATCTTGCCCTCAAAGGTAGCAGTTTGCTCTCTCATCGGGTGAAGAAGATCTCCAACAATTGGGTTTAGAACAGCTTTCTGTCACATTTGCAGGGAGGCTATATGGGGTGCTTGCGTGTCAGCGCTGAGCACCGTTCCACGCCTGTTGCGGACGGTTCTGCAGTTGTTTCGTGTTGGAGATCTGAACGAGGAGGAGCTGCCCCAGCTCGGACAGATCCTGTCAATGCTGCTCCAGCACACGCCGCTCCACAACCAGCTGCTGGCCAATGCTGGTCTGCTGCAAGAGATCATACAACACCTCACGGTAAACACGGCTCACATGAAATTAACAGGCATGGATTTTAAGGCGTTTGTACAGTTTGGATGGAGAGATTAAAAGTTTATTCTGGTATTTTTTAAATCTATTTTTATATATTATGGGGTCTAAGTGACTACTAATCTTGCGAGGACACGTGAGCGCACCCGACCACTGAAAACTCCAGCTGGAGGGGGATGTACTGGGACATGGGTGGTGCTTGGTTTGGCTGATCCTTTTTCCAACTTGACAGCTGGGTCGCAAACTTCCTCATATTACAGCAACAGTTACATACAACAGTACGGCAAAATACGGTTGTGAAAACATTTTAGGTGAGAAATAGGCAATGCAATAACACAGTCTTGACATTGTGATCATATTTTATCTGGACTGCCTAGTTTGACAGTTTGATCTCATCTTCGCAAACTCGATGCATGAACGGACTCATTTGCATAATGTTGAGGACGAGTTGTGACTATGCAAATTCAGATATGGCAACGGGTCCGTCAACTCACGTGCCATTTCCATCATGCACTGCGGATCTCCGGCCCTCCAAAGAAAATGAATAGGATGTGTCAGACGGACACAGTGTGTCTGCACCTTCAGCTGGTGAAACAGGCAGCAATGGCTGCAATGTATATGTACAGGTACTTGTTTTTATCACCAGCAGGTTCAAATCTTTCCTCCAGGTGTCTGACAACATTATGGAAAGTATCCCTACAGAGATAGATTGTTTCTGACAGCTCTTGCCGATGGAGAGTTGAAGCCATTATCGCTTTATATTGTTTGACTGTGTTTTAAAGGGTTAGTTTAAAACACAAAAGTCACACAATAACACAATCAAGCGCTTTTGAACAGAGCGATAACTGCCTCAACTTCCTCATCGGAAAGGTCTGCCTGTTGGCATGTTGTCAGACACTTAGAATAACAATCTGAGCCTATCGGTGGAAAAACAAGCGCTTTTAGTGGACGTATTCTGATGGCTGCATTTATCATCATCATTGCAGCCTGATGAAACAGGCTGGACAATTTCCAAAACCTTTGGTATGTATTAGTCTTTTAAATTAAAAAATAGAGCCCAGGTTTAAAAATACCAGCACCATCCTTGAAGTATGTGAACCTCTGACGGAGGCTGTTCACCTGATTTCTCTCTGCACGTGTCTATTTCAGAGGTATTCTCGGGGCGCAACCAGGGAGCAGTGGTTGACAGACCTGCTGTACTGTTACAGTGTGACGGTGGCTCACAGCTCCTCCGCTCGACGTGGAAACCTGGGCCTTTACTGAGCGACGCACCCACCAGACAGACCTGCTGTGTTCGTCCCTTCACCCTCTCAAACATCTTACGGCTACTTTAGTGTTTGGTTTGTAGTGATGAGTAAATACAACAAAAATTCCAGACAGGAATACAGCGGAGAAGTGTTTTTTTTATTATTGTAAGTGACAATGAATACTCCACATTCTTGTTTAGGAGCTCCAGTTTTTCCTCTGTTTCATAAGCTGCCTTTTTAATGCTTCATTGGTAGCGTGGTATCGTTGTTGCTGGCCAACGTTCAGTTGGCCAGTGCTTCTTTTGGGAACATGCAGACTTTTGATTTAAAAAACAAACAAAAAAACTAAAAGGAAAAAAAGGCAAAATAAAGTTAAATCCAAGAATGCTGCCTTTTGTGTCGTTTTATTCTTTATGATACAATAAAAACCAACAAACACTGAGGTATATATCTAAAATTACACAATATGGATTATTTTTGTGCAAACACATATTAAAGTAAATAAACTGCATGGATAAGAAATACATATTTCTCTTGAGAGGGAAAGCACTTAGAGACCAGACTGGTGTGTGTGGCTGTGTGTGTGCGGCTGCAGGTGGGCTATCTGTATGACCGGCTGTTGATAGACTGCCTCATTCTACACAACAGGAGGAAAGGTTATCTCAGTGTGTGTGCGAGAGCGATGGAGAACGAGGGAGATGGTGTGTGTATGTGTTCCTTCCACAATGGATGAAAGGTTATCTTTTACACACACCATTTCTGTAGACTTAACCCCACCTCGTGAGGTCATGGCTCTGATGTCATATGGCTTAATTTTAGAAAGCTTGGCACATTGAGCGAACAATGTGTGTAGTACTTCTATAGAGGTAAGGCAGCCGGCCAGCTGAGAAAACATCAAAGAACATGAGTTGGGAGTGCGTATATGTGGTTTCAATGTTTTCCCCGGCCTCTGGTCCCCTGTCCAGCACTATGTGGTCTCAGGTGGTAGGAGTACTGCTTGGCTTGATTCACAGCATCAGTCAGGTGCACACAGTCGATACCGCTCACTGTAAAATAAGCACATAAAATTTAGAGATCCTACTTTCTTAAAACTGTGTGTTCGTGTACGTACGTGCACTTACGCTGGCTCTGGGTGCGCAGTGGCAGGTCCAGGAGCAGCTGAGAATGAGCGCCCCGAAATGAACGCCCTCGTCTGGCCATGGAGTTCCCTAAAGGAGGGTAAAGAAAAACATCTCCATGAGATCATTTTGATTTGCAGTTCCATCATGTCAACAGCTTCAAGCAGCTGGTGCTGCACGACAAAACTCTCATGGAGGTAACTGATCTGGAAAAACTCAATAAGGGCTCTATATCTCAGTGGTTAGAGCTCTGGTCTTGCTGTCCAGGGGTAGTGAGTTCAAACCATGCTGGAGGCTCTCTCTCTTTCTCTCTCTCTCTATACATATATATATTTAATACTAAGCGGCCACAAAGAAACACCTGAATTATTCCGAACACTTCAGTCACTAATTAAAGACACTGCTATTCAACAGCTACTTCAGTTAATACTGTTTCACTTAGTTTGATGTGTCAAATTCATTTTATTAGTACTTCTTGTGATACAATGGAAGACTCTTCCTACATTGTAAACCTGATCAAGTCAGAGAGCTAACAAAAAAAAAAGGTTTCTTGGTACCTTCTAGCTTCTTTTATGTTGTGACGAGAGCCTTGAACATGTGAGTGTTGCCACTCCACCTTTGTGTATGCAGTATGTGTAATTATATAGAGTTGGAGTAGCACAGTGGAGATGTATAATTAAACTTTCCTGACTTTTTACGTGCAGTTTGCACGTAAGTCCAGAGGTACACGACGTGTGTAGTTTTGTTATTTGTGCTGAAAAAATAAATTGCACTCTCTCCATGTGTGTTGCTACAGACAGATGAAAAGATACTAGAGATAGAACCATTAACCGGTAATTTAAAAATGGTTGATTAATGGAGCGGTGTGACCTGGTCCAGAGCTGTGTCTCAAATGTCTGTCAACTTCTCAGAAAAAAAGGAGCGCAAGAATGAGTCTCATGAATGTGTGTGTGGCACTGTGTCGGCGTGTGTGTTTAGTAGATTGCTCTTCTACGCAGTCGTCTGACATTCCCCCTGACAGCTCTGAACTTTTCACAGTTCCAGGACTGTCAGGCAGCGAGGAGGAGAGAAAGAGGGAGGTGAGGTGAGAAGGGGGAGGGGAAAACCACATCAGGAGGCTGGGATGGAGCGAGGAGTTCAGGGTATGTTGGAGGGTCTGTCTGTCTGTGGGCGAAGATGGCGTGCATGCTTGTATGTCTTGGCGCAGCAAGGTTTCTGCCTGTTCTCCCATCATCACCTGGTGATGTGTGATGAAGGTCAGGCCTGTCTGTGGGGTGAAACCCTACCAGAGGTTCCACACAGCCAGCCAGGCTGATACTGGCCTGGTACATGGATTCAAGCATCACCCAGGCATTCACACGGCTCCTGTTCCCAGAGTTAGCCACTTACAGCGTGTTCTCCACTGGTATGACAACCTTCCTGATTTCCAGCTTCTTCCTTTAATCCCACAAAATCTCAATCTGTTTCCACTCTGTTTCTAATTCAAGAGCTGTGGCTTCAATTAAGGCTCCCACCTTAAAGGGGAAATCAACACTGGAACATGTGGGGCAGGAAACTGCTGCTGTTGATCTACATGGGTTGCAACTTACTTCATTTTTGTTCATATTGGTTTCAGTAAGTTTCCAGAGTGGCTTTGTCTGTTTCAGTTTGGCTTTTATTAGATTTTTTTTTGTTTTTCTTAGTTTTAGTTTTTTGTTAATGCACCAACAAGACAAATTTGACCAAACTGACTACAACTAAACAAAAAGGAAATGTCACTCAAACAGGAGTGAATGGTGCATTTGTGGGGGACTAGTTTTAAGCTGCAAATTTAGCACACTACCGATTACTTCATGTACGTCAGCAGGACGGTGTGTGTGTGTGTGTGTGTGTGTGTGTGTGTGTGTGTGTGTGTGTGTGTGTGTGATTGACTCAAAATGAACCACACCGCCTGTGTTCATTGTAATAAAGGAACACGCCACCCAGTGCAACAGTGCACCTCATTCATGTGTTTTTGCACAACAATGAAGCTCTTTTGCACAGAGGAATCAGCTGTTTTAGGATTTTGGCTACACAGGCAATGCTCGTCAGTACCATCGAGTTTTCGAGTTGTCCATGATGGAAGTCTAGAATATCACCAGACTCATCCTGTCAGGGGCGTCACTCACACCTGTCCACATGCATGTTCACTTCTTTTCCTGTTCACTTCACCTGATGCCCGTGTGACAAGTTCAAGAATCTGTTTGCTGCTTCGGTTTCAGCTCCAGCTCACATTGGTTCAGTCACTGGTTCGTGTGTTTCCCGTACTGAAACTGTGACACTGCATCCTTTTTCAGTGCCGAGTGTGTCTGAGGCAATTCCATCGGCAGTCAAATGCACTCATATTTACACTATCAAAATCCTGTCTTTGATGGAGGGTGGTTTGTGGATGGAGACTCTACAGGGGGAATGTTCATATTGTTGGTTTGTTCTTGCTTTTGCTCTAACTACCTGCAATTTGTTAATATCATACACACATACATATTGACATACATGCTAAAAGAGCAATGATCTCACCGTAGATGCTTTGTAGCACCGAGCTCTTACTCGCTGAGGGTTTAGTGGACTGAGCTCGGATTTCCATCTTCTTCCTGTTAAGGGTGTGGTTTGAATCACTTGACTCCACCTCCTCGTGGGCCCTCACCTCTCTCCGCCTGCGTGCGTGGAACCTGCAGACACACATCCATGCGAGCTCAGTCACACACGTGCACGCCGCTCAATAAAAAAATCTCAGACAGCCTTCAAAGGTCTTAAAGCTGGCAAGTCCTCACACTAATACTCAGTGAGCATAAACAAAGTAAACAGAGTTTATTCAAGGCAGTTAATAGGCAGCACATACAGAATATAATTGTGAATCTGAATGGAAACAGAAGGCCTCCTGTGGCGGACTGGCAGCCTCTAAGAGAAACACGGAGTGTGTTAGAGGGAGAGAAAAGCAAAGAGAGGCTGCTGGTAGCTATTAGAGCAGCACGGCTGAACTTTTAGCCTCTTGTTAAACCAGTATGAAAGCTCTAGATTATAGCCCGTCTGTCCCCTGCCTCCTTGTCTCACCCATCTCCCACGCTCTCCCCCCCACTGCTCAAGTGTTGATGGCATCCAGACCAAACATCGAGGAGGGGGCCTTACAGGAGAGATGAGAACGGGCTGGCATGTATGTGGGAGAGGGCACATGTGGGCACCACATGTCACTGCCAAGCTCCCACAGCCCGATAAGCTTCAGCTACTGAACACCCCTCCAGGTACAAACACAAGCACACACACGCTAACTTACCTTCGCCAGGCTCGCTGGATGATGCGTGCAGCCTCGTTCCTCGTCCGGCGCTGCTCTTTGTTGTGCTCCCTGTGTGTGCGTGTTGAGATGGGTGCGTGTGTGGCAGACTGAGTCTTTCTCGAAGGGCTTTTGTGGTCTAAAGGCGAACTGCTTCTTAATGAGGGAGTGTGAGTTTGGTCTTTGGTGGTGGCCTTTTCTGAAGTCTGCTCCTTGTGGTTTCGGTGCTTTTGTGGAGAGGTGTGGGCATCAGTCCTGCCAGGGGCAGTCTGCGCAGTCATGTGAGCATCCCTCTTTTTTACAGGGATGCATTCTCTGGTAATAGTGTCAGTTTGGTCCGTTGGAGTGCATGTGTTTGAGGAAGCTCGTTCTCTGACTTTGGGCATGCAGGGGGGTCTGGGTTTGAGGCTGGGCGGTTGGCTGCAGCTGGCAGGAGAGAGAAGCTCCTTCAGCCTGGTGGTCTGGGGAGCACCAGGCACAGTGTCACCAGTCACATGACAGTGGCGGCTCGAAGCATCAGGAGTCTCTTGTGGTTCAGCTGCTTTGCTTCTTCTGGAGGATCTGCTCTTGTGGGCTACTGAGAGAAATTAAGAGTAAAGAAAACATCTAACTCTGACATAAAACTCTAACGACTTTAACTGTCAAGTCACGAAACATCAGTTCAAACTGCAAAATTCCATCATGACACCTGTAAGAATTTCTGCACATTTGTACCTTTGTGTCTCTCCTCTTTGCTCTTAGCGCGTTCAGCTTTGGATGATTTCTTTGTTTCCACCACTGAGTCATTCATGGTTAAGTCCTCTATAATGTTCACTAAGCAGAGCTTTTCCTGCTCTGTTCTCACCAACGGGACCCTGCGTTTCTCTGCAGAGGCCACAGAGACTTGCTGCACAGCTTCTCTCCTCCGCTGTTCTTCCTCTCGTTTCCTGAGCACAAACAAAAGCATTCGGATCTAATCGTGGCATGTAGTTTAATCTGAAATGCACCATGTGAACAGGACATGGTCCATGCGGAAAACACTGAAGTGTAGAGTTTGTTTTAAAGGTATCAACTGTTTTTGTAATATACAAATGAGCATAGGGATTAATGCACATCATTATATATTATATCCACTCCCTTTTAAGCTTTTTTCACATTATTAGAAAGTTTATTTAGTATTTAACAAAACATACTGTATTTTAACTGTACAAAGTTTTTCAAGTGTACATACAGATGAAAATATAAGCATTCAGAATGGAAAAATTACCACTGTGTTTAGACAATACCCGTTTTGTTTTTTAGTTTAGATAATTTTTGTAATTTAGTTGTGGAGCCATAAAAAGTTCTACCAGGAAAACATGATGATGTAGTCATCAAAAACATCATAAAATGACTTTGTAAGAAGTCATTGTGCCCTCTTAAAAATACTTTGCCTCTCAAAAGCATCGTGTGAGACAGAATAAAGGTGAGGCTGGGAAGCAAATGACAAAAGGAGAAGAGGCCGGCGGAGAGAGACAGGGGGAAGATGTATGTGTGTGCAGGGATGACAGAGAGAAAGATAGATATGGAGAGAGTGTGACTGTTCCTACATGGGTGAGAAGAAGACAGAGACAGATAATGAAGACAGAAGCAGGACTGAGTGATGAACACACTTCTTTGTGTGTCAAAGACAGGGATGTTTATGAGAGTCTTAGAAGCAGCGTGAAGCAATAGAAACAAGGACTAGAACAAATTTTGAGATTTCAGTGCATGTGTGGCTCTGCATGCACACAGATATGTAAGAATGTATGTGTGTGCTCATCTCTCACTTGGCTGCATCCTTGCGCAGCTGCTCGTGCCTCATGAGGAGCTGCTTTCTCTCCCTGAAGGCCTTGCGGACGGTGTAGCCCTTGTAGACAGCCTGGATGGAGGCAGCAGCGATGTCCTGGATGGCTGCTATGGACAGAGCGCCATGCTCCAGCATGAACTGAGTCACCTCGCTGTGCTCCCCCAGCAAAGCGTAGTCCAGAGGGGTGTACCTGCACAGCATGAACACCAGTGTCATTCATACACGTTGTCCCACTTCTACGTCCACCTCCAGTCTCTCCATCTTGACTGGCTCTGTTCTCACCTCTCCTCTGTGTGCTCCATGTGATTAGGGAAGGCATTGTAGCCCAGTAGCAGTTTCACAGCGTCCAGGTAGCCATTGTTACAGGACCAGTGCAGAGCAGTCCGACCCTGTGCACCCATATAAAAATAAATTGCACTCATTCAGATTATAGTTGTGTCCAAAAGCTCAGATGACACAGGCAGAAGTGTGGGTGCTTTCATGGATGTATGAGGAGATTTTTACCTCTTTGTCCTGTATGTTTGGATCAGCATTGTTCTCCATGAGAACAGCCATGCAGGTGATGTAGCCACCGTAAGCAGCACATTGCAGAGGAGTGCGTCCTGCCTGGTCCTGCCCAGAGGAGTCAAATATTTAACAAAAGAGTAGCTCAGGATTTATGAGGCCCATCCATCTGCACTCACAAAGCAATGCAGAGGAAGATTTAATTTCCACATTTATCCTCATTCATTCTTTGATTCATACTGGACATGCTGCTTCAGCTTTGCAGATAATTTCTTTTGCAATTCATAGAGGATAGAAAAGCCTCCACATTGTAGTCAAAGCTGACATGATGCTACAGCTGGCTCTTACAGCAAATGTGAGTGTACACTAATCTTGTCACAACACCAGAATCTTGATGATGGACACTAAAAATAAAACTTTCCGATTCCCTTTGTAAATGTGCATGAGTATTAAACAGGGATTCCAACACCCTGAGCTGCTCATTGTAAGTTTTTGAGTATGCTTTGAGTACATGCATTCATACCTGCACGTTGGGACTAATCCCATTCTCCATCAGTATCTGGCAGACCTCAGCATTCCCTCCCAGAGCTGCCCAGTGCAGAGCAGTGTGACCATCCACGTCCACCAGGTCCACACGTGCAGAACCTTTATTCATTACATTTACATTTCAGTTGAGGCATGTGACTCACACACAACATGCATAGTTACTGGAACACTCACACAGGTTCCTAATTGCACACACCTTTGATGAGTGTCAGTATGACGTCCCTGTGTCCCATCTCGCAAGCGCGAAACAGCGGCGTGTGTTTCATCACATCCAGAGAGTCGACCATCGCTCCCCTCTCCAACAGCAGCTTCACTGTGCTCACATGCCCTGACAGGGAGGCTGCATGGAGTGCTGAGGGGGCACACACACACACACACACACACACACACACACACACACACACACACACACACACACACACACACACACACACACACACACACACACACACACACGCACATAAAAAATGCTCTGAGATAATGTAACTGGACAATAAACTCCTGCACTGCTCCCCCCTCATCTGCCTCTTTGCACATTCATCCCCCCGACTGCAGTTCCTCTCTGGGCTGTGGCTAAAGCCTGGTCAATGGAGGGTTAAACAGACAGAGAAAGTTAATGAGGAGCAAGACACTCAAGCCTCCTTGTGGCTCCCCCTCCTCCCCCATACTGCAGTCGCCAGACAGTACAGACTAGAGTCAAGTGGATGGAAGTGATTTGGGCACCAGTCAGCTCCACTGCCCTTCACACCATCTCATTAGCATGACTCAACCGTTGCATGTTATGCATGCATAAACAATGACTGCCTGGTTGAGCAGGGGGACTATTGCCATGGAGATAATACGTCCAAAGAGTGCTGGAGGTCAGAACGTGGCAGCAAGTCGTGTGTCTGCGTGTGTGTGTTTCAGAGGACAGTACTGGCTGTGGTGGGAGTCTATTCAGTGAGTTCACTCTCATTTTGCTGACAGTATCACTTCCCTCTCTCCCTCAGTCTTGAAGTCTCTCTAGCACCTTGGGGGGAATCCCCTGTGACATCATCATCCATAGCCTAACAACAAGCAGAACAAGGGTAAATGTGTGTGTGTACAGTATCATTGACCAGGGCATCTATGTCGTCATGTCCACGAGTAGGGTTGTAGGTCAAAGCAGTTTAGAGGAGCCTCAGTTCCTCCTCGTGTTTCTCATGCACTCACCGGTGCCACCATACTTGTCAGCCATGTTGATGTCAATGTGGGGGGTGAGGGCCAGCATGGTGCGGATGACATCATCACTGCCCTTCCCAGCGGCCCACATGAAGGCCGTCCTCCCCTCCAGATCGGGTTCATCCTTCACAGATGGGTGGGACAGGAACACACCAACTGTCTCCTACACACACACACACAGACACACAATTATTACACACACACACACACACACACACACACACACACACACACACACACACACACACACACACACACACACACACACACACACACACACACAATTTTTTGTTTATTTTAGCTTTTTGGACATTATGCAAACTTTCAAATTTCCCATACACTCTAATTTGACCCTTTAGATAATCTTTTCGTCTTTTTTTGGACGGCTTGAGAGTGAAGAAATATGACGTGCAACAAAGATTGTCATTCAGTTTCTGTTTATACTGCTTTCATTACCACCAATATTGTGTTTTGGATAAACGCGCATGATGCTGACCCAGCCAGTTTTCCTGGCTCATGTGTCAGTGCATATGACTCACAGCGTTGTTGCTCTGAGCACCGTAGTGCAGAGGTGTTGCTCCCTGGCTGTCTGACGGAATCGTGCCTGATGTGTTTCGCTCCAGCAGCAGGTGGACGATCCTGGCGTGGCCTGAAAAACACATGTTTACATCAGACGGATGTAAGCGTGACAACTAGAGCCCGACTGATATATCAGATATTATTGGCCAACATTGCCACAGATCACAGATTTATGTGTGTACATGTTGTCGATATGCAGACATATGTTGTTACAGAATCTAATGCAGAAAAAGATGCTTGGTGTTATTAAAATTATTGAATGATATTGACATTTTTTTACTCCCTCATATCGGTATCAGCACACATTAATGAACTGGACAACTGCTCAAAGAAGCTGTCCTACAAAGACACCTTCAACTCATAATTGTTGAGATTTTTCAGTCTGGAACAAAGTGACGGACTGACATATAGACAAACATTGCCATCTCATTCAGAGTCCATCTTGGCTTTGATTCAGCTAACCAGTGTTTAAGGTTTTACAACTATAATCTTGTTGTGGGGGGCAGTGGACATAACTTCCACATAGCCTGAATTCCTTCAGTTCAGCATGTAGCTGTCGTTCAGGCTGTGGTAGGTCACATACAGGATGCGCGTTCGCTCACCGAGCAGAGCTGCCCAGTGCAGCGGTGTTCTGAAGAGGTTATCATAAGCTGTCACATTACAACCCTCGTACGACGTCAACACCTCGACCACTGCCTCGTTCCCATCTGCAACGGCGAAGTGCAAGGGCGTCCGTCCCTCATAGTCCTGCCAGTTCAGCAGGGACTCAGTGGGAGCTGCCTCCTTCTCACACACAATCACACACACAAGACAAGCGTAGAAGGAAAAAGACATGACGGGTGAGGATGGAGGACGATGGTGACAAATTGACTTGAGAGCATGTGTGTGCGAGCACAACAGTGTGTACCAGTATACAGCGGACAGTTTGCGTAGCGCTGGGCTCCTGACTGTGTGCTGCCCAGTGCAGAGGGATCTTGCCCTCGCTGTCTGGGATGCCAATGTTGGAATCATGCTTGATCAGAAGGCGAACGTGTTCTGGTCGGTTATAAAACGCTGACCAGTGCAGAGCAGTTTGCTGTGCGGAGAGGAAGTGAGAGAGATGAGAAGGAAATGACAAAGATGATGAATGAGTTTAAAACAAAGGGGGCTGTTGTAACACCGAATTTGAAGTTTCCATTTACGTTAAAAAAATGACTTCGATAAGGGCTGGAAATGTGAAGGCAACATGTTGCACAAAGCTCGTATTGAAGATCCAGCACTGAGATGGTAACCCAGATACATGCCTCCATGGTGGCTGCTGAAATATTCTGAGGTTTGCTGAAACCACTGTCATCTGACATGATGATGCATATTGGATTATTACAAAAGTAACTACTGATGTCAGATATACGTCATCTCCAACAGTCAGAAGAGACTGTGTGTTTGTGGTCTTATCAGTAGAACACAAAACAGAGCCTCAGATTGTTAAATCATTCATTGCTTTGTGAGTCTGTCTTTTATGTGTGTTTAATGACCTCAAATTCCTGCCACTTCTAACAAACGATCATCAGTCAGTCTGCTATCTCTTTGCAGGATCAGATGCCCTGACTGGCTGGTTTCTAACTGAGGACAAACTATGGACAGCTGGAAGGACAAACAATCTTCAAGCAGCTTCTTTGTGCGTGTATCTGTACTGTAGTACCTTGTTCTTGTCTTGTGTGTCAACTTCTCCAGGTCCGATGTGTTTGAGCAGCAGGGCGAGGGCTTTTGGGGAGGGGTGTCGGGTGGCCAGGTGCAGCGGGGTCATCTCCTCTAAATCTTTCTGCAGCCAGTTAGCACGCCTGGACAGCAGCAGCTTCAGGAAACGCAAATTCCCCTGCAACATGAAACAACTGTGGTAAAAATTTGCTCCAAAATCACCAGTTCACCTCAATATTGGTCATGAACCAGCACCAGTGACACACACACACACACACACACACACACACACACACACACACACACACACACACACACACACACACACACACACACACACACGCACACTCTCCCCTAGCTTTTAGCTGTGTCTGGTTCAATCCGCAGGTCATCCATCTTTGTTCGCTCCTCCTGCCTCTCTGCGCGGCGTCCGTGATGAGCTGTTAAACAGTAAACAGCGGCTCTGTGGCCTGTCAGAGGAGCCCCTCTCTGCCTGTCGTCCCCTCCGCATCATCACGATCATTATCTTCTTCATCAGCATCATCCTAAAGTTTGGTCCAGGCTGCTGGGTGATGTATTGCGCAACAGCCGTCGCCTGACAGCAGGGTGCATGTGTCCACGGCAGGCATGACTGTGTACACGTGTGTTTTGTATATTTGTCATCCTGTGACCACAAAGCCACAGTCTGACAGATCTATCTTGTGTGTGAGCATGCATCTAGACTGTCAGTGTGTGTGTGTGCGTGTGTTCCCATCCTCCCTATTCTCAGTCCAATTAGATCGGTAATCCCTGGCCTCTCTCCCTGTCTCAGCTATTTATTGATCAGATGTCAAAGAGACAGGGCTTCCCATCACTAGCATCCCCCAACACACACACACACACACACACACACACACACACACACACACACACACACACACACACACTATGAGACAGACCCCAATAACCTATTACCTCCCCTCTTTCTTCAATGATATGATGATCCTATATGAGCACACTCCCATAAAAGAAGACACCAACAAATAACTGAGATGTAAAGAGATATTATTAGTTCCACATCCTGCTGGTCTCCTGCTACCTCCCCAGAGAGAACACACCACCCTGTCCAGAGGTGTTCTCATTATCACTGTCTCCTCCGACTGTTCCTCAGTCTAGACTGAAGTGAGAAGAACATTAAGCTCTTTATCTTTCATACGTCTTGGTGGCCAGAATGAAGAATCTCCGTGCAGAATAAGTCTTTATTTATAAGACTGTGTGTGAAGTGAAACTATCAGCTACAATGTCTGTGTGGCAGGATTACAAATCAGTTGATACCCACCCCAACCCCCACCCCCGACAAGCCCTAAGGCCAAGACTACAGCCACTAGGGGGCACTGCCTTCCCACAGCAGCTAATGGACTTTCAAACTTTCTCTCTTCGCCATTAAACCTCTGAGAGATCACGCTTCACATTTATTCCACCATCTACTTATTTGAATTAACTTTATTCCACAGAAAACAGCTGACACGTGTATCAGTCCACATTTGTGCGTTTGTGCATGTCCGTACCTTCTGTGCAGCGAGATGCAAAGCGGTGCGCTGGCTGTGGTCGGTCTTGTTGACCGAGGCTCCGGCCTTCAACAGAATCTCTGCACAGTCCAGGCGGTCAGCCAGCACACAGTACATCAAAGGAGTCCGGCCAAACTGGTCCTCACGGTCCCGCAACGAGGGATCTGCTACATCACATGCACGCGCACACACACGTACACACACACAAAAGCGCAGTTGACGATCTGGGTCGATATACGTTGAATTTTCAGTTGACTATATAAATAGAGAGCACAATTATGTGGCTTGTGATGGAATATGTTATAAACTGTTTTAAAAGGCAACTCCCTATACTTAAAACGCACTCTGTTACTGGTTCAGTTTAATAGGAATTCCACTTCCATTTTTCTAAATAAGTCAGAGCAGCTGGAAGTCATAAGCAATCATTGTAACACTGATAACCTGGAGGACCATGTCGCTTCCTTATAAGCAGGAAGAGAATTTGCATTCATCATTCCAACCTCTTCGCATATTTTCGGTCAGACATTTCTATTCCATGCCCGAGCAAGACTCAATTTGGCTAAATGTCTGCATAATGTCAGCACTTCGCAGAAGGGTGGCCCATCCTTTAGTAGAGAGACTGCGGTTCCAGCTTCCATGCTGATGAGCACCTGCTCTGCTGTAGTTTCTTTATGCAAAACCCAAAACTCCTACCAGCTGCTGCAGCTGACCCTGCCCTCTGACCTTTCTACATACGGGGCAAAAGCAAAGAAATGTTCCTTATAGAAATCAATTAGGCAGCAAAATACTACATATCAATGTTAACTGAGCTCTGCGTGCTCTGCCTATGCACTGCAGTTGATGTGGTGAATAAACCTTATTGCTTGTGTGCCACATACCTGTGATGAGTTTGAGGAGAGCGCCCCTATCTCCATTGACAGCTGCAGCATGAACCTGCGAGCCCAGAGACGCAGGTCCTGGGCTAGACGTCGCTGAGGCCTGCAACACAAACAGATAGAAGGTCACAACTCAACCTGCAGCAACACACACTCAACACACACTCAGCTTATCAAGTGTTAAATACAGTGACATTAAGCTGAGTCTAGACAGTTTCCTTGCCATTCATTTAGCTGCCAGCACGCCCCACAAGTGGACATTACACTTAAGTATACCATGCATGCATAATGCCATATTATCCACCGTAATAAGGCATGTTTAATTGGCTACCACTAATGAAATAGGTTAAACTGGGAATCTCAAAATCCCTTCCAGTCACCACGTAAAACTCAAAATTGAAATATTACATAACAATGCAATGTTCACAGAGACCATGTAAAATTTTGCCAAACAGTTACAATTTAGTTTCCGTGTACACCTCAAGCTCAGCTGGTTTTTCTGTAGCCTACATTAATAGAGCCAAACATAACATTATTATCCCTGAACACTAATCATATTTCAGGCAGGCAACAAACACCTGACGCTCTGTAAGCAGTCAACCACACACAATAAAACAGATACTTTCCGTTGTTCGCTTACAGTATGTGTGTGTGTGTGTGTGTGTGTGTGTGCGTCTGTGCACGCTTAGGTGTGCTTGTGTGTGTCTGCTCCTGCTGAGGGGGCTAAATCTCTTCCTGGCCCCACTTAACCAGAGCCCAGTGAAAGCTGGGTAATCTGCAGACAGGAAGCAGCTGGGGAGGGGGAGACCCTGTGTGAGCGTGTAAGAGGGGGGTCTCTCTTCATGTCTTATTCATGTGTCATTAATACTGCAGCATGGCCGGCTGTGTGTGTGTGTGTGTGTGTGTGTGTGTGTGTGTGTGTGTGTGTGTGTGTGTGTGTGCGTGTGTGTGGGGGGGTTTCAAGATGTGGGACAAGCCCTGCGGGGCACAACACAGAAATCAATTATTGCCCCTAAACACATAAACGCTGGAGGCACAATCTCATGCCGCAATCTGAGATTTCTCCCAGACATTTTCATTAACGGCCAGACAAATATAGATCTGATTCACCATTTTTGACTTCCCGCATATAAAAAGATTCTACACAATACAACTAATAGGAAACATTGACAAAGTATAAGCAGGGTGATTACTCCAGCCTTTTAAACCTTTTAACTGTTAGTAAGAAATCTGAAAGGAGGAGTGAAAACTCTGGTGTCCTCCATCCTTCCCTCTCATCCCTCTCTCCCTCCCCGCCGTCACCTCATAAAGTGCGCTCCTGTAGACACTGCGTGCAGCATGGCAATTACCCATCATGCTTGCTGCTTTCTCACGCTCTGCCAAGTAGTGGCAGAGACTTAGTGCAGGTTAGTTAATACACTTACTGCAAAGTAGGTAAAAGCGCGCTTAAAGGAGGATGGGAGGGAGAAATGCTATGTTAGTTGTGGCACTTGAAGGTGTGCGTGCGTGTGTGTTTGGTACATGTGCCACGTCATGGGAAGTGATTTTCCGTGAGAGAGAGTTTTTACAAGGGCTTTACCAAAATCAACCACAAACATCTCTAATTTACAATTACTCAGTCAGTAATGCACGTGCATGCACACATACACGCAGTCTGCAAAAACTAATATCAAACATATGCGGTAATAGCAGAGATGCCATAGCCGCACTTTCGGAAAGAGTAATGTCATGATTCTGACGTGAACATCCTCTTTCACAGATGACCAAATGATCCGTTATTCACTGCTTCTTTTCCATCTTGACAAGGGCTCATTCCAAACTTTTATTTTTGTTCACTTACTTTGATATTTTTCGGATTTGTTTTAGAGTCAATACGAAAACCCCCCAGCTGCCACAATAAAATATGAATTGATTTATGAATAATCTTAGATGCAGGGAAAAAAATCATAATTTGGCCAAACACTGACATGAGGGACACAAGTCGATATTTGAATCTATGTGAGGGACATTCATATCGCCAAGAGCAGGCAATTAGAGTTTCATGAGGATCTGAGTGTTTTGGAAACACCTACAGTGCATCCAAATTTGGCTAAAAAGGCTTTTGCGATGCAGTGTCTGAAATCAAACAAAGGAGGGTGTAAAAACAACACCAGGTCCTGTTGAGAGGTTTGGAGTGGTCTCATTTAGCCATTCATACGTGTTCCTCAGGGAGCGCTCCACTTGCTAATATGAAGACAATAACTCAGAGTAAACTATTGATCATGGGCTGAGCTCCAGACCAAGTGATTGTGCATCTGTGTATGTATTGATTCATGCTGATGCTGACATTATTTAGTCTTTATTCATATTCGGCCTCATATAACCGGAGCGAGTTTAATAGAGAATCCACACACTCTCACGAAACCTTTCAGCAACACAACAGGAGTGCTGAGCACATACACACTCCTGCCTCCTTACACACACACCGGACGCATACTGTAACTAACACTTCACTTGATGCTGTTGAGACAGACAGGAAAACAAACCAGTGAGTGAGTGTGAGTGTGTGTGTGTGTGTGTGTGTGTGTGTGTGTGTGTGTGTGTGTGTGTGTGTGCGCGCGCATGTTTGTGTATATGTTTCTGTAGCTGTCCATCACTGTGAAGGTGTCTGCTTTTAATAGAGGACATAGCTAGAGCATGCTGGGTAAGCAGTGGGGAACAGAGCCTGAGCCTGTGGCTTTTATTTCAATTCTAGACAGGCACACACACATAAACACACACACACACACACACACACACACACACACACACACACACACACACACACACACACACACACACACACACTCTCTCTCTCTCTCTCTCTCTCTCTCTCTCTCTCTCTCTCTCTTTATATGAGCGTATCTTTATACAGTTATAACAGAGTGTGTTTCGGCTCTTTGCCAACACGGGGCCATTACAGGTGCCTATACCACCAACATGTCTGTGTGTGTGTGTGTGTGTGTGTGTGTGTGTGTGTGTGTGTGTGTGTGTGTGTGTGTGTGTGCACACACGTGTATCTATGTCTCAGATAGGATAGGCTGCGGGGATCTGTCCCTGGGTTTTGACTGACAGGTAAAGAGGTGGGAAGAAGGATAATATCAGCCCACAGGGATGCCCAATCTGTAAAGCCCTATTTCTGGGGGACTTCCTGTTTCCCTGAGGACCAATGAGCTGGCTCCCTCAGCTGGGGGCCGAGCCCTGGGGCACAGCGGGACCAATCAGCGGGGGGGAGAAGGCTGACTGACACATAGATGGGCTAATTTACATCATTACCACAATGCATCCTGACAAATGAGCCCCAAGGGTATGAGCCAATCACCTGGGAGAGTAATGCAATTAGGCGGGACCACAGCTGTCAATCTCACAGCCACGGGGGTCAGGTAGTGATGCCTGTGGCTAAAACACCCCTGCCTGCTGTCTGTCGTTCACACACGCACCATCGCTACATGCGCACACATACTGTATATACATATATGTAGAGAGAACACACAGATCAGTGGTGCAGATATGAAGTGTAGCATGTGTGTGTGTGTGTGTGTGTGTGTGTGTGTGTGTGTGTGTGTGTGTGTGTGTGTGTGTGTGTGAGTGTGTAGAGTATGGGGCACAGTAGAGGCTGGTTCTCAATCTTCCTTCTGAGCCTGGAGGGCAGGAGGGAGTCAGAAAGGGAGGTGGTGTGTGTGACTGCTCGAGGGACACAAAGATTGTCTTGTGTCCTCAGAGGACTTGCACCTGAGCAGAAGTGTGTGCATATCCGCACACATCAGGGTGTGTGCTTGCGTGTGTTTACATTTGCCCATGTGTTTTCGCCCACTGGGGCACAGTGTTGTTTACGCTCCGAGTCTGAGCTCCGTGTGAGGACTATGACAACAAAAGGTGGAAGGGGGCTGAACCATAGGGGAGCTAAAACTGGTGCAGAATAGCCCTGCGTTTGACTGGCATGTAAGCAAGCGCTGCTGGTAATGAGGCTTATCTTAGTCTCATTAGGTGTAGTGATATCATACCCGAGCACTCCACTGAGTCGATAGGGTTCTGCCCAGCGTGTCGTTAATGTTTGGCCTCTGTGTGTCTGTGTGTGTACAGGCTGGTCGATGATACTCTGACTGGCAGACTGTCAGGAGGTGCTGGAGATTAGTCAGAAGCACCCAGGTTCTGTCCCAAAACACCTTTATGTACCCCTTCATGGCTTCATTACCAAATGGGAGGAAGAGTGCAACACCCCGAAAAACGAGCGCACAACTTCTGCTAAGGTGAACTGATGCAGTTACTGTCACCTTGCGTGTGTGGTTCAGGCGCTGCTCGAGACACTGAGAGTTAGAGGAGCTGTGTGTTTTGTGTCATCCCATTATATCACTAATGAGCCGCCCTCAGGAGGGAGGCGGGGGGAGAGACAGCAAGGCGGACAGAAAAAGACAGATGAAGAAAAAGAGTGAGAAGAGGAGGGGAGAGAAAGAGAAGGGGGGAAGGGAGACAGAGACCAGCTTGGGGACTTTTTCCTCTTCTCCCCTCCGTATCCTTTTCCTAACACCTCTGAGTCTAATTGGACTAAAACTGTGATCTAATTAAATGTCCAATTAAAGTGCAGAGAGCAATGTGCCCACCGGCGAATCAGAGTACAGGGACATAATCAGCTGGAAAAACAAACAAAAAAATCAATGGGTGCAATGCGAAATGGAAGAAGATGGTGAAAACAGAGAAGGGAGGAGAGGGTGAAATAGGGAGAGGATGTAAAGCTGAAATCAGAGTGCAGGGAGAGTGGCACGGGTGTGTGCTACATGTAGTGTGATAGGGCACTGTGCATTACATCTTTAGACAATATATGTATGTATGGTTATGGATAAAAAAATCTATTCATACAAAAATGCACACGCGGGTCATTAAGTCAAAATTTCTGATTTTCTTGTGACATAACTAGACAATCCTTTTTGACATTTACTCCATTGAAAACAGTGCAAAGTCAACATATCTAATGTTTTCCTTCATCAGCTTCATTGATTTTTGTAAATATCTGCTTATTCTGAATTTGATGCAACAACGTGTTTCAAACAAGTTTGGACAGGAACGACAACAGACTGGAAAAGATGTGGAATACTCCAAAAACACCTGTTTGGAACATTCCACAGGTAAACAGGTTCATAGATAACAGGTGACAGCATCATGATTGGGTAACTGGATGAACTTATAGCCTGTAGTTTCACATACTGTATCTACTTCTGATTTTCAACAACAGAGGGTGTCTGACAACAAATGACCTTATATAAATATGTCACAAAAATGTGCTTGAATGGCAAACTCCCAGATCCATACCCACCGATTAGCTTTCACAGATACATTTTATCATGTATAGTATCAGGACTTCATTCATTTGATGTTCTATATAAAAAATGGCTTCCTTTACAGAAACATCAATAATATTCAGTAACTCTGTTTCTACCTAGTTAACCCAGTCTGAATTTATAATCTTTACTGATATCCTTTTAGAGACACACGGTGAAGATCACATCTGTAAATACTGCCCATAATCAAACTCTACAACATTCAGTTGGAACAGTTTAAATTAGTTGCTTTGACTTAAGTTTTATTTGATTGATTACTTGTGATGTACAAGTTTGTTTCTAAATTAGAAATAATTTTGATTTTTAAAATAACTGAGAATTGCACAAAATACTAATACTACTGCTAGTCATAATCATAATTTAAAAAAACTCAACAAGTGACTTTTCATATCTCCATAGATATAGTGATATATATCAATAGTGGAAGAGGATTTTCTAGACATTTTAATGCTTGTTGTATCTTATTTTCTAGCATTGACAACTTAAGTAGGACCGTCTGCTCCTCTTTCTATCCACCACTGATATTCAGAGGAGAGAGAGAGAGAGAGAGAGAGAGAGAGAGAGAGAGAGAGAGAGAGAGAGAGAGAAATCCTCCATCTGTGAGTTGCTCACACACTGTGAGCCCCCTATGGACAGCTTTAACCCATAAAATATTAATGCTGGGATTCAATTCAACATTCCACCTTAATCTCCTTAACAATTAGCCTGTTACAGTACACACAATTAGGTTTGTTACACATAGTCTCAATGGTCTTGACTCCAGAGACAGAATTACAGACAGGCAGTCCAGGGGAGACCCCAAACTAACCAACAGATAACAACAGAAAATGTAACTCTTCTGGGATTTATAAACTGAAATTAAATGTGGAAAGCTGCTCTCTGTGTGTTGGACTCTTACCATAGCTGCGTTGAGGGGGACACTTCAGCAGATGTTTCTCAGTTCAGTGCATCCTTCTTGGGTGTGGATGCACGTCCAGGTCCCCCACCTGCCCTGATCCTGGCTCCTGCAGGGGCAGAGAAAGAGGATCACTCACATACTGAGATCAGACCACCTGTTCACACAAATAACTGCCAGCATAATGCTGCTACTGTGCTGATGACAGGCAGAGGGAGGATGTTCAGAGTGACATATTATCTGTGTGAATCAATCCACTCATTGCATCTGATGAGGTGCAACAATGTTCTTGTCTAAGTGATAGGCTCTGGTTTCCAGTTGTGGAATCTGTTTGATTGAGCAGCACCTAACACACAATTTTGCTGGGTATATGGAGAATATTTGCAGATATTTTGCAGAGTTGTGAACAGAAGATTTTTCTAACTCGACATGTTTTGTGCTACAACGTGTATTTTTGCGTTAGTCGTAAAACACATTGCTAGATGGTGAAAATGGGTCGAAGAGTGTAACGTTATTACAAAAAGTGGACCATAATGATGCAACTCCCCCTGTTCAGGAGAAATCAGTTATTCATCAACGTACTGAAGAAGTGCAAAGAACAAATGTGTGACAGTGGATGAACTGAGTATAACGTTAATGCTACTGCATTTCAATAAGGTCTTCTTTCCACTTCTCATTCGTATGTGTTATATTTACCGATTGATTTCCTTTTCTTTCAGATGAAAATCTCAGGAAACTTTTCTTCCAAGAAGTCCCGTTGAATCGCCACCGTCAGGGAGACAAAACACTACAACTCCCGTTACTGTTAGAAAGCCAGAAATCGCCATGTTTAGAGTTTTCCCCATCGGCGAAGTAAGCCGTTTGGGGATTTTGAAAACTACATTGCCCATAAAGCCAAGCAAATACCAGGAAGTGTCGCTCACGTTTCCGTGGTCACCGTGAGATTGGTTCGCCGTCGGCTTCCTGCTGCAGTAAGAAGAGCGGCGTCGAGACAGACTGGGAAGACTCAACACCACCACCTCCAATAACTATACTGTACAATGAAACTGTTAGCAATATCTCCATCTCTCGATATCCGCTTCGTCACGGTCATACTGCTGGTAAGCATATGTATCTCAGCCTTGGAATACGCTTTTTAGCTACAAGCTAATGTTAGCTAACTAACGTTAGGTTAGCCTGCCACTGGATAGTTAGCTGCTAGCTAACTGCTGGCATGAGACGTGGCTTTTAAAGTGGCTAAGGTGACTAGCAAGCCAGTTCACTCGCTGCTGGAAGTGCAGTCATTTAGCGGGTTCGTTGAGGAGGCCTTGTGACTGGGTTTCACCCAAACGACTCCCATAACTAATCAAGTTATCCAGCTGCAATGTCAACTTAGCCGGTAGTGTGGAGTAACTAGCTAGCTATGGTGTATAATTAACCACAATTCATCTTATATAATCGGAATGTTACTCGCATAACAGACTGTAACGTTACATTCCAAAACTAAAAATGAGCTAAAGTTGGACTCCTGATAACTTTGAGGAGGAGTGAAGAATCCAGCTAGCATTAGGTGCTATCATATTGACAGGAGGGAGAGGATTGCTAATTGCCAGCATGGTTAGTTTAAGCATGTTGTTTATTGAATGGGTTGGTCTGCTGTGTTTGATCAAGCTTAATATTTTTCTGTTGTACGGATGGACGAATTTATTGTCGGACTCTTCGTGTATCTGTGTGTCTCTGGATGATGCTTGCCGGTTGGTGAATTCCTCTGTTGTGGCTCATTCTTATTGGCTGAAAACCCGGAACTAGACATAGCGCAGCAGTTCTACTGTTGTGAGAGTTTAGGCCTGAAATGAAAACTTAAAACTTCCCTCAGAGCTGCACAGCAGTAGCTTCATTGGTGTACCACAGCAATGGTGGCATAGTTTAAGTTGTTTTTCATGCATGACTACAAAACATTCACTGGTGCCATTTTCTTAAATGTGAGGTTTTGTTGCCTTTCACATATAATTGTCTGTAAATATCTTTTGGCATTGGGCTTTTGTTTGGATAAAGGGAGCAATTTCAAGATGTCACCCTGGGTGGAATTGTAATGGGCTTTTTTGTGCTATTTTGACATTTCATAGAATCGATTATCAATCAATTAGTCAAAGATTTAATTTATTATAGAAATAATAGTTGTAATAGTTGCAACCCTGCTTTTATATCAGGAAACATTTAAAACATTGTTAAACAATGGGAAGGAAAGTGACAGTTGAACTCTGGCTTGTGTGGCTTGTGTGTGAGCCAAATTTCAGTTAGGTTACCTTGTAAAGCATGAAGCATTACAAGTTCTGGCTGTTTCACTGTTTGAAAATAGATGCTCTTCCTTCAAACTGTAGTGATATTTGTGTTTCTCACAGCCCTTAAGTAGGATCAATGTTGTATATCCTGTTTGAATAGGATCTTGAGTCAGCACAGATCACAAAAGATAAATAGATTGTATGGGCAGTGTTTTAAAGCATAGTGATGTTACAGAAGTGTTGATGACAGTGGCTGATATTAAGTAGGAAGTAGAAAGTAGAAAAGCAAGGGCTTGCACTTGCAGCTCAAGTGAAATAATTTAGTTAAAGAATGAGTTTTGCACTCGTCTTTGATCTGCTGTTATGACATCTGCATTGTTAAACACAGGTCTTTAAATAAAAGAGTTCGGGCTACAATTGGCTTTTTTATTTGTGTTTCTGTGTTTTCAGTTGGCATTCAGCACTTCTTCAACTTCAGTGTTCTTTCCCCTGTTCCACTCTCCAGTGAATGTCATTGAAGCCCTTAAATTTTCTCTGTACTTATCTCTTTCATACAGGATTCTTTTATACAGCATTGCAATCAGAGCTGGAAGACACAAATTCCATTATAATTATAACCTTATTCTTTTTTGAGTGGTTAAGAGGAAGTTAGACGACAGAAACCTGGATGGCTGCAAGAGTTTACTTTCCTAACATAAAATGCTTTTTCCCAGGCACATGCTAATGTATGATGTGAGCAACGGTAATATGCTCTTTTACATTTACCACAGAGGTGATTTTGTGGATTTAGGGTCATACAATGATTCAAATGTGTGTCCAGTAAGTTCGATTACATGATGTGGAATTATTGGATCTTTGAAAACTGTTTAGCACCATCTAAGGTGCTTCTTGGAATTTTGTTGGAATCCCGTTATCTCTGGTATGGTCTTAACTCACAGGCTGTAAGTGCATGTCATCGGTAGTCTATTTCAGTCAGAATTCTCCTCCCCTTTCACTGTCTGTGTGTTACTGTTTTCAAAGTCCCTGTCTGTGTGAATTAACAACACAGCCTCTGAGCTAGCAGCGACTACACACAAAATGGCAATTCAGTGTTGATTTGACACATCTTTTAACTCTGGCAGAGGCATGCACCACTGACATTGACTTCACACGAGTTTCTGTATAATCAGTTTGATAACGTTCAGAAAGAGCTACATACAGCTATTGAATTGTCTCTGTGGTTTTAACAAGTTCAGTATAGGCAGGCTTCATGTGTATGGCACTGATGATCAAGTTATGTTATGTCTTTTTTAGTAGTCAAAGTTTTATCACGTTGTTGACTTATCTATTTTACTGTTTCACTTGAAGTGTTCTTTTGCAGAGATTTAGCCGTTTTAATGCCGGGGCTTGCCTCCTGATATGCAAACATTCCACCAAAACAAGTTCTTCCACCACTACTTTGCAAGGGCACTGTGGCTGCATCCTGGGCTTAAGCATTGCCCAAGCCAATTGTGTCTGGTTTAAAGAAATGTAAGCAAGCCAGAGCATTTTTTTCCATACCAGAAAGATGCCAGATCTTCCTCCAGCACTGACATAGAGCTAAAACAAGGTGTGGAGGTCTGGCCCTGCAAACCTGTCTTTGTTATGTCACATTAGAAAGAAACCAAAAGATTACAAGCAAATAATAAACATATAGCCAAAACAAAGCTTAAAGTCTTCAGCTCTCTCTCCATGATTTAGTAAACAGCTGAATGATCTAGGTGAAGCCCATAATCAATGTTGTTGATTCATTTAAAGATGACAGTGCAGTTTGCACACCTTTTGGAGATAAGTAGACTCAGTACACAGTAAGGAATGGATGCTGCTCCACTGTTCCATTGTCACTCAGCGCACCACTGTGTCCATGTGAATGTGAATCTGTGTGAATCTGCAGTCCACATTTGCATGCACACAAGAAACCAGGCAACAAGGAAAAATCGGGTTATACAGAAAGTCATGAGAGCATAATTTTCATGCTTGCATGGACAGGCCAAAGGTGACATTGTTTACTGTATATTTAGGCCAGTATGATAACCAGCTGGCTGGGAGAAGAGACTGGGGTAGACCCAGGAAACACTGGAGATATTACACCTTTCAAGTTTCCTGGGACACAGCGGATCTCCCACAGGAGGAGCTTAAGAAAGTTTCCGGTTAAAAGGACATCTTGTAATAATTGTTCCATGCAGTTTGAAGTATAGAATGTTAATGTTATATTTTATGAGCGCTAAAGCCGAGGTTTAGTACTATGGTCAGTACTTGACACTGAGAGCTGGTGCTTGCTTGCGTCAGTCTGTGGATATGCTGGTTAACAGTGTGCTGACAGGCTTCTTGGTTCACTCAGTCTTTAATCTTTTCAGTCCTGACTTATTTCCCCTTTTGGAATGAGTAAAGCCTTTTCTTATCCATCAACTATCTTCATAGTCTTTTCTCCCCTGCATTGCATACTGTAGCTGTCTTAACCAGCGTGTCTGTGTTTTTATGCTTTCTTTGCTGATGTATCTCTTCCCTTATGTGTCTGCAGGTGATGGGCCTCTCTACACCTGGACAAGCAGAAATCACCAGTCTGGACTCAGGCAACATTGATGACGTCCTAAGTAAGGCATCACACTTTACTCTTGAAAAATTTCTTAAAGGAATAGGTTGACATTCTGAGAAATACACTAATTTGCTTTCTTGCTGAGAGGTAGATGAGAAGATCAATACCGCTCTCATGTCTGTTCATTCAGTGTGAAGCTACATTCAACAGCTGGTTGGCTTTGCTTGGTGCAAAGATTGGAAGCAGGACGAACAGTTTATTTCCTTGTTTGTCTTTCTCTTCTGGTTCTGGAAGCAAATAAGCATATTTCCCAAAAGTGTCTAACCACTCCTTTCATACTCATCCAGGTTGTCTTTAAGAGATGCATCTTATTTTGTCCATCTTTGTTACCTTAGCACAATATCACAAAAATCACTTAATAGATTTCAGTGTAATTTGGTCCTTTATTAGATAATCCATTATGTAATTAGTTGTGCAGAAAGCACGATCACATCTGTCAAAGTTTCATATGACTCGTGAGCTGTGACGTGGAGAGGCAAAGTTAAGTTCTGTTGGATTCTTGCCAACACATACCTTCATATTGACCACGCCCATTGGTGCCTTCTCAGATTTTCTTTTCAACAAATTCATCCAACATTCAGATGTTGTGGTTACCAAAATATTTGGATAACCTGGAAAGAAAGTTAAACATTTAAGGACATATCCCTCATAGTGGTATGATAGACAAATGTATTTGGCCATGAGGCACTACTCATAAATCTCTGTTACTTAAGTGCTCTGTAAGTGCTTTCTTGTTTTTGTTTTTTTTTTCTGTCAGTGACAAAGGTTTCAGGATTCATTTGCTTAATTCATTAATTTGACTAGCAAAACATGCAGTCACAGGTATATTTAGTAATGTATAGAGGCATCTATTAATGTGCTGTCTGTGTGTGTTTCCTTGCAGATAATGCTGGGGTGGCATTAGTGAATTTTTACGCAGACTGGTAAGTCTCTCCTACAGTCACTGGACCTCTGTGGAATAAGTCAAGGATATTTAAATCGAATTTTGCTAATGATGCAGATGTTTCCTATGAATGCCACATGGTGCAATAAGTTTAATTAGATTGCCGTCGTCCACGGTAGAGATTTTGTTGATTTATTTTTAAAGGATTTTTTCATCGTGTGTCTGGTTTAATCCCATATATTTCTGAGCTGGTCTAATTAATGGATGGATAATGGAACTGTTCTAGACAAAAATCATTTGATAGCATAGTTAAATACTGCAAAATTTAGTCCTGTGGATTTAAAAAAAAAATCATTTAATTTACTTGCAAGTTGCAGAAATCCTTTTGACCTCTCACCCCCCCCCCCCACCCCCCTCAATGTACAGGTGCAGGTTCAGTCAGATGCTCCATCCAATTTTTGAGGAGGCATCTAACATAGTGAGGGAGGAGTTCCCAAATACCAAGCAGGTGGTGTTTGCCCGTGTTGACTGTGACCAACATTGTGAGTATTAATAACCTTTTTATTTACTTCCTTAATGCTTTTAGTTTTAGCTTTTTTGGTGTCCTTTAACATTACCAATTAAAATAACAAACAACATCATCCAAATGCAACTAACTAACAATTTAACTTAAAACATGAAAAAATAATGAGAAATGCCCATCGCAAATGACCGGAGCTGATCGTTCATTCATTTAATGAGCAACCAATGTACTTATGAAATTATAATGTTAAACAAAGACAAACTAAGTTTACTCATTTTGAAGCTGAAAACTGGAAAATATTAGCATTTTTATATTTCAGTTTACTTAAATGCACTACTGCATGGGGTCTCTCAATCAAAACAATGAAAACAAAAGATGAGACTCAAGCAGAGATGTACACAGACGAGGTGACACACTGAAGTTTTATTCACGTTACATTTAGTCACTCTTGCTGATTTCCTTCCTCCCTCTCTGAAGTATGCGATGTTTCCTGTGTCACCATTGGCCAAATGAAACACATCGTTATCTCAAATAAAATTACTGATTTCTCTGATTTTGTAACACAACTCAACAAAATCTGTAACACATCCTCTTGTTTTTCCACAATTTAACACAGATATATTACATATTATGCATTTAAATGATGAATCTGTTATCCCAGTTTAATGTTTGTGTTTGTATAAGGATTTGGGGTGGTTGTTGTTTATGGTGATCGAATGCCCTAATCTGCTATAACACTGTAATCACATATACAGAAATCAAAAATGGCACACACACGAATACATACGCACGCACATGCACACTCTTACTATTTTTGATGCACATATGTACACATAGATGCCCAGCACACCAAAGCACAGACACATAAACCACCAGCCTCAGCCTTTTGAGATAAAGCAAATTAAAGAGAATTATTGATGACCTGCAAACCGTTTGAAGACTAATGACAAAACTGCTGCTTCCTGTGAAGACGGGAGGCTTAGAGACACCCCGCAGGGAGATTGACACCTGCCACATGCACACACACACACTCATTCAGTGTGTGCAGAGAGAATATTTACTCTTGGCGGGGGGTGGCTTTCATGTGGGAGATCAGAGCTCAGAGCTGACTGAAGCCAGTGTTTTCAGACAGGTTTAACCGCCGTCTCTGTCACTGCTCCGCTCCTCATCCACCCGTTCCCATGTGTTTTTACTCTGCTTCTTCCTCTTCATCAATTGATTTGCCCTTCTTTACTTATCTTCTCCTCGGCCTCTGTGTAGCGGACATAGCCCAGCGGTACCGCATCACCAAGTATCCGACATTGAAGTTATTCCGTAATGGGATGATGATGAAGAGGGAGTACAGGGGTCAGAGGTCGGTAACAGCCATCGCTGACTTCATCCGCCAGCAGCAGGTCGACCCCGTGAAAGAGATACATTCAATGGAGGAGGTTAATACGGTGGATGTGAGTGGCAAACACAAACACACAGTGTCTGTAAAACATCACAGATGTCCAGTCATTGTGCAATAAATGGCATCATTTTTACTTTTGCTTTATTATTCAACAGAGGAGCAAGAGAAACATCATAGGCTACTTTGAACAAAAGGACTCCGATAACTACCGCACATATGAAAAAGTTGCCAACATCCTTCGAGATGACTGCACATTCTTGGCTGCTTTTGGGTGAGACCCCATCTTTTGATCCATTTCCCATAATTATTCAACTGAAGCCCGTTTGTAGTGTTGTGAAGATGTTCAAGGCTTAACGTCAGTGTCATTCTGTTGAACTTAAACTTTTTGGAAATGCTTTGCCCTTATAGCGCTGCATCTGAGTCTGAGCGCTTCAGTGGAGACAATGTAATCTACAAGCCAATCGGGGAGAGCGTCCCTGACATGGTCTACCTCGGCTCACTCACCAACTTTGACCTGACCTACGCTTGGGCCCAGGACAAGTGTGTGCCTCTGGTCAGGGAGATCACCTTTGAAAATGGAGAGGTTTGTTATCTGTTTTTTTTTCCATTGTGGTCAGCTTGATTGAAAAAATCTGTTGCTTTTTGTGTTTGTGTGAGTGTCTAATATTAGCTGCATAAATCTGGATATGCACAGAAGATGCACATGTAGATATTCACACAAAAAACAGCCTGGAGGGTATTCATGGAGTCTGTGGGTTGTCCATCTGCTGAGCCACGCAAAGGCCCTGACTCCATCTGTCTTTGACACTTTGTGTGTGTGTGTGTGTGTGTGTGTGTGTGTGGTTTTTTTTCACCAGGAGCTGACTGAAGAAGGAATTCCTTTCCTCATCTTGTTCCACATTAAGGAAGACGCAGAGAGCTTAGAGAAGTTCCAACATGAAGTGGCTCGTCAGCTCATCAGCGAGAAAGGTGAGTGTGTGTGTTTGTGGCATTTTGCACCTGTCAGGGATGTGAATTTTAGTTACCCCTGGTAACTGGTGCTCATGACATTGACGTCTCCTCCTCAGGGTCTATAAACTTCCTGCATGCGGACTGCGAGAAGTTCCGCCACCCTCTGCTCCATATCCAGAAAACTCCGGCTGACTGTCCCGTCATAGCTATAGACTCATTCAGACACATGTATGTCTTTCCCGACTTCAAAGACCTCTCGTAAGTGCCGCCTTTCACTTTCTCTATAAAATGATTCAGTTTTGCATGAGGATGCACTGTGCATGTGTGCAGCATTTTAGTCCTTAAAATGAGGTGCACGCTATTATCAATGTCTGATAAATGATTAACTGCGCTACATTTGACTTCTTCTGTGATACCACCGTGTGTGCATCACCGTTTTTATGTAGAAAAAAAAATTAGAAATTACCCTAACCCTAACCCCCTTCACCACAAATACAACCGTAATTAACAAATGAATCATCCACCTGTCAAATCAGTCTGATATATTCAGCATTCTTTTGGACATTTTTGAGCATTGAAATTGTTCATAACAAGATCTACTTAAATAAGTTAATTTCATGACATACGCGCACACACACACACACACACACACACACACACACACACACACACACCATAATCCACTGTGCGATCAACACCAGAGAAATGTCACACCTCCTAAAATCCGTCCTTTATGAATGGGCCAGGACACCGGAGCTAATGTGACATGATTTGGCACGTGCAATAAGTGCTAAACTAATCCAGTCTAATCTAATTTAATCTTATTTATTCTGTCCCCCACCACTCTGCCTCCCCCAGTCCCCAATCAGAGTCTGATCAGATAGACAGAAGCCCCGAGGACTGACCAGCCCTCCACAACCTAATTACATCACATCACCACTGCATGTGGCACACAGCTTGTAATTACATTAGCGCAGTGTATGTTATATATATATATGTGTTTGCGTGTTTGTGTGTCTACTTGCTTCTCTGACACGCGGGGTGAGCTGTGACTAGGAAACAGCTCCGCATGTGCGATATGACAACAGCTCATGATCTGTCATTAATAAGCACACTTCAGTGGACAGCGTTGATATGGATTAATGCTGCTTCATGACAGTAATGTCCTCGCCGCTGCCACGAGCCGTTTTGTCTCATATCAACTCTGCGCTGCTCTGTCGTCCAAGCAGGTCTGTCTTTAGTCCAGAACTTTGTATGCAGGAATGCCTTTGTCCAACACACAGTTAATGGGCTTCGCGCTAGAACCGCTCGTACTGACAAACTAGCTCTTAAGAGTCTCAGTGAGTGATTTAAGAGAATTTCTAGCATTCATCAATGATCTTGAATTTTCTCTTAGTATGAACTAAATGCCAGAGTGATCCTGGCCTGTCGTAAAACCACAGAAGAATCTTCATGCCTTTAAAGGTGTCGCTGAAATCACAAAAATAAATCCCTTAAATAATCTTAATGCAAAAATAATATTCTGTTCATACCACATCATTATCACAAGATACCAATTTAGAGGAATGGTTGAAGGCCTTTTTCTGTCATATTTTGGCATTATGACATATACATTTAATAGTTGCTGAGCTGTGCAGGGAAACATCCTCCCTGAATACAGCTGACAGTGTAACACCACCTGTATGATATGCTGCTCCATCTCTCCTTGAAAAAAGAAAGATGTTTTGGTATTTGACATAATGTCAGGGCAGCGTGTCTGCTTGTCTCTCTGTTTAGACACGACTGACAAATATGAGGAATAAGTAGGTAATTTAAAAAACACATTCACAAACAGCAGTGTTGCTATTTCTCGTTATAAAGTCGATAAAGGAGACGCTCCATTTTCCTTACAATATTGGTTAAGTCTAGACTGGTGTAACATTTCCGTAAGACTTAGACCAGCAGGTGTAAGACGTAACCCCTGTTTTTTGCAGCCGGCCGTCACAAGAAACATAAGAAAATACAGAGGGGAGGGTTTTTAGATAAATACAGCACCACTCACTTCTAGTGGGTCATAAGTGCTTATTGAGGGGGATTACTTTCATACGAGTCTATACGTATTTTTGCGTTTTTTTAGGAAAGTCCAACTCATTCTGCATTTAAATCCTAACTGCTCCTGGCTAACAGGCCATTGCCTTTCATGGGAGCTCCAGAGCCCTCAGTGTGTGTGTGTCTGTGTGCGCATGCGCCTGCTGGCGGAAATTTTAAAGCCCTTTGTTAACTAAAGTAGAAAAGCACATATACATGCAGTCCATTTACCTTGTCAGGCCTTTTTCTCTTTGTTTGCAGAAACTGAGCTCTCTAAAATATGGGGAAACAAAGGAAAAAAATGGGGGAAAGATTATCTGCCAATAGGTATTTAGGATAAGAATACAAAAAATATTCCTGCATGATGTTCTGTGTATGTTTTCCAGTGTCCCTAGCAAGCTGAGACAATTTGTGCTGGACCTTCATTCCGGAAAGCTACACCGAGAGTTTCACCATGGTCCTGACCCCACGGACAGCACACCCGGACAGGTCAGACAGCACGCACCACAGAGTCACAGAAAGGTGCTCTTGCCATGTCAGGAGAAAGTTGACTGTTTGAATTGTATCCTTAGGAGGAAACGGGAGGAGAGGCGGCCAGCAGCCCTCCAGAGAGCTCATTCCAGAAGCTGGCGCCCAGCGAGACTCGCTACACCATCCTCAGACGGGACCGCGATGAGCTGTGACCTCAACAGCCTTCCAGTGATCCTGTGACTCAATGCCACGCCCCGGGGTCAGGGAGGGGGTTAGGGTTGGGACAGGCCAGCGGGACAGAACAGCAACACCCAACACCCTTACTGAAGAGAGAGAGATGGAGAAGAGGAGGAGACTGAAGAGGAAGAACAGAGGAGGAGTGTAGTCCACGACACAACCATGTTGGAATAACCTATATTTTCATAACTCTTTCATGTACAATTTTTATTTTGGATCAAAAGGAAGCGGGATAAAGAAGAAAATGTGTGTTGGCAGGGGTTAGGGGCATTAGGACATCAAGAGAAGTGTTTTTACTTTTATTTTTTGGAGCTTGTAAATATGTTTGTGCTACATGGGAGTCTCAATGTTGGTCTAAATTAAATGCAGAGTTTTCTTTATTTTATTCCTTTCTTTTTCATCACCCGGCTTTTTGTAGAAAAAAACCCACCCCAGAACAGTTCCCTCACTCCAGTTGTACGGTTCTTGTCTGTGGGTAATCCAGTTCAGCCTGTCTGATAGGAGACGCTTGTTTAGTCTCACTGACCTCACGGCTGCATCTCAATATGACCAACTCTAGTCTAATTCATTTGTATAGCACAAGTTATGACAGTCCGCCTGTTTGAAGTAGCCTGATCTCCATATCTTCTCCACACACTTGTAGTTCTGAAGGAATAGAAACATATTTTGAAATCCTTGGTGGGGGTAACATAATTTCAAAACATGACTTGAGTCAGAAGATAAAGAGACAGAGCTACTCCAGCCTACTGAGATGCACCCCTTCTCTTCCTGGTACGAAATGGTTATAGATTAATGATGTCTCTTACTGTGCCTATAAGAAGTATTGCCCTCTTGCACCTTTTTTATGTCTTACTGTTTTGCATCACTAAACTACAGTGGATGGAATTAAGATTTTTTTCAGTCAAGAACCAGCAGAAAATACTGTAATGACAAAGTGGATGAGCTTTTGGCTATCACACTAAATTCTGTGTGTTAGTATAAGCCAAACACAAAAAACACACCATCCCCATCATGAAACCTGGTGGTGGCAGCAGCATCATGCTGTGCAGAGGCTTCTCTGAGGCAGGCCCTGAATGGCTGGTGATGGTAGAAATGCTGAGAAATCCTGGTGAAAGTGTACAACTATAGATATATATTTTACATAAAGCCAGATCTACACAGGGATGGCTTGAAAAACAACCACGGGAAAGTCCTGGATTAGCAAAGTCCAGATCACAATTTCAGTCAGAATCGCAGTTCACTCATAGTGTGAGCACGTAACATGAATGAAGTAGATTGCAAAGAATTAGTATCCAGATGTGTTTCAGGTCTGTTTAAGTAGACCTATGGCTCTAACCGCTGCCAAAGTTGCCTCTATGAAGTGTTTTCTTGAAGGACATGAATGCTTATGCAGTTCATTTTGATCCCACGAGCGATCTGTTGTAATCAGATTTTTTTTTTCTGTTGATTACCTCCACTACAGTAAAACATAAACGTCAAAGCGGGCTGGATACCTTTTAAAGGCACGGTATTTGCCATAACACCTCTGAGTTGTGATCCTGGGAATCAAATAGGAGGGAAAAAGTGATTTGAAGCGATGTACTTTAACATGATCATGACATTTATGAAATGGCTGTTGTTTTTGCTGTTATCTGTTGTCGAATGTGTCATCATGCTGGGGGAGAAAAGACTGCGTCCTTCCCTGTGTTTTGAAAAGCAGAGACGGGGGGGAAAACCCATGTGATGGAACGGTGGAAATTTACAGTCTGCCACTTTATACAAGCTCTCTTAAAACTGGTTTCATCACTTTATATGTCTTTGAGGTTTTGGTGCAACACGTCTAAATCCCTGAGATCCAATGAGTGTGAATGAATCCAAAAGCAGAAGTCAGATTAAGAGTATGGGGGGCCCATTGCTAAAGTTTGTCCTGTGCATCCTGCCCCTCCATAGAAGCCAACAGATGCCTGCATAGTGACATATCAGCCCACATACAGGAGAGCAGCAGGGGGGAGTGTGATGCCATTTCTAAAACCAGTCATCTCAGAGGGGAGGAAGAGTTAAAAAAAATGGAAAAGTAAATTAAAGACCATTTTACAGGATATTGTGTTGTCTGATGCTTTGTATGTCAGCCTCTCTGAACTTCACTGGTGTCATTTACCGATCAGTTCACCCAACGAGCGACATTACCGTTGAAAAGAAACACTTTATTTGGCAGAAAACCAGCAGCAGTGTAATCAATACATGGCAGGTTCTTCCACTTCAGTCCCTGAAGTGATGTGGACAGTGGCACTTAGGCGCTTTTTATGTGCAAGTTTGCGCTCACACTTTGCAAAAACAAGTCTATTTATATACAGTATAATTTATAGAAACATAGAAGCAGGATGACTTTCGTTTACATTATTACATAAATGTAGGACCACAGTGATGTTCGGCAAAGCAACCTTTTCTCCATGTATCACTCTTGTCTCGCCAGTTCATGTTAAGACATTATTTTCCACAAAAATGAACATGGAGACATTATCAATAGTTAACTTCAAAACCCTGCTAAAAAAGAACTACAACAAAAAAAGACACTAGCTGGAGGCACCCAGCAGTGCTCGACAGTGTTAGCATTTGACAGGATGTTTGGGTCGTCGTGTGGACTTAAATTATTTGGTGCAATAGATTTGTCATACAAGATGTGCTGCCAGCCATATCAGTCTGATCCGACCGCACACTACATAAAAGCTGTAGTGTAAATCACTGTTAGTTGTGTTCAGAATAAAAAGATCATTTGTGTGTATAAAATTTAACGGCCTCACGGAAACACCATTCGGACTCAAGCATCAAAGTAAGGCTGTTGTTATGTAATTGCTTCACAGCAGTGCTTGGTAACAGCGAAGCTTATATGTTCAGTCTCTTCAAGGCAATGTCTGCACTGCCAGGGGTGTACTTTGTACTTCTCTCTGATTGGTCAGTGAACACTGACGCTTCAGTGATTAGCCAGCACCTGGGGTCAGAGGACGAACCGGAACTGTTGGGTCATTTGTCCTTGCTCGACTGTGGTTCAGCTGGTGGTTCTGGTGCCGGTGGTGCTGTCAGTTGTTTCATCTGGAGATCCACTCGGGTTTTGCGGTGTTTCTGGACCAGGTTGCCCCCTGCAAACCCCAGGGCGCCCCCTCCCAGAGCAGCAGCCACCCCTGCAGCTTTGAACCCAGCCAGCAGGCCAAGTGGACCTCCTAATACACCGCCCAGCAGCGCCCCAGCAACCGGCAACACCGCCAACTTGTAGCCCACCGCCTAGACAAGGACAGGAGGAAGAGATATGTTGTAGTTTAACACACACACACACACACACACACACACACACACACACACACACACACACACACACACACACACACACACACACACACACACACACACACACACACACACACAGACACACACAGACACAGACACACACCTTTGGAGGCATTAAGACTTTGTGGCTTCTAGACAGTCTGTGATAGAGTTCGGATGTGTCGATCCTTTCATGATCACACATCGACCCGTGGACGGGGGACACAAACAAGCCTGCAAACGTAAATCGACACTTCCATAGCTGCATCAAAGCCTTTTCATTATCTTCGTTTAGGGTAAATCAGAGAGATGTGGCCTGTGTGTTATTACGGCTGTTATCATCAGAGTGGAAGGTGCTCTTTGCTGATGACAATTAATGACACACACACACATGCGCGCGCACAGGAACACACATTTGATTAACACTTCACCATTAAATTAATCGAGTTCAAAAGCTGGCATTGCGTGTCCCCACCCCTGTGGCAGTCGAGGGAATTTTAATTTCATCTGAGCAGAGTTAAAAGGACTCTAGGCACAGGTTGTAGAGGATGGAGGAAATGTGTGTGTTGTGTGTGTGTAATGCTGTTTGACCTGATGACAGATTACAAGCTTTCAAACACGTTCAAACATCTGACATCCCTCTCATCTGCTTTATCTCTGCACACCCCCTTCGTCCAATGTGCAGCCCACTCCGTCTGGCAGCAGCCGTGCAGAGAGTTCAGCCTTTGTTTGTTTGGGGCAAATTAAATTCAAATGAAAGAGTTAAAAACAATATTTCATTATTTGAGACATTTATTTTAGAAATGTTAAGACTGAAGTTCAGGTTGATAAATTGTTTGTGGAATTGCATGAAAAAATGAGTTTTATCTCTTATCGTTACTGGTATCGAGCCATGCAGACAGTTTTGGTTTAATTTGCCAGATTATCATAAATCAGTCTGAAATTATTAAATTAGATTACATTTATTTGGTTTTATCCAAAGTAAGTGTTTTTTTTTTCCAAAGCATACACAAATATTGGGAGCGATGTAGGTCAGTGTCCTTCTCACGTGGGCCGGGGAAACTGGGGATCGACCCGCCGACTCTACAATTAATTACCAACCCACTCTGCCACATAATCTGATTATTGGTAATATTTTCTTCCACTTGTATTACAGTAGTCTCTCTTTGCAGAGACAACGTGTTACTCCGGATAATCCACAGACTTTGCTGTGAACAGTTAAGTCACTTCTCATTGCTCTGAGCAGCACAGAGGAAATGGAACTCACCTCACTTGTACTTGGCTTGTGGCAGCATCAGCGCTGCATGATTAGACACGACTAGAAGTCAGTGAGAAAATGTTCGGGTTTTTCTCGATTGTGTTCGTGCTGGTTAATTATTGTTCATTGTTGTCTTATGCTGCGGCTGAAAATGCCGTAAGCTGCAACTAGCTAGAAACATTCAACTCAGGCCAAAAACTCGAAAGTGCTTCCCAAGAAATATGAGCCCAATCGGCCAGATGGTGGCACTGTAACTTTAATTTATTGAAAAGCACTAATCTGAACAGAATTTCTTGGATTTAGACTCAACGCCGGAATGGGTAGAGAGCACGGCGGGATGAGAGATTGGTTGAAAAACATGGCCGCCATCAACCCAAAAAGAGGTGGGGTTCAGCAGGAAATTAGCCATATCTTGTCCAGTCATCATAAATCTACAGATCTTCAGGCCGAAGCCTTTTGAGTCTGACCTATAGGGGGCACTAAAAACGAGTACATCAAAACGCAGCGGACAGAAATGCCTGTTGCCAGCCCATGGCCTCTCACATATCCGCTCATAGCTCAAGATGCCTTTGAGCAATCCTTCTTCATGAAACTCGCTGTGTATGTTCAGGAATCCCATGAAAGGAGGACAAATGGCTTCTTCTTAGTGTGCGATTACTGAAACATTGTGTGAAGTCTCACTCCTTTCAACAGAATGAAACTAGCTGAAGTGACTTGGCTCACCTTTGTATATTTTTTATAATTTCGATGAATACTGTCCAGCGCTTAGCATTTACTGGCTTTCCTCTGCATACAAGAATCACAACTCCATGTCAGGGTCTGTAATTACAGTCTAATTACTTCACACCTCATTATGTTTCTAAAGCGTGAACATGTCTTTCCTTTCCTCTAATCGCAAACAAGACACTGAGATTAAAGTTAGAAAATGTAATTTTTGAGAAACAATCCTTGGCAGAAAACAGCTTACACTTGTGTGCGTGTGTGTATGTGTGTGTGTGTGTGTGTGTGTGTGTGTGTGTGTGTGTGTGTGTGTGTGGCTGTGTGTGTGTGTGTGTGTGTTGACAAAGATAGGTGATTCATTCTGGGTATTACAGACACAAAGTTCAACATTTCAAGTGTGTAATATGTGTGAAGGGCACTGAGCTGTCCTTCTGAGTTACACTCAGTGTGTAAGAGTGTATTGAATTGATAATGGAGACCCGAATGCTGCTCTTGAAATACTATTAAACAGTCATTCAAACCTCCCCTTAATGCTACACACACACACACACACACACACACACACACACACACACACATATACTCTCTCTTGTCTCACCCTACCTCTCTATCACTCTTCCTCCCCTCCACTCGTCTCCATCCCTCTCCTCCCTCTATTTCCTTAATTGCAGCTTTCCTCCGTATTCGAGTGGATCAATAGGGACAAACGCTGTGGAATGGCTGGGAGGCAAAGTGCCATCGATCTCCCCCATCTCCCAAACACTACACACACACACATCAGATCATCAGGACACACACACATACACACCTTCCCCAGGCTCTTGGTCCCCTCCTCCACGTTGGCAGCGGCTGTGTTGACGTTGTCCTCTATGCTGTCAATCTTCTCCTGCTGGGACTGATGCACAGGGGTTAGACACACACAAACACCTATTAACACACACACTCAGGATCGCACATTCACCTACATATACACACACACACACACACACACACGTGACACAGCAACCACCTGTCGTGCATTATGCTTGGTTTTTTTTTTTTTTTTCAATCAAATTCTGCTCCACGGCCACAAGTTAACACAGGAAGGGTGTGTGTGTGTGTGTGTGTGTGTGTGTGTGTGTGTGTGTGTGTGTGTGTGTGTGTGCGCGTGGTATTGTGTAGGTCTCATGAAATATTCAGAGTGGCAGCTGTCTCTCTCCATGTGAGAGCTGGATGGACACAGTGACCAAACAACAACCAGAACACTCTTCTTCTCCTCTTCTTCCTCCCCTTTCCTCAGAATCGCTTCTCCCTCTCTCACCTCCTCACTCTGGGCTCTCCACTTATTTTACGTGTTCAGCTCTGTCCGTTTTTACAGCTTCTCTGACACAAACCCTGTTCTTTTCTCCCTTTCACCACGATCCACATGTTACAGCCACATGACTGGGGAAACAGTGACAACAGGGCTGCCACTAATCATTACTCTCCTTATCAATTAACCTGCTGATTATTTTCTTGCTAAATCATTCAGCCGATAAAATATCAGAAAATAGTGAAAAAAAACCCCGGATCATAATTTCCCACAACCCAAAAGTCTTCAAATGTTCTGTTTTATTCAACCAACAGTCCAAAACCCCCAAATATTCAGTTTACAGAACAATGAATTAAAACAGAGAAAAGCAGAAAATCGCATTAGAGATGCTGGAACCATCAAACGTTCAGCATGCTTGCTTAAGAAATGATGTAAGTGGGGCTACAATAACAACAACAACAACAACAACAACAATAATAATAATAATAATAATAAATCAAGTAAGAAAATGGCAAAAATGATTGTTCAATTATCAAAATGATTGCTGATTAAGTTTCTGTTGATAAATTTGAGTGTTACTGGGTTTTGGCCCACATATGAGGTCCACTCAGGAGCTGCTGCCTCAAAAAAGGGACATTTTGACACCTGCGTGTGACTTGATTGAAAGCTCCATTAAATGAACCTTAAATGAACCTTGTGGGGGAAAAAAAGGTTTTTACTCCATTTATCCAATGTTTTATATATAATCTCACCTCATGGCCTCCGAAAAATATGAAAGGCTTAAAAACTTGAGATTTCATTATCATGGAAGATGAAAGCCGGTGCCAAAATAATCTTTTCATTAACTTATTTGTGCATCTCCAAAAAACGTATTTATTCCAGTTTTGCTAAACTCATAGTCATTTATTAGGTTAAAAAAGATGCTTTATTGCTTTTACTTTAGATTATAATGCAACAGCATCTGTTTTAAAGCTATGATGGCGATCTTCAATGAAATGTCAAATAAATTCACCTTTTCCAACCAACGTTTCTACACATTAGACTCTGGTAACTTGTGATGGACATTTGCGCCTGCCCTTGACATGTTGCAGTGTAAATGAATAATGTCAGAAATACTTGATAATAATTAAAATGCTGTCTGTCAGTTTTTAACCAGAGTAGAAAGTAGAATCACCACAATATATGCGTATGATTGTCAATAAGCCTGGAAGACACATAAAGCAAAAACATACAGATAAGAGCACAGACAAACAGCGGAACAGCTGCTAGCATGACGCACGTACTGTACAGAAACAGTCTCAACCACACACTCACACTCACTCACTATTTCCACTGTGGCTGAGCGCTGGAATATTACTCCCCTAACGGCGTCTTGCACCCTTGAGACACCACAACAACATGTCTATGCTCTTTCTGCCCCCCACCTCAAGTCTCTATCTGTTTTTTTTCACCCCATCTTTACTCTCTCTCTTTTTCACTGTTAATCTCTCCTTCACCCGGCCTCCCCGCTTCTCTCTCTCTCTCCATCCCTGAGGACAGAGTGATAATCTGAGCCGTCTGTTCTCCACCTGCTCCGATGTGTCCCTCGTTCCTCCGCCTCTCCCCCTGTGGACAACCCGCCGTCCTCCCCCAAAATCCTCCCTCTCGCCCTCGTCTACTCCTCAATCTCTCCTCTGGCATTGGTGACGGGGCCTCTGTGGCACCAGCGGTAGTCCTGAGCTGATGTGTGTAACCTCCTCTCAGAGGAGCCTTGCCAGGCAACACAAGCAGACATGGTCAAACACACGCCGCTTCCTGGAAACGCTACAGGCGGCCTGCCTCTGTCACATTGTTTTCATTCGCAGGGGTGGCTGTGCACACATGAAGACGGAGAGACCCATCTGTGTGAATGTGAGTGTTCGTACTCACATGGACGAGCAGAGAGAACTCCGTCACCAAACCACTCAGCTCCTTCAGATCCTGAAAAAAATGACCGTCTTCATTTCACTGTGATGCTTATCACACGAATCTGCAGCTACAAACTGTCATCGTCCGGGGCTGACAATCGCATTAACTAATGAGAGTGAATATTAATGCGCGTTGTATGCGTTACAGTAGAGCAGCTCGAAATAAGTGCGTCTGTAGGAACAGGTAAGAGGGGTCAATTGCATTAGATTATCTTGCAATAGCGATGAATAATGCATGTAACCATAGCAACGTTTAGAACAGACCAAGGATGGAAACTACTTTCTTGCACTTTGTGTTCGGCGCATTCATTCTGATTCAACATAGGCCTTTTTTCAGGGAAAACATTTTGACATGTTGCAGCAGGAAAAGTACAAATTCTGAATACTGAAACGAATGATGCTGAATTACATTTAGCTGCTTCAGTTTCAGGGCTCAGGTACTGTTGATGCAGGAGGAAGAAACAGTCACTTTAACTACAGCCTCGCCTCGCATACCAAAAATATGTTGTCCAACTTGAATTTACACATCACAAAGAAAGTTTACTCAGGAAAAAAAAAAGGATATCCAGACTGTATGTGAAGATACTGTTCAAAAGACATGCTCACCTCTTCCAGGTTGTCCCAGGACTCAGCTGCACTCTGATCAGCAGGGATTTCTGGGAGCTGGAGCTGCATTTGGCTGCCAGACACCGGCTCCTCGTCCATGTTGTCATCGTGAGACCTGCTGGACACACAGCTGGATGGCTGAGTGGCAGCTGGCGGTGGCTGAGAGACCAAGTTAGAATGCAAAAGCAGGAAGTCTTGCGCGGCAGCTGACGCCCTGTCTCTGACTGGCTTGACAAGCGCTTCCAGAGCGGCAGCGTCTTCGGCGCGGACCCGACTGCACAGCTTCTCCATCTCTCTGATGTTAGCTCGCAACTGCTGCAAGGACACAGAAGAGAGGCGAGTTAAATCTTGCTGTCACAGCAAAAACATGCAAGATACAGATAACATGAGAGAAGCCATTTCAATACTATCAATGGTAACACTTGGCTCTTCATTAGCCATTTTAAAGCACTTTTTAATGCCTTGTACTGCATATATATACTGTTTTCCCTCAATAACCTGCTGCTGCTTATCAATAGTAAGTAAGGACGTTGTTGTATATGAATTATGATCTTATTATCCGAACCCTAACCTAATAACCCTAATCCCAAGAATAATTGCTTTATAATTACTAATTAAGAGCCAATATGCTACTAGTTTGCATGCTAATAAGCAACTGGTTAATAGTGAATATGTGTACCTTCATATAAAGTGTGATCCTTACAATCTTTACTGTCATGTGTCTGGTAACATTTCAACACAGGGCACAAAATTCACAGCCTCATCTGCCTGTTGGAAAAAAGTGCTCATACTGACAGATTCAGCATCCCCGTAAACTGTTCTAGTATTGGGAAATGTGTGTGTGCGTTGCGACGTGGGCTTAAAAAGGTTCAGATATGAGTCTGGGGAACACAAGCCCCCCTCATTCAACCCTGCCCTGAGGGTGACAGGAGGATTACATCCCAGCCATCAGCCCTCCAGGCCGCAGCACGACCCGGGCTCAGGGGGTCGACGCACTGCCGATAACACATTCTGCTAATTACACAACATGAATAAACATACACGTATACACTTGCCCTTGTGTGCATAAAACTGAAAAACACACTGATTAACACAGAGACAGTTGGGTCAGGCACCTGTCAGCCTGCAAATTAACCGAGCTCAAACACACAGACAGAACAACCAAACACAAACTTAATAGCAGACATTCATGATAAAACTGCACTGACTCTGCTTCCCTGTGTCACAGTGTTTGCTGTAGCTGCTGCGGTAAAGGTGTAATGACTGTGCTTTTCTCTTGGGGGTAAGCTAGGCGCTAGGCTAGTGGGAGTAAATGTCAATCATATAGTAGGGGAAGAGACTGCAGTCAGAGTTTCTGTGAGGGGGGACAAAGGACAGATGGATAAAAAGAAATGAAGACAAACCAGCAGAAAGACAAACCATCTATCTATCTTAAAGGGGTGGAGTAGCCAAAAACTGTACTCGAGGAGAAGTGCTGTTACTTTGCAAAATAGTCATCAAAATAACTAGTATTTACAGAAAAAAATGAGCTGAAAAGTGAGGATGTGGATATGACTGGAATTATTTCAGCCACAGATGGTCTTTCTTAAGCAAAAGCAAAGCAGTCAAAGTACATTCTTTGCTTGTTGCTTCCCTTATTATTATCTGAAAAATACATCAGCAAATTGTGTGCATGTGCTTAACAGACTGTGTCTGTTCTGTCAAAAAGTATTTCCAACTCCAGTTAAAAAGAAAAAGGGAAGCTGTGTCAAAAAAGAAATAAAACAGAATGTCATTACTTGCTACCCTTTTTTGAAATATACTCAACTGAAAACAGTACAAAGACAATATATTTAAGGTTTTACCTCACTGATTTTTGTAAATATATGCTTATACTGACTTTGATGCAGCAACATGTTTCAAACAGGTTGGGACAGGAGCAACTAAAGATGTGGAATGGTCCAAAAACACCAGTTTGGAACATTCCACAGGTAAACAGGTTCATCTGTAACAGGTGATAGTGTCATGACGTGGCCAAATCATCTTACCGAAAATGTACATTTTTGATGCTAGCAGTATACTCCTTCTGTGTGTTGCATTTAGACTACTCTGACAAGCACAATTTACTGAAAAAAGTCACTGAAGTGAATCTATCGAGGCAAACGTAACTCACTCACTACCCACCTCCGCTATATACCTTTCTATGCTATGGAACATAAGCACACATACAAACACACACACACACACACACACATAAACACACATCTCGAAGCAGAGAAGACCAACCCCTGCTCTGGATTAACACCATGAAGACACGGGAAAGCACTCTGCATGTGTCCCTAAGGTTTGCAGGGTAATGGTGAGAGGATACGTGTGTGCCTGTTTGGAGTTATTTCACCTTCAGAGACATGGTGGCTTCCAGGCAACAACATCCCCTGAGGCATTTCACACCCACCATGTGAACAAGTACTTACACACACACACACACACACACACACACACACACACACACACACACACACACACACACACACACACACACACACACACACACACACACAAGAGGCAGTCTGTTTGAGGTTTGGTAACAGCTCTTTTCTTGCCCTGATTTTTAAGACAGGGAGTTAATTTAGTCCACAATCCAGCCTCTGTACGCACTGTATGTGTTTGTATATGTATCAAAGTGAATAGAAAATAGGTCACATGACAGAAAACAAATTCTAATAAATTATCTAGATGATGAGTGACCAACTCCATCTGCTGAGGAAGGCTTAGCTCATTGTGCTGTGGCAGGGTTCCGGTTCTTGGGTCATGCATCAGCTCAAGAAGAGGACAGTCCTCTCCTTCACTCATATACTTAACCGGATAAACCAACCATATCACTGGCCTGCTCCTGGATTTCACTTTCAAACTGGAAAATCTTGATCGCCACCAATCAGGAAATGCCATGTTTCTTCAAATCTGAGGGCCTCAATGCCCAGACAATTTGAGACAAGAAATATTCTAGACAATTGCAGGGTCATGCTTGTCTGGGAATTTCGAGAGGCACTGAGTCACATCATCATCCAAACAATTCTCACATTCACATACCAGGCAGGGCTCAGACTTGAATAATATAGCAAATGCCGCTGTGTTGACAGAAAGGCTGGTAAGTTACAGATGTGAAGTTTACAGACTTATACCTGAACCGTTCTGCTGGCGTTGATTTGCTCCTGATGAAGGCGGTCCCATTGCTGACTATGCTGGTACTGCAAAAATAAAGGAAAAACTATCTGTTATCCATCTGTGGACTGGAAGCAAGAGGGTGCGATCGTGTGCCGGGCCAGATTTTAGTCGTCACCTTCAGTATGTTATTGTGGTGTTTCTGCAGCCTCTCCAGGTCCGTGGGTAGAGCCACTTTAATGAACTTGTGGATCGGTGCCTCCAGGCGCCGCAGTGTCAGCTTGTTGCCTTCCTCTGCCATGTGTCCTGCTGACTGCCCACAGCCAACACCTCTGTGTAACTTGGACACAGCACCTGCTCAGCTTTATCTCACTGCCCCCACAGACACTGTAAATACCAGCAGAGTATGATTTTAATAAATACATAAATCAAATGAATAAACTCTGTGACACATGCGAGTCTACCCACACATCTAAAATTGGCAACTTCATAAGACTAAAAAGCATTTATTTTTTTCTTGCCACCATCCTTTTAGTGAGAAGAGTAGCTGAAGAAATGCTTGCTGACAGTATAACATCTATGCTGAAATGATTACTCAATCAATCAGTTAGCGAACAGGAAGTTAATGAATTACTTAGATAATCTAATGTTGTCATTGATCAAAAAAAAATAGACTCTCTGTTTCCGACTTCTTAAATGTTCGTGTGACTTAAAAACCTTTGGGTTTTGGATAAAACGAGCATCACCTTGAGCTCTGGGTCATATTTGAGTATTTTCTGACTAACAATTAATCAGAAAAATAGTAAACAGATCAACAATCAACAACAATCAGTAATGAAAAGAATGCTAATAATGAGCTTCTGTTGCAGCTCCTTATAACACTGTGTCATATCAATGCTCATAGCAGTGCTTTATGATAGACCTGCTGCATGGTCAGTGAGTTTTGTATTAATGGTTATTAGAGGCTGAAACAAAGACCAGCCATTCTGGGGTTCTTGTAAACGTATTACACTTTAATGTTAGAGTCTAGTTGGGGGGGCAGCTGGTCACATCTCTTTCATTGTCCTCTAACGCCTGAAATGAAACTGCTAAAACACACACACACACACACACACACACACACACACACACACACACACACACACACACACACACACACACACACACTGCTTCATTTAGCTCGTTCAGTAAGTTAGCTAACTGAACGGACTAGCATGGTATGATCTGTTAGCTTAGCAATGAAGCTAACAGCTTCGTATGCAGTTTGCTAACTTTAGACATTATTAGCCGACTCTGATTTAGCCGGAAAAGCTCGTATCACCGGTCTACTGACGACCGTCAGTCAGGTAAACGAAACGTAAAGGACATATGGCGACACTTACCGCTGAAAATACCATTCAAGAGTAAAATTTATATTCGCTAAAGACTGGTCTTGTGAGCGTCCATACTCCTGAGAAAACTAACGACGACCTACATTTGCTAATTTTTGGCAATGCTTTCGGTTTGTTTCTGACACTGTTTGTAAACAACTCTCTTCCCAGTGCGTCCATGAATAGTTTCCGACCCCAACCAGCGCCCACGGCACATCGAGTTCCTCCTCTTTGTGCCCCGTTAATGAAAAGTGATTAAACAAAAAACAAAAAACTGAAATAATCCTATAGTGATGTTTCTCGTATTGAATCTATTTTATCAGGTTGTTTTGTACCAGAAAGGTGTCCATAATTAATTAAAGACAGCTGAAACTAATGGATTGACCAAATTGACAGTTCATCAGAGGTACATACACTACTGGCCACCACTTTCTGATATCACAGTAATCAGTATATATTCAAATGTTTTGGTAATTTGGGGTTTAATGATATAAAGAGTTTACACTAAGCTGTTGCAGACATGGAGTTTTAGACATGCTAATGTTTTCAGACATACTAGGATTTTTTTTCACTGATTATGATATAAAACCTTAATGTTTGGTAAAAAGATAGCTCTGAAAGTGACTGTTAGGTCACTATGTGTGTTTACATATATTAAAATTAGTGACCTTTCAAAATGTGTCACACAGCTTGACTATCAAAATAATGTGAACATGGTCCATTCCAAGCAGTCGTAATGTATCAAAAATCCTAATCAGGTCTCAGCCACAGCATCATGAAATAACACAGATCTGATTATTTAAAGCTTTAATTAACAGTTTACAGTTACAGCGAATAGTGATTTTGATTACTTTAGCATCTTTGCAAAAGTTTTTTTTTTTTTTTCAGTCCTGTGGAAAGAAGCATTAAGTGTGATATTTTTGTCGGTATTGCGTTTGGGAGACAGACAAAGAGAGAGAGTTGGGGTTCCCCCTCCTCTACGTTGAGATCAGCCTGTGTGAGTGGGTCTATTGCATGTTTCCACTTCTCTGCTTCAGCACCTTTTACCTTTGACATTTAGGCCAACCCCCCACACACTCTTCCTTCAGCGGATGCTCCATGCGAGGGGCCACAGTGAAACACGCAGTCCCCAGCTACAGGGGATTTCCCCTGGTGCTGTAAATATGTTGTGTGTGTGTGTGTGTGTGTGTGTGTGTGTGCGTGTATGTGTGTGTATCTGTGTATTTGCCTGTCTGTCCACTTCCAGGGGACTCCCAGAGTTGCAGACTGAGGGGGAAGAACAAAGCTAACAGTAAATATCTATTTAGCAAGTCATCAGAAATGTTTGGGTTTGTGTGTCTGTGCCTCTGTTTGAGCCATTGTGTGTGTGTGTGTGTGTGTGTGTGTGTGTGTGTGTGTGTGTGTGTGTGTGTGTGTGCGTGTGCGTATGTGTGTGTGTGTTATTGCCTCCAGAGGACTCAGGTGCTGTTCGTTTAAGTCTAATCCAGGAAGTTTGTCAGCAGGAGAGGAAGCCAGCAGGGAGCTCAGTTCACTTCTTACCTCCTGCATCTTACTGTTTTTAAAGCAGGTGTGATCAGCGCATCCTGATGGCTCAGTGGTTATGGACATTTTTTTTTTACAGTCGACATCTTGTTTTGTCATTGCAGGAAAAGCTCAGGCGTTATTAATAACATTAACAACAGCTCTGTTCTATCCCAGTGAGCAGTGACAGTGTGACAGTGAGCCAGCCTGCACAATGCCAGGACCCAGACTGAAGCAGCTAAATGGAATTCAGCCTTCATGAATTTTATTATTAAATAATTTTATTATAAAATATCTTCTGTGAAAAAGACCTATTCAGATCACAACCTACTGTATGTTTTTGCAGTCCTGCAGGGCTCTCTTCACATGTACAAATTCTGCTGCTATCATTCTGGAAGGGGCAATGTCACATTTCTTAACTGGAATAAGTTATGAACCCACAGCTAGAAAAACAGCTGCGTTGAATGTGTGTGTGTGTGTGTGTGTGTGTGTGTGTGTGTGTGTGTGCATGTGTGTGCATATGTATGCGTGTGTGTAAATATGTTCTAATGGGACCACTAATTAAAACTCTGGGGGTATCTGCTATCTGTCAGCACTGATCGATTGGCCGGGAGACTGACAGCTCACTGTGTATGTGTGTGCGTGTGTGTGCGTGTGTGCGCACGTGCAACTTTGAGTGTCTGTTTCATGCTTCAAGCAGAGCTCCCTGCTTTGTGGTCATGTTATTTTACTTGTCACTCAGACATGTCACTGTCGCAGGAATAGGATTAACACATATCCATTCGCAACACACACATGCACACATGCACACTCACACCACTGAAATGGTGTAAATGGTCTTTTCCTGCATGCTGATCAAACACAGACATCACAAACTCTGACAGGAGTGTGAGGAGTTGGGCAGATTCTTGTCTGTCACATAACACACAAACACACACACAGCAAAAACAGAGCACTTCCTGGTTGTTATTTGCCACTAAAAACTATTGCGTCTCTAGTTCCTCAAACGTAAATTTCCAGAAGATTTGGTGTTGTGTGGTGTCATATTTTTATGCAGCATGTCTCCACACTTGTATGCTCACTCTGGTGCACTTCTTTCATTCCATCTCACACTCACACACACACACACACACACACACACACACACACACACACACACACACACACACACACACTCACACACAGCTGTTCACAGTTTCACTACCACAGTTACTATCAATCACCTGGCTGTCCAAGTGTACGTGTGTGTGTGTGTGTGCGTGTGTGTGTGTGTGTGCGTGTGTGTGTGTGTGTGTGCGTGTGTGTCAGTGCTCACAGTGTTGCGCAGGAGTGTGAGTGAGTGATGGCAGTGACAGTATAGACGGCATGTGCTGTGAAATGTCACCGTGGCGATCGATGGTGTTTAACGAGGCTGGAGGCTGATCTGGACCTCATGCTAACATGAAGCTCTCCTCTCCTCTCTCTTCCTCCCCCTCCTCACTCTCCTAATCCCCCTCTACTCTCTGTGAGGGCCCAAGGGTCCCTCGGGGGAGAGACGAGGCCTTTTACCTGTCAAGAGGCTTTTGTGCCAGACCAGACAGACAGACAGACAGACAGACAGACAGACAGACACACACACACACACACACACACACACACACACACACACAAACGTATTCTGGATAAAATCAGCTCAAATTTGGTCTTTTGTTGACTTTTAAAAAGTGTTCAAACACAGCAGTATTTGCATGTTTTTTTGCATTTTGTGTGTCATTTAATAAAAAAGAAAAAAAAATCAAAACTCAGGACTCAGTCAGGCAGAATAATCAGAACTAGTTTATGATTTCAAAGTGCTGAACAGAAAATCCAGTGAACCAAAGAGAAAGAAAAAAAAATCGAACAGGAAACTCAAACCAAAGAGGGACATTGAAAAAACAGCAACTTTTTTTCTTTTTTTGTTTCTCTTCTTCAAAAAACAATGCACAACTCGTACCACAATATTTGAAAAAGCTAAAAACACTTCAAAATATTAGTTTTGTATATATATATGTATATATATATTTATATTTATATCTATATAATTTGCTTTTTTCATATTTCAAACTGCTGCCGTGAGTGTGAGTGGGTGTTGGAGGCCCAGGGAGATCCCCATAGAGCCGCAGTCTGAGACACAAACACAGGTCGAGCTGTTTTGACAGGCTATGGCAGCTCTTGACAGCTTAAAACACACCATGCATATGATCCTGGCTTCTCTAAGCGTACACACAAAGACGGTATGCAGCCATGTCCTCCACACTCTCACACGGCCTCCACAATAGAAACAAATAGAAAAAGAGCATGACTGCGGAATGTTTCACCCCTGGACGTACAGCTATCTGTCGAGCACCCTCCTCTCCCCGACTCCCCGGGGAGCAGGTTGGGTGTGTGTCTGTGCTTCTAGCCCTTCTCAGGGTTTAAGTGCTTCAAAAGCCAATTTCTGTCCATGTTCATTCCTCCGTACTCCTACTCGACCTATGATTTAAAAATGAGTTAATAGAAAAAAACATACTAGAGCAAGTTCAAGTCTGGGTGACTCAGTCATCAATCGTTAGTGCACAGTACCTCCTCTGCTTTCTAAGGCCAGACGGAGTCTGTCTCTCTTTCTTTGAGCTACTGACAGTACAGGACAAGTCTTTGTATTAAAATAATTTAGAGTTTGAAATTAAACCGCTCCTTCTCCGCCTCTTCCTTTTGTGGTGAGATAGCACTTAAGAAATTGCACTTGGAATCAAGAGCCCAACTCAACAGCTACTTCCATGTGTTTATGAAATATCTGTGTCCTGCTTTGAGATGTTGCTGCATGTCTGCACTGACGCTGTCTGACCTCTGACATTTCAGTACATTTCAGTATGAAAATGCCCCCCTTCCTTCTCTCAGCAGGAGGAACTAGAATGCACAGCGACTTGTGTGTCACTGGGACATCTCTCAAAACATTTGATCACACTGACACCTCCCCTTCCCTCTTTGCTAAAAAGAAGTCCTCAGCCTGGCCGGGCCAAAACACAAATAGACAGTACTCATAAACCTTGGTGTTCTTTCTTTTTCGCTGGATGAGCTGCCATCCAGACGGAGAGAGGACAGTAAAAAGTCACTTTTCCGTCGTCCATCTCAGCCTCCTCATTGTCCCCCACATGAGAAAATCAGGTGGTTCAAATAAAAAGTGGTAAAGCGTTTGAGCAATTGTCTTTTATACTGATGAAAAGCATTTAGTTGGTTGTCCATTTGAGTGAAAAGCATTTGATTGGCTCTCTCTGCCCTGCATCAGTCAGAGGGGAGTGAGTCTCTCTTCTGGGTGTGTGTGCGTGCTCCTCGTGGGGGGAAAGGCCTGAACAGGACGTGACGCGGGTTTTTCTCTGCTTTGTCAGCCTGGGCCATCAGTAGGGCAGAGTGTCCAGGAACCTGTCAATCAATGGAGGGGGCGGTACCAGGTCCTCCAGCTTCAGGTAGAAGATTCGTTGAAGGCCCTGGGTCCTCTGGGAACGGAGCTCTGCCCTTAAACCCAGAATACGACTCAGAGGGGGCGCAGCCTTGGACGAGGAGGAAGAAGGTCCACAACCCAGGTGGTCTCTGAGACAACAAATCACTTTATTCTGCAGCTCCTCAACCCGCTTTGAATCCTTCAGACCTGGGACTTGCTCTATGGATAGACAGACAGCAAGAGATGTTAGGAGAATAATTCATTAAACGCAAGAAATTATGTCTGTGGAAAACGAAATACACACATGCACATACATCAGAGCTCATTCAGCTGAAAGAGCATTAGCTACATCTTCTTTTATATTGAATTCCACCTCATTACCCTGTATGGCTAATGTTCTTAACAGGCCTTAACCCATCTCACTCACTACAGATCAATACGCAGTCTAACCTAATAAGCCCCCTGCACATTGTGTACTCTCACACACACAATTTATATACACACACACACACAAACACAAATAGTCCCTGCAATTTAAGACATTGACAGAAACAAAAGTGCTCAACAATTAGCTGATTATTCTGCCCTGTGAGCAGCCAAATGAAATTAGAAGCACACACGCACAGGCACACACACACACATACACACTGCTGCCCATAGCAACTCCAGTGGCACCCGTACCAGGCTTAATGTGACACTAACTCATTCTGCAGAGAACAGGGTGTCCAGCCCCACACACACACACACACACACACACACACACACACACACACACACACACACACACACGCACACACACACGCACGCACAGAGACACATACACCAGCCAGTCTGTGCTGCAGGGAGGCTGTCGCTAAGACCAGTCTCACTTTGAGGTATCCATTATCTGAAGCTTATTTATTGTTTGTTTATGTGACTCTTTTGTTTGTTCTGTGTTTGTGGAGTCACTCCAGCCCTCCTTTCGCCTCGGCTTTCAGACCCCTCACACACTCCTGCTTCCCTCTCTCTCCGCTCTCCGTAGCCCTTCTTTCTCTATGTGTGCGAGTTCCTGGGGAGAGATCGATGACTGCCTTTCTGCACAGGCCACTCTGAAGCGGTCGATCGCCTGGTGGCTCTGGCGGCACTGCAGTGGCAGTGCGCTGTGTGCTTTGCCGAGGTGGCAGAGCGCCACTGAGAACAGCGCAGACGCCATTCCAGAGCTGTGCTCCACGGTGGGCTGGTCGATCAGGCACAGAGTTAAGTGCTCCCCCAGAGAGTGAGGATGGGGTTGGAGGGCTTAGATGAAGGAAGAGAAGGTGGAGGAAGAGGAGAAGGAGGTGGCTGGGGGCAGGGTGAGGTAAGGAAGCTAAGTGTAGGGGGGAAGGGTGTTTTACACATTACGCATTTATGTACAGTTTCTGACTCTGATGTGAAAAAAAAGATATTCGAACACTTAATTGTACAGGTGTCCTCCATCACCTTGGGCTTTATTCGTGATTGACTATTTCTAATGCATTTCTAATGTACTCTACTGGCAACTAAACTCTTCCTCTTCTGTTGGGTCTCAGATGTGTGTTCACAGAGAAAGCTGCGACTCTCCTTCTATTTTTCACAGATGCAGGCTGATTAGAGGGCCAGGTGTGTGGCAGGTGCAGCAGGTGCTTCTGGGTATCGGGTTCTTGTTTCAAGTAGAGATGTGTGAGAACACGCATGCACATGTGTGTCTTTGAGCGTATGTGTGACGTTAGTGGATGTATCCACCTGATCACTGTCACATTGAATCACCCACCAGCAAAGCTCTGGACAAAGGGGGGAAGGTGCGTGCGTGCGTATGTGTGTGCGTACACACTGTGACTTTAAAACAGGCAGCTATTTTTATTCATATCATACAAGCTGTATCTGCTCATTTTATTTTCTCCTGATCTTGATAATCTTGATCTGATGTTTTTGGGTTTTTACCTGTGAGCAGTACGAGGGCGGCCAGGCAGGCGAAGGCGGAGGCATCCAGGTTTAGGCTCTGGAGGTGGGTGGAGAAGTCCCGGATGGAGTCCAGCCATTCTCCGAACCCACGAAGGCACTGGAACCTGTGCAGCACCAAGCCGTTACAGAACACTAGTTTATCCTCCGACAGCATCGACCTGTGACACGAAGAGAGGAAGACTTTGGTTAGACCTCTCTTGCAATGAAATGCTGCATTTTTCCCTCATTTATTGTAAATATGGCTTGAGATACTGGGGCAAGGAAACAATTACAATAAAAAACAATGAGAAAACCTGGCAGTATGCGCACTCACGCAGAAATGGGACACACATCAAACACAGGCATGCAGTTCATTAAGGTTGTGTTTTCCAAATTATAGCATTTTAAAACATTCCTGTGTTTCCTTTGGGCTGGGTGGGGTGAAGGGTTAGGGCAGAGGGCTGCTCGATGTGTGTGTGTATTTGCAGATACAGTAGGTAAACGGTTATGGCTTTAATGTGCCCAGGCTGCGGTGTGCAGTGGAAACACAAAGCTTTAATGAGGAAATGAAAAGACTTCTCAGATGTATTTAGCCATCGGTTACTCACGACACACAACATCCCACTCCTTTACCATCGAGCAGAGAGGAAAAGAGAACAAGGGAGGGGAGGGCTATGACTAGTCTTTCTTAAAGAAGAGTGTGGCTTTCTTCAGAGAGCTGGTAAAAACGTTTAGTTGTTAGATCTCAAGAGGGCAACAAAGGGGTTGTAAGGAAGAGAGATGGAAGATCAGAACAAGGGCAGAGAGTGTGTGAACAAAGAGAGAGAGGGAGGGAGCCTCAAATTACACCCTGCACAAACACTGGTTAAGCAGTTATGAGGAGGGGATGAAATACCATTCATGTCCAATTATCCTTACTACGATTTAAAAGAGATATTCCACCCACCCTCAGCAGAACACGTGCAAACAGATGCTCGCACATCACCAGCTCTGTCAGTCATACATTAAACATACCTTTCCATTCTTATATGCACAAACACTAAAAATGATCAGAACTAGCCATCAAGGCAAAAATGGTCATCCATGAGCTGGAGACTTAGTTCGATGCTAATGGTTATCCTGGTTTAACCCGTGGAACTCTGACGTTTCCTTTAAATCCCCTTTAATGGCATTAATAAAACAAACTACAGAGTTTGAAAGTTATGGTATATTCTGGTTCTGCTCATTGCTTTAGTGTGGTTATATTTTTATAATCCAAACCCAGTATGACACTGCTTTTATGGCTCTATCATTATTTTTTATGTAAAACTCTTAGATGTGTTTGCATATATTTTTAACAAATTCCCTTAAAATGTGGCATCAAATAGCGTGCACATTTCTAAAAACGGCCTTTTTGTTTGTGAACAATGCTTTTTGATACGACGGCTTTGAATGATGAACTGACAGAGAGATGGGAGATAAAGTCTTATAATATAATACATACAAACTGGACAGACAAGCAGCCAGGCAGATGCACAAACACACACACACACACACACACACATACACACACACACACACACACACACACAGCTGGATGTGTGCCACACATTCCATTCACCCCTGACTACACAGTCACCACGGCAATCAACCAATAACCACAGAAACTGTTTGGTAACGGGGTGCTTACAGCAATGCCGGCCCAGAAGAGCGGAGCAAATTTACTCTCCACACACAGAGCACACACAGACACATACACACACACACACACACACACACACACACACACACACTCACAAACATACAGATATACGCATGTGCAGGGGTCTACAAGGCATCTGAGTTCAACACAGGGTCACTGCAGGGCTGCGTCAACAATGAGACGTGAGTGTGGACCGCATCCTTTGCTCTCACGAAAGCGCAAAATAAGACAGTGCTGTGTTTGTGTGTGTTTTCCTCTGTGCCGTGGGAGTTTGGCTGATGGAAGGATGAGCAGTGTGTGTGAGCATGTGTGTGTTTGATAGAGGTCCCTATGAGTCCACCGTGTAGCGTGAGTCAGAGTCCCAGCCTGATCCCCCTCCTGCTGGGACTGTGATGCCACCACCCAATCCTCTACCCACCCTGCACCTGGACCTACACTGGGAGGAGGAGAGAAAGTTGGGATTCTACATCATCAGTGTGCGTGAGGGTGTGTGTGAGTAAGTGTGCTTGTGTGTGTGACTGTGTTGGTTTTCTGCCCTAGACGACAGCATAGACAAAAGGATGAGCTTGTAGCCCACCCCCGCCCCGCTCCTCCTCCCCATAAATTTAACCAGCCACATGCCTTACAAGAGCAGACCGGTAACCCGGGGCAATTTTGAGGCAAAGATGGGCAGGGGCAGTCATAATGGCACCGCAGGTATCCATGAGTAAGACACACATTTGGTCACACACACATCACTGGATGCATGCGGTAAATTAAGTTGATTCCCTTTTTATTTCAGTCAGCTGAACTGAATATGTATTTCCTTCCCTCACAGCCCTTTCCAGTTTCTCAGCTGACTAGCTTTTAGATGGAATTGATCTCGTCAATTCACAGCTCTCAATGCTAGCACAGTTTTAGCCCGCGGAACACACACAGAGCTCTCTGTGCGTCAGATATCAGACAAGCGGAGCGGAACTCTGTGGGTGTAGCTGCTGTCATAGCTACAGACTCCATTCATAATTTGGTTCATATGGCGATTACTCAACTGCCCTCCTCCTACTCTGGAGATACACCAACACAGCAGCTCACAGCTTTGCCAGCACAGTTACACACTGTACCGTAATGGTAAAGGATACTAACTGCCTGTTGTGACGTGAGATGCCAAATGAGTTGTTGCCAAAGTCGTAGGCATGTGATGTTTTAGATGTGTGCATATGGATGGAGACTTGTGCAAAAGTTTCATAAGTGAAACTCCACATGTTGAGGTTCTCATCCATCTGCTGTTTGTTCTGGTACGAACCAGGCTGCTTCTACCCCTCCTCACCTGTGAGCCAATCGCAGGACAAACAGCTCCAGGAAGGCAGAGTCTATGAGCAGGTTCTGATCATCACGCTGAAGCTCGGAGAACCCAGGAAGCCGGTCAGCCCAGCATCGCGTGGTATCCATCGAGATAGTGAGCAGCCTGTAGAAGAGCTGGATGTGGTCGGCATCCGAAGAGGAGGTGGGAGGATCGGCAGCGCTGAACTGTGGAGGAAGACGGAGATAAACTGAATGAACTTCCAGACAAGCCATATTCCTCACTGAGCACGTGCATTTGTCTAACTAAAATGACAACTGTGGCGTTGGGGGGTACCTGGCTGTAGTCGAGGTCACGGGGCGTGCAGTGGGAGTAAGCCCGGAGCAGAGCAGAGAGCAGGCTGAGGGGTGGAGAAGGAGGAGACGCTTCTGTCTGCAGGGGGCTCTTTGGTTTGGAAGGCAGACGGCCTCTGCGCCCCTTCAAGCTATCAGTACGTACCACTGTGAACCAGAGAAAGAGAATTATTAGAGAGTAATTATGAAACAGTTGTTCAGTTGAATCTGATATGTTTACACACGCACAAAGAACTTCTATTCTCTAACTGATTGTTATCAATATTGTACAGTGGTGAATTATGACTGAAAGGAGGCTCTTCCCACAGGAGCTCTCCAACATTCCCACATTCCCTACACAGGAGGCTACCAGCCAGCAGATGGCAGTGGAGCTGTTCTTCAGGCTGCAGACATGGTAGCGGCATATGGAAGTGTGTGAAGTGTGGGGACCTTGTTTGCGTTATGTGGGTCTGTGTATGCGTGTGAGGCAGGTGAGAAACCTCAGGGAAATGAGGGCAGTATGAGCACCTCGCTACACATCAGCAAAATGTGCAGCAGCAGTCAGTTATAGCGCGGTGACACACATGGAAGACAGAAAGTGTGTCTCTCTTTGTGTCTAAAAGGGGACAGGTGAGGCGTATTTCCTATTTCCTTCCTCCAGCAGACAGAGGACAAATTACTGCTCCATGGATGTGTAACATGCTGCCATGGGTCATTACCGGCCTGATTGCAGAGACAAACTTTGACATCGTGGACTGGAGGTCAGATTTGTGTCACAACTTTTCAGGTGTGTGGTCACTTCGTTTTTCTTACCTTCCTTCACCATGCCAACACTCAGGCACTTCTGAAAGCGGCAGTACTGGCAGCGGTTGCGTCTCCTCTTGTCCACAGGACAGTTCTTACTGGCCAGACACACATACTTGGCGTTTTTCTGCACGGTGCGCTGGGAAGAGAGGAAACAGGCATTCCGATAATCAGCCTCCAAACACAATCAACCACCTAATATTTGATTTGTTTAATTCAATTTCTGTTTTTTTTTTTTCTTCCCCATCAAAGAATGAAAGCAGAAGCTCGCAGGTCAGATTTTAATTACGCGCTGAAAGGCGGCGGTGACATCAGTATAATTAGATAAAATTAATTTTCCAACAAGCCTCGCCTGCAGGAGGGACAATTTTATTAGCGCCAGAGCCGACAATGGGGACCGAGCGCGTGGCGTGCTGAGGCGGGTCCCGCGAGACAGGAGGACAGCGGCCGCAAGAGCTGCCTGATCAGATTTTTTGTGAAGCTCGCGGGTCAGCTCGTGGCACCTCCGGGGCCTCGCGCATCGCGCCTCTCTCAATGGGCCCCGCGAGAGCTGTTTTCTCCTCGGCTGGCTCGTGCGATTATTACTGACCTTATTAAAATGAAATCAGAAACGGGCCACGTGGGGGGGCGGGTGCGCTCGCCGCGTGAATGAAAGACAATAATAACAGAGACTGACAGCGAATGCCTATACGCTCTCGGGCGCGCGCGCACGAATGGGCAGTGATTTTAGAACTGGATGCATTTGTATTTATAAAGACGATGTCAACTGCCGTCAAGGTAGAAAGTGTTCTAATAACTCCTTGAAAACTTCTTCGTTTATTGCAGTACAATGATAGGATGTAGGATAAGCTTAGTTAAAGTAAGGACGGTAAATATTCTTAATATAAACAAACCACAAATCTATTCTATCAGTGCCTGTGTAACTCTTAGATTGAAAGGGCATGCTGTCAATCTTTAAAGGCGTCTTTGACAGAAGGATTTAAACTCTGCGGCAGACCTTTGCTTGGGGTGTAAACCTGTTAAAGCGAAACAATTACATTTGCCAAAAACAGGTTGCAATTACACTGTAATTATTGTTATTTGCAAAGTTTTCACATTGAACACGCTGTCAAGCTGTGACTAGCCTACTAGTCCACTCAGACAAGATAGCACCAGAACAAACTGAAAATTAAAGTAACGGAACACACGGGAAGTGTCGCGGCTTCTCCTCTCCTTTAACGCCTCTAAAACACATCAAAACAAATAAATCCAATTAGGAACCCCTCGCGCCACACATGCCCATGCCCCCGGGAGACCAATAACACACCAATTATTCCATATGCTCAGGCGCGAGTGCGGAACTGGCGCGTAATGGGCGCCAGCGCCGGATGAGAGTGGTTGCCATGGCACCGCAGATCGCTGTGAGTGTCTCCCTGTCATCCCTTCAATGGTCAGTGACCCGTGAGCGCGCGGATAAGTTAGCTATGGTCATTAATGTGGTTGAGAAAAAACAGCATCCGTTTAGTGGGAGTCCGAAGCTGGATGACGCACTTTTCTTTACACCTCGACAACTCTGCACCAAGCCCAGCACAAAGTTGAACTTTCTGTGTGGAGTAATACTTTTGGATTTTAACTGTGATTTTTTTTTCTCTTCAATTTCATCTTTCGGAATAAGACCCTATGTTTTTCTTACAGCATGTTGGGGGTTCAGGTGGAAGCTGTGTAAGCTCAGTTGACTCTGGTGGGTGGTTAAGGGGGGAGTTCTTCCCCTCAGTGACCTCAGGGCCTAATTTATAAGATAGCTGGTTCCAATAAAAGCCTGACTTTGAAATGATCAATTAAAGCTCTGATAAATTAAGCTCTCATGAGTGAGTGCTGGCCTGTCTCCTGTCTCTCTCCACTGCTATGTGTGTGCATGTATGAGTGTGTGTGTGTGTGTGTGTGTGTGTGTGTGTTTTGGAGTTTGGGGGGTGGGGGGTGGGGGCGGTAGCTCTTGTGACTTTGCTTTCTAATAAGCAGTACGGAGCATGACTGGCTCAGCGGACACTACATATCAGAGCTAATGCTGCGTAACTAACCGGTCTCTGATACTCATCAATAGGATGCCTCCATATGTGTGCAGGTGAACACACACACACACACACACACACACACACACACACACACACACACACACACACACACACACACACACACACACACACAGAGATTGAATTATCCCAATATGATTATCCAGTCTGTAGATCCTTTTTGAGGTCTGTACATTCCCTACCTATTTAGGGAATCCTTTAAAAAGTGTTTGTGTAAGAGCGGATGCATGAGAGAGGTTCTAGTTCTAGTTTAATTAATCTAATCAGTCTTGTAATTTATCACAATCTTAGTGGCTGAATTTCACAATAAAGTCCAAAAATGACAAACGTAAAATTCTGCTGATTTCAGAGGCTGAAAATGTAGGGTTTGTGTGGGCAAAGACCTCATTCAAGTGAAAAAGCATTCAGTTAAATGTCGAGAGTCAGGATCGAGGATTGAGTTATATGCATGAAAAGGACATTCACAAATGAACACACATGCGTACAGAAGCTCACATGCTGCGGATGTTATGGGGGCTGGATGGAGGCATGCAGGGGCAGATTCTTGACATGTAACATGTGCTAATAGCCTTGGCTTAATTTAAAAGCCTTTAGGGACTTTGTTCCCCCTTCTCCTCCCTCTGTGTCCTCTATCCTCACGTCTCCTCTGCTACTTTTTCAGAGGCAATCAAACGTCTCTCTCTCTCTCTGTCTGTAGAAAAAGCACTAGTTTGTAGTAAAAAAAAAAAACAACCCCCCCCAACATATGTGTTGGTATCTATGAGCTGATTTCATAATTTTCTTTATGAAAAAATGCTAAGGCATGCACATACATACAAATAGGTCTGTTTGCACATGCGTGGGTGTTCATCTTAATGCTTTTTTTTCCCAAATGAAAGAAATTGTCAACTTAAATCTATCATTTGCGCATTTAAGGGATCATGTCCTGTGTATATTACCACCCAGCTTGTCTTTCACCACTAGACTGCTACCTCACAACCTTTCTATGACTTGCATGCTGTGCAAGCAATGGAAAATAAGAATGGTGTGCAATGACCTGATCTGTATATTTTCACTGATTAAAACACAAGCTAAAGTAACTCACTGGGCAGGACAGTGGGTGCATAAAAACAGGACGCTTTTTAATGTTATTTTTTGCTTCTATCATAATGTTTGCATTATACTAACGGCTGAGATTTTTAATTTTAAAAATCCTAATTCTGAATAGGTTCAGTGAATTAATGGAAACCAGTGAATGAACTGCATTACTCTGCCAAAATAAACACAGGAAAAACGAACCACTTTAAGAGGCTAAAATTAATTCACAGTGAAAATGTGTTTCAAATTGCTCTAATGAAATAACAATAATTTACAGCAAGCCTCTAGTATGGTTTAATGTGTAATAAGTATTCAGGGATAATTAAATATAATCAGGAAAATATTTTTTAGGGGACAATAAAACCATCAGGGTAATGGACGTAATGTGCCCAATAATGTGAAAAAGAGCAAGTGTGTGAAAGCCATGTTTCAGTCTTTGCTGCTACATCCTGGATTCAGCGCGTAACAGACTGAGAAATGTGTACATGCTACTGTATGAATATGTGGTTTGTATGCATATGTTGTGTTTGCATGGCTGGTTGCATCTGCATGTGTGTGTAAAGGAAACATAGTGAGGTTTGACAGGTTGTGCGGCTGCTGAACGCTGCAGCGAGCAGACAGCCCGCGGCCTGCTGCCACCAGACGCTGCTTTCATTAATTACTAAATAAAAACAAATTGTGAAACTAATTGAAAAGAAGGATAATTCATTTCCACCTACCAGAGGCATTATTCAATTACCTCTGTGTTTGCACCCTCCTTCTTGCTGTCTCTTAATTTCACTCTCTTGTCTCATGCGAGCAATAGAATGCTTAACAAGTGTGCCGGAAAATGTTATAATTCAGAGACTGCAAAGAAGTGACCTCAGTGTCACAGAGCGTGTGTGTGCACTGTAATATGAGCGAAGTATTTTGTCACATGCACATGTCAGAGAAGTTTGTTGTCATGTCTATATTGTGTTTTATGACTCGCACAAGGGAAAATGAAAAATCTGTCTGACTAAAAAACAGCTCTTGGTGATGTTAAAGTGAGAGTTGTGTGTGTGAGCACGTGCGCGGTAACATGGGATGTGAGGCAGCGAGTTGAGAAGTGTTGGATTGAATCATATGACGGACCAGATCTCACTCTGACTCATATCGTCCTGAGTATTATGTCAGTGAATTGTGGTCAATTTTGTGGCCGCTGATTCACAACAAACACGCTAAGAGGAAACTTAAATTTCAAGGATTCCTTCTCCACCAGATTCCTGCTCCACTTTCTCTCTGCGTGGCTAGACATCAAGCACAGAGGCCAATTTTCATCCTGTGTTTTCATGTAACAGAAGCAATCACGCACACACACACACACGCACAGAACAGGCATACACACACTTTGCCCACTTGGTTGCTGGGAGAGACAACCCCTGTGGGTGTTTTCATAATGACTCTAAAGACGATTTAGAGAGTGCAGGAAAGGGTGCAGAGTGGGAGCGAGGCGAATGCAACAAAAAAGTTTCAAATAAAGTACGTCAGTCAGTTTGCAGCTTGTTCACAAATACTGGGTGATATTTTTAAGGTGAAATGTCAGTTATGTATGTGAGTGTGTGCATTTGGTGAAAGAGGTACTCAGATCCATTGCTTAAGTACCAAAGGCTCCAAACATAAATCTGAGGGCTTGTGAGATGATTAATGGGAGAGAAGAGAAGAAAAAATCTGCCATACATTTCTATGTCTTTGATTTTTTTTGTGAAATATTGGATGATTTAATAATAAACTTTGTGTATCAAACTGTTTTTGACTCATAGGCATCTGAAACATGAAATAGGGCCCAGACACTGCTTTTTTGTAAGCACTAACAAGTCAAGAGGAGTGGCTCATTTTAAAGACTTCTAAGAATATAAAGAAGAGGCAGAAGTGGACCATGTCTTATCAGAAACCACAGTTACTCCAAAAAAGGAAAGAGGCCTTGCTGCTGAATCAAGCGTTATTGATGGTTTTAAAGTGAAACTAAAAGCTTGAAAGTGCAACAATGCCTCTTTTTTTTGGACATATGATTTATTGGTCCTCAAGGGTATTTACCTTGAAGAAGCCCTTGCAGCCCTCACAAGTGCGTACGCCATAGTGCTGGCAGGCAGCATTGTCTCCACACACTGCACATGTGCCCTCTCCTTGGGGTCCACGTGGGGGAGGTGACGGCAGGCTGTCTCCTAGTAATTGGCCACAGGGTCCAAGAGCCAGGGACCGGAAGGCAAGGCTGCTGCCCCCGGCCCCGCGGTGGAGCTGGTACATTGGCTGCTCCAGGGACGGACCGTGATGATGGGAGACTGAGGATGAGGAGGAGGAGGAAGAGGAGGAAGTGCGAACCAGTCCTCCACCCAGACTCTCGTAGCCACCGACGCTGCCACCACTGTGGGGCGGGGAGTGCTGGTAGAAATGTGGAAAGCGGGGCGACTTGAGGGGACCTGCATCCAAGCCGGAGCTTAGAGAGTGGGTGTGTGATGGAGGAGCCAGGGGGTGCTCTTCCCACAGGAAGGAGGTGCCAGGCTGGGGCGGCAAGGACGGGGTGGTGGGAGTGGAGGGGGGTGACTGTTTAAAGTACATGGTGGAGGAGGACATGGCCTCCAGTGGTGGAGCAGTTGGGTAGCTTTCCTCCTCCTTTTTGATGGTGGGCCTGTGCGGAGGCATCTGGTAGAGGCAGGAGGACTTGGGCTCGTAGCTCCCCTCTACAAAGACATTGAAGCTGGGGAGGGAGGTGGTTGCAGCGGCGGCAGAGATCTCACCACCACCCAGGTCCAGCTTGGTGTAGTCAGGGGTCATGAGGTCAGAGCTGTAGCTGTCGCCCTGGTAACTGAAGGACTGGCCAGAGTAGGCTGAGCCTGGAGGGGCGGGCCCGTACTGAGCCTGCACACAGGGCATGTCTGCCGGGGAGACAGAGCACACACGTAGGTTAGAGCTGCGTGGCACATCAGACCACAATTGGTTGCATTCCAAAAACTTTTCATTCAGAAAGCATTTTTAGGGTGTTAGTAGAGTACAGCTGCACGGCAACAATCATTAGTGGGTGAGTAAAGTTTAATGACATTAATCAAACACTGATTTAAACAGAAGAGCAGGATTTTGCCCACAGAAGCGCAATACAGGAACAACCTTTCAGTAAATCTACAGGATACAGGCAGACTCTGCTGGAGGCACATGCACACAAGGGTAGTGCAAAACAGGTTCAACAATTGAACGGTGGATGACTAAAAATTTCTGCACAGCTCTATTGGAACAGACAGTTTTTTCAGCTCTTGAGTTGTCAGAAATTTCGCAATGTTACAAAGGTTTTCTGAATGCACCTTTCAAGTAATATGACAAACTTTGCACAAATCTTTCCATTTGCTCAATTTCCTGCTTTAACACTTCTTGCACTCCACTGAATAACTAGAGTAGAAATATCTGGAGCACGCACACACACAACCTCAGACCCTGCTGATTCGGTTAGTTCAGCTTAAGAAGCTGCAGTTCATCAGCACGCAGTTCTGAGGCAAAAGCAGTCAAAGCAAAGATCCAATCCACACTACATACTGAAATACTGCATGTGTAAATGTGTGTGTGCAGGGCTTGTGTGTGTGTGTGTGTGTGTGTGTGTGTGTGTGTGTGTGTGGGTGTACTCTGGTTAGTCAGATGGCAAAGCAGATGAGTTAACATCAAATAATAATGGAACCCCATGGTGGTGCTGGATACTTGCTGCACAACCCACACACAAACACAAGAGCACACGCTCGCACACGCACGCACGCACGCACGCACGCACGCACACACACACACACACACACACACACACACACACACACACACACACACACACAGATATTTCCTCTAACTGCTGCAGACGCCACTTGGTATGTCTTGAGTTTTCCCCTTGATTTAATTCTGTCAGTCACAGCAACAGGCCACCACCTCATCATCTGTGTGTGTAGACTGTATGGTCTCCTCTTATCAAAGTCTTTACGTAATACACTCCACCTTTGCGTGCGTGCTCCTGACCGTGCACGTGTGTGTGTGTGTGTGTATGCTGAGTGTGCGCGGGCTAATCAGTCATGAGTGTCAGCGCAGCCAGGGTTTTGTGGTGTTTGCTCGTCGCTCCCGAGCAGGGGAACTGTCAACACAGCGCTGCTCCCATTGACGCCCAGCATGCGCGAGCTGTGCCGTAATCGCCCCCGTTCCTCGCGCGTCATGTTTGTCTAGTCAAATACGGGACATATCGGTCCTGCTGTTGTTAAAGCACTCACAAATACCTCCATCCAAACGGACTCACTAAGGCTCGGTCAGGGAATTACAAGCTAATTTCCTTAAAGATACATTCAAGAAAAAGGGTCAGAAAGAGCGCCTCTGATGCTTTTTCAACAAAATAAAAGTCTTGGAACCTCATAAAATCCCCGTTTGTTCCTATTTAAACTAACATCTGATAATAGGCTGACAATGATAATACATTTTGAAAATATATAGCCTACAACGTTTAGTTTGCAGTCATATGTGCCTAATAGACTACATGAATGCCACTCATGGCGGAAGCAGACAGAGTTACACATTAATTTCAGCCGCTCTAACACAATTAAATTATACCTGAGGGGCAGCGTGCGTTTTGGCTGTGGGGGCTCGAAATGGAAAAGGATGACTCAAAGCGTTAACTAAGTCAAAGAAAAACAATATGAGGGACACTCATCTACATAGCTTTATTTATTTATTTCTTCTTTTATTTATTTAATAATACTGTGGGTTTTTTGATTAGATGTATCTGTTACAAGCAAGATGCAAAAAGGTCAAAAGGGAGTTGACCTCAGACTAGACCTTCTGCAAAAAAATTAAAAACTTAAAAAATAATAAAAAATAAATAAATCCAAGAATTAATTAAAAAAGAATCTCAGCCTAAAACCACAATTACACAAAAGTGTATATTATTTTCTCAAAATTCACTGTTAAGTAATCATTAAGTATCATTCACAGCAGGCACAGACAGACCTACAGTATGTCTCAATGGGAATATTAAGATGTTTTTTTTTTATTGAGGATATGAGTCAAGCTGTAGGCCTACGTCTGCTTGACGTCATCAAGTTTTTTTTTCTTCTACAAGTGACCAGCTCTTCAACCCACGTGGAAAAACACACATGCAGCATTATGGGCGTCATGGGGCTTTTCTGGGCTATACCTAAAGACTTTTGCAACTGATTAGGCATCAGAAGAAGAAGACAGACAGAGAAAAAAAATGAAACCATGAGAGGAGGGGACTGCGGTGACCTGTGTGGTTCTCTGTGTTGTGCCAGTAGGTCAGGCCTCAGATCGGTGTTGTGCATCAGTGTGGGTGGGGTGTTTAAGAGATATTGCACCTGTCATTTAAAGTATGTCTGCTGCCGCTATATGCACACATATATGCTTAAACTACTTGTAATAGGTTTTCAGTTTCAGAGAAGTGCTGTAAACAAATACAATATACCCGGCGGCGCATAGCTACATCAACCTGTATGGACTGTGATGTTTTTCTGTGTGTGTCAGGTGAGGAAAGAAGCTTTTGATGAGTTGTTTTTTCATACACACATTTAGGCATACACACACACTCATATTTTCAACGCTAATGATGTTCAGGATGTCAACATGAGCCTGTATATGTTCATTCTGCTAAAAACATACGCCCTTATCCTGAGGAGAACCTGTAAAACCACTTGTGTCTGCAAACGTCTCATCCTCTTTGTTGCTTTACATTTGGTGGTGTGCCTTGCCTTCACTCAGTAACACACACACACACACACACACACACACACACACACACACACACACACACACACACAAGCGTCACACACACTCACCAATACAAATAGACATGTATCAGTGGAGTGTCTTTATTTTCATGTTGCTGAAGCAAATCTGTGGAAAACCTTCTACACTCCAACGCCACCATCTGTTTACCTTTATTACACTTGCATGCAAGCAGGTGTGTGTGTGTGTGTGTGTGTGTGTGTGTGTGTGTGTGTGTGTGTGTGTGTGTGTGTGTGTGTGTGTGTGTCTGTGTTTGTATGTGTGCATGTGTGTGTGCAAGCAAGAGGACAGACAACCCAAGCAGAGTCAGACACAGGTGGTGCAGCATGGTGAGGCAAAGGGAAACAGTCTCTAACCTCGAGGTGTGCATTTCAACTGGACAAACTGCAGCTGTTCCAATAACTGAGTGCGCTTGTTCATTGTCAGAATGCCATAGATCTAACAAATAAAAAGATGAAGTTGCAGACATAAATACAAAAACACAGGATTTCTTTTTTTTTTTGTCAATGAATCATGAGATAAATTGTTTGAATTCAGTGGCCTCACACAAAGTGATTTTCACACATACTACACGCACACCAAGACACCACAGACACAATTACATCACAACTGACTATATGCTAAATATGTATATTTAAGCCTGCAATTTGATCATCTGTTTAATTTATCAAGGGCAGCCAGAAAATTATTTGGATATTGACTTTTCATTTGACAGGTTGGGGATAAAATAATTAATAAAAACAAACTGAAACAATGCAAAAATAGTCATAATGTGGTCTCTTTTAGTCATAAAGGCTTTCGATGACCTTGTTGAGTCATTAGGAGGATTGATATCTATGATGATTCGCCACCGTTTTTTGGATTTAGGTGCGCCTGGTATCAAGTCTCTTATTTCTGCCAGTTTGTCTAATGATTGAAATGTCAACTCAGTCCGCACTACACAAACACACACAAACACACTCATTCTCACGGGCACACGAACTGAGACTCACGCGGCCAAAGAAAAGATCATCAGCATGTTAAAAAAAGAAAAACCAACCAATAAACAAACAAACAAAAAATACTTTATGATTTACTACTACACAAGAGCAAACAGAAGATATGAGCTAGAAATATAGCCATAGTTAAATTCTGATGCAGACCCTAAGTTGACAATAGACTTTTCGGAGCCGTTTTGATTTTTTTTTCCCCTACAATGAGACATAAGTTAAGACCTATCACACTGAATTAGATGCGCAAAAACAGAAATGAGCCACAAAAGGTGCACTAACTCCAAAAGCATCAGGTGAGAAAAGAGATTAGCCTAAACTAAGAAAGAAAGAAAGAAAGAAAGAAAGAAAGAAAGAAAGAAAGAAAGAAAGAAAGAAAGAAAGAAAGAAAGAAAGAAAGAAAGAAAGAAAGAAAAAGTACAAGAACTGATTAGATTGAAAAGGAAGGGCTGAGGACTGTCGCCTACCTGGTGAAAGAGCTTCGCGCTGAATGGTGCTGGGTGTCCGGGATTGAGGGATGGCGTGGCTGCGGCCGGGACAGGGCTCCTGGAGCAGGGAAGATTCGGCGGGCGTCACAGGGGAAGTGTCCGATCGCCGTGGCTCCGAGCTCGGCTGGGCGCGCTCTTCCGAACCTATGTCTGGAGGAGAGGTGTCTGGGTTACAGCCAGTCATGTGGCGGCAGGCTGAATAAAAAGGTTGGCGCCGTCATCTCCACTCAGCGATCATCGTAAGGCAGCAAAACTCACTCACACTTAGACAGACGTAAGCATTCAGTCATGTTTTACTATTTTTTCCGATAAGCACTGTCTTCCCATACTTCGTTTAGCACATTATAGGTAAAGATGGACTTACAACATTCCAAAGTATTTTAGCCCAGAGAAACGTTGGCACAATTTACAGACAGCAACCAAAATTTCCATTTTACACTAAAAAGAAATGATTATTAGCAAAAGCAATCGAAACTGACAGATGAAGTCAGTAAATCGGAATGAAAAGGAGCAGAAAGATGAATGGACATGAAACTGCTTTGCGCACATCAGAACAAGATGTCACTCGTCGAAACACTACAAATCATTGCAATTCTTCATAAATCCACAAGAACACAAAGTAAGAGGAATGTTTCCCATGTAAATTAAATCAGTTTTGTCAGTAAATATGACACTGGATCCATGCTACAAAGGGAATATTATGAACCACAACTGAGGACTTTTAGCTCATTTCAAGACATACACTGACGTGGGCGAAGTTTCATTCTAACACGAAGTTGTGCTCTGTTATCAATACATTTTTAATTCTGAGCCACAACGGGCAAATTGAACCCGGCTTAAAATGAAATACACAACTTCTACAAATACAGACCTACAAAAGTGACAACTTTTAAAAAAGCAGTCTGTGCCAGTGCCTCCAGGCCATCGCTTTTCTTGCCTCTGATCACCACCGTATTCGTCTGCTCAGGGTTCATCCAGAGAGAGAGAGAAATCGAGAATTTTTGGAGAGTTGGACCTGAAACCAAACCAGCGGACTCCTGTGCGCCGTGCGCCTCCAACTCCCTCTCACTGCAGCAGGGCGCACTGTGGTCGCCGGATTTCAAGGGCCAGAGCGCCCCCTTTCTGTCACATACTCTCTTATAAACAGACTCTCTCTCTCTCTCTCTCTCTCTCTCTCTCTCTCTCTCTCTCTCTCTCTCTCTCTCTCTCTCTCTCTCTCTCTCTGCCGGACCCTCTGGGATACGGTCATGTCGAGAGACCACTCGATCTCCCATATGCATCTCAATACTTTGTGTTGACAAGCCACAGTCCCCATGAACGACTCTCAGGGCTACAGGCACCTGCAGCCTGCTGCCGACTCTTATCTTTGTGTCAACAGATCAAACTCGTCCGTTTAGTGTTTGACAGAACAGCCACTTTTCTGCAAACCCTGAACTTACAGATCAGTTCTTGGGAGAAATATTGGACCTCTCTGATCTCCTTTGATGAACAGCTCAGGATATGGCTTTTAAACAAATTTAATGCTTCGCAGAGGCTTCAAATATGTTCAAGTAAAGAAAAAAGACAAACCAGAGTAAACAAACAAGTCAGGCTGTGTAACATCTATTTGATTAGGGTTGATTTGGAACAGTTAAGCCATTATTCAATTCTGTGTGGAGCCATTGGAGTGCAGAAAAAAGCCTTTACGCCTATAAACACTAGTTGGTTGTAGCAGCAGCAGAAATAAGATATTCTTTGATACAAGCTAACAAAGCCTCATTCTTACATAAACTTGTGAAGTTTTTGTGCGTAGATGCGCTCTCATCACAGCCTTTGTGGAGGGTTAAAAGAGTGAAAATTAAGTGGCACGTTTACTTATGAAAAACAAACAAACAGATTTTCTGCAAAGTGAGACATTCAGTCCTTTTTTTTCCTTAACGGATCCCCTCTCGCTTTCTTCTCAGGCCGATCCGGTCGGTGGGGCTCTGGCCCTGCGCGCACCGGTAACCAAGAGAACGACATGAGAGCTGCAAAGCACGCGCCCCGGAGCGCCGGTAGCCCCCGGTAGCCCCTCGCACCAATAACCCCGGACAGCGCGAGGATTCCAGCAAACAGAGACAGAGAAAAGAGAGGACATAAAGGAGAGCCCAGAGAAATATATGAGTACTGTAAATCAGCCCTGAGAGGAAGACTGTCAGAAGTGCCTGCGTGCGCGGCTGCGTGCGTGCGTAAACCTGAGTGTGTGAAAATAAGAAAGGTAAAATCAGCAAGTTGCTCAAGAGGGCTACCTCAACTGAGCAGTAGTTTCTTAACATGAATGAAATATAGGCCAAAGTCTTGGCAGCTGCTACAGAATATATTTTCTGTGTTTGGCGTCAGATGTTTCTAACAATTATTTCATAGAGGGCTTCAGAAATTTGATGTGGCTTTATGGTGAATGGCTGAGGGTGTTTTTCCTGCGATCAATGGGAGGAGAGGCCGTGTCCTCACAGACAGTAGTGAGACCGCTGACATTTACGATTGGCCACCGATCAGGCGACAGCTCAGACTATATGACTCTTTGGAAAACAACTATCACCTATTTTTGTGGAGCTTTAATCCTGAAATGTTAACCAGGGTCAATAATCAGATTTGCTACACAGGCTCAATTTGTCAACAATATACTGTAGCAGACTTGCTATCAGTAATATGTCGCACAAACACAAATACATCCATCACCCCTCAAACACACTCAAAAGCAGCACACCGTGTAAATCTTATAAATCACTCATTAACAGCACAACCTCCCCTGAAAATCCTACATTATGAGGAAAAAAACCAAGGCACATGGCGTGAAATCAAAGAGCTTTAACTCTCCTCTCTCTCCGCTCCTGCCTGAATGTAGGTTAGACTATTCTCCTCTCAGACCATTAGTGCGTCTGACTCCACTACTCATTGTGTGAGTGAGAGGCATCTCATTTCCATGACAACCAGAAAGGATATGATACCTTCCCAGCGCAAATTAAATACGAATTCAGCTTCATTTGCTCTCGGAGGCACCGCACACACAGACGATAACACGAGCAGCTGTACGCGCTCTGGAGCTCGACAATATCAACAGGTTAGACGCGCAAAGTTGGACAAGCCTGACACAGATGAGGATATTTGACTATAAATCCAGCATGATGTAAGATTTAGGTAATATGAACATGCACACGCGCAGCTGAGGGTTAATATGCTTTGCTTCTGTGTGATAATCTAACAAGTACGCTAAACGGAAGAATGCGGGCACTCATTCATTCAGTTTACTTACTGGTTTGCTGTAGAGGTTCCGTCTTTACATGTGGTTATAACCTCGCAAGAAGTATCCTATTTCCATCCAGAATAATCACCAAGAGTCGAGGTAATGAAGAGAAAAATGTATAAAAAAATAAAAGATTAAAAAAAAATCAACAACCAAAAACCAAAAAAACCTCTCAGTAATATTGCAGAGAAGCGGGATGCATCGGCGACAAAAAGTTTCTTGTTCTTCTTTTGACTTTTCTAAAGCACACCAGAGCAGTAAAAGTGAAAAAATTAAAAACTCCCGGGTATAAGGAGTGTGTCTGCGTCCGCTCCCCGTGAGCTGCGTGTGTCAGTGCTGATGAGGTGCTTTGCAAAGTGTGGAGTTGTAACGCGGGTTTGTTTATGTGCGCCGTCTGAGGGGAGAAAGTCAAACAGTGCATTTAAGTGGGTTCTTCCTCCACATAGACGGCTGGTATGCGCTACGTCAATGTGACGCCATGGGAGAGGTGACGTCACTCAAACTAGAGCTCCCTCTCTCTGTACAGTACCAGACACATAAGCCCCGCGCGCCGTGCCAGAGACAGAGAAAGAGCGAGCGAGAGAGTGAGTCTGTGTGTGTGAGAGAGAGAGAGAGAGAGAGGAGGAGACGGTTGGTTTGATGGTTGCAGGGGAGGAAGCCGAGGGGGATCCGGCGGGCGAGCTTGCGCCATTGCTGGTTATGGCAGATGACCCACAACTTGTGCATATGACAGGAACTTGTTATTATTGTAATGGAGAGTACATTTAAAAATGACCAAAACATTAATTTGCTTAAAAAACTACCACGTTAAACAAAACATTATCAGTGACACATTTAAGACTCCACTTTCAGCAAAACACTCAAATAAATTAAAGAACAAATCATTTAAACCATTTTTTCTATAAGAAGTGGAAATGAGTATCAGCAGTAAAGGCAATATTTACCCAGGTACTGTATGGTACTTCTACTTACTTATACTTCACGTTTTAGAGACTTTTATTCCACTGCTTTTATAAAACAGCTGCAGTTATTACAATCTGATGCATTTTAAACAAACTATAACAGTGTATGAAGGAGTCAGATGGCCAGCCACAACATTAAAATGCTCCTTCATGTGACTGTATCAACAATAAAAATGTAATGTGTTAAAAGGAACAATTTTGTAGAATAAGTACTTTGAGTGTATTTTCAGATATTGTTCTACTTTTACTTGAGTAAACTTTTGAATACTGGACTTTACATCTGTAATGTGGTATTTCCACATTGTGGTATTACTGCTTTTACTTAAATTATCTTTTCATGTGACTGAATGTATAAAATGCTACCTACCTATCTATCTATCTATCTATCTATCTATCTATCTATCTATCTATCTATCTATCTATCTATCTATCTATCTATCTATCTATCTATCTATCTATCTATCTATCTTGTTGCCTGTACTTCACCTCATGCTTCCTAGGACACATGAGCCCGTGAAGGTGGTTAGATATAGATTCTTTGCTTTACTAAGTCTGCTGTGTTATGTTGTCATTACAGAGACCATTCAGTGGCATCAGCAGTTGAAGTCAGCTGAAAGGACACCTGAATTGCTTCTTTTTTTGGCCTAACAAGTCATTTAGTCCATTACAAGGTCTTGAAATGTTGTTCTGTTGAGTGAAATTATCCATTTAGATGAATTTATCCTTTTCCATATACAAATCACCTTATTTCAGTAAGCTCCAAAATTCTTTTTTAATCAAAGAAAACACACCTCGAGGTCTGATAATGATGCTCTCTGACATGTGGTTGTTTTTGCAACATTATAACACTCTATTTGCATACCATAGCTTTAGCCAAGCCTACTAGGAAATGCTGTATATAGCCCAGGCTAGAGTAAAAGTACCAAAATATAAAGAAAAAGCGACTAATAATGAATTTGACGTTTTTACAAATGTTGTCAAGAGTGAAGAAATACTTAAACCGACCAGATCAAGCAGACCTGTCACAGCACATGAGAAGTAGTCCTCCTCCCATCGTACTCACCAAACTCAAAATTAAAAAAGTGCCACCGGAGCCGCTGAGAACAGCTATTCACAACAGCCAATCACGAGGCGCGTATTTTTCGGTCAACGTCCTAATTCCGACCAATGATGATCTCCAGTGGGCGGGGGAAGCCTTGACGCACTGAGGCTCGTGATTGACGCAAGCCTTGTTACTAATTTTAGCTTCTGGCGAACGGAGGCAGAGTGAGATAGCAGAGAGTCCATTCATTGTGCCGGGGCGGGCCCGACTATTTTAGCGTTGTGATTGTGATCCAGCCAAGCCAAATATAGTCGTAGACAGGTATTTTTAGCCGTAAAGCGCGTCCCCGTTTTTATTCGGCAAAGGCGACCTGGGCCATACAGTTTGGAATGAGCCACGGCTCCAAAGTCAGCACTCAGTGTTAACCAACTCTTCAGTTAGGGATAGTTTTACAGTCAGCTGATATTGCCGTCACATCCAGAGAGAAACACATGCAGGAGCTGAGTAAATATCCCTGCCACAGATTCTCTCTCTACACGGGGACAAGGTTGGAAAAGCGGGGAATGAAAAGACCATTGATCTGAAGATAAATAGCCTTCGGTTCGTCAAACTGAAACACACAACAGGTTTGTGAAAGTGGAGGCTTGCAGCTTCGCGCCGCAGCGCTGCTTGTCCCTCAGCAGTTGAGCACACACTGAAGGCGTTTCTAGCTGAGAGGACCGGTCCGGGGAAAGGCACTGTCGTCAGGCTACGCCGCTGCTGCAGGGGCAGTTGTAGTTGTATGCTGAAGGTGTGTTAATAATGGAAAAACCAGCCGCGAGAGGCGAGTGCGCACACTTTACGCACCCACCGTGGGCTATTGTGTACCCGTTTGCCCCTGGGAAATCCCTCTCCTGTGTTCCACCTTTAGACAGATGCTCTCTGCCCCTCAGAAAAGGAAGCCATGCATCTGCTCATGCATGTGCGCATACAGAGAAAAGTTTGTTTGTTCACCAAAACTTGCAATGACCCAAATTGTCCCTAATGATCATATTTAAGTATGCAGTTAAATGTTCAGATGATCCGACATTCCACTGAAGTTTGCTTGTGAAGAGTGACTGGTGATTAACCCTGGAGAACACTGTGGTCACTCCCACAGCCAGGATCAGCTGCAGGGCATGCAGATCACATGCAGCCAGGCCTCAGACTACCAGGGATTCAAGAAACCTCCAGGATTGACAGAGCATGTATTTGCAATTTAGTCGATTTTCCTCTCTTAAATCACATTTTTGTGGAGGCTGCTGTGAATAGTTTTTAGCATTGCTGCTTGCATCTGATGGGGGTGAGCGCTGGTTTGCTTGACTGTGCAACTGCATGAACTGCACAGTGAATACTGCACTCTTCATGCATGATCATGGAATCGTCACTTTATCAGTCTGTCTGCTCTCTGATGTGATTCTTATCTGTTTCTCAAGTGGCATCTCAGGACAAATTTCAATTAAGTCTAATATGACCTAATTTCACCCTCATGGCTTTTTAGGCCAAAACATATCCTATAGGCATAGATCACAAGTTCCTCCGCTTATCCTGTGCTGTTGTGGTGTTTGACAGAGTTGTAAAGCAGTGTTTGGGTCAGCCAGGGTAAGCCCTCACAAATGGACTTCTTGTTTTTTATTAAAGAGGCATTCATAATTGTTGTATTATTGTGATGATCTTAAGATGTTTCCTCAATGGCAAAAGCACTAATGCATATCAGTACCTTTGTTGTTCATGTTCCCTTTCAGTCTGTGAGCATGCTTTAGATATGTAGGCTAATCTTCAGTAAATGGATAGTTTATCTTCTAATTGTCTTTATAACTCAGCAGCTTTATTGTTGGTCTCCGTCTCCTTGTCTTTGTTCCACCTGGTCTCTCTGCCGCTCTTCCTGGCTGGTCAGGGTATCAGCTGCCTCGGCTGTGACCTCACCATGGTGACGTGTAATCCAGATTAACCTGCTCTCTTATTCCGCCAGACGTGGAAGCGATTAGAGATTATGACCGTGTCCTTTTAATAGAATTGGACGTGTGGGTAATCAACTGCTTCCACTGGTGTCGCGTGTCAGGTGACGACTTACTCACACACACACACACACACACACACACACACACACACACACACACAGGCACAAAGCACATGTTTTGGTCACCAAGAAGGACTTTACATTTCCATTTGTTTCCTTGGATACTCACTCCTGCTTTTAACCATAACAAATACATGCTTAACCTCAGACCCTGAAGAAAAGGTACAACTTAGATTTTTACGCACGATGTTACGTATATCAGTATATTTCCTCTTTGCATGGTGGCTTTTCTCTTTCGTTTTCCTTCATCATGGTTAAACATAAACTTCCTGGCTTTTTCAGGACCTGTGCTATCTCATCATCCAGCTCGGTGCTAAAGCGAGAAACAACAAATGCTAGAAATATAAACGATAACTTGGCCAGGGAATCAAGGATCAGGGAAGAAGACGTAGTTTTTGTTAACCAACATTACCAGTCCACAAGTTAGAAATGATAAATACATTCAGCAAACACTTTGTTCTGTGTACCCTCTATCCTTGTCCTCGTACTCTCTGCCATTCATACAATATGCTTTTAATCTTGCTCAAAACTTGCTGTCAGTCCCACCTCTATTCCCACTGCTTGACATTGCTCTCACTTTTTTGCAGAGTAATGTTCATGCTGACCGGCGGGGGCCAATTTGTGCCAGATATAAAAATCATCTAGAATGAATGGTGAGTGAATTTTGGTATTGCATAGTTTCCGCCAGGCAAATTGAATTTTACAAATCAAATTCTTTCTGTTCTTCTTTTTCTTCCTGCTTCTAAAACTAATTATTTGGCAATAAAGGATTGCTTTGACAGTTTGAGTGTCTGCTGCTCCTGTACAGAACTGTTAAAGCGCTGCAGGCTTGTCAGTATTGTCAGATTTATGAGAGAGGAAGTGAAGTCCTTTGCATAAAAGGGCTTTGCTGCTTGTCGCAGTTGTTAGTTTACATTTGTAGCATATACTGTAGTTGAACATCTTTGGGCCTCCTGTACAGAGCTGTTCACTATATGGTGGACATATTGCACCGAGGCGCTCTGGCTTATCGCAAAGCAGAAGTGAAAAGTGATTGTGTCCGTTTGAATGAGCTCTCTATGTCTATGGCCAAGGCACCGGCACTCAGTGCTCTGGTGACACTGGAGAAAGAGGAAAGCAGAGAAAGAGAGAAACAGAGGAAGGCTTTTATCTTCGTGTCACCAAATCTGCTCCAACTGTACGTCAGAGTGCAAGCGAGGACGGGAAGCGGTGGGGGTGCGGGGGAGAGGACTGCTGGCGCAATGGCAGGGTGCTCAATGGTGGCATTCTTCCCTTTCTGCGGACACACACACACACACATACACACAAACACACACACACACAGACAGCAGAACACACGCACACTAGGGGGATTCCCCCCGGGAGTACCCAAGTGAAGTAATACAACCCATCACTGCCTTATCACACCAGTGCCCAAAGACAGGAGAGAGGAGTGTAGAGAAGCGTTTCCATGAACCACGGCACAGGAGGTGTTCTGTATATCACTCGGGGATTGTGGGCCGTTATATGATGCTATCTTGATGCGTTGTTACATTTTTTTTAAAGCATTTGTGTGTGTTTGTGTGTGTGTGTGTGTGTGCGTCTATTACTTGTGTTGTGGGGACATAAATCTGTTTACACAGTCACACTGTGGGAACTCACCTTCGCTGTGGGGACAAAAGTGCAGGTCCCTGTAATTTTCGGGTGAAGACTGGGGTTAAAGTTCGCTTGAGGTTCGGGTTAGGTGTAGAGCTATGGTTAGGCAGGTAGTGCTTATGGTTATGATTTGGGTGAGTCTCAAGGAAATGAATATATATCACTGTAATGTCCTCTAAAGTGATGGAATCGTGTGTGTGTGTGTGTGTGTGTCGATAGAGGGAGAGAGGGGTAATGTGCAGCAGCTTGTGCGTAATGTTCTGTAGTTTCCCTTGCTTGTCTGATGGCAGATTTATCACCTCTCTTATTATTACCCTGCAATGAAAGTTGACAGCATGATTCACTGCTCTCTGTAAATTTTGGAGGGTGTGTGAGTGAAAACCCAGTGCCATGTTTGTTTTCTCTTTTCTTGTGTGTGCCTTTATCTATGTTCTTCTGTGCACTTGTTTATGTATGTGAGTGTGTTTAAGTGTGTGTGCAGCACTGGCAGCTTCACAAGACCTTTGCCATGCAACCACGCATTTCTCTTCAATGATGGAGCATTAGTGTAAAAGCAAATGTGCTGCAATGTGTGAGTGGGATGCTTTGCATGGTTACAAAGAAATGTATAGGGAAAGCTCCTGCATTTCTGCTGTCCACATCATCTTATGTGCACATGTAGACTGAGGGCTAAGTGAGGTGGAGGCCTGTCCTGACCGTAGCGAGGGGTCAACAGGTGAAGTGTCCTCATGTGGTGTCACTCTCATTACATCAGTTCATAAATCTTTCCTCAAGCACTTATAAAGAAGCTTCTCTAAGCCCTATATGAAAAGAACTGTGTATACAGCCCTCTCTCACACACGTATACACACACAGTTTCGAACAGCAGGTGCGTGTCAGGCAGGATCCAGCATGCAACAGCACATGACAGTGTGTGCTATTCCATACCGGCTGATTATTTCACTGATGCCACCTCCTCCCATAACAGTCACCAGTGTTTGTCCTTGGGCCACACATAAAGAATAAAAAAAATAATTGTCCAAAGTATAATCATAACAAATACATTATATCTTGATATGATTAAACATTTAACTTTAGAGGTGGAATAGAAACTGTATTATTATTGTCAGGGTTTATGATATAAAGCTGCTAATCACTGAAACTGGTTTGACTACTGTATACTGTAATAACTATTATTGTGGGTATTGAAAGTTTGTCTACACCCTTCAAGCCTGGGTATGCCTGCAGACAAGACAGATATCTCCCATTATTAGCCAGTCTGCATTTATGTGCTGGGGTGGAACAATTGCCAGTCACAGAATGCAGATGCAGACAGTATTCAACCAAATGGGTAACTAGTTTAATGAGATGCTGCTGCAACAGCAGATCAGTAATTAAAATTAGGATTTGTATTGTGGAGTTTGGACCGTTGATAGATGGGCTTATCAGTCATGTCAGTTACACACAGATCAAACAGGCTCTGAACAACAAGGACTCCCAATGTGCAGCTGTTGAAAGGTTCTTTATTCACACCCTGGTATTACTGACAGAGTAGATCTACGGAGGAGATGTTTGTCCTTAACCTATAGTCTCCCTCCACTCAGAAATGTGTTTTGCTCATTGTTAACTTCACAAGGATGTTGCAGATTGAAGTATGCGCAGAGTTTGACATTGTTCATTTGCCAAATAGGGAGGCTTCTCTAGACACACCTTACATTTGGGTTGAAGACTTGTACATAAGGGCGTGATTTAAGGACATTTTAAATAGTTTGGAAGCCAGTCGTGCTCTAGTATGCAGCTTGCAAGTGGGAAGCATCTTATGTTCGGCAGTTAAACCTTTGAAATGAAAAAATGTTTTATAAATTTATTTTGGAATTTCAATAATGGAGAAAGAGAAGGTGTAATTAAAAAAGTTTTAACAACGTAATTGAACTTTTTGGGGGGAAAAACCATAGAAGACAGAAGTGGTTGGAGTGGTTTTATATACTTCTCAGAGCATGTCTGAATGGGATCTTAAACCTACAGTACGGTGCTCATGGTTTCCATGTTCTGAAACTTTGTGTGCAGCATACAGTAGTTTGCCAAGCTGCAAAAAAAGAAAGTCACACAAAATGGCCTGAAGACATTGAACTCAATGGAATTTTGACATTAAGAGATGATGGTGTTGAGCAACAGCAGCGGATGAAACATTTTCAGAGCGCATGCCTCCCATTTGTTCATGATTTGGACTCTTGATCCCAAATCAGTCTGAGTTTCCACTCTGAATCTGTGTCAGTAACATCATTTAGCATGTAAAGAAAAGAAATCCTGTTAATCAGTACCTCTGCAGCTGTCAATCGGAAGCCCAGCTGCTGACCTGTTGTGTGAGGTGAGTGGAAAAAACAAATTGTGTCACTATTGTAGGTATGAAGTTTACAACTTAACTACCGGTGGTGATTTTAAGTGTGCGTGGGTGTAATTTGTGGATGGTGTGTGTGGAAATATGTGAACAGTGGGTGTATGAGTCACCTTCGTGTAGGCAGTTGTTTAAAGGCCATTTTCTAGGAGATGTTAGAAACAGGAACATGTATTAGTGTGTGTGTGTATGTGTGTATTTATGTGTATGTTGTGGTTTTTGAGTTGAAACATTGCAGGATTCCCCCTCTTAGATCGAGATATCAGGCAGAATCTCCTTTTGGCTGACGTACAGTAGGTGTCCGCTTGAAACCACACATGGTGAGTAGCGCGGCAAGTGATAGATATTAACCAAACATTTGCACGTGGTCTCATGAAACATGCTGGTGAAGGAATGCTACAGGAGATGATATTCTGAAAGCTTGGGAATTCCGGCTGCTGGCCAAAATGTATACTATATGTACTTGTGGATTAATATATGTGTATTTGTGCTCGTGTGAAACCCTTGCCCTTTACTCACTCGCATATGGGCCCTGCATTGGGGAGACACTTGTGCCATCTGGCTGAATGCCCTGCACGCCTCGATTAGTTTCACCTCCGCTCATGCCACTCCCACACATTCAGCCCAGGTATCTGCCTGACAACTTGTAATTGTAGTTTGGGCTTACTTCATATAAAGGAGTGATGACATTTTGGTAGCTGAGTCAGTGTCTTCGTCGCCCTTCAGATATTCAACACTTGAGCAGAATGTGTGTGCGTGTGTGTGTTTGTGTGTGTGTTCTGTGATTTTTTTACTCAGCGTATGGGGTCTAAATTTGTGCTTGGCGTTTGACGCTTTGCTGTGGCTCAGAGTAATATCACTCTGGGTCACACACTGACCACATGGGCATGGTCAGTCAGGCGCACACACACACTCACACACACACACACACACACACACACACACACACACACACACACACACACACACACACACACACACACACACACACCCACACCCACACACACCCACTCACACTTACAGATAAACAAGTGGTTGCATTTCTGCATGAGTCACAGCCGTGGGCAGAGGTGGAAAGTCTCCTTGTTTGGGCTATTCCCTCCTGCTGACACTTTTGATACTTTTTTGAAATATCTGATGTGTTTCAGTCACTTGTGGCGGTCAGAGGATTCAGCTCATACCTGTTGAGAGTCATCCAAACTACTTTCCCACTCTAATTGCTCACTGACAGACACACACATACTGTATTGTATATACTACACATATTATCACCATATTATTCTCTTTCTTAAATTTGAAAATAGCTTTAAAATAAACGGCTTTAAATGATTTAATAGTACCCATACCGTCACTGCTGCAGCTACAGTTATTATTATTGCTTTTTGTAATAATATTCTTGCTGACATGGTGCGTTTCATGTCATGCTGTGTATAATTTTGCATTATGTATCGTATTCTGTGTGTGTACTGTTGCTCTATTATGGGGCTTTTTCATATTTTGGCTTCTCACAGTAGGAAAAGTACAAGTGTTACTAATAGCTTTAATGAGAGTTCAGTTCTATTCAAATATCCCAGTTAGGCATGACGGTGTGACAGTGAGTCATTATGCATAATAGCACGACCCTGAAACTGAAGCATGCATCATTAATTTTGATATTTACACCTGTGCTTTTCCTATTGTGACATGTCAAAATGGCAGCAATGTGCGATCTGATGATTGTTATCTTATCTTTAAGATAACTGTTTCAATATATCATCCAATAATGTTCTGAGTCATTACAAATTAGTATTTAATAAAAATACTGATACAAACTGTGCTACAAAACAATAAATACTACTACTGATAATAATGATAATAATAATGAATGAATATACTTTGTCTTGCATGATTTTCATAACATGAATTATTTAAATTATTTATTATATTATTTTAAATTAAGCACGTGGCCTGTACTTTAAGAAGTCTTTATACATTTTAAGTAGAGATGCAAAGATTAGTTGATTGAAATAAAATAATCCAGCAACTATTTCAAGCAAAATGCCAAATATTTCCTAGTTCCCCTTTTTCCAGATATAAGGCTTTTGCTTCTTTTGATCATATGTGAGAGTAAATTAAATGATTTTTTTTTGTTTTGTTTTGGACTGTTGGTTGAATAAAACAAGCTATTGAACAAGGTCGCTTTGGTCTTGATGTGACATAGACTAACTGATAAATCAAGAAAGTAATCGGCAGATTAATTGATGATTAAATAAATCATTACCCCATTACCACCACTGAGGTGCCCTTGAGCAAGGCCACAAATCTCCCACTGCTCCAGTTTAGCTGCTCGGTGGCAACAAAACCCCACTGTGACATGAAAAAAAAAAAAAGAAACACAACTTGTCATTGAAAACCCCCCCAAAACATTTAAGTGAATTTAGTTACAGTGATCTGAAACAGCTTTTCGTGTCCCCGCCGTTTTTCACGGCTCTGGTAACTGCTGCGTTGTTGTTGCTGCATGTGCTGATGCGGTTAGACATTTCAGACCTGCATGGGCTTTAAGAAAAGTGCTGTGTTACTTTCACGCTGGTTTTCCCTTATTTAAAGTTGGACTAATTTGCTGTGGTCTGTGCAATTTTTTGATGCATGGTATATGGGCAATATGTTTGTGTATTTTGGTGTAGGGCATTGCACAGTATTCTTGTTGTGTGTGTGTGTGTAGATCTGAGTGTGATACTGGAGTTTGATTGTGAATAAAGGTTACTCTGACTAACTCTCTATCTTTTGCATCAGCTTTGTCGCTGTCTTTGACTATTTGTATTTCCAGTCTGGGGTTGTATAGACTTTTATTCAGACATTTATTTGTTTATTTTTTTTATTATACATCCAAGGGTTAACAAATACTTACAACGCTATCAGAGCCAAGCTTCCATTCACTCTCCTCCTCACAGCGTATGAATGAAATGCTTGGAAGGCTGTGCAGAGAGTCTATTGTTAATGAGACATAATAAGTTTATGCTTCATAAACTTCAGGTTCGTGCAGCTTAGCTTAGAGGGAACAGCAAATGTCGGCTTTTAGGGAGGAACTTGTCTAATCATGTCCTTGCCTGTGGCTGTCTGTGAGTGCGCACATGTGTGTCTTAGTGCGTGGGTGCTTGCATGTACAAGTTTATCATTTTTTCTACACGTTGACTCATTACGTGTGATCATTTGTTGAAACCCTGTTACCCTTTGATATTTTGTTTGGTGTGGGTGGAAGGGATTAAAATAATTTTTCGATGTAGTGTCACAGTTTTAACTTTTAACACATAAACCTTTCTAAAAGTTCAAGCTTGGTTAACTTACAAAACTGGCCTTTGGAGAACTACAGGTAGCTGACAATGCTGATTGCAAACATGCAATTTTTCTTAAAAAGAAATGCAAAAGTGATGAAATGAAATAATCCTCGTCAAGTCTGTAGATGACTTAAAAACTGTAATCTTTAGGGAGCTTTCACACCTGCTTACTTCGGTTCACATGTTCTTGTGAAACCTCATTTTAAGTTAATGAGGCTGCAGTAGGCGAAAAAAGATGAAATTAGTATGAGTTGACATTTGTTGATATTTCCCCCGAATTTGTCACAAAATGTCCTCGAGATGATCGTCATGAAAGCCACTCAAAATAAGTGAATGCTGCACACGTGTCAGGCAGTTAATGTGCACACTCTTTGATGGTCTGAACATAAAAGAGAGTGTCTCTAGTAGCACAACAATCAGATGACTTTATTTAGTATGTTTCATCATTTGACAATGTGAATCATATTTCAGTCAGTCAAAACCAGAAACTAAACAGCAGTTTCACTTCTCATTTGGGTCAGATTTTGAGAGCTGTTGGTCTTTCAGATTTTCAAGACGAAAGCACAAAAGCAGTATTTACTATACGTACCAAAGTTTTCAGGTTCGGTGGTTTTGAACCATGCTTAAAATTGTGTAGAGATATGCTCAATTGTGGTGATTTTAATGGCTGGAAAAACAAAAAGGGTATTAAAGGGTATTCTCATCTTTTGCCCCTACAAGCTGAGATAAGAGTTAAGTTTATTTACTTGCACAATTAAAGTAAGGTAAAATACATATAATAAGACAAAATGGATATGTGCTGGGGAGAAAGGAAGCAAGAAGGCTTATACAGCTTCCATTTTCTGCGGAAAAAAAGTGTGATCACAAATATCACATAAACGGGAATAAAAAGGAAATAAAAGAAATGCAAAAAGAGCACACAAAACAACTGTGTAAAGCACAATGTATATGTTTCCTTTTTGAATTCATTTCTGGTGCTTTAGTTGCCATCTTTCTTCATTAAAAATGCAATATCTCTAGCAGGTTAGAGACGCCGTTCAGTTCATACAGGAATGACCCTGAATAACCTCAAGCGTTCGCCCTCATTACTTCCGGCCACATCATCAACGGCAACAACGGCCCTTTCGTAAGATCTTATTCCGCGTTCTCTCTCTTGCTCGTCCTCGTCTTGTTCGTCCGTCTAACTAAAAGTCAAAGTGCGCAACAAAGTGATCGAGAGCGGCGTCTCGTTTGTGAATAACATTTCGCTATAAGTTGCACAACTCATTTTGTTATACAAGTCGTCTTCCCCTCGGCTTTGACCTTTTACTTTTCAAAAGTTCACCTCTTATGATTCACTGCATCTCAACTCTGACATTTAAATTTCAACTCCTTCTCACGATTGAAACACGGTGCTTAACAATTACCTGGGTACGGGAATCTAACGTATGCAACATGGCATATCTTGGTTAGTGCGTGGGCACCAACTCGTAATAAACCCAAACCACCCATGTATGCTATTGTGATCTTCCCAGAAGTCCTTGGTGCGCAGTGAGAGACACTCCCAGGAATTTTCTTAGGAAAGATTTCCTCTGGTGAGAGTGGAGCCTTAGGACTACCCTCCTGATGCTCGGCCAGCTGCATACCTGAAAAGCAACTGTTTATGCATGCCGCTCCCCATGACTGGAAGTGCTGACTTGTTGTGTGGGAGTGCAGCACCCAAAAATGCTGACATAATTTGCTGCTGATGCAAGACATTCGGAGGGAGTTCCAGCGTCATGTGTAATTTTCAGGAATATTGGAAATCCAAATTCTGTTTTATTGTAAGTGTGCCTACATCCAAACGCCCACCTGCTTGTGTAATGACTGCATAGTGAAATTATATATAAAAAAAAAGACCATCTTTTCGCATCATTTTAAGACTTGTGCTCCCTGTTCTCCCACGCACACACTCAGATGACCACATCATAGAGCTCCAACCACACTGGAGGCTTTTGAAGCTCAGCCAAGTTCAAGACCACCAAGGTCAACACTGTGATGCACACATACTGATCTGGATCAGCGATCCTGGGATCCCCTTCAAGCTTAAAGTCACTTGTGTGACTGTCACATGTCAAATATTTTCACCACAGCATGTTATATTAATTCTGTTATCATTGAGGAAAAATGTACGTGAGCACATGCAGGCCAGATGTGAACTGAATGTGTCTGGTTGACTCCATTTCCACTGCCATACAGTTCTCACAAGGGACTGATTTTCTTTCTAGGATCTGGCTCCAAAGACGCAGAATCCTACAATTCCTGTAATGCAACTCAGTAGCATTATGACCTGATGGCATCATCAGGATTTTATTTTATTCTATTTTTTTTTTACTTTAGAAAGCTGCTTTCAGAGCTACCACTCCAGTGGTTCTGTACATGTTCAGGCTCAGGTTGAACATGTATAGAACCACCGGAGTGTGCAGACCAGCTCAGTCAGGTGGTTCTGTACATGTTCAACCTGAGTCCCGGCCCTGTGGAAGACCTCCTGCGTGGTGCCGGTTCCAAAAACAGCCCAACCCAGGGAACCAAGCCACTACAGACCTGTCGTCCTGACCTCCCACCTCATGAAGACCATGGAGAGGATCGTCCTCGGCCACCTCCGCGCCCAGGTGAGCTCTGCTCTAGACCCGCTGCAGTTTGCTTATCGACCTGGCATCGGGGTGGATGACGCTGTCACCTACCTGCTATACTGGGCCCTGTCTCACCTGGAGACCCCCGGGAGCACTGTGAGAATCATGTTTTTTGACTTCTTCGGTGCTTTCAACACCATCCAGGCGTCAATACTGCGAGGGAAAATGGAGGTAGCTGGTGTGGACCAACAGCTGGCTGCGTGGACCATCGACTACCTCACCGTAGTACGTGAGGTTACACAGCTGTGTGTCAGATGTGGTTGTCAGCAGAACGGGGGTCCCCCAGGGAACGGTGCTGTCACCGTTCCTTTTTGCCCTCTACACCTCGGACTTTACGTACAACTCCACCCTCTGTCATCTGCAGAAATTCTCAGATGACAGTGCCATTGTCGGCTGTGTGTCAGAGGAGAATGAGCAGGAGTACAGGTGGGTCATCATGGACTTCGTGGACTGGTGTTAGCAGAACCACCTGATCCTAAACACCAGCAAGACCAGGTAGATGGTTATTGATTTCTGAAGGAAACCTTCCCCTCACACACCGGTGAACATCCAGGGCTTGGACATTGACATGGTGGACTCATTTAAGTACCTGGGTGTTCACCTCAACAATAAACTGGACTGGACAGACAATACTAACGCCCTGTACAGGAAGGGCCAGAGTCGCCCACACCTGCTGAGGAGACTGAGGTCCTTTGGTGTGTGCAGGGCTCTACTACGGACTTTCTGTGACACCGTGGTGGCCTCTGCAGTGTTTTATGCCATAGTGTGCTGGGGAGGAAGAGACTGAACAAACTGGTTAAGAGAGCCAGCTCTGTCCTGGGCTGCCCACTGGACTCCATCCAGGAGGTGGCGGACAGAAGGATGTTAGCCAAGCTGACATCCATCATGGACAACTCCTCCCACCCCCTGCACCACACCATGAGGACCCTGAGCAGCTCCTTGGGCACAAGACTTTTACATCCCCAGTGCAGGAAGGAGTGCTGCCGCAGGTCATTCCTGCCCACAGCCATCAGACTGTATAACAGTGCACAATAACATCCACTCAAATTGTTGTAAGTTGTACTGTTTTTCATGTTGTTTTTCATGTTGTACTGTTTTCATGTGCAATCGTCATTTTGAAATTAGTGTGTGCGTATTGTATATGCTGTAAATTACCATAGGGTATATAACATTTGTGCAATATTTTTTATACTTTTTATTTATTTTTTTTATTTTTTTTGTCTTCTTGTCCTCTGACTTCTTGCACTCTGTTTTTTTTTTTTTTTTTAATCTTATCTTATCTTACAGGAGATATTACACAGCAGAGTAGCTCCTCTGAGGAAAGGAATTTGATCCTTTGTTTAAAAATGTGTAAATTGCAGCATTCGGTTTTGTTTGATCAGATTTTCATCTTCAGGAAAGTTTAAAGGTGTATTGTTCACCTTGAGCAGAAATGGAGTTTTCTGTACCCAAAAGCCAAACTGTCCTTTTGAAGGCTATTATTATAATCATGAGTCTATAGTGAGCTGTGCCTTGTAAGTCACCAGTGTGTTGATGCATTTATGTGAACTATCTGTCGTTGAGTGCTATTGATCCTGTGGTGATTAGTAGGAGTGACCATCGGAGCAGCTTTCGCTCTGTCACTGGGACGAAGGAGACAGCACTCCTCCCCTCCCTGTCTGTTGAATAATCTGCTTACTCACCGGATGTGATTCACCTACCTAACTCTGTTAGAGAGAGGGTTCTGTCATCTAAATGTTTGGTCAGTAATGTTGTGTAATGTTTGGAAAGTTGTGTGCTTATGAGATAAATACATTTGAGCACCGGTCTGGCCAGCTGCTGTGCTGCTTTGAAATCCTCATCCAATAAAAGGCTGGGGGGTCATTAGAAAAGGACGGATACTTTGGCACACGCAGAGTGATGTTATTGTTTTAGACTGTACTGTGACAGCAGGTTATACACAATTCAGATTGTTTAGCTGCTATTCCAAGACTGACAAAATGTATTTTTATTTAAAGTACATATTACCCCAAAATACAAAACACAACAATACGTATAATGCATATATGGTGATGCTGTGAAGTGGCCACAGTGTTAGCTGGATAATTAAATTCAAGCAACACAGTTATGAAAAATAATGTACTTTATGTTGCCTTGTGTTTTTTGGTAACAGCACAGATTATTCCTTAGTCAGAAGTGTGATTGTTTACTAAAAAACATTTGAAAAACTATCTTTAAAAAAAATCTTTATCTTGACTTCTTCCCTCATTTTTCATTCTTCATGCAACCACCTCCGTCAGTTTCACAACGCCGTGAATGCCAACGAGGAGCGACTGTCTGAGTGTGCCCAGTTATCCCTGTTTGTAGTTTAGCACATCCACAACGGCAGGCTTTTCACTGCAAGTGTGAATGTGGCAATGCGGGACAGTCAGGCGGCTCAAACGACACATCAGCAGACAAGCTTTTTATAAGCTTAGCCTCCCTTTATGTTTCTCTTTGACTGTGTGCTTCAGGCTTTGCCTGCTGATTCATCTTTTCCGCCTCTGTTGCTTGTTTCCCCCAGTTGTCTTTTTCATCTTCTGTGTTTTAAGGCTTCCATGTGCTACATGTTGACGTTGGTATCTTCTGCGGTGTCGACGTCACCCTCGCCCTCATGTGCTTGCAGGAGCGTGCAGGAGATACAAACAAACCTTTGCCCCACAGCGCCACTAGTGGCCAAAAACACCATGAGGTTCCTTTAATTAGCGTTTTACGTGTATATTTTGTCTGAACATGGCAGCATATGGCAGATGTCTGCTTTTTAAGTCTCACACAGACCAGACTAGGTCAGTGGCAGGTCATGACCTCAGACTGACCCACTTAGCCAGTGCCATTAGCCCCCTCCTCTTCCCCCTCAACACCGTCACCATCACTGTCTCTGCTCCACTTGCCTCCTCCCTCACTATTTGTTCATCTCCCGCTGTCTCTGGGTACACTCTCCTCCCTCTCTGTTGCCCTCTCTTTAAACCCACCACTCAGTCCTTCCTCTGCTCTGTCTTTCCTCTTTCCCTCTCTTCTTTCCCTCCTTGTGTTCCTTCGCTCCATGAGGGGGAACTTCCACTGCAGCTTCTATCCAGGAACAGTGGAAACACAGCTAAATAACACTGCTCCGGTTCACTTTCCACACCGAGCAGGGGAGGGGGAGCAGGGCTTCATGTCGCTACATCTACACACACATTTCCACAGACACCTATACACACAAGCACACATACATCTCTTTTTTTGACTCACACCATGCTCTAAAGAGATTTTTTCTTTTTCTTGTTACCATAGACATAATTCAAATAGCCTGACAGTACATACTTTTACAGATATTCGAGAAAGATCCCTTTTTATCTCACCAACCGTCATTAGCGGCACTCCCATTCAAATTACAGCTGAAGAGCCAGCGAACATCCAAAATGAATGCAACATGCAAAGCAGTGGTCTATATCTGTCCCCGTGTGCGTGTTATTCTTGATCTTCTCCTGAAAGACAGCTGCTATAATGGGACACTTATCAGCATTAATGGATAGACACGTAGGTAGAGCTTTTGGGAGGACACACATGCACACACACACATGCATGCACACACCCAGGAAACACAGGCAGAGTCATCATATTCAAAGCAGACAGGAATAGAAACAGACTACATGAGGTAACCACAGTGGCGTAAGCAGTAGCCATTACCTCAACAATGACCGTGACCGGTAGCCTTCATTGTGTCTGTGCGTGTGTTTGTGTGTGAAGGCATATGTGGCTGTCAAAGATGCCTTTTCCATAGTCAAGATATTCCTTTTCTCCATGGACATATCTGGTCCTTATATAAGGTATGCCTGGGACTTACATAATTCCTGGCGCTTTAAGTTTCTGTGCGTGTGTGTATCTGGAAAGCTTGTTGAACTGCGATTGTGTGTGTGTGTGTGTGTGTGTGTGTGTGTGTGTGTGTGTGTGTGTGTGTGTGTGTGTGTGTGTGTGTGTGTGTGTGTGTGTGTGTGTGTGTGTGTGTGTCTGTGACGCTTTGGAAGCTCTCCTGGCCGCGGCTGTGGAAATGCTCCACTGCCCCACTCTGCTCAGTGCGGACAGTGGTGGAGAGGCGGGCAGATGGTTGGATGGATGAATGGGGAGTCGGGGTTCTGATGGTTGGATGGAGAAGGGGAACTGCTCAACTGTGGCACTGCCAGAAAGACAGTGGCAAAGTGAAGCGGAAAAGTTGTGCTTACTTCAACCTTATGTAAACCAAACCTCCTCTGTTTTCACTTGGCTGCAGGGTTTTACTTGATGTGACAGGCTCATGCCATGTCACTGTCACAGTTCATTTTGTTTCTTGTTTTCTGTTGTGTGTGTACAGTGCAACACGCTGCTGTCTAACTTGCCAAAGCAAGCATAGCGAACTTCTTAACATCTTGTTAAAGGTCCAGTGTGTAGGAAGTACGGAAATCTATTGACGGACATGAAATATAATATTCATAAGTGTGTTTTCATTAGTGAGTAATCATCTGAAAATAAGAATTGCTGTGTTACATTACCTTAGAATGGGCTCTTTATATTTACACAGTTCCTTGTTTTTCTGCCATGTTTCTACAATAGCCCGGAAGGACAAACCAAACACTAGCTCTATTGAGGGCCCTCTGTGTTTTTAGGCGCCACTGTAGGGGAGAGTGAGGCCATTCAGTTGTTTGCATTTAGCAACATCACTGCTAGATACCACTAACTCCTACACATTGGACCTTTAAGTAGCTCTATACACTCATCATTTGGTCCACCACTTGGTCCAACATCTGGCTCAACATCTACTGGTCAGAATGGCACCAAATTAATGGTTCAATTAGCAATTGTCAGGATGCTAACATGCTATTTTAAGATAATGTAGATGGTAAACATTATACCTGCTAAAAATGTCATTGTGAGCGTGTTAGCATGCTCTGCTGTGCCGAGGTACAGCCTCACAGGGCTGCTAGTGTGGCTGAGCGCATATAGTCTTTTACAGTTCATGGTAGCGGCTGAGTTTTTGTCATTGCCTGATCTTGGTGGATGGTTTGTGTACACAAGGGGACAGCTTGTTCTATTTGGATAAATAAATGGTCTGTATTTGTTTTTGGATTATGAAACACCTCAAAACTGTTTAACAAATCCAATATAGGATCCCATAAATAAATAGAGTGTCTGTTGTTTTAACTATGGCCTTATGGTCGATATATGTATTTTTCACTCATTTCCCGTAATATTCATTGTGTTTACATCATCTGCTTACTGGGAGTCTTGTGACAAGTCAGATGACATTGCCCTAATGGCATGTAAATAAAATATTTAGTGGACTATTTTCAACTCTCTGTCTCGTCTTTTGTTTGATGAAGCGTGATGACCTTGAAATTCACAACATAGGCGTTAATATATTCATGTATTTCAGTGTAGTGCATTTCAATGTGCAGAAGTAACTTTTTCTTCTGTGTTGGAGGGACTGCCCTTACTTTGCATTATGGGAAGCCCCATTTGGAGCTGTGTCCTGGTAGGGATTTGCATGCTGGGTGCAGGCTAATATATGCACTGTAACAAGCTGCCTGGTTGAGTGCTCATATGCAAGTCTTCATACCTAATATGTCTATAGGTTATTAGCTGTCAGAGTGCCTGTGCTGTACCTCTCTGAAGTCCTTGTCTTCTGTTTTGTCTTCGTCTCCTATTATACATTAGACAGGCAGCGTGTGTGTGTGTCTTACTTGTAGTGGAAACTCTTTGGGAATCTGTGCCATGGAATGTCTGGGCAGGATTCCCTCTTTTCCCCAGCGGAGCAGACCATTCACACACGACTATCTGTACGCAACATGAACACGTAGCACAGCACAGCATGGAAACACATGTCCATTTGTGTGGACTTAACCTCATCGAACAGTTCATGAGATCTTTGCTTTGGGCCACTCAGTCCAAAATTTGATTTACATGAGGATATGTTACCAAATGACTGCCTCTGCCCGCCTTTCTCCCCCTACTCTATCTGACTTCTGACTTCTCTGCTCTCACTTTTCTTTGACTTTTTCATCTCTCTTCCTCGTCTTCCCCCTTCACTGGAATGCAACTTCAGTTTGACCTTGTGACTCATCTCTCCCACACTGACCACACCAGCGCTGTCTATCCTATACAGACGCAGTGCTGACCCAGAGTCTCATACAGCATAACACACACACTCCTACGCTCATATACACACATACACACGCACACACTGTTGCGTCACTCTCCTGTGGTGTGGCCTGTAACTACGAGACAGCTGTTCTTGCTTAGCTGTCATGTCAGCCATGATGTCAGAGCTTTGTTGTGTGTGATTGGCTGACGTCTGAGTACGTCCTGTGTATGTGGGAGATACGATGTGGGAGACTGTCGCTCTCTGTGCCACAGAGAGCCGTGGTCAAAATGGTCAACTGATCTGCGACCTCTTACCCGACGGTTGAACACTTGCGTCTTTCTTGTCACCACACTGTAAAAAAGTGTCATGTTTGTGTCACAGAGGCGAGTTATACTGCTACAGTTACACTGGTGACACAGAGCTCATGTAGGCATGTGTGTGATACAATGAAAACACTGACCTTTGAAGTTTAACCCACTGCTGCCTGGAGCTTCATAGATGAAAGATTAGACCACAGGAGAGAAGTTTAAACCTACAAGACTATTTCATGTTGTGTTTTTAAGAATAAGTCAAGTTAATTGTAGTTTCTAAATTTCTTTATCTGGACTGAAAAGTACTCCAACAATTTAGTATTGCAGTCATATAACATTGTCATAGACAGTAAAAAAGAAAATCAATGCTGCAGGATTTTGATGGCAAATCCTGGTGCAACTCAAGTGACAACAGTTCAGTCTGTGTTGGGTAATAATCTTACTTTTAGTCTTCTTTGTCTCTTCCAAATAAGCGTGGCTTTCTTTGGAGTTTGGGACCAGTCGAAAAGTCAGGCGTGATTCAGATAGATCTGTGTAGAATCAGATCAGATCCCGAATGCGATGGACCTGAACATACCCACATAGAAATGGAACACTGGCAGCAGCGTCACCAGCCACCGATGAAAGAGCTGCTGTACATGTAATGTTCCCCTGCGCTTCACACACTCTCTGTCTCACCTGGAAAAACCCCCCACCCCCTCTTCTGTCTTGTCATAATGTTGATTCACCCTGCAATCAAAACTGATATCGAATCCATTTGGTTCCACTTAAGTGCTACATATGTCGGCACACCTGAGACCTGCAGCATTACAGCTCGACCCTACGTGACAGGATTAGACTTGGCAGACTCTGGTCCTGGGCTACGGCTTCATTACGAGGAGCTGAGTGAACCAGTTAAGACCCCCAGTTCATAACCAGATCCTTATATTAAACATAGTTTTGATCTGGATTTAAAAATGATCAGCAGTAGATCGTGTGGCAGCAGGAGCTGTTTTGAGAAAAGGCCTGTTTTCTTCCCTAAACTAGGTCAGGCAGACCTGCATTTGTATAAAAAGTAAAAAAATACACAAAAGTGTGTCATTCACTTATTTAAATATTCAATTGCACAGGATTAAAACTGCCTGTGCACTTGTGTACGTGTGTGTTTGTGTTTGTGCGTCCAGTCATGGTCACCATGGTGAAGTCCTACTAAAAATCGTCATGACAACTCAAGCCATCGACAGCCATGTTGTAAGCCAAAACACGTAACTGTCTCCTACGCATCAACACCATTCACACACGCGCTCATGCACACATTTGCACAGACACACACACACACACACACACAACAAAGACGCCCACACGCACAACGACGTATACGACAGATTTAAAAGTGTCAAAATAGAGTTACGTCTTAATGAGATTGAATTAGTGCGTTGTTTGCCCTGCTCAGACTGATGTAAGAAATGAGAGGTCCTTAAACACAGCTACAACTTTTAATATCACCCACTCTGTTTTGGCTCCTTTTTCATGTACAACTGACTGCAGCCATACTTGTTTTACATTTTTGTATTCTTTTAACATGTAGACATTAGCAAAATATAAATCAGAATTCTTTATTTATTCAAGGTAGAATGAATGATAGACATCAAATGCATCAAAGTGGGTCTTTGAGGAAGTGGGACTAGCAGCATGTGCCTGAAGGTGATGTCACCCCGGGGACCTTCACCGCCAGCTCACCCCAGCCACCTCTAAACACACGCACACTCTGCCCCCAGCATGTACACCGCTCCATGATCGAGATAGAAGCCCCCCTCATCTGTTCCCGTATCTGACCCATTTTCCTGTATACACTGTAGACGCTGGTGAGCAGCCCTGCCACCCACCCCTCCCTGTTTCCACTGGGGTGGAAAACACTAGTGGAATGGGAAAAAAGTGTGGAGTGGGAGGACAGGGGCAGTGGAAGATGAGCTTAAGGGGGGAGGAAAGTATCAGGGTGAGTGAGTGCGTCCACTAACCCCCCCAGAGGTTCACCGTAGGGCGGTGGGGGGATTGTGTTCGAGCGAAGTGTGTTTGCATTTGTGTTTTTGCTTATGTGTTAGTGGAAGGTTGGAGTTGTTTCTGAAAAAAATGCATCGAAAACATCGTCTATCTCTCTGTCATTTTCCATGCGATGATGTCTTACACCCAGAACATCAGAAAACCTTTCGGTTTTGTCTCCTCCTTACCTCTACTGGTGTTGTTTTGTTTTTTTTTGTTTTTTTTTAATGTTTTAGTCCATTGAAGAGGCAGTGTTACTTCCTTGTGCCTACATGGTTCAAGCTCCAGAAACACAGGATTCTACACTTTTCCGCGGTAAATACCCTCTTCTATTAAACTGCACACCTCGAGGTTGGTTTCCTGTTCAAAGCTGACATACTTGGGTGATGTTATTTGAGTAATTTTGAGACTTACCAGAGCTCCCCCAGAACCACATAAGACAGTAAACAACTGTTTTCCCAGACTGAATGGCACTCCCCATGTGGTCGAATTTGACATTTACATAAAAAATCAACGTAATTCATCGTCAGCGCATTGTCTTTTTACTGACCTTTCGCCTTTGAAGCAGCCATTGGTTTCCACTCATTTCACTATGCCTTGAAATTCATCTTGAGGAGACTTGAAAGTTGGTTGAGACATGTGATCCATCATAACGAACACTGAGTATTTTCATGTCAGCATTGGGATATCATGTACCAATGCAGCTCTGAAAGGGGACTATTTAGAAAACTCCTTATTTGTTGATGCATTCAAGGGCCTGTGGGAAACTCCGACATCCGACATGATATGCCAACAACAATCATTTCAATGTAAGAAGCTACAGTATCACAGTTCCATCATGCTTAATGTCCATGTTTGCGTCTTGTTTCCTGATTCCTCTGGTTTCGGTTGTCTGGCAACATTCATGTGTAACATGTGAATACTATTGTTTTTGCAGCCAAATGTCAGAGCTCCCTTGAATGTGATACATGGAGTATTTAAAACGGCACATGCCCATCGCTCCACTATCAACCCCTATGTTTACTTTTTTCTTTTATGTAAAATAAATGGAAAGAAATGGTGGCCTTGAAAGGAGGAAATCAAAAAACTATGGTATTTGACAATACAAAGAATATGTCATTTGTAGATAAAGGCAAAGACGTGATCCTTAAATGCTGGTAGTGGTTTGTGATTTTTTTAATGTGGCTGTACGATAGCAGGGTTAGCAGTCAGTGTGTTTTTAAAGGGTTTAACTTTTGTTTCTCCTGACGTCAGCATTAAGTTTGAGTGAAAAATGAAAAGACAAGCACAATTCAGTCAACACCTACGTTTCACTGATCATGTTGCATGACAACAAGGCCAATTCTATCGATACTCATACAGTCCTGTGGGGATTGAGGTTTAAACTACACCTGGGATCACTCAGACAATCTGCCATCCTTTTCTCTGAATCCGCTGGCCAGACAGACTGCAGGTTTGTGGTCCAGTGATCAAGGTAGTGACAAAGTCGCCCACTCAAGTCTCACACGCTGGTTTCATCCTGTTATCATGTGATGTAAATGGAAGTGAAAACACCCACTCGCTCCTGACTGCCAATCATATGACATCGGTATTGCGATGACACAGCTTTATTATCACAGTTGTCCTGTGGGTAATTTCAGAAAGTCAGATTAGAAAGTTGCTGATTGGTTGGTCATACTGATTTAAAGCAGTGTGTGTCTGCGTGTAAGTGCGAGTTGCTGCTTCTTCTTATGAGCTTATTTACGACCTTCATGACCTGTTTTCCTATCTGGTTTCTCCATGAACTATATCTCATTGTTCTGCCACATGCATAGAAATGAATGGATGTTTGTTGACTGCAGGTCTAATTTAAAACTACTACACTTTGCATCAGATCCACCACCGTGCACCGCTGGAAGACTGTGTTGGTGTTTGTGGCAAGGAAGTGTGCACTTTCACTGGTTGCTTGTGTATATGTGTGTGTGTGTGTGTGTGTGTGTGTGTGTGTGTGTGTGTGTGTGTGTGTGTGTCTGTGTTTTGTGTATGTGTTAATCCTGGAAAGAGAAGTGAGATGGACATACTTTCTAAAAATATACCTTCCATTGCAACTTGCATCACTTCCTCTTTCTGACACAAGCGTACACACACAGACACACGCATGCGTCCAGACACACACACACACACACACACACACACACACACACACACACACACACACACACACACACACACACACACGCGCGCACACACACACACACACACACACACACATAGCTGCATGTAACTTAACAACGCTTAACAATTTCCTTATCTGCCATTGCGTGGTAACCATGTTGTGTGCGCGTTTGATTGTGCATCTGCCTGTGTGTGCGAGTGGAAAGTGGTTTGGTGTAATGGCACAACGTGTGGGCTGGGAAACAGCTGGTGTCTCCAGTTAACACGCTTGGATGCAGAGAGTCCTGTCTGACAAATGGCTACTATGCAGTATATCTGCAATAGCACATGTGCTGATACATTTATTTGTGTGTGTGTTCTTGTGTGTGTGTGTGTGTGTGTGTGTGTGTGTGTGTGTGTGTGTGTGTGTGTGTGTATGTGTCATTGTTCTATATGACTTACTGAGAAAGAGAGTTGGAAAGTGGTGTCTCACCACGTGACGTAGGTTTCTGGTGTTTTCCAGACCAAAGAAGTGGAACCAGCAGTGACGAGGATGTGATGTCACCATCAGGCTTTCTTTCTCACACTCACTGCGGCCCCACGTCTCATGCTACCCTTTTGTCGCGTTCTTTTTGTCTGTATTTCTGTCTCTCTTGTCTCTGTTCAGTATCTGTCTCTGTGCATTTGTCTGTCTGTTTCTCCGTCTCTCTTTATCTCTCCCTCGTTGCACTGTAGGGGAGTAGGCGTTCGCTGGCTGTTTTTTCTTTTTTTTTTTTTTTTTATGAATGGGATGTGTTGTTTACTCTCTGACAGAGCTATTTCTGTCAGCGCTGATGATGAACACATACAGTGTGACCACACTAACTTCCTCCTCTATCGCCCTCCTTCCTCTGATTGGCTAAGGCTCCCCGCTCAATGGCAAAGGCTGTGCGTCTTCAAGGTAGCTGCGAATGTGTTTTTTTTTTTTTTGTGGGAGTAGTGGTGTGTGTGTATGTGCGTATATGCATGTGGGCCAGAGTGTTGAGGGGTCTCAGTGGACCTTTTTTCAGAGATAATTGATAAAAAAAACATCCTGTTTCCAAGAGCAAGAGAAACTGTTACATTTTTTTTCCCAAATGATGTCACACAGCCCACACCAAAAAGAACAAATTCATGTTTTAAAGTAAGACAGTATCAAGTGATTTGCAACTCTCCTGATTTTAGGGAACAGGTATGTTCACCTAAATGACAAATCTTGACCAGCATTGACCAGTGTTGTTTAAGACTAAGTGTGTGCTTTTCCCTGTTGCATATTTAAGGTTGGTTGTTTTCAAATGTTGTGTGTTTGTTGTGTGATGTTTGTTACTAAGAAATAGGTTTTTTTTAAACTTTCAACTAATTTTCATCAACATTTTATGGTCCCACCTAAAGATTTGTTATTTCCCTGAACTGCAGCAATAAGGTGCTGATCAGCTCAGTTTACAGCAGTCATCTAGAAATATTTGAAAAACAATCAACAGGTGAGGTTTATCCCCTAAAGTCTAGTTTTCAAACTGGATTTTCAAATAAATTTGTTTATCTTATTCATCTGATTTGTACCCATTTTCATAATCAAAATAAACATAGTTCCCAGATTTAAACATAAAAACCTGAAAATGATCAGCCGTGTCCATATTTGTATTCATATTCATAACAATCTAAATAAAAAAAAAGCTTTCCTGTTTTAAGCACACTTTTGTTCTTTGGTGTATCACTCAACCTGATGCCACTATTGGAATAATAAAATGCCAGCACTGTGATTTGCATGTTAGTTAGCAGGTTGCCTCACCTGCCTTCTGAAGTGGTTTTGTACTTTCTGTCAGGACATTCTAGTAGTTTTTGTGTAACCCCCTCAAGGCCTGAAAAAATAAATTGCACACACAGTATGTGCACAAGCTTGTGTGTAAGCACTGACACACACAGACAGTTGCTGGAAGGCATTTATGCTCACATACTCTAAACGAATCCACCACGGTTTGCATAATGCATACATGCAAAGCCTGAGGTTGTGTTTTTTTGGGCTGAAAATATCAGAGGACATGTGCAGTCCTGTGCCTAATTACCCATGTGCTGTAAATAAGCACATGAGCTGTGTGTTTGTGTGCCTGTGTGTGGGTGTGTGTGGCAGTGGTATGTGTGGGAAGTGGTGTTTGATTGATGTGTGAATGAGTGGTGCTTGAAGGGTTGGGGTTTAAGATGATAGAGGCTGTGTCAGAGGGCACGAGGGCTAAGGTGATTTTCGCTTGATCTTTTTGTAATGTGACTTTGATGAAATGCAACGTGTGGAAAGTCACGGCCTCGTGTTTGAATTCCCTGTAGTGTTATGTTGCTTCATGGACGGTTCGGATGAGGAGCTGAATGTTTAATTAGCATGCCACGAAAGATCTGTGGTAACAAGCCACATACAGCGCTTGAAAACACAAACACACACGAGCACATACGCGCACGCTCACCCAATAAAGCACTCATATATAAATATTCTCTACTGTACACTGCACAGTCACCATGTGTTCTCTCATGGACACACACACACAAAGCAAACTCATTTATTTTGTGTGTGTATCCTGAAGAGATTAGTGCATTACTATATCCAAATCATAGTTAAACTGTAGGTTCAAGTGTGCTCTAAGAAGTCATTGTAAAGGGTTAGTACACCCAATTTACAAAAGGAATATTTAGCTAGTTTTAGTGTTGTTTCCTGGGTTTTTACATACTGTATCTGCCTATGAGATTCTTGGCTCCACTCCAGTACAATGGAGGCTGATGGAATTTACGTTTTGAAAGCTCTCCCTGCTGAAAAAACAAACTATTATCAGTGGCATCTGTGGATTATCCAGAGTGACGGGAACAGTGTTTCTTAAAATAAATACTGTGGTTTATTTTTTTAGCGTCACCTTTTAACTTCGATTCGGCTTCACAGACATAAGTTCGTTCACCTCATTTGAACTGGGGTGGAGGCAGGATTCTCAGATGTGGATATCTCGTGGATGACACAAGTCACTTTGGACTCAACCTCTCCTAAGGAGACGGAAGCAAATCCAGAGGCCATTTTCATTCAAATCGAGTGATGCCATCTGTTACAAGTCCATGAGCTAGCTCAAATTCTCAGTAAAGCTGTGTGGCCAGATACCACAAGAGACAATGCTGTTAACCTCAGCTTCCACCACATCTTTCAGCACGGGGACACACCCAGCACCTATCTCAGAGCTCTCCTCATGGAGTTTAGCCTTTAACAATATGCTGCCTGACCGTCTGCACACCAAGTTTCTACAGTTGCACACACTCCGCCCTGTCTGCCACTGGATTACGGACTTCCTAACCAACAGGAAGCAACAGATTTGGCTTGGCAGCCACCTGTCTGCCTCATTCACCACCAGTATCAGAGCTCCACAAGGTTGTGGCCTCTCCCCGTACCTGTTCTCCATGTACACCATTGACTGCACCTCCAGCCACCGTTTCATCAAGCTGGACATGTTTGCTGACAATGCCACGCAGCATGGTGTACAGGCAATAACCTGAAGCGGCAAGACAGTGGAGATGGTCATGGACTTGTGAAAACACCCACCTTCACTTCCCCCACTACTCAACACTGCAGCTGTAAAGGTGGAGTCTGTTAAGTTTCTGGTTACCACAATCACCAACAGCGTGAAAGGGGAGACTCACTCATCTCATGTCATCAAGCAATGTTCTTTCTCAAACTTCTCCAGAAGATGAACATCTCCCCAAAGGTTTGCACCGAGAGTGTCCTCACCCCCTCCATCACTGTGTGGTACCAAACACAGAGTGGAACACGTCATACCAACAGCCAGGAGAGTGTTCTGCATGCCAAAACCAGTCAGCGGGCCAGTAGGACAGTGGCAGGAACTCACGCCTTCTCTCCTAATGTTTACTTCCACCCCAACGCCAACCCCAGCTGTAGTTACACGTTTACATGGAGCAATACTGCTACTGCGCCTCTTTCTCCTCTCTTATTTCCGAACTAGTGTTCATGGAAACAAGCGCGGTGCGTCCTGTGTTGTTGGTACTTGTGGGCGATTCTGATTCTGAGTCTGAAATGAACGTTGTTGTGTTTGATAATGAACAAAAAAATATGAAAACAATATTCAATGAAGTTTTCTGATCTTTTTTTTCCAAACAAGTTTTCTCACTTTGTCTCCCACTCACTACTCAGTGCAATATTTCTTATTCCAAAATTTCGTATTGACATTTTTGCCTGCCTGCTGTGCGTGTTTGTGTGAGTGTGTGCATGTTTGAACTGCTCTGAGGACATCCACTTTGAGTGTTTCTCCTCCAATGCTCTTTCCGGTTGAGGAACAGTAGTTTTTCTGTCGATGGGGCTTATGGATTGGCACATTCAGCATCCCTGCCCCTACTCACTCGCCCACACATGCAAACACAGGAACAAACTAGATACAGACTTTGTTGCATTGGTCAGGTGACAGAAGGGGTACTTTTTGAGATAGAACATTATTGTGCACATAAGTAACATTCTGAAACTGGACAATAGTCCTGTTATGTTAACCACTTAATTGTTGTGTTGTTGGTTTGTACATTGTAGCAAACTTAAGGACAGGCACACAGAGAGCTCTTTCACATAAACCATGATGTGTCACGCACATCAAGGTTGCACGTGGTGTCTGTACTTATGCCTGAGTGCTGAACTTTTGTTAATCAAAAGAAATAACTTAAGGCCTAGCAGATGCTATAACCTTAAGCCTTATCTAACAATTCTCTAGTTGTGGACCAGAAGAATATGCTGTCTCTGGTAGAGAAACGTCATCAATTCTGACAACACACACTCCTAGTGATTCGTGAGAGAGTCTTTGCGTTTGCCCTTAATGTCTTTGTGTCCAGAGTTGGATGAATTAATCCAGCTGCAGGTAGACAAACGAGGGCAACAAAGCTAAATACACACTGGTTTTCAGAATCATGAGTAGCAATGGGAGACTTTTTTGCCAGGTGTACTGAGAATTTAACCTTTTAGAATGGTGATATTTTTGGTGATTTTCATGTCATTTCACATTTATGAAGGAGTAAATGGTCGTTCGTGGCTCAAGAAGCTTCTATAACATCCAGGCTTGCTTTTTGTGACACAAGGTGGGTTTCTCTCCACCTTTTTTTATGTTTCAATGTGTGCTGCCAAAGAAAACACATTTCAATTAGAAGATAGTGACACTTAGTTTGTACATTTGTTCTCTGAGATCCTAAGTAGAAGCTGAGTTACGTAATCTTGGTAATGGGCACCCTTTGTTGAGTTCTCAGGGCTGTCCCACACAGTAGGCTCCATCCTCATCGGTCAAGATTTGATTTGGAAGCAGTTAGAGACGCATGAACAGCTCGCCCGGTTGGAGCCCGTCAGGTGAATTAGTCTTTCCTCTCTGTGTGTTTCCTCTTCTCGTTCAGGGACGTCACATCGCCTGTTTGGTGTTGTAGCTGCAGCAGGAAAAAGCCAGTCATCGGGTCACAACATTGACCGGACAACTGCCTTAGAGAGTGACGTCACACGCATGTCAGCAGCTTTACTATACACACCGGTGACACGGTAAGCTGGGGAAGCCCTCACACACACACACACACACACACACACACACACACACACACACACACACACACACACACACACACACTCACTAATCCAATTAGGACATTAGTTAGTAGCCTGGCCCGGGCCTCCTCGGACACAGCGCTGATCCAGTTATTACTGGATGGATGGGCTGGGCAAGCCCAGTGTTTCCCTGCTCTGAGGTGCTTAAGTGGCACTATGCCACCGCATCAGGAGGACACCTCATACGCACAAAGGATCCCCTTTCTATTTTTGTGGTTATATATGAGTCAACAAAGATGAGGAAGAAGCCAAGAAGTGACTTCCACTCAGTCAGCAGAGTTGCAGAGAGTGAACCAGAAACCCAGAGCTTAGCCAGGGTAAGAGACTTTCCCCTACGCACTGGGCTCTATCCACACAAAACTCCTAATCAGATGCCAGGAATAGTCACGGACATGCACGCTCTGGAAATTATTAACAAGAATGCAGAACAATCAGCGGATGGAAGACCTTGAGGTGCTGCTTTCACCCACCAAACATGCACTGATTTTCCATGTGCTAGAAAACCATTGATACCATTTGTTGTGATTGTGTGTGTGTGTATGTGTGTATTTTTTCTAAGAGCCTCTTCATTAAACAACACACCAGAATGCGGCACACTCCAAACAAGGCCACAATTCCATACAGAGGCTCTTACCCAATACTCACAGTGTAGTGAGGCTCTGCAGAGCTGTTATATTCTCTTTTATTCTCTTCTATACACACACAAACACACCCTGCATACCGGCAGGGTGACTGAATACAATGGCCGATCCTCTTTTCATGTGATCAACAGTGCTGTGGATGTTGAAGTCATGTACTCACATGCATACGCCACATAAAGGGACAAACCGCAAACACAAGCTGCAGGCGGAAAAGACATGCCACGGCTGCATTTTGACGGAAGAAAGCTCATGAAAAGGACAAGAACAAGAGCAAAAGAGTTAGTTGTGTCTGTCATGTGCCGTGTCAGGCCCTCCCTTATGCTAATGTACCATTCATCTGTGTCATAGAACGATAATGACTCTCAGCGCAGAGAGGCTCGCTGAGGCACTCAGAGAGTAAAGCTCTGCTGTCCACTCACAGTCAGTGTCTCTGTCTGTACGCTCCTCTGTTTCTGTCGACCTGTGGCTACACCTCCGTGTTTCTGCCTGTCTCTTTCCCTGTTTCTGTTTGTATGTCTGTCTCTGTTTCTACACTTCCCTGTCTCTGTCTGTCTGTGCCTGCCTGCCTGCCTGCCCGTCTGTCTCCACGCTCTGCTCTTTTTGTCTGTTTCTCTGTTTTTTTTTGTTTCTCTGTCTGTTTCCCTGTTTACTTTTGTCTCTCGCGTCTGTCTTTGTCACTTACACGATGAGCATAACATTTTTTTTACTCAATGTCAAATCTTTTTATTTTCACTTCCAGAAACAGTTTTAGATACAAATCAGAACTGTAATATTTCCCATTCTGCACACTTTCCTTTTTTATTCATAAAAATCTAGAAATTAATCTGCCTTTATTTTTAGTATGAGACAATTGTGGAAATTAGACAAAAGAAGTAAAAAAAAATCTGTGTGATAAAAATAGAATTTATATTGTTTATTAATTTTTTCTTGAATTTTATAAGTGTTTGTCAGAGCCAGGTTTGTCACAAGGGGACATTGTTTACTCTAAACTGTGATGTGCGGCTTGCAACAAGACAACAACTTTTGCTGACATAAAATCTGAGTGAAAATCAGTTAAAACCATTGCTGCCTTTAAGAAGTCTGTCATTTTGGAGCCTTATGCACACTGTAGATTGTATGTGGTGGAAAAACTTGCGTGTGTGTGTGTGTGTTATGAAGGGTCTCATCCAGTCCTGAACAGCTCTGTGTGTTTCCCAGGCGGGCAGCATATGCTAGCAGTTGTCCAGTGTGAGTGGACGGCCTGTCTGACATGGAAAGTGAAGGGAGGAGAGAAACTGAGGTTTCAGCTTGAGGGGATGTCGGGGGATAGCACATAGCCCTGGGGAGGTTTAACGATGTACAATGCAAGCGAGTGTCTGTGTGTGTGTGTGTGTGTGTGTGTGTGTGTGTGTCTGTCTGCCTGAGGTGAACCAGGGGATGTTGATGCTGATGTGTTCTGATGGACTCTTACACAGACACAGACCCTGCCTGTGACTCACAGACGAGACGCATGTATCCCCTGTGGGACAGCCTGAGGAACACACACACACACACACACACACACACACACACACACACACACACACACACACACACACACACACACACACACACACACACACACACACACACACACACAGAGTCATATGCTTGCCAGGTTAGATATCTGCAGGAGCCACTCATGGATCTTGTTCTAGCAGGAGAGAGGGATTCGAGTGGGGAGGGGAGTGTGGGATCGTCGGGATGTTTGACTGTAATTCTTCAGAGACTGAAGCTGCACTTGAAACATCTCATTGTGTCTTTGTGCATTTTTTTCTGCAGTGAATTTCTCTGTGAAATTGGATTGGGACTTCTTGGGGTGCCTTGATCACCTCTGGCTCACCCTTACACTGGCATAAATGTGTGTACGCACAATGTTCTGTTCTGTTACTGCCTATGGTGTCGGCCATGAATAGTCCTTATTGAGCGGCTGTGGGAGTGTGAGGGAGTTTTGTGGGAGCACGGCTGACTTCTCTCAGGGCACTGACCGCAAAAGTTTCGGACAGCATCCGGAGGGTGCGGGCTTGATAAAGATGGATGATGAGGCTGGACGAGGACGAGCGAGGCGGCACTCAAGTCATAGCTCTAAGCCAAAGAGTTTGCCTCATTCTCTCCCTGACTCACTGCACATAATCAGATATTAAACCATGAGTAAAACACTTACATTAGCCATTGCTTCCTTGTGGATGAGAACGCTTGCACGCATACAAAGAAATATATGTGCACAAGATGGAGACGAAGATACAAACACGCAGTCTTGCAGACATAGAAAGAGCCAACGGGTTAATATGAGCTGTGTGTGACGCCAACCGTATGCTCGTTATAATAGTGCTGGGAGCCTCCAAGTGACAGATATCACACACGCACACAAACACACACACACTCATACACACACATATACACAATGGATGATCAGTAGGTCATTTTGAGATCAAAGCATTCATCACAAGTCACTGCCCATTTATTAGGAGAAACAGAAAATGACCTCGTTATCAGTGCAGTCCCAGATCAGTGAGCTGTTTGATGCTGCAGTCGCTTCTCTGTGAATTTGAATCCATCGAATTATTTGATTCTCTAAAGTAATGAAGTGTGGGCTTGAGGATTTGGTTAGAGGAAAGATGCAGCCTCACAGTGTGAACTATCTAGAGAGATAGTTGAAGGTTGCACTAGGGCAGAGAGTGTGTGTGCTTCACCAGATGCAGAAACAGAAATGAACAAGGGTCGAGGGCATGAAACGACCTTGAAGGTTCTTGTTGTGACTGTGAATTTACAGCCCAGCAATTTTGGAGTATCCTTTCAGCCTGTTCAGAAGTTTTCTGTTAGCTGCCAGCTATTCATACTTGAATGCATCTATTGTCCCTCATGGGCTGCTGTAGGTGAGTTGTGGGAACTGGTGACGGAGGGATTCTTTCCAGTGCATTCTGGGTGTGAAAAATGGATTTGATGGTGTTTTTTCTGAATTAAAAGGAAATGCAAGCCCTGAAGTAAAATAGCACAATATAGTTTTCACCACAAAGCCAGCGGTAGGAGAAAATGGCAAAAAACTGTGCCAAAAAAACAAAACAAAACAAAAAGAGACCTCAAGGGCACCATTCTCTTCTGCTGTGAGTTTCCATCAGTGGGAAACAAGCATGAATGTGTGGTATATTATGATTTAAACCAAATCAGAATTGGACAAATGGACCGCTCATTTGCCAACATGCAGTAAAAATGTATTATGTCTTTGCTCTGACTCTGGCTTTGCACAGATATGCGGTTAAGTGTGTGTGTGTTCATGTCTGTATATATACGTGTGTGTGTGTGTGTGTGTGTGTGTGTGTGTGTGTGTGTGTGTGTGTGGAGACTGTCTGGTGAGGGACGCCCACAACTGCATATCTTAGCTAATCTCCCATGAGCCCTTTATGTGCAAGATATGCGTGTCTTGTTCTTTCTCTCTTAACCGCTCTAACGTCCAGCAAGGTGTGCCTCCGTGCCGTTTCTGACATCATGTTAATATCAGTTCCTGCCTGCCCGGTGAACCTGAGCCACGTCCATTGTCTCAGTTGCTGTGAAAAAAATTACGATAGATAGGACAGATACACACTGCTTGCCAGACAAAGAAACAGGCAAAGCTGATCCAAACCACAAATGAAAGGATTATTCTGGTTTATTAAAAATGAGATATTATTTTCATAGTATCGATAGCTTCAGGTCTATCAGTAGTAATGGGATTGTACTTGGCAGACTGTGCGATGTCTCCTGTGTCTCTGGAGGAGCTTTGTAAAGTCTGAAAATTACCTTGATGATGCCATCACCTCAAATTTGGCTTGGAAACTGCCCAAAATTTCTATTACAAACCTGAGTAACAGTTGACAGTTGTGGGTGTTTACCAGCCATGAAGGGTGTAATTAAAGACACTACAGAATAGCATCATGGGAAATGTAGGATCAAATGTTTTTGCAGTTAGGAGCTGGATCAGATATTTCAGCCTCTGCTACATCACTTTTGATCTTTCCATTGTTAGTCTGCCTTCTGCAAGTCCTCCATCCTTATGGAAGTGCACTGGTACAATACTGCAGAACTCCCTTAATTGCTGGGATCAGGAAACAGTGCCATCACCAAGGAGATGGGCAACAAACATGAGAAGTCACACAATGAGCTTCACTTATTCAGAATTGAAACAAAGACGAACAGTCAAATAATTACTCAAACCGTCTGCTGGAAACATTGATTACAGTATATAGACCAACTTCCTGGATCAGCTTTGGCTGCCATCCTTACTCTAGCTGTGTGCACACACTGTTTCCTGTGCAATGAGACAAGCTGGGACAGTTTTTCTTGTCTTGGTGAACTTTGCTGTAGTTACTGTATATTGTTGTGTTCTCAGATTACTTTGTGTTATCATACAAAAACATTGACCTGAACTACGAAAATGAGAGGAAAGTAGGAAGTTCTAATAAACTTGAGTCATCCTTTAAGGCATGGTTTTGTGGTTTGGCCTTCCAGTGTAAACACGTGCCAGTCTCTGATGTCAACACACTGTAAAATAGGCTGACAACACTTAGGAAGACATGCTGTGGGTATTTGTTGTGTGTCAGTGCTCTGACAGATTCAGCCTCTCTTCACTTTTCCTCTGCATTCCTTTCATCTGTGAACCTGTTTCTTTTTTCCTCTGTATGACTTCATGAGCGTAATGGCGAATCATAGATTTGGTTTTATTGCACTTAAGACTGCTATTAGGCAATTGTCTGTAACGGTCGTCTATAGTGAGGAATAAACCTGACCAGTTAGGTATCTGAGGAATCCACAGCATCATCCCATTCTGGACTGATAACACTGGAACAGCCTGATTCCTATCACCTGCCATGCTGTAACTGTCTCTGTCTCTGAGCGTGTTCGGGTGTGTGTTTGGGTGTGTGGGAGTGAGATGTGTTGTGTCCTCATACCATAATAGGCTTCTCTGAATAACTGTCCCATAATTCTAGTCTCGTGAGTCGATACAGTCGGCTTTAGCCTCAAAAGGAAGAGGGAGAGGGAGAGATAGTTGCTGTAACTCTCACTTTCACTCTCTCTGTTTCAGACACACACACACACACACACACACACACACACACACACACACGCTTGCGCGCGCGCTGGACTCTAATTCACCTTCTGTGTCAGACAGCAAGGTTTCCGGAAGGAATTCCAGGCATCCCGGGAACTATCTTCCTGATTCCTAAAGGCTTAGTATTATGCTCATCCTGTCTAGATCCTCAGCCAAGAAACACACTCACACACACGCAGTCCAACAAGCCCAGATATCCACTTGGACGAGCTGAATTTACATCGTGACTGAGCTGCAGGGAATGCTGCTATCATCCTGGACCACGAGTGATGAATTCCATCGGTGATGCTGAGCTGGCAGACACACACGGGAATACCACAGAGGCGACAGAATATGCACAATATGTTCAGGAGATATGAGGGGAAGAGACGCAGAGAGAGGGACAGATAAGCTGTTGAAAGATGACGTCTTACTTAACTCACATTCGTGCTGTGAACATGAGAGGTGGGCTTTCACTGCAGCTCATCTTGTCGTCACGCTGCTCTCATGGCTGTCAGTGTCAGACCGACAGGCGCTCAGGTTAATTTTTCCACTAGGAGGGTGAAGCTGAGGGTCCACACTCCACTGTGTTTAGATCCGTCACGCTTGTCTCACTTCAAATTATATCACATTTGAAAACAGAGCTGAGAAGCTGGCTGGAGCTGGAGATTCAGCTCTGAGAGGAGCTCGGAAATGTCCACTGTGAAGGTCAAATCACACGTGTTATCAGTGAGTTTCCACAACAGGTTTTTCTTCATCTCTGAATTATTACAGACAAACAGACTCTTGTGAACAATTTTACTTGCGAGCAGCTCTGCAGCAACAACAAGGCTCTCCTTCACAAATTCTCCTCCTGAATGAGGTTTCAGTGTCTTAGACCCCATTTACACTTGGGGAAAACGCATATGTTTTCTTGCAGTTTGGCCTCTCATTTACACACAAACTGAGTTTTTTTTCACGGAAAACGAACATTTTTAAAAACAAAGTGGAGATTTCTGAAAACACTGGCTATTTGTCGGCGCGTAAACTGGGTTAAACAGCGTTTTAGGTTTCCGAAACGTCACAACATGCGACTGAATACTTAAGGTCATGTGAGCGACCTATGTATACACTCGCGCCCATAGGCTTGGCATAGTTATGATGTGCTCGACGGCGTATTTATCCGGGTCCATGTAAACGACAACATTTTTGAAAACGATATTGTGTGCACAACGTTATTTTTGAAAACGGAGGGGCCAAAATATCTGTTTTCCAACATACCCTGCTGTGTAAACTTAGGCTTAGTTCTGATTTTGCTCACCACAAAACTTGCCTGCATAGCACTGTCTGTGTCAGAATGTGGTCTTGTGAAAGCTGCTTGTCGGGCCTCCAAACTCCACTGAACTTTATCCGACTTTATCCAAAGGCGTGTGTCCTTGCACCCCATCCAGTTTAGCATGTTTTGAGCTGTAATGCTTGAGATTGGCCTCTTTCATCACAGCGAGCCCATCCCCTCAAACAAACAACACCAGTCACTCTGGTTTGCCTTTTACTTAAACAACAACAACAAAATCATTTCTGTTGGAAAGCTGCCATGATGCATGATACATCGATGACACATAACCAGTACGTACATGTTGCATCCACCCTGACCATGATCCCAGCAGACATACAGCCAGAGGGGACCACCCAGAGGGATGTGTTATTTTACTATTTTAATTAGTTTCTTTTATCTTGGAAAAAACATGGAGTGAACATAAGTTGGATGTATATGATTTAGAAACAAATGCTAATGTGCATGAAATTTTTTCACTTTTCTCAGGGGTTTGAGAACCACTGCTGTAAAGTCAAGTTTGAACCCAAAAGCATGACTGAACTATTAATCTTGACTCAAAACATCCTTTGCATTAGGAAACCAGGCAGACAAAAAGGCAGAAGTCTGAGGAACCGGCAGAAGATCAGGCAGGGTCACAGGTAGGTAGATGAAATGGCTGGAAGACTTGTTGACAAACAGGTGGAAAAGTGCCAGTGTATAAACAGCGGGGATTAGGGGATAAGTGAGAACAGGTGAGCATGTGGGTGGGGCAGTCAGGTTATGGGGAATGGCAGGAACAGGAGTCACTGCAGGTCAGGAGGGAGTGGCGGCGTCTGAGAAGACAGCAGAGTTAGTGGGCAGGTAAATGAGCTGGCTGGGAGAGGAAAATGGCCAAAGTCGGACTCATACTGTGACAGAGACGATCAAATATGATCTATCTTGAATAGTAAATCCTTGTGTTTCAATGCTGCCACACCACTGAACAGTGCTTTCCAATAATATGCGGAACTTTTTAGAGCTCTGGATAGCGACAGTGCTGACAATCATTTAATCTTCCATCTTGACAAAGTCAAGGTAAACACACATTGCGTTCCGGCAAAAGCTGAGCCAGGTTTAATTGTTGCAGTATGACTGTGACTTTTTTCTTTTGTCAGAGTGGACTGCACTCTTTCACACAGTGCTAATGGCTGTCTGATCGTGGCCTTAAACAGCACTCTCATCGCCACCATCAAAACACCCAAAGAGGGAACATCCTTTGCAAGACAGTTGCTCACTTCTCCAGCAGAGTTATGAAGACTTTTGGAGTTGAAGCTGTTCTGTGGTGGCCTCGACGGCTTACCAAGACACTGTATTTTGGTTTTCCCTTAAATGTATCACCCATCTGCATGCGTACACTGGGCGTTTTTCGTGTGCTCATTCTGTTTTGGCAGCTGAGTTTCAGCGCTTTGAGTGTGAACCATCTGAACATAATCAGAAATATTTCACACTCATCGCCAATTCCCACTTGTTCTTTCACTCAAATTTGAGATCTCGCACTCCATAGTGTACGACGGGTGAGTGAGTGCTTTGGAGTATGTGTGAGTGTGCAGCCGATGGAGTGCTGTGTCCATGACAGACTCTTCTCCCCCCACTCGGCTGGAAGAGAAGAGTGGGCTGCCGTGGAATTGAGAACCCTCATCCCCTTCACTGCAGTGGGAGTGAACCACTGGGTCCGCGCTAAGTGCTGCTGGGCACTATTACTGTGAAAAGGACCCCTCTCCAGGGTGTCCTTTCAAGTGTCTGCTGAACAGGACACTACTGAGAGCCACGGCCAGCTAGTGTGTGTGTTTGTGTGTATATGTGTCTGCATGTGTGGGCCAGTGTACCCTGCTTGGATAATGTGTTGCCGGGAAGGTTTGTGCAGCTGAAACCAGATCAGGTATGTGTGACATCCACCGCGTGAGTGTGCATTTATAGAGCAGCGCGCGTGTGTGTGCCAGGTTACAGTATTAATAGATGGCAGTGTGTTTGTACAAGCCACTAATAGTCGAATGGCTGATATTGGTGGATCAGTTTCCATCACACTCTGTGGCGTAGAAGCGCCTGATTCAGCAGGTGTCCCCCCTGAATGTCCTCACTGTTCTGTCGCTCCTTGGAGAGCGTCTGAGTGTCCTGAGGAGGGTTTGCCTTGTGATGTGGCCTGACCTGCCAGGGCTCACACATAACATGAAACCAGGAGAGTGATGTTTTTCATCAAAGGGATGGTGCTGCCTCATAAATGCTTATACAGCAATTTATGCATTGATGTTTCGTCTATTTATTCCATCAATAGAGAGAAAAAGGTGACAGTTGATACAAACAGTGACAAAATAGAGGAATCAAAGTGTGTGATAGGACAGGTTAGTTTATCAGCAGCATTTTAAAATATATATATCTAAAAGAACGAATGCAAAAGAAACCCTGTTATCATTGATGTGGAGCTTTGGGAGCTTTGATAAGCTTTGCTAATCAGCTGTGAGAGCTCCCATGGGGTATCATCCGTGCTTGTTGTCAACATGAGCCCTTGAAATCTTTAGGATGGCCGTGATTCATTTGTAGCCGTAGCGTTTTTGGAGGAGAAGCTAATGGAGAAGGGAACGGATCTCGGAGTTAGTAGACAAAGCTAATTAAGTGTTTCTTGGGTTGAGTATTTCTCAATTGATAAAACATGGCACAGTGAAGGGTTTGAATCCCAGTGTGGGTGTCCATGATGGAAATGTAAGTGCTCATGGTTCTGTCAGGATAATTTGCATAGTTAAGATGAAAATTCGCCTGAAAGCATATGTGATATTGGGTGAAAACCTGCCATTTAAACGCTTAAACTGCAGTTTTCAAGTTTTCTAAAGGATCTATCTATATATTAGGCCTTCATCAGTTTTCTAATGTAATTGGTTTTGTAAAAAAGTGAACGTAGAGTTTTATCTCATGGCATTCAGCACTGTCTTCTTTCAAGTGAAGCTATAACATGGCATACAATTTTATAATGCCAAATCTATAAACTGACTTGCTAGAACGTTCAGCTGACAGTGATGACATGTTAGTGGTGGAAGTTATGTTGAAACTAGATGCTGATCCTGAAAAACTTCCGCACACTGCTCTGGGATGTTGCTACAGTTTCGTATGGGTGGTGTCGAAGAAGATGAGTGAGTAGCTCTGTAAGAGCAGAAGGTCTCTTCAATTTATGAGGAGATATGAAGAGTTTGATGAGTTTAATCTGTAACTTGTAGGGGATCATGTTTCTGTGCACAGCCGTAAAATGACAGGTGGTGTGATCATGTTCGAGGCACATCCACATACGTGTGTGTGCTCATATACAGATGGGTGTTACACAAGACTATAATTACACTGTCAGGAGGAGGCTGAGTGGAATAATACACACATGAATACAGTACAGGAGGACATTTACACACACACACACACACACACACACACACACACACACACACACACACACACACACACACACATACACACTTTACTTAAACAGCATCATGAGTTGGCAGCAGGCTCCTTTTCCACCTCAGGTCAGGCTTAGTTCATGCACAAAGAGTGAGTGAGGGTGTGTGCGTTTATGTGTGTGCATGTGGGTGCGTGCGTGCGTGTGTGCGTGTGTGTGTGGTAACCCTGCTCCAGTTTTATTTTTAAAGTGAGCTCAGACAAAGGCCTCCAGTCAGACTGCTCTGAGAACAGGACCTTGGGAACATGACCAGTGGCTGTTGCGTCACATAAAGTGTGTGTGTCCATATGTGTGTGTGTCTGTGTGTGAGAGAGAGAGAGAGAGAGAGAGAGAGAGGGAGAGACTGTATCCAACTTGTTTCTTTAAAGAAGTCGCTTGTTCAAGCTGAAAGGGAACAAAAAGTAAAAAGCTCTTGAAAATCCTTGCCAGATGTGCAAGAGCACAACCACACGCACGCACACACACATGCACACACACGCACACGCACACACGCACACGCACACGCACACGCACACGCACTCCAACACTGTGCCCTTGAAAGCTTAAAAGCTGGCTTAGCGGACATTTGAATGTCAAGGGACGTCACTGTGTGATGTCATAGGAAGGATTTTATATGCGATAGGAGCAATTCCCCCCACCCCACACACACACACACACACACACACACACACACACACACACACACACACACACACACACACACACACAGTGGACACAGTGGACACAGTGGACACAGTGGACACAGTGGTTAGAGTTTGCCTACACACAGACCACACCACACCCAGCAAAGTCCTTTCTCAACAGGTTTGTGAGGATGAAAAGAAAAGAGAAAGGACGGCAAGACAATAAAAGAGAGAAGAGGATAGGGGAGGAAGAGGAGGAGAGGAGAATGTGTAGAGAACAGAATAGAAAAGAGGAAGCAAGAGGAGAGGAAAGGAGAAAAAGAAGAGAGGAGAGGAAACAAGAGGAAAGGAAGCAAGAGGAGAGGAGGGGAAACAAGAGGAGGGGAAACAAATGGAGAGGTCAGGAAACAACAGGAAAGGAAGCAGTAGGAGAGGAAAGAAGAAGAGAGGAGAGGCAGGAAGCATGAAGAGAGCAGAGGAGAGGTAGACGACGAGAGGAAATAAGAGGAGAGGAAATGAGAAGAGAGTAAGCAAGTGGAGATGAAAGGAGAGGAAACGAGTGAGTGGGAAGAGGATAGGGGAGGACAAGGAGGGAAAGGAAAAGAAGGGAGTAGAGTAGAATGGACATGAGATGAGAGAAGTGACAAAACAGAAAAGAAGGGGAAATGAAAGGATGAGAGGAGGAGAAAGAGGATCATCTCCAGTGCTTCTCCTCTCTTCTCTTGTGCTTTAGAAGCTTCTCAAACCTGCAGACACTAGAGGACTTGGGGAAGGCTGTCCTCAGTTCCTTGACATCACACACACACACACACACACACAACTTGAGCGTAATCTGTCCCATAACTACACCGCTGCCAGCCCCCACGTCTTTCATTTCTTTCTTTCTCTTTATTCCTGTGTTTTCAGTCTTTTCTTTCCAGTGCTCATGACGCACTCTGGCATAATGAAACTGTTAAGAGGAGTCCGGTGGAGGCTGGGGCTGAGACCAGGAAGGGGTGGGAAGGAGGGGCGGAGGGTGTAAAGTGACACCACACCAGGGCACTATATTTACAACGTGCCTCTTTAACACACAGCCTATTTATAGCTGCCAGATCTTTTCTCAGCGTCTGCCGCACACTGGTGCACCGTCACAAACACAGGCATCAGATGGCACCTGTGGATTTACACTGCACCTCTCTGCCAAAGGGAACACGCCTTATCCTCTAGCATTTTCCTGTGCACACCTCGCCTCGCTCCAGCTGCCCTCCACCCTTCACACTCGCACATTCAGGACATTCCCTCCTCGCTGCTCCGTTTGCTTTCAGCCTTTTTCTCTCCTTGTCTCTCACAGATCTGTCTGCGCTGAAAAGGAAAGGAGAGGAGGGGGACTTAACTCTGTTTCTGTCATGGCTTGGCTTTAGCTATTAGACAGGACAGGATGACAGCAAAAACAGGCGAGATAAGTGGAAAGGTTTAAATGTGTTTAAGGATTACGCACACGTTCATATGCAGCATTTTTAGTGCTTGTACTCATGCAAACATGCACACCTGACTCTGGTACAAGAGAGATTCATTCATAGCATCATGACTGCCCCCTCTGGACTGTTTGACTGTGTCTCTCTTGCTATCACTGGGTGCATAGACATCACTAACACACACACACACACACACACACACACACTGAAGCATTAAGCCCAATTATGCATTTGCGCATGTGATGACATTTGTCATTGAGGAAAAAAACAAAATTCTCAGAATTTCGCCAGGACACACGTAATGACTTCGCTCTGCGTCTCTGACGTCCTGAGCTCCTGCCTGAGGGGGGACACTAAAATTAAGTTTCCTTCACACCATTTCAAAATCCCATTGTGCTCTTCATGTGAGAATGTTTAACTTTTTTTCCTGCTCAATGTGGCTTTTTTTTTTCCTCAATAAGCTGTTATTTCGTGATTTTAGCCTTTGCCTGCGACTCACAGAAATCCACTGATCCTAACAAACACCGCGTCTGTTTTTCTGGGTATGTTTGTGTGTGTGTGTGTGTGTGGGATCAGAGGGAACAAGCAAAGTCAATATAAACTGTGCAAATGAAATGAAACAGACTTCTGTAGCCGAAAGGCCTTTCTTTACCTTGAGTGATTACATAACATGAACATGTAACGTTTGATTTATTAAAAGTGAAGGGTGTTAAAACCTAGTTTTACGACCTTAATTATTTTAGTTCATGTTGGGCACATTGCAACAAATTAACTGAAAGAAAACACTACTGTTACCACGCCCCTGAAAACTTGAGGCTAGGGGGTAATATTTCATCTTAGCAATCAGTTTTGGGGCCTTTGGGCACATACAGAGAAGGCTCCATGTAAAATTTGAATGAGAACTAGGAGAGAAATTTATTCTTTACTGTTAAATAGTCAAGACATGACTTGGCCTTCAGTATGAGACCAAGGGGGAATGAGGTTTTTTGCATGACCTGTGTCTCTGTTTTTTTCCCTGTGGGGCATGACAGTGAACTGTGTTGACAATCAGAGGCTGTTAAACCATAATACAGGTATGTGCTGTTGTGTCTAGTGGTCGTGTGTGTGGGAGAGCTGTAGCGAGGCTGCTCTGAACCCTGAACTGGCGCTGTTTGTTGGGCCTGTCGCCGTTAACCAGACGGCTGTAGACGCAGCCGAGGTGCGCACTGGGATGTGAGTGTCGCAGGGGCTGTCGCATGTGGCCATGCTGCTGTGAGTTAAAGTGTGTGTTTACTCAACAGGGTGTTAACGTCAGTCAAGGAAATCGATGTTTATCCTCACACGTGTCAAGACAGAAGCATGTGAGTTTGGTGTGGCTTTGCTTTGCCATCATGTCCGCACTGTCCCCAAACACACTCAGATACACACACACAGAGACCAATGTGTCCTGACTCAGCCTTTATTGAGCCGGTGTTAGTTAGAATACCCACCAGCTGGCCAGAACAACTATAGAACAACACAACGGTAGTTTTCCATGTGTGTGATGGAGGGTGGGGGGTGGGGGGGGGGGTTGCTCTGTGGCTTGGCATCATAATATCTATGGTGGGCAGTGTGAGAGCGTCACTACTGCTTCCTGTGCCCAACGCTACACTACACACACACACACACACACACACACACATACAGTCGCACAGACACAAGATGATTTTAGTGATTACGTACAACAATGAGGCACACAGAAAGAGCATCACAATACATCCGCTAATAACATGCTGCAGTTAAGGTCGCCCTCTCTCTTTCTGTCTCTCTCTCTGAGTCCTTTGGGGGGGAGGTTTTGTGGCCCTTTCCCAGCTCTCCCATGGGAGTCTGTTCCAGCTGCTGCAACTCCACGCAGTCCCAGACCTCAAACCCCTACTTCACTGACCACAGCCGCAGCATGTGTGTGTGTGTGTGTGTGTGCATGTGTGCGTGTGCGTGTGCTGACATCACTGTCCAGGCGTCCACGCATGGTGAGCTCAGACCAGCACATAAGCACTCCTGCAGAGACGTCACAGCCGAGACGCCTGACACACAGACACGTTGATGTCTCTCTGTGGAAGTTGTAGTTCCCAGGCCCTGCTGAGTTGTAGTTCTCAGAGGTGAGGCATTATGGGGGCAGGAATTGAAAATATTTATGAGTTGCCATGAAGCGCTGACATGTTTGGTGGGACACTCAGGAAGAACAGAGACCTTATTAAAGGCGTATTTACAGTGGATTATTTTGCGTCCATTTAGTGTCTATAGCATAAGCAAAGCATCAAATGTTTGTGACGTTGAGTGACAGTGACTCCAACCGTGGCTGTCTTGGCAGTGCCTGACTCCACCCGACTCCTGGCTAATCCAGAAATGGGCAAAGAGGTGGGACCTGGGTGGAGCTGATGTCGAGTGAACTTCATTCAAAGCTGCCAAGCTAGCAAAGGCTAACAACCAAGCCTAAGATGCTAGGCTATGCTACTTTGAACACAATCCCATCTACAATTAAAATGCAGGCGTAACATTACATGCCAACTTTTCAGGCTACAACCGATCACAAGGCCATCAAATTTTACATTACTGTTTACCCTTAATAACCAGCCAAGCATAGCATTAACATTATATTAACATTACACTGCCAGTGTGGAAAGTTTAATCTTAACATTGCATAATGGTAGTTAATTAACATGGTGGACTTTTATTGTCCAACCTCACACAGATGCCTTTTGTCCAAAAGTATTATCACCCTAAATTATGACACTTTCTTTTACGCTGTGACTTCTGTGTGCGCCAGTTTAATAACTGTGGCAGGCATATACTCCCATTAGTATCGTTAGCATGTTGCTAGAACATTTTTTTTGTAACAGGATATGAGGTTTTTTATTTATGCTGTAATGTTGGAAATTTGGGCTCCATGTGGATTGACTCTCTTGGAACCAGTCTCAAGTGGCCATTCAAGGAACCTTTGCATTGGCTTCATTTTTCAGGCCCGGAGATTATTGCTTGGTGGTGTTTTCTGCCTGATTAAACCTCCTCTTTGTCTTGGGCCTGGTTCAGACTACACATTTTTTTTGTCCTACACGATTGTCATGTTGTCAGATTTAACGACCACACTGCCCGAAACTCGTCTTGGTAGGATGACTGGCTAGACTGCACGTATGACCAGGGAGGCAGGTGAAGCAGCTGGTAATCAGATTGACAGAAGATTTGTTTAATGCTGTTGTCTTGTGGCCAAAAAAAAAAGAAAGAGAAAAGAACATTAAAAGCAAATGCAGGAGGTGGTGTAAATAATGATAGATTAAGAGAGGTTGAATAGCGCTTAGTTCCTGGTATTGTTTGTGTGTTTGTGTTTACTTTGACACTTGAATAGAACGTCATTAATATTGCTAGCAACACCTGCAAATCAACATTACTGCTGTGAAAAAGGCTGGTGTGTGTAAAAACAGGATAACCGTGTGGGTCGAGCTCATTCTGGTCATTGTGCTGTAAAAAGTGCATATTTGATGGACCTGGGAGGCATCAAGCAGCATGCATGGATAGTCCCTCCTTCCCTGTTGCACCAGCTCCCGGCACATCAGTCATGTTTTCCACATGGAAGAATACAAATGTGCATGTATGTGTGTTTGTCTGAGCTGAATTGTTGCGTGTTGAGTGTTGGAAGATTTGTAATCAGGATTGACTGTAGTATGAACTGCTGTGTAAGTTCACGCTTCATAAGAGTGTGTTCAGTTCATGTAGATTAAAATGAACTAGTTCACATTTGGTTATTTAAGTTAGATTTTTGAACTAATCCAGTTCATACTGATTTCTCAGGTTCTGTACTTAAGAACAAATTTGAGGTACTTGTACTTAACGTATTTCCATTTTATGCAGTTTTATACTTGCACATCACTACATCTCAGAGGCAAATATTTGTTTGTGTGTGTGTACTTTTACTCCACACTGTATACACTGCAACACTGTAAAACATTTATAGTGTATACTTTTAGACTGTAAACAATTTAAAACTAGAAACCTTAACTTGAATTACCTTGGAATTAATAGAAATGACATTAATGATAAAATATTGTTTTAAACTGCTAAATTCCAGTTTCAGTGTGATGTTTTGTATTGTACCAAAGGCACTATATTTATTTTTGGTCGTTTTGGGTTTTATGCTGTATAGTTTGAGTAGTATAAAATTAATAAACTACACAGTGCCAACAAAAATTCTCACATAGAAATGAAAGATGAGGTAATTGTGAAGGTGACTTCATGCTACCAAATCCTACAAAGCATCGGTTTGCATTTATGCAACACTACACTACATGTGTAAGTGATGCATGGCGATGACAATTCATAAGTGTCCAAAGCCTTGGTTTACTACTCACTATAGTCATCTACTGCGTGTTTATTATGCAGGGAATAGTGACCAAGTGACCAAGAGACATAGCTTAGGAACTGTGGGATGTGTAGCACAAGTTCCCACTTCTCTGGTCATTGTTAGGTGTCTCCCTCTCCCTCACCGGCTGTCATCCCTTGAGGTGAACACTCTCACTTTTCATGTTCACAACTCAATCTCAGAAAAGAGAAGTGTGAAGGGAAAATAATCTTCAGAGAAATGTCGAGGCGGAAGGATGGAGCGAAGGAGGAAAAGCCCCAGGGGGGACAGGTTCTCCTGTATCAGGCCTGGTTGAGTCTCAGCATTGATCTCATGAATAATAGAGCTCCGGTGGCCATGTGACAATATTAGACATGACATCCAATAACAACCTGGATCTGCCACTCCTCAGAGCCACGCACAAACGCACACTTACACGTGTCCACATGCTTTTGTGTGCAACCTTGAAAATCTGTGACTAATCCTGCCTAATCTGTCTAACTGTGAAAACATTTAAATTGAAAGTATCCAAAAGGTCTTTGTTCAGTTAACAAAACATGAAGATGAATCAAAGTTATTTCTGTTTGGCTACAAATCACTGACTCACAACAGAGTCATCAATATGAAACACCCTCATAAAAGAATAACAATTTCCCTGCTAAACAAGACAAGCTCTTGTGTTTCCTTGTGTTTCTCCACTTCTTAATAATACATACAGGAGCAGCTAAAGTACAATGCTCAAAGCTAACACACACACACACACACACACACACACACACACACACACACACACACACACACACACACACACACACACACGTGTGCTCCCACAGTCATGTTTACTCATGTTTACTGTCTGTCCCCATTCATCAGTCATTCACTGTGACAAATCTCTGTGAGAAAAATCTGCAAGTTTGCATTTTTCTCTCCCAGCAGATTGTATCTCGGGGTTTGTTTTACCTGTTCTTATTCTCATTAAACTATTCATGCAAGCAGCTGGTGAACATCAGGGAGGAGCAGGAGCCCAGAGTGGATGAGGTGAAAGGATGCGGAGGAGGAAGCAGGATAATATGTATAGAAGTACAGTACTTAAGTAATTATACTTTACATGCGTATTCTTAGTTTATGTTACTTTATACTTCTACTCTACACATCTCAGAGGGAAATATTGTAAATTATCTCACAACCCCTCACATTTACCTTGTGACCCTTTGGAGGGGCCTAACGTCTAGGTTGGAAAACTACTGTAACAAACTTTATATAACTGTGATAAAACTACCTGCACCACATCTGGAACGGTAAAACAAAATGTAAAAGGTAAAATGCTTTGATGCAAAATCAGTATAAAAGATATATAATGATATAGCATAGAGGCCATTTTTCTGCAAAAAGAGTACTTTGATACTTAAAGCTTTTTTTAAATATATATATATACTTGCGGGCTGCACGGTGGTGCAGCAGGTAGTGTGCGTGCCTCACAGCCTTGTGTGAAGTTTGCATGTTCTTCCTGTGCATGTGTGGGCACTCTGGCTTCCTCCCACAGACCAAAAACATGCTCATTAGGTTAATTGGTGACTGTAAAATTGCCCCTAGGTGTGAGTGTGAGTGTGAATGGTTGTGTGTTTGTGCCCTGCGATCGACTGGCAACCGGTCCAGGGTGTACCCCGCCTCTCGCCCGTTGACGGCTGGGATAGGCTCCAGCACCCCCCGCAACCCTGAAAGGGATACGTGGTATAGAAAATGGATGGATGGATGGATATATACTTGCATAGTATTTTGCAGTGCTGTACTGGAAAAAGATCTGTCCATCACTGTAAGAAAGGGACAAATGCACACCTTACCCCGAGGCCAGTGGAGAATTATGACTAGAGGACTAGACTGTCATTATGTTATTATCCTCTCTGTCGCCTGGGGTTTTGACATATGTATAATCACACAAGCATCCTTATTCATGAACAAATGCATGAAAGCCACCCCAAACACTTGATTTACAATTGAACATTATGAGGGAATTCCCTGCTAGAAGGTATTTGTATAGAATGGTACAGCATGTGCTCATTCAATGCAAACGTGCCAAGAACATAAAAGCAAAATGGACCTATATGCATCTTGTAAGCAGAGAGAAAAGCTTATGTAACAGTTCTGGAGGATGTGTAAGTCAGGGCAGTGTGTCAAGACTGCAGCTGTTTCCTAACAGGTCACAGCAAGACACTAGGTGAGAGGTTAGAGAAGTGCTGACATTGGCTGCAGAAGAATTATGATGGAAAGGATAGGGTTTCTTTTTAGATTTTATTTTTGGCATTTCTGCTTTATTCATTTAGATGGCGACAGCTGGAGGGAGAGAGGGGATGCACAGGGCCCAGGCTGCTGCTGTAAGGACTGAATACATGGTACACACTCTACCAGGTGAGCTACCACCGGGGCGCCTGAATGAAAGCATAGTTTGAAGAGTGATTAGACAAACATTGCTTGCATGTACATACATTAATCTGACGCCAAGCCCAAAGCACAATGCCAAAAACACTCACTGAAGGACCTCTATTACATGGAAAATGACACTAGCACAGCAGCTGTAATATCTGAGATTCATCCACAAACAGAGCTCAGGTGACTGGGTTCTGTGGGCTTGCACTGCATGAAACACCAGTTCACTTACTTCTTCAGCATTTCCACTCCCTGAACCCTTAAGATTGCGTAATGCACCTTCACCTGCTGCAATAACACTCAGCACATGCAATAACCTGCCCCGACAGACCTGTTAAGAAGGAATGAACATGCCTTAGAACTGAAAAAACACGTACTGTATGCAAATCGGGAAGCCACATCAAGTCAGTCAGGTAGCCTGATAGAAGGTGTTGATGTGATAAGGACAACATGATTTAAAATGTGCTTTTAGGATCATGGAATAATTTAGTGTTCGCACAGCAAAATATTGCATCATGAAATGTGTAGGTGAGGAAAGAAAAGATATCAAGGGCGGATTACCTGATTGGTCTTTGACTCATTTCACTTTTAAGTGGCACTAATAAATATTTCCATAATGACAACTTATCAGATGACTCAGTATAATGCAAATGGTGCCACTCATAGTATCAAATTATTTACCCTTTAGCATCTTTCAGCTCATTGTTTTTAGTCCCACAAACTTTCTGTTTCGACTCACTATCACTGTTGTCGTCAGCGTCACGTCCAGATGCGGCAGCCAGCTGTTATCAGCTCTGAAAAACCCACTTTAAGATACCTGCCTAGCACTAAATGATGCGATGTTAGCGGCCAGCTAGTGAACATTGTGGAGCATTTAGCAGTTAAAAGCCAGATATTTGTCTCAGGAGTTGGTGGAGACCAAAGACAGCTATAAGGAGAGTTAACATATACACAAAAACATTACTCCAAACTGTTTGCTAGCAAGTATCATCATCAAGTATCATATCAGCTTTAAGAGGTAATATTTACAGCTTGTTTCTGCTTCTCACGAGAGGCCAAAAAATCAGCTATAGCAGGTTTAAATCAAAACAAAAGTCACTGACTGTTCTTGTTACAACCTGATAGGTAAGCATTTAAGTGAGTGGCGAGCCCTGCAGCAGAGGTAGATTATGTTAAATCATTTATAGCTTTGTCATGAATGCTATGTTATTTAGTAGTTTATATGAAAAGTATCACGTTCCAATGTCTGCTCAGAAGACTGAGGACTGCTCATTCAACATTCGTTCAAAGATTGTGTAATCATAAACCGCAAAACTGCCATGGCTGTAACCTACAAGCCAGTTGGCATGATGAGAGAGAGACACGAGAGAGAGACACACACAGAGAAGAAAATATTCCCAATGTTGGCATTCCTTAATGAAGCATCTTGTAACAAACAATGGAGAAAATATTCCTATCTACCACACCCAATCCATGCATCTGTAATATGTACACACACCCACACCCACACATACACAATAACATTCAGTAATACATCTGACAATCAATCCCATTCTGCACCTCTACAGGATGTGTTTGGAGTTGGTCTATGCCAGGAATTATGCCTCGTTTTGCCCTTTCACATTCAGAATCTTGATCTCAGAATATTTTTATATTTTTTTTAATGTAAAGTAGAAAGTATTGGATTTGGGATGAACGACCCCAAGAAATGCTAAACATGACTTCATATGAATTCAGTGCTAAAAGCTGTTGGCTCTATCTTCAATGAAAAAACCCACAAGGAAAGACTGTGCATGTCATTGTTTGGACTATTTCTGCTACTAATGTGGACTCAAATGAGCAAAAATGTTTAACTTGATGAACGTGAGTAAGCTCATCACTGTTTTAGGCTAAAGTGGGAGAGGAATCTGTCAAATATTGCAACTATTTGCAAAGAATTATGCTGTAAAATAAACTGAGAGCATACTCAGAATGACTTTCAGACTACATCAATAAATTTTAATGAGCAGCATTATTATATAAGAGCCAGGTGATCCCCAGATTCACTGTACAACCCCCATCGCCACCCCCGCCCCCCTCAGCCGCTACCCTGGAGCGCTGCACAAGGAGTGGAAAATACAGTCACCTAAAAATACTCTGTTCATAAACAACACACTTCCAAACACATGGCTACACACACACACACACACACACACACACACACACACACACACACACACACACACACACACACAGGCCAAGTGTCTTTAATATTAGAAAGCACAAGGCTGACACCTAAGACACTCAGCCCAGCGGTGTCACCCTCCTCAGCCCCCCCTCGCTCGCCCTTAAATGAGTCCAGCTATGTCCAGTGTGTCCCTGATGGTCCAGTCTGATCCGCTCTGCTGCAGGCTGGCGGTGAGTGAGGGGGCCGGGTGGGGGACACATGCTTATGACATCACAGCCCAGTTGGCCCTGCATGCTTGTGGCAGTCACACGGGGCATCACCAGGCCTGACGAGGCCTCGCTGCTGACGGGTGGGGATGTGTGTGAGAAAGGTTGCAGAGACTAACATTGTGTCCAACCTGGGATTCTCCTTATCGTAACCCCCCCCCGACACAAACACACACACTAAGGCTTGTATACACACACAAAAACTCACTCAGGTTTGACTTTTACACAACCTTTAACAACATAATGTGATATATTTTATTTGCCTGTGGTTTGAGCCACAGTTTTATGTGCCTGCTATCTTCTCAACAAAAAGGAGATTTGTGTTTGGTTTCCTCTGCTGCTCCTTTAGAGATTCATTCAGCTCTCATTGTTGTCTTTAGTTGTGCCTCCACATTGTTCCATTCTTTTAAATTCTTTGCATGTCACCATAGACCTCTTCAATTTCTTTTGGTTTTCTCCCACCATCGACTGTCTCCACTTGTTTCCGTCTTCCTGTAGTTATTCATATCTCTCTCCAGCACCTTGTGTTTCTTCTTCTTTGTTTTACCTCTTGCTTCTATTTCTTTCAACTGTCTCTGTTGGTATTTGTTTTATTTCCTTTGTGCGATTAGATGCGTTTTCAGATCTCAATTTCCATTTCTATTTGACTTGTCTATTTAAAACTTCTGGTCTCATTTGTCAGGGTTTTTTTTTCTTTTTCTTTTCTCTCTTTACGTCCTTTGTGTTCTGATGATATGATATTGGCTGTTTTTTATGCCTCTCCATTGTCTTATCTTGATGTACGTATTACACTGTTTTTTTGTGATTCCTGTTCATGTTCCATTTGATTAGTCTAAAAATGTCATTTAAATGCAGGCTTTCAAATAATACTTTGCATATTTGCATGTCTTTTTTGCATATCTCCTAGGTTTGGACTGATGGAAAAGTTCTGCTTTTGTGAGAGCTCTCAAAAACATTTCATGGTATGATTATAACTTCTTAAGTCACCTTTTATCCACTCTACTTGACAGATCATTTTGCAATCTATCACAAACCTGTATTAGCGATAATATGTGATGTTTGCTCTGTCCATTCAATATCCAGAGCAAGTATGAAAGTGAGTGCCAGCATTGTGTAAACAACCTCAGAAAACATGTAAAAAATGTGAACATGGTGACTGACAACGTCGGGGTGAGTGAGTGAGAACACACACACTTGGCAGCTGTATGACATTAGGTTGCCAACCACAGTTGTTGAAGGAATTTTAAATTAAACCTGCAGCGACAGACTTCAGAGAAGAAGTTGTGAACACAGCACTGACATCATCACCTTCTGAGTTGATGCAGCGAAGTTGTGAGCTTACACATCCAGCAAACACAGAGCCACAGTAGCATTCATTATTTGTGTTTGTGTCACTCTTCTTTTAGCTCTGTTTTGGTCTCTACCATCTCCTGGGGAAAATATCTGGCTGTTTAACTGCTTAATGTGCCACTGTGTTCACCAACTAGTCGCTGACAGTCTCGGCCTGCTGCTGCTGAAAACGACGCTGTGAGAGAGGCGACGGTGAACCAACACAGTAAAGTTGTGGGCTAGACAGCTAAATGGTGAGTTTAAACTCACTATCAAGCTCTGTGAGGTTGAGGGGAACTGCAGATTCAGGTGAAAATTCTAGGGACCAGTTTCACTGTTTCACCACGTTTCCCATTGTCCTTATATAATTCTAATAAAGATCACTATCGCTGATAGCTGCTTTAACGTGAGGAGGAAGTCATGGTTGCCAGTCTTTTTTCTTTTTTGTTGTTTGGAGTGGAGCAGCTAGTTTTTGTTTGGAAGAAAAATGGAAGATACTGCACTGCTTATTCATTTACTGGTTAGTATCTAAAACTACGCAATCTGTTTGAATGGGTGTCATTTGAGTATTTTGTCATGAATGATACAGGAAATGGCCAGTGCAGACCTGCCACCTATAAATACTTGATCTAAGAATTGATAATGACATAACAATATATCCATCAATGGAGCAATCTGAAAACATCATATCTGAAAATTTAAATATTGTAAATAGATTACTGTTAACTTAAACTTACAAGACATGAGACACGTGGGACAGTGTCTCTGCTGGAATGTACAATGGACTATGGTCTATTTCCTATAACAGTTACACCTCTCTGCAGAGGGAAGGGGCTTCACACTGTTCATCTGTGACGCGTGAAGCACAAGGTGAGTGAGTGAGTGTCACACAGAGGATTAGAATGAGAGAGATGACAGAGCAGACTCAGCTTTGGCTCCAACTCTGACTCTCTTATTTCTCTTTGAAGGAGGCTCCAAGTTCAGAAAGATCAGGGAGCCTCCAGCTGGCAGACACGCACACACACACACACACACACACACACACACACACACACACACACACACACACACACACACACACACACACACACACACTGTCCCAGCTCCCTATGACCCTCCTGACCTACATACCTTTATATGACAGCAGCCATGTGGTCTGGGTGGCAGAATATGGAGTCAGATTATTTTACAGTGAACAAGCTCTCACCTCTCAGCAGACCAGCCTGTGCTACTGATCTCTGGCCATTAACAGAGTGTTGCACCAATGGGCGGCTATGCTGTTGACTAAGCACTGGTCTTATGATGTATAATATTCTACACACATCATCCACAAGGGGAGAATAGTAATAGTAATATAGAGTCGTTTAAAGCAAATGGCACCTTTCCAGAGCGAGGTAGCCAAAAGACAGTGGACATAAATAGCATATAAGAGCAAACAAGTACACAACGTAGTCAAGAATATTAGTAAAAGTTCACAGTAAAAGAAATAATAAATAGAGCCATTTTGCAATAAAAGGGAGAAGAATTATTAATTGTTAGGGAAATCCATTATGTAAAAGTCTTTATCTTACTTTAGAGTAGCTCTTTAATGGAACATTGTAATTTTTAAAATATGATAAAAGCAAAAAATACAACATACATACTTTATTTATCTGATGGCTATAGTTACCTTACAGTTAATTACAAAGCAAAACAGACAGTGAGTTCAGACAATATGACGCACCCCCCTATTTATTCATCTTCCCAGGAGTATATAAAATGGTCAGTTAGCATCACATGGACCACCACATTTTTTTAAATACCTCCCTCACATCATCAGTAATACAACACTTTGACAGGGACAACTCCCTGGAAAAAGTAAGACAGCTCATTTTGCTGCTGTGGGTACAGTTTTCATGCTATGTACTTTCCTTACTTTAAACTGCTTGTAAAGGAACTAAACATATATTCCACCACAGCAAACTCTTCACACACTACAATAGTACAGATCTCTGTAATTGAAATTGCTTTGCTGATGGGCCTGTGTGCACCTTTCAGAACATTTCACAGTGCGTATCCTGCCACAGGTGTCCCTACATCCCCTTAACCAGCCCTCAGTTTTTGGGACATCCCCCAGGATTCACATGGTCAGTGAGCGTGGATCGATTCCACCCGCCTGTCCATTCATTCCACGCTTTACCAACCGTGTGATCTGTTCAGAAACACACACACATACTCAACATGTGTGTGTGCATGAGTGAGCGCTGGCACTCCTCTGAAGAAGGAATATTCTGTACAGAAGAGTTTCAAGCCCTCTGCTGCACCCATGTGTTTACCTGCAGGGCGGAACGTCTCCAGGCACAAACATGAGTGTGATGGATGAGTGAGAGAGAGAGAGAGAGAGAGAGAGAGAGAGAGAGAGAGAGAGAGAGAGAGAGAGAGAGAGAGAGAGAGAGAGAGAGACTGACTTCAACAGTTTCTTCTTTCCTCTGTGCTAAACCACAGAGTACCGTGTTTTTTGTAGAACAGAAAATACATGTGACCTATTTGCAAGTCTCCTCAAGTGTGTGTGTGTGTGTGTGTGTGTGTGTGTGTGTGTGTGTGTGTGTGTGTGTGTGTGTGTGTGTGTGCACATGTGCATGCACACCTCTCTCGATGTAAGGGACCATCCCTTGTAAAAGCGTGCGGTTTCTTAGCAGGATATGGTTTTCTGGTGAAAAAGACACAGAGAGGAAGTGCTGTAAAGAAAGCTTTTCTCTCTCTCTCCTCCCATCTCTCACTCCTCTCTCTCTTTCCACGAGACAAACGGCGTCTCACATGCGGACGTTCAGGATGATTTATGTAGCACGGAGACATAAATTCTTCCTTTGACTGGTAACTTAACACGCATGTTGATGAAATCTCTCTTGATGTAGTGGAAATGAATTTGCATCGAGACACCTTTTATCTGATAATCTCATCTGCAGAGGGGGATAAATCACTCAGTTGTAAATTCCGGTTTAAAGAAAGACAAGCAGTGTTTTTAGAACTGTTACAACGTAGACCGGGTGTAGAATCGTCCCCCTGTTCTCTTCATGCGTCTTATTTAATCTAATAATTTTCACTTAATGCCGTGGACCCTTTAATGTCATTTTGTGAGCATAACTATGAATGAAAGCCACCCTTCCTCTACATCTCCCCATATTAATAATGTTTACTGAGTGATTGCTGTAGAATTAGGAGAAAGGCACGCCTGTTTTATTGAGGTGCATCAAAGAAAGAATAAGAAAGTTGCACACTAAGTCTGACTTAATGATTATCCATTTTTTGGCCTCCTTTAGGATAAAAATTCAGCTGTCATTTGACTAACATCTCTACTAACTAAGGCAGGTGTGTCAAATCAAAATAGGAGATATTTTATATATAGCGGTAATATATTATACTTACATTATTATACTTACGTAGAGCATTATTGATGTTTCTGTCTGTCCAAAGCACAAAGATTGAATACTGTGGTCAGAGCATTAAGGAAATAAAAAAACTCTACCTCTTTTCTACCCTTTGATGAAAGCCTGAGTTGACTTATATCGATGGTGTCAAGAGGAGTTTGGAACTACAGGTTGCAGCAGTGTGGAGGGTCACAGCGCTCCACATGCTGCGCAGGCCTGAACACTGAGGGACAGCTTCGCCACGGCTCCTTCATATTTAATTGTTATATTGAATTATTCTGGCTCACTGCCGTGTTGTGCCACCATGAATTGGGCCGTGGAGTTTGTGAGTGTATCTCAGTGTGTGTGTGTGTGTGTGTGTGTGTGTGTGTGTTTGTGTGTCAGGGACCAGAGGGAGAGAGTGATGTGGCAGGAGTGCCTGAGTTTGCCACGAACACTGGAAGCCTGTGGGAAAGCAGAGCCATAGCAACAGAATGAATTAATGAACAGGATCTGAATGCTACGTTTAACACAAGGTACAAGCTCACGCACACACATACACACACACACACACGAGCACAAGACATGCCAGCTGGTGATTTCATATTCAACACAGATAACCTGATGATGCAGTTTGGGCCAGAACTACTTCTACAATGACAAAACACCCAGCCAGCAGCTCACAGCGGCGGCCATTACTGTGAACATGGTGTCATAAAAGCTTCTGAAGGTTCCACACTGTTTAACTTAATGTGGACGAATCAAATCTGAAGCTGTTTCTCATCACTGACTTTTATTCCGCTCAGATCAGTGAAAAGGAGTCAACATTAAAAGTGTGCTTGTGAACAGACCAAATGATTATGTTGTGGTGGCTGAGTGTGGTTTTGCAAACATGTTACACTACACAGAATTAGAATGATTTGACAAGGTAAAAAAAAAAAAAAAAAAAAAAAATCACCACATGGAGCATGTGTCCATGGCCCTCCCTCAGCAAGGACAGGCTTGAGTTGATATCCAGAAAAAGGCTGCAGCGCCCCCCTCAGGAAAACACAAAATAACACCTGGGAAAAATTCAGATAAAGCACATTTAAGGGTCTTACGGTGATTTTACAGGAGACCTGCGCATACACGCACACCATATTCCTTTAATGCCTTTAGAATAACATCTGCACAAATTGTTTTTTTTTTTTTTTAATTTGACCTTGAAATTTGTTTTGAAGTATAACACTGAGAGAACTTTTGATTTGGTGTTTTTTAGGCAATGATTTAAACATAAACTATTATTGTGCATTAGACACATGCAGGTATGTGCTTTCCATAATCAGCTTCCACTATGGAGACTTCACTTTCTACTTTTCAAAAACTAATTCTGTCTGTCTGCAATTACTGAGAGCAGCAGAAAAAAGCCTCTGTACAGGTGGTGATAACAAAGCCTGAGGCAGCCGATGTTGCAGGCTGATGCCTTTGAACCTCTATAGCGGTATGCATACTGAAAAGTTAACACTTTGATGCAGTCAAGCTTCAGTTGAAAGCGGCTGGTACACATACGTACAGACACGTCTGGGCTTTTCTGCTCATTTAGATGCTATACAGTTTATGCGTGACCTCTGTAATCCTGTTACATGTGGAGCAATAAGATGACACGATAAGAAGCTCAATTAAGTTTTAAGTATCTGGAATTTGTTTAAACCTAGCATGAACTGTCAATCACACTGAAACCTAATACTCATAATTGACATTTCTGTGGTTCTCCTTTCTAATATGCTTGTTTCTAAAAGGCATGTTTTTGTACAAACCCAAAGTTTCTACTGTAGTCTGGCGGTGGTTTACTGAAGGTGCCATGTGAGAACTCTATCTCATATCTGAAAATATGGTTGATAAACATCTTTTGTCATTAAACAAACAGGCTCGTTCATCTTGAAATATCTCAAACACAAAACAGGATTATTATTTCAGAAAACAAAATAAAGATTAATTTTGACACACATGTTGATTTTGCGTTTTTATTGTACAATATTACAATTACATTTGTACAAATGCTGTTAACAAAAAAAGCCAAAAAAAAAAAAAAAGCATTTCAGGCTACAAGAAGAAATGTTTGCTAGGCCTGAAAACAACCATGTCCTTGAGCACTCAACCTTCATGCAGCAGTTGTGGGAACATGCTGCCGCTGCTGCTTGTAGGGTGGGCCACATACACAGGCATCGCATCTGAGCTGGGCTAGCATGGTGTCCTCCTGCTCGACCCGTCAGATCTTAAAGACAAAGGCTGAGCTAAAGCAACAAGGTGGATACCAACGTCAGTCCAGATGAGGATCATGTACTGAAACGACTGCATAAAAATCCAGTTTATGTGTCTGTGTGTGTTGTAGTGACAGTGGAGAAGGGAACTTGGGGAAGAAGGTTGTTGTTCATTTGTTGTTTGGTCCAGGGGCAGTGTGTTAAGAAGCCGAAGCGCAGGGTCAGAGGTCATCAGGTGGGGTTTAAGAGCGGGTGTATTTCCCCCAGATGTGCAGCATGAAGACTGACGCAATGAAGAGCAGACTCATCACCAGCACGGGCACCGGGCCGCTGTCACAACAAAGACAAACCGATTAACACACACACACACACACATACACACACACAAAATCCCATGATTTGCTGTAACCCCAACCAGAGCGAGAGTCTTAGTGCAGCGGCTGATTTTATTGATGAGTTTCGGAAACAAGGAGGGGCTCTCATTGCTGAAGGAGGGACTGAGTGGGGGGTGGGGTGGAGGGGGTGCATCGCTAAGTAGCAGCATTGCCATGCCAACCATCTCTTCAGCGGCCCCCTCCTCCCCCTGTCAGGAGGCTGTAATTGAGTTGACCTTTCAGAGTGGATCCTTTAATGAAGCTTTGAGGCCGGCGTCTAACGCAGGAACAAACACACACTCAATATACAACACTGTATGGCGAGTCTGCCCTCCTTCGACTGCTGGAGAGACGCACTCAATAACCACCACAGCACCATCGATCAACCACGGCCAGCTATGGCCAGGAGACAGGACATCGTCTCTAATATTAGGGGTGAGGATGCAGCAGAATACAAGTTTGGGAAATTGAGACTTTTCTAAACATGCACTTTCCTGACACACATAATTGCGTGTGTGTGTGAGAGAGGATTTGTTTTACCAGAGAGGCCCGTCTGTCCAATTTCCTGCCATTAAACACTCCGCCTACTCTACCTGATGAACATAAATAACACTAATGATAGCATGAGTGTCAGAAATCCTGGGAGTGAATTTGTGTTTGTGAGTAGGTGAAAGTTAAAAATGTTAAAGGTTAAATTTGTTTGCGAATGTTTATGTTCCTGCGCTGTGGAGTTTGTGTATATGGGGCGGTGTAACTGCCTTTATAAGCTGCACTTACACTTTGAGGCCTGGTGAGTCTTCTGTGTAGAAGCGCCACATGCCACCAGTGCCTGCCGATCCCGTGGTCCTGCCACCGCTGCGTGTACCGCTGCTGGTAGCTTTCCTGTGGAACGCGCACACACACAAGTTAAGAATATTTCAACACTGCCAAGTGTTAGAGTAAGTCCACATATCTCTTTATCGAGGAAAGTGTTAAAATGAAATCATTTGCCTTCATACCTGTATTCAAAATGTAACTAAATACAGTAGCTGTTGATGAAAGAGTGGAGTGATTCATGGCTGCTTCACTCGTGTTGAGATTAAATGGAGGTTAATGAGGTAATGAAGAGGGTGATAGTAATGGGTAATAATGAGAGAGGTAACAGGGAGCCTCTGATTACACACTGATTAAGCCCACAGCACAACATCGATCTCATGCTCTAATCTATGGAGGGCAAATAAAAAAATACAGGAAAAAGCTATCTGAAAATCATCAATCACTCTTTATAGTACGATGACATGAGCAGACGGGGGCCATGCTGGGGGTACATAATTATGGAGACTGTATGCAAGTTGAGAGAACTGCATAACTTATCAATAATGCATAACATAATTTGGTCTTCAGTAGCTACTTTTTCACAAAAAGTGGCCAACATACTGATACTGTACTGTGACGACTTAATGGAAAAAAACAAACATAAAGTGTCTTAAAAAAAGGGGGGGGGGGGGTCTTGGTTTGCAATCAGGACCACGAATCACCACAGCAACTTCAAAGTCTCTGAACTCGACGACGAACTTGTACTGGTACTCAATGATTGTTGCTTGCCAGCAAGTTGGACCAGATTTTCCTATGGTGGTTCAACTGGGTTGAAATCTGATGACCGCAGCCAATAATTTACATCATTTTCATACTCAAACAATTCACCCTTTTATTCACGTCATTTGTCGCTCTTCTGTAGGCACTTTTGTGAAGCTTACCAATCTGTGCTGGAAAAAGTGTAGCGGTAAATTTTTGTGTGTTTTGTGGGTGTACCTCTGTCTGACTGTGGAGCCTGCTGCACGGGGAGCCACTGTCTTGCTGGGGGAACGGCTAGATGCCCCCACATTGGTTGCACTTGCTGCTGGTCCAGGCTGAGAGAAGACATTAGCATTAACACATATAAACAGATTTCAGCTCCGTTATACTCTGATTCTATCAGCCTGTCAAATCTCAGTCACTCACTCACTGATTAACTCGCACACACAAAGCACACTTAGAGCTAGAACTAACCTACAACGCGCAGACAAATAGATTTAACATTGAACATTTTATTTTCATTCGAATCTGATCTGAAACGTTACAGTGGGTTTACCGTTATGTGAGAGACTGATGGCAAAGGCCTTGACTTTTGGTACACAGTTCATTTCTTTCAACTTCTGGTGGTAACGTGCAGAGTCTATACCTAATATGTTCAGTGGCATATATGATTGATTAAATCAGTTCTGGGTCCGTTCAAAATATGTATTTTGGGACTGTATGAATTGTTGAAAACCAGCCACGTCCACAAATGATGAGCTGACGTTAGCAAGCTAGCTAACAGATAGCGAAACGTTAGCTCCACTCTCACGTCAAATGAATGTAAAAGAGCTGATTAGCATCCATAGGACCGCTTCAGATGGAGCTGAGAGTCTTACCATGTTGCTGTATTTGTCCCGATGCGAGCTGAAACCCTGAGCCTCTCTTCAAACTGATGTCCACGTCTAATGAACAGCAGGCAATCTGTGTGTGAATTGGTCAAAACTTCAGAAGAGGTCTCACAAAGCTGACGCTTGTCTAAAAAGGACACGACTGCAAAACACAAGACCAGCGCAGGAGACCGAGCAGAAGCCTGACCGGCTAACCGCCTCCTCCACAAAAACAATTAATAAAATACAATTTTAGGAGGTTCTTTTTGCACTACCGCAATAAGAACATATACTTAAAGCCACCGCCGCATTTTCCGTTTGTTGAAATTAACCGTGAACTTGTAGCTTAATTGAAAGGCAAATATTTAGCCCTCCCTGACTCTGAGGGAGACGTGTCTCACAGGAAGCGCGTCCGTTGCATCGAGGAAACAGGCGCCATTGTGGTTCCAACACGAAGCGTGACGGGACTGATACTATGGCTGGTTAGAGCCAACATGGCGCCCAAGCGGTAGAGTTTCGTGAGTTCTTCTTGCTTCTACGGTCATCCAGACGAGGATAATTACAGGTTTCCAGAATCGGATAAGGTTGTCAGGCGATCCAGGTAAACATAACTGCATTTTAATTAAATTATGCTGAGATTTTGTTTTGTTTTTCATACGAAGTTAGTTCTCTAAGAGGGGCATAATGCCTGTAGTTACAGGCAAGTTAGCAAGCTAAACACACTTGTCTTTTCTATCTCCAAAGTAGGTCTCTTGCTCTTGCTGTCAATTTGACTTCTTCAGTTCCACCAATAGGTTTTTCCTGACAGGCTACTTCTAGACACTGTGACAGTCAGGGAGGTTTGCAGTAGGTTACATTTTCTGTTAGACAGCCATGACATGAAGTGCTTCAATGGGGAAACTACTTCAATGCAGCTCTGAGAAATTTCTCTTTCTGTGGTCAGAGAGAGGTTAAATAAATCTCCGGTTTACCTTGTTCAATTTTTAGTTTTTTTATGTATCTCAGTTTAAGGTATCCACTATAATACATGTTAAGCTAGTGTGTGCTCATCAGTTTATCTGTTTAATATAGTGATGTACTTGTATTTACCTGAACTCTGTCTGCAAACCAGCACAGTCTTTTATGGATACATATTCCAGAATCAGTTTGGACTGTATTAATTCTTGTGTGCAGGATGGCCCGGGTGGTGTTCCTCCATCCAGACCTTGGCATTGGTGGAGCCGAACGACTGGTGGTTGATGCTGCTGTCGCACTGAAGAATCAAGGATGCAGCGTTCAGATCTGGACAGCCCATTATGACCCAACACACTGCTTCTCTGAGACCCTGGACCCAGACCTGCCTGTGGTATGTTAACATACACCTTACTACATAATATTGTAAAAAGAACAGTGTAATGCAGAATCTGTGATTGTTTTTATTGACACACACCTGTGATTTAATTGTTTCTGTCATTCTTCTAACAGGTGTGTGTGGGTGACTGGCTCCCCACCAGTGTGTTTGGTTACCTGCATGCGCTGTGTGCCTACCTGAGGATGATCTATGTGGCCCTCTACCTGATCTTCTTCAGCGGGGTGGAGTACGACGTCATCTTCTGTGATCAAGTGAGTTTTGTCATACAGGGACCAACCGACGTATTTCTGGTTGCCACTCATTTAAGTTCTTCTGAGCCGTCTCATAACTGTGTCCGTTGCTCAGAAAATAGCGTCCTTTGATAACAGTGACCTGTGTCTTTGTGTGTCAAACTCTGGTGTATGAGCTCTGTCCTTTCAGCTGAAACTTGGTTAGCACTGTAACCTGATTGCTCTGCAAACCTCTTTTTCATCATTCTTAAATAATACAAAGACACGTCTGTCTCATTATCTTTTATAGAAAGTTTTCTCACAGGAAACAAAAATAAATTCCACAAACATTCTTTACTTTTTAATGTTTTAATTGTTTATTGGATTGTGCTGCCATATTTGAATAGCCAGGAAGGAGGAACTTTTTTTTTATGCAGATTTTTGCTCACAACCTTTTCGTTCCTCTCTAGGTGTCAGCGTGTATTCCGGTGCTGCGACTGTCCCGTCACAGGAAGAAGGTTTTGTTTTACTGTCACTTCCCAGACCAGCTACTGACCCAGAGGAAGTCGGTCCTGAAGAAACTTTACCGCGCTCCCATTGACTGGCTGGAGGAACGAACCACTGGCATGGCTGATATGGTACGGTTGAGGGCTGAAGGTTATGCCATTCTACAGGTTGTGATGGTCAGATTTCAGGACAGTGTTTTGTCACTGTTACTATTTTATTTCTTCCTCACTTATAAAGCACAGTGGGTATAAAAAAGATAGATAAATAGCACTACAGATGAGAGGAAAATAAAATGTACTTTTGATTTTGGGGTGAACTGTCCCTTTAACAGGTGTTAGAGGGGTGAAGTGGCTTCGTTTTCTTCCCGACTGAGTTCGGCTTATGATAACTACCAAAACTATAGTGCAATAGAATAAATCAAAATACAAAGTATGTTATTTTTAACAACTTGAATGAAGCACAGTGATTATTTAAAATGTGGTATGGCATGATCTCCACTGGCAAGCTGTTGTAAAGACTCAGGGCTCTGATAGAAAGGAAATGACATTTCGATTTTAGTCTAGACTTCAGGATAATCAAAGTCTGCGGGCTGTCATCCCACTCATAGGGAATTTAAATGGCTGTAATATATGTGAGATTCTTATGAACTAATCTCTCTGTATTTCCTCATAGATTCTGGTAAACAGCCAGTTCACCGCTGGCATCTTCAGGGAGACCTTTCTTGGTCTAAGGGGAGTCCAGACAGATGTCCTCTATCCCTCCCTCAACACTCGTACCTTTGACCAGCCGTCTGAGGCACAAGGCCTGGAAGGGCTGCTCCCCGAGGGAACCTCCTGCCTGTTTCTCTCTCTGAACCGATACGAGAGAAAGAAGAACCTGCGACTGGCTCTGGAGGCTCTGGAGGCCCTGAGGAGCAGCCTTTCTCCAGGCCAGAGAGCAAGCATTCACCTAGTGGTGGCGGGGGGCTACGATGACCGAGTCACTGAGAACGTTCAACATTATTCTGAACTGAAAGAGTTGGCAGAGCAGCTCCACTTGGAGGACTGTGTTACCTTCTTGCGCTCCCCCTCTGATTCGCTGAAGGTGGCGCTGCTGCAGGGCAGTACAGCTGTGCTGTACACCCCGAGCAGAGAGCATTTTGGGATAGTTCCTGTAGAGGCCATGTACTGCTGCTGCCCTGTTATCGCGGTGAATTCTGGGGGCCCCCTGGAGAGCGTGGCAGACGGGGAGACGGGCTTCCTGTGTGAGCCCACGGCAGAGGCCTTCTCTAAGGCCATGGAGAGGCTTGTGAGGGAGCCACAGCTCCGCAGGGACATGGGACAAGCTGGGAGGAGGAGGGTGCGAGATAAATTCTCTCTTCAGGCCTTCTCATACCAGCTGTACGGGTACATTGTCAGGCTGAGCCAGTGATGACAAAGCTGGAGGAGAAGCAGGAGACAGAGTGAAACAGCAGAAAAACGATCCCCTGCTGAACTGTGAATTGTCTGTGGACAACTGAGCTCTGTGGAGAGTTGAAGTGGATGTCTTGTAACAGAGAATGTATGTGTATATGTGTGGCAAGGTGGGGGTGGGTGGGTGGGGGGTTATTATGAGAACTTAGAGGACAATCAATCAGCATTCCCCTGGAGGGGTTGCTGAGAGGGAAAAAAAGGACGGAATCTCTATACCAATTAAGAAAAGAGTAACGAGTTTACCTACCCTGTCTCTGGAAAAATACCACCCCTGCAACTGTGTGTGTGTGTGTGTGTGTGTGTGTGTGTGTGTGTGTGTGTGTGTGTGTGTGTGTGTGTGTGTTTGTGAGTGATATTGCATGTGTAGCAGGGAAGCAACCAAGAGTCTAGCAAACGAGCGTACCAACAGGATTGATTGTTAGAGTGAAATGTTTTGCACTGTGGAGTTTTTTTTTCTTGCTTTTCTACAGTACTCTTTGTCTTTGTGTGTTTGTGGGATGAGGAGGAAGAATGTAGTTACCGCCATGTGCCATCAGGCAGTGCACAGGCCCAGATCAATAAACAGAATGCTTTCCCATACTTCCCGTCCGCCCAGAGCTTTGTTCCCCTCCTTGCATTCAGACGATGCTGGCCTGTCCATGACTCTTGCTGCTGTGTGGAGGTTATTAGCAGATGATAGAGAGTGTTTGGCTTTATTAGAGGTCTGGCTGATGGGCAGTGTGTCTTTGTCTGGGTCATTATCAACGAGGAGAATAGCAGAAGGTCATTGTGTCTGCGCACTGGCCTCCTCAGCCCTCCTACTGTATAGAAATGCTCTTATTGACATTCCTGAAGTCTTAATAAACAAGAGACACATAGTTTCCTGACTCTTATGAGGTTTGCTTTGTCGGTAAGTTTTTTGGCCTTTAATACAGTTTGCTAAGGATTTTGTGGGTGACTATGGAGGCACAGATATGCTTTCACTGCTGCACCATCCTTTTTTTCTTTTCATCGAACAGATTTGATTGTGCCTTAAGTTGTTAAATGAAGCATTCTCAAACTATGTAGCAGGAAAGGAGTTTTGTTTTTGCTCATTAACACCGTCGGTGTGACAGATGTGCTCAAGCAGCACCACAGAAGATTTGAAGTTTGTCTCTGTCTGTTACATTATCATTTGCAGAGTTTGAGTTGTATCCTTAAGTGCTTGAGATTTTTTGTTGAAGGGAATCTAAAAAAAAATTGTAAATACGCAATTAGAACATGAAATTACAGGACGATTGGCTATTGATCAAAGATTTACCACACCGAACAGTCACACTTTCAATCAGGAGTTGTTGAACCTGCCTGGTTGGACTCAGCGTGGCCGTATTGAACAAACGTGGCGTAGTGCTCACGGTTGAAGTTGGTCAGGTTTTATTTGACCTCCTGGTGCTTCACAGCGGTTCCTCATCGACTCCTGTGGAGATGCAACCAGGCTGTGCTCCTTGTTGACCCTGATCGAGGCTCCTGGAGGCACTTTGATCTCCGTAATGCGCTGTGCGCGATTTCTGGTCTTCCTCGGATCACAGTCACATTTTGACTTCTTGCCTCCCGCTCAAAAATGGAAAACATGGCTTTCTCCATCATAAACACCCCAGAGAGACAATCCTGACCATGGGTGTGCAAACTCAATGAGTCTCCAGTCTCTGCTGTCCACACTGTGATCAATCTAAAGAAAATAAAGAGTAGAGTTACAGCAGCACAAAATATGCTTCATTGACTTCAAATGAGATGCAATTATATTTATTATGGGAAATGTATATAATATGTGTTGGAGAGCAACCTGTGGGAGGGAAGTGACAGAGTGAAGCAGTATTCACCAAACAAAGATGAGCTGCATCTCATAATAACTAAACTCAATATAGAAGCATCTTTTTAATTAATGGTGTTGAATTCTTGATGATAAGAAAATACATTTTACTCTGGAACGTACCTGTTAATAGCACCTCCTCAGCTGGAAAACAAACATGAACATGCACATACCGTGACAGGGCTGTGCTGCTGCAAGCTAACAATTTCTGGTTATATTAAATAGTTCTCACCTGTCAGTTTGTCATTTGGGAAAAAATGCTGTTCTGGTTTCCCAAAAGGTTCACTGATGCTTTGAGCTGAGCTCTGCAGATGGACTTAAGTGGGATTTCCAATTATTAACATGCTGTAACCATTTGAAATGCCTTCATTAGTCACAGATAGCTTTTACTGTAACTGCGTTTCAGGATTCTAGGCACCATATTACCATATTAATCTAATATATCAAATCAGGTTCAGACAGGCACTGTGAGACAATCACTTAAAAAGAAATGATTCTGATGTTTGTCTGTTTGTTTCAAATGTTTGGCTCACCTGTGTTAAGTTTTCAATCCCCACTTCTCACATTGATTCAGATATTTGTTGAGAGTCATTTTCAAAAGCTGAAATGCAAACAAACCAGCAGCGGAACCGCTTGTTTTTCACTGAAAATGATTTGTCCCTATAGGTCCAATTAGTGCCGGTGGCCTTGGTTTAATTTGAAATAGGTACTAAGGTCGAGCATTTTGAATATCAGTGATAGACCTCAGTCAATTTGTGTCAGTGATCCTCATATTTATGATGTGTGCAAATAGATTTTTTAAAAAGTTGTATGTATTTATTTTTTCATTACAAATTCAGGATCTGTATAGGTTGAGAAATCCCAGGTCTGTATATTTATGACTGACATTTTTTGTGGGTTGTTTGACCTGTCACTGGCTTGGCATTCAATAATACATAATTTGTTGATAATATTTCACATAAATAAAGACAAAAGATGAGATACTTGAAGGGATCCGTATAAATACACAACAACAAACCTTGTGGCCATAAAACATGATAAAAGTATAAACAATCAACAAACAAAGTTGTGAATAAAACATATTTTAAGATGATATATGTGGGGTTAACGTTAATGAGAGTTGTTTTAAATGAGCTTCACAGTTCAAAAAATAGAGCAAATGTGCTAAATGTGGTGTTTCCTTCGTAACCTTATAAAATCCACATTTACATTTCTTTAAGAATACATTTATTAAAGAAGGGGAACTTGTACAAATGTGTGTGTGTGTGTGTGTGTGTGTGTGTGTGTGTGTGTGTGTGTGTGTGTGTGTGTGCTACTGCAGTGTTTTCACATGCAGAGGTAGTAAGTGTAGATGATGAGGAGGGCGTTGCTGCAGTGATTTAGGGGCCCCACTAGGCAAGATGATAAAAACGGCCCCGTGGAGCCTGTAAGGGAGGGAAAGGCACATGAACGTAAACACTCTCAGGCCCCTTTGAGTGTGTGTCCCACTTTACTGTCCACACGGGAAGATGGCGTCTGAAGTCTCTTTTCTATCTTTTGCCGTTTTCCTCGCTCCTTACAGGAACTGTCTGTACCTCAAAGTTGTGAAAGAAGAATCGATGTCCCCTCTCTCCCTCCCACCCCCGCCTCCCCTCTCTCAGTGCCCTGTGGTGGGGTGGTTATTGAGATCACGGTGTGTCTGAGTGGCAGTGATAACCGGTACCCAGGTGCCACTGGCACATGGTGTTTAATTAATTAATGAGACCGCAGGGTTGGTTTTCTAATTCCACCTAGCCAGCACCGAGGTGTGGGGGAGATAGCCGCGAAATGTTTAGGTGTGTGTTTTCAGGCAAGGAAAGGAGAGATGTATGTGGGAGTGTGTGCGTGTTATGGGTGTATATCTATTTTGTTGGCAGTTTGGGAGCTGGTCCCCTTGTTAGTGGAATATTAAGTATGTATGGAATATTTTTACTCTGACTTTTAATCACGCTTTATGATTGGAAGTTAATCATGGGCTAAATGAAGCTGATGATGAGAGAAACACAGTTAGTGCTAATACATCAATCTGAGCTCCACACACTAACCAGGTCATGGACTCATTGCCCTGAAACAGAGAAATGTATGTAAGATTTAAGCATAATGCAAGCACCGCATAGTGTTTAGTGCAGCATACGGTGTGTGTTACTTTGATTTGAATGTAATGAAGTGGGTCATGCAGGGTTAAGGCATTTAAACAGAGTGAATTGTCTTATTGTTAGTGAGGATCTTGCATCATTTTACCAAATGCATCTCAAACAAAATGTGAGCAAAACAATTTCTCTCCAAACTTTCCTTTCCATGGACTTCCAACTGGAGGTCATGTATAAGAATTAAATGCTATGATATGACTTTTAACATAGTTCACCTTTGAATTAATCTAATGTAAGAGGTCACATGGTAGTTTATTAAAAACAAGTCCATCAGAATTAAACAGGTCCATTTTATCCGACCATGTTTAATTCCTCAAATGCAGTTTACAGAAGAAATATATAAATAAAAACTTTAAATACAAAATAAAGAATTCCCCGTGGGGAAAAATAAAAATGGAGATGAAAATATTGGCATCTATACAGAAATAATTAAAAGTTACAACAGGTGAACACAAACAGAGTTGGTTAACTTGGTTAAAAACAAAACATATACATACAACATTTTAAGACTGTTCATAAAAGTCCACTGTGCAGCAGTCATATAAAATCTAAGGTCCAGCAGTTAACACATGCATACGTGTACCATAACTCAGGGTGTAACAGCATGAGTTTATTCAGGAAGAGGAGTCATACTGTACAGCTGATGTTAACAGAGGGGTGAGGTGTGTAGTTTCAGTGTTTATATGTCAGCCACAATTCAGGGTGAATCTCTTTTTTAAAATGTTCTTTCACCCTAAATTGTCAAACACAAACATACAAAAATGACATTTCCCTTAGATGTAATGAAGGATGTTTTAATCGCCATCTCCATCCTTCTCGCTCCAAACATTTTTTGCACAGCAGACAGGAGGAGCTTTACGGGATAAATGTAGCAAGAAGGAGCCTTCCTGCCCATGAATGATAGAATATGCTTAAACAATAGAAAGTCTGCATTTGTATTCACAGCTCATCTTTAAAGAGCTGTTTTACATGGTACATGTTAGCAAATTATGTATTTCACTCTTTACTGCTTCTATAAACTATTCAAATATATTAGCTTACACCTCATAAATGTTAACACTGCGCAACTCTTATACTCACACAGTCTCAGGAGCTGATATCACAGACTAAAGGGGTGATTTACTAAAGCTACATAAAACTCTTCTCTCTGTGGGAGATTACAATAAAACTTCTATAATCTGTGATAGTGGAATATTATAGATAGCCTCTATAAAAATAGCTTTATGGCCCAGGAAAGAGAAGCATTACGACTTGCTCTACCCTGTGTGTTAAACGAGTCCATAGATTTCATACATCAGACGTCATCTAATTCAGTATAGGTTTATCCATAAAATGAAAGGAGTCTTGTTTCAGATGTAAAGTTATGAGGAAACGTCCACCAGCATTCATGGGCTGCAGTCAAATAAGAGATGCAAGATAATGCTGAGAAAGCATGCCACGCTCTGCTCTGATACACAGATATGCCACTTATTGGTCAGATTTAGTCATCATACGCTCAAGTTTCCGCAAAGCAGCGATGTCCTTCTGATGTTCACCGTTAATATTTCATTTAAACTGTGACACACGTACAATTTCTGGTCTGTGAATATTTTTTGACACTTCCCAGCAAAAAGCTGAAGGCACAACCTGGAAATGTTTGAACACTCTCATAGCTCATAGCCTAAACTACCCTGTCATGTAGCTCACTCAAAACTTTAAAGGGTGAATGGACACTGGAGCTGAAAGCATCAGTGATAAATTGGCAAACAACAGCTGGGAGCAGTGACATCATGGAGTCCTGTCAAGGTTTCCAGAAAACCAGATGAGACGCTGCAAGGACAGGCTGGACGGACAGATAAAGCCAGATAGAGCCAGGTTAGCTGTTCCCACCTGCTTCTAGAATTTAAGCTAAGCTAGGCTAATCCAGCCTGCTTGCAGAGTTCTGAATTGCTGCCCACATTCGTTCGTGGTTCAGATAAGTCTGGGGTTACGCCCAATGACATCTGTTTTACAGCTGCTGGAGAAACAAACGACCAATCGGAAATCAAAATGTGTGCACCATTTTCTTACACAGCTAACAGCTGTTTTATTCTTGTAAGGAACATCTGTAACAAAACAGTTTCCCCTCAGGGATCAATAAAGTATTTCTGATTCTGATCTGATTCTGATAACCAGCGACCTCACATGACATCATGTGAAGACGGACCATAATAACAAGCAAGTCAGAAAAAAGCTAGTCACCTCCTGGCTCCATCTTTGATGCACAGGCATTAAAGTGTCATCGAATTAACATCTAACTCTGAAAAAGAAAGCCAATAAGCCATTTCCCCAAATGTTGACCTATTCAACATGAACTGTACTATTATTATAGGTGAACTTAGAAATGATGTCAAGACTTTTTTCCTTTCATTCATCTGCTCTCTCACATTCATGCCCTGCATAACGTCTGAACACACAGATTTGCCACACAGATATCCTGGCTCCCTGGTTGCTCTTCCTGGAGCAGAAGGGTAATGCGGGTGGGGGGGTGGGGGGCGACAGGAGAACAGACCTCCCATTGAACTTGGCTCTCTTCCAGCGCTCATTCACCCAGTAATCAGCTGTGAGTTAGTCAGTCAGACTGGCTTTAAACAAACACATTAACATTTGAGTGCACATTACACAAACACATGCTGTCATCACATTAAACACACACACATGCACACTCGCACACAGAGCTTAGCACCCTGGGTGTTTGCTGCACACTTACCTGGTGCATTTTTCTGATTTTTATGCTCAGAAGCAGCGTTTGTTTCTGAAGACACGTTAGCCTGACGGGTGTGTTTGGTGTGGTTCTGATGGGGAATGGCTTAGGGCGACCAGGAAGGGGTCTTTAATGATGAGGCTGGAGGGTTGAGGTAGACTGCAGTGCATTTGTGAGGTGTGTGCACAGAGACAGGCTGGCTTGGTGCACCCTGATCAAGGGGTACCATCACCCACCTACGGCCCAGAAGGAACTCACAATGTCCTACAGGTACGATTCCACGGTGCTGCGCAGGAGATGCTGAGCCGATCCCCACACAGCTGGGGAGGATAACCTCCGGTGATTACACTCACGGGGGTGAATGTCAATCATGCTGTCTGCCTGAATGTGTGTGTGTGTCTGCATGTGTGAGACAATGCCCCTCGATTGTTGATGCAAGTATGCTTTATGTGCAATCTTAATGTGTATGTGTGTGTGTGCCCAGTGCCCAGTGATGGCCCGTTAGATTGAGCTGTCAGTCGGCAGGCAGCAGATGAAGATTAATGGAGCGTGCAAACAATAAGAGGCTGGCAATGATCATAAATATGCTAATGGACATTATCAATACACACTCACTGACATGCATAAGTGTGTGTGTGTTTGTGTGTGTGTACAGTATTCATGCAGCAAAGATTTGGGATAGGAGGTGATTCAGGTTAAAATCGTTCTCCTCCCCTTGGGATTCATACCAAAAAGCCACACACACACACATACACACACACGCACATTTTTAGGCCAGCAGTGTGTTGGCTGACTGATGGATGGGAGAGACGGGCATCCCATGTGTTATGTTTGGATTGTGGGCTACAAGAGGGAGGGGAGAAGGGCTCATTGAGTAGATGACATGATTGGTGTCGCATTAAAATGTGTTTATTTAGTGTTTGTGCGCGTGTGTGTGTGTGTGGGTGTGTGAGAAGGGCAGTGGATAGCAATGATGTCTGTGCCAAGCCTCTGATTAAGACTACAGGTTCAGCTAATGGCACAATGAGAGGCTGATTAAGAGAGGATGCGATGGTGAAAAAAAGAGCGGAGGGAGATAAAAGGGATAGAAAGACAGATCTATTCACTAAACTGATGATGGGGCTCTTTGTTGTCTCATCCCATTCTGCGGTTCTCTGGGGTCCTTCCTGTGTGTGTGCAGCATACGCTCATTTTTTAAATGAAAAACCGCTTTCTTTATCTCTCTCTGCCTCCCCCTCCTTCCTGTTTTTTCCCCTCGCCGCCCATCTGGGTCACACAGTGCATAAGAGAAATACAGGGGCCCCTGAACTGAAACCTGGTCATCTACTTCATCACCTAGAAACACATTTCTTAACCTCCTTCTACCTGCTTTTCACCCCGGCTCCTCTCCTCTCCCGCCCCCTCCTGCCCACTTTTTTCTGCTCTGCGAGTGTCTGCAAAGTCCACTGGGAAATGTTGGGGGCTCAGGGGGACTCTCTGACCTTACTTGTCCTTTAAACACACATGTACTCCTGCAGTCACTGACACACACACCAATCCGTCCGATCCTGATGGAGAGTGTAATTTGTGTGTGGCAGAGTGGCGATGGATGGAGCATCTAATGTAGACATAGGGAAGTAGTTTTGATTGGGGCTAATGAGCTCACAGGGGACGCTGGGAAAGAGAAGGCTGGCCAATGGCAGGCTTGGCTCAAATACACCTCTCGGGATGGTCCCAGCTGAGCTGAGACCCTCGCAGCCCCAATGGAATTTGTTTGTGTATGAGTATGTATGCGTCCGAGTAGTTCCTGTTTGAAAACCCAGCAGTCCCTGTGCTCATTATACTCTCATTCTGCTGAGCTGGTTATTATTGTGCTCCATGGATAGGTGTAGTTAAGCATTTAGATGTTGAATCACATTGGTCATGAAGTCAAGGTCACTGCTAACTGGCAACACACAGAGGGACTTGTTTTTGGAGTGCAACTGAGCACAATACTCTTCTCTTGAAAGCTAGAGCTGAGCAAACTCATAGAAACTCCGTGATGATTGCTAATGCTGCATCAGTGGGAAGTGTGGGTGTGTGCGAACAGGTGTGTGTGACAGTGTGTCATTCTGTGTGTGTCTCATTACCATGCATCGTGTGTCAGTGTTGTCCAGGAGGCTGAGCCTCCGCGCTGTGCTCCAGGGGAGAGTTATAGATTACTGGCTGGAGCAGGCAGGGGCCAGGGGAGCTGCTGAAGCCCAGACCCGAGAACTGTAGGCTGGGCACGGCTCTCAGCTCATCAGTCCGTCTCTTGAGGCTGCGGAGCTTAACCTGGAGCAAGGCTCTGATTAACCAGACTAATGACGGTGCAGCCCCCAGCTCCCACTGCCCAACACCATAATCACTGCTTAAGGCCCTGGCCAGTCGGCGTGTCTATATGGAGAGAGCGCAGTGTCACAGCTTAATGGGTGAGTCTACTGACAACAAGCATTTAAAGTCAGATTTCAATTCAAGCTTCACGTGGCAGGACACCAGTGTATGAGTCAAATACATTCAGAGCTTAAATACATTGTTCTGTGTTTGTCAGCTGGATGTGTGTATGTGAATGTGTGCCTCTGTGTGTGTCAGCACAGTTGGAGGTGTTTAATGAGTGCTGATCGATGTCTCATCTGTGCCGCCTTATATCTCAAAAGTAAACATTTCATCAGCACAGTGGAACCTTTCAGCCTTTGGTACACACAAGAGACCCCAACAGACAAACTGCACAAACCGAACCATGTGTGCAAATACAAGAAAGACAGACATGCTTTTGTGTATATCCCACTGTTAGAGAGAATCACTCAATAAGTGTAATAAGGATACAGCAGTAAAGATGCTTGTCTTCATGGGAGTGAAGGTAGCAGGGGTGTGGCGGAGGTGCATTTGCTCTGCACACAGAAGTACATGCCAATAGTCCTTACTGTCCTCTGTGAGTAAAGGGATTTCTGACAACTCCTAAATGAAGCCCTGGGGATGGCAAGGCCCGCAGCTAGATCACAGACCTGCTTTATGACTGCTTGTGTGTGTGAGAGAGTTAGAGACAGAGGTAATAGCCTGGCGTTATAAGAGGGGTTGAGTCGATAAGTGATCTAGCCTCTGTCCGATGGAGAATGAGGTGGGAGGTGTCATCATTGAGTTTAGATGCCAAAATAAGACAAAACCTACAAGGTTTGTTTCTGCCGCTGCATGAGGGAATAAAATGATTTCTCACCAGTTCTGCTACACATCGAGTATCAACCATGAGCCACCAAATAGTAACAGAACAAGGAATGAGGAGAGGTGAGACATCTGTAACTACAGGAGAAATACAGAAAAGGAGGAGGCAGACCTGCATTGAAGAATAAGGCTTGAGTTATTCTATATTCATCGCCAAAACATCCCTTTAAAAGACCAAAATCAGCAGTTCAGAAGCCTGTCTCTAAAAGCAGGTCTCAAAGTGAAAATTTCAGCTTTTTGAAAGTAATGAGTAACTTGAATCAGCTGGAAACTGTTGTTTTTTAATAAAAGCTGCTCAATCAGATGGTGCACCAGTGAGCATGTGGGATAACTTCCAGCTGAATTGTTATTACAGCTGAGTCACAGTTTTTGTGAGAGATAAATGGTGATACCTGGTGATTTTTGGGAAACCCAGAAGGCAGTTTAAGAACATTTAGTGCTGTTCTGAAGGTATTTCAAGAATCCTTGAAGATTTTAAACCCACTTCTTAACTAACTGTGAGTCCCATTCAGGTAGCTGGAAATGACATACAGCATCATCACTGTGCTAGTTTTTCATGAAACATAAAGACATTATTTTTTATTAAAATCTTTGAGGATTCTTGAAATACTTTGTGAACAACGGTAGGTGTTGTGAAAGAGAGGAAAAATCTGGGGTAATGTTTGGGATTTACTCAGAAATAAACAACAGAACCCATGTTCATCCTGGACATGTCATATATGCATTTTTAATCGTTTTTGGACAACAAGCTCTAAGTTCACTGAGCAATAATCAGACTACACAAAATGTTCAGTGTGTAGGATTGATTCATTGTTCCTAATAAGAAGAATACAGCCCCAGTTTTATCCTTTGTGGTGACAAAGGGAAGAGAAGAAGCAGCGGCAGAGAAGACATGAGTATGCAGGACGTATGTTCAATTGGCCAGTCGTCACCAGTCTGCAGGGGCTCTTATTGACTGACAGCCCTGACTAAGCCATCCACATTGCTGCTGATCCCCCTGTAACATCCAGGGCTTACCTTGTGTGTCCGGACGTACAGGTGTGGGTGGCTGCATGTGCACCAGCCATGCATTTTTCTATTAGTGTGTGTTAATGTGTGTGTATGTGTTTAGTTCTGCCTTTACAAGTGCCGGTTCATGGCTAAGCAGCAGACAGATCCAGGCGTGCACTCATAGCAGCTGTGTTTCTGAATGGATCCAGCGGCCATTGTTCTCCTGTCACTAACTCGTCTCTCAGGCCCAGGAGACACGCCGCTGACATTTACCAGACCCCCCCACCCACCCGCCCCATCCGTCTGCCTCACCCTCTTCTCATCTCCTCTCTCCCACCATCCCCTTCCTCTCTCGTCTCATTCTCTCTCTCCTACTGCTTCCATCAAGTCCCTCGCTCATTCTGTCTGTCACACCATCTCTCTGTATGGCATGATGTACAGGGACAGCTGTGTGTGTGCGTGTGTGTGTGTGTGCGTGTGTGTGTGTGTGTGTGTGTGTGTGTGTGTGTGTGTGTGTGTGTGTGTGATTGAGACAGAGTAAGTGTTTGTGTTAATGAGTGGCCCTTTAAGGCTATTAAGATAAGATTGGTACACCCAGAGTCCCTCATTACCCAGCAAGCATTGCCCCCTACACAGAATGGTAATTGGGAAGGAGGGAGAGAGAGAGAGAGAGAGAGAGAGGTAGAGAGAGAGAGAGAGAGAGGTAGAGAGAGAGAGAGAGAGAGAGAGAGAGAGAGAGAGAGAGAGGGAGGGGGAGGGTGGAGGTAGAAGTGGAAATAATTGGAGGATAAACGAGGGATAATTGGGCGGATCGAGAACAAGAGGAGCGATTGATCAGGCTGATTTGTGTCCGCGTGCAGAGAGAGGTGGTGTGAAGACAGGAGGGGTTAAAGGTCACGTACTCTTGTATGTACACACGTCTGTTCACACGCATGGTACAAAAAACATGTGTTTTACATGCATGAGTGGACTCTCCTCAGACCTGAAAACAGTGCAGCAGCGAACATGCATGGAAACTGAAAGTGAAAAAGTGATCACATGCCATATGTTTATGTTGTTGTGGGTGTTATTATTGTTTTTTTTCCCTGCCAAACTTTGTGCAGATATTCTTCAGACCTCATGTGTTTTGGATTAAAAAAAAAATACATTGCTAGGCTGTGTGTTTGTGTGTGTGCGTGTGTGTGTTAATGGATGTCAGTCAGGCTTTCATCTCTCTGACAGTCATTGTTGTCTACTGACATTTTAGTTTGTTTCAGATTGTGTCACAACAGCACCACCTACAGGATATAGGCATGAACAGCAACATTTCTCAGCCTTACCTGATGCTTCGGCTAAAAGCCTGAAACTCCCAGGACTTTCCACTCTTTGGTAACTTTATAGCCAAATACTGAACAAAATTAAACAATTAAGGCAACTTCTTATGTTATATATGTAAACAATTTGGGATAGCTTATTAATTTTGTTTCCTAAACTTACTTAAAGGTGTATGATAATAGATTAAATATGGTTGTATTCTCTGCACAATCTGCTACATCCATCCATCCATCCATCCATCCATTTTCTATACTGCGTATCTCTTTCGGGGTTGCGGGGGGTGCTGGAGCCTATCCCAGCTGTCAATGGGCGAGAGGCGGGGTACACCCTGGACCGGTCGCCAGTCGATCACAGGGCACAAACACACAACCATTCACACTCACACTCACACCTAGGGGCAATTTTACAGTCACCAATTAACCATGAGCATGTTTTTGGTCTGTGGGAGGAAGCCAGAGTACCCGGAGAGAACCCACGCATGCACGGGAAGAACATGCAAACTTCACACAGAAAGGCCCGACCCGGGAATCGAACCGGCAACCTTGTTGCTGTGAGCACTACCTGCTGCGCCACCATGCAGCCCAATCTGTTACAAGACTAACTAAATGTTCCGTATTACATTTAGGTGTCATTATCATTTCTGAGATTGTGATGCAAGTTTGAATTTCTTTGAGATGTTCTGTTGAGCTTGCAAGCAGTGTTAAACTTTTACAGTTTGGTGAGTGTAGACCAAATGGACTGACTCGTGAAATATCAAAGTATTGAAGAAATTAGAGAATGATGATGACTGGACACACATCAAGTGCAAAAATATTCATTTCACTGTCACTCTTATGTGCCTTCATGAGTCATTACATGGGGCACAGTAGTAATCTATCAGAGATGCTACAGATTTCTGAACTGTGGAGATTATACATAAGACACAACCCCACAGAAGTGACTGAAGTCTTTACACATATATAGGTAAAACTTTGCATGTCATTTTCTTTCATCTTAACAGTGAGAAGGTAAAATAAAAAAAGTTGATGAGACGAAGAGAGATTTAACCCACAGCAATCAGTATTCTGGGTAACTCTTACATTAGCCAGTATGGTAACATACATTGGAAAGTGGTGGTGTTAGCTGGTTTAAAACATTGAAAAGTAAAAAAGTGAAAAAGGTAGACAGTAGTCAAAGTGGAGACACCCTAAACTGACCTGAATATGAAGTTCAAACTGTGGCTTTATATCACCATCAAGTGGCAGGACTGTGTACAACCTCTGAAAAAGACAGCTGAGCTACAGCTCCACAAGGAGAAGGAGGCTAAATGCTGTTTTCCACATGAGTGAAACTATGCATATTCATTCATTCATGCTATGTACACAGTCATGTCTGTCCACAAATTACATACAAATTTAGAAATTCACCGGCACTGTATGTACACCTTTAGGTCACCTGCACTGCAGTGCTGCAAACAATAAATCAGGGTGCATACAAGGCTGCACAACCTGGTATATGTTTTAAATCTGCATCTAGATTCAGACCTGTATGAAAATATACACATTATTTGACAGATTTTGTTTTTCATTAAAGAAACTGTACTAGGAACTTAGTATAATTTAAATAAATTAGAAACACGGTTGTATTATACATTTTTATGATATTTTTAACTTTTGGTTATTGCAAATAATTTCCAGCCAGCTATAATGTATTTTATTTCTTTAAGCTCACTGATTTCCTTGTTTTGCTCATCGTTGGATGAGGGGATAAGATGCATCATGTGCAACATACTGTATATTCCCCAAATCTCTGCCGGACTGTGTGTGAACTGCTGTGGAAGTACTTTCTCTGACTGTGGGGCTTAATTGATCCTGATAGCAGCACGTAGCGGCTCCTCATTGGATGTTTGTGTGATTGACTGAAGAGGAAGAAGAGAGGGAGGCCGGACGAAACCATTCATCCGGCCAATACTCCGACTGAAAATGATGTAAAGATTAATGAGCTGTAGTCGGCATCTAGATTCGGATTTCAAAGAGGATTACGGGCGAGTAGTTGAATTAGGTAGTGCGGTTACAAATCGGGGTGATTTCTGGTGGGATTAGCCTCTGAATCACACGGTCATCGGCGCTGAATCCCCCCCACATCACTGCGATTAAACAGGCAAACGGGCAATTGGGATGCGGAGATGATTTTGGTGACGCTGCGATGGGTACCTGCGAAGATACCGAGATTCAAACAGCAATGAGGATCCGATCTAAGCTGGTTTAGTCGTTTTTATCGCTTCTTTTTGTCTAAAAAATATTGGGCCATGATTTTCCTGCGGAGGCTCGCGCAGCTGTTGGTGCTGCTGATCCAGAGCGGATGGTGGGGGGTCGCGCCGAGCCCCACCGATGAGGGAGCACTCCGGGCCGGCCACGGGGAGCACGGAGAGCCGGGACACCAGGAGCCGCACAAGGACTCCTACAGCACCTTCGCCTCCGAGTTCCTGGAGTCCAGATACCTGTCCGACGACGGTAAGGTCCTCGCGCATTGGACACATTCACATTTGGTGGATTTTGTTTACATCTCGTTCGCAATAAACAAACTTGTAGCCGTCGAGCTTATTTAGAATTGAAGAAATAAACACAAACTGTGGGCAGTGAGAGCTGTTTGCTTTGTCTTGCATCCAACCTGAGTCCACTGTGCGAGGCCTTTCAGCACCCAGGCCAGCTCCCCGGTGGTAGCTGCCCACCCCCTCTTCCTCTCTCACACACACGCACACACACACACACACACACACACACACACAGAGAGAGAGAGAGAGCATTGTTTTCATCCCTTCAGAGGACTATACATTGACTGATATCCATTTCCTGGAGACCCTAACCCTAACCTCTTCAGCCTTAAATGTACTGATTTACATGGGGACTTGTGTTTTGTCTCCATAAGGACAGTGACTCTCACAACGCGACCGTGTAAACAGATTTATGTCCCCACAGCGTGCCGTGAGTAACACGCGTCCACACACAGTGCAGATGGCCTCCCCCTAGTTGGCCCTTTGGCTGTCTTGAAAGCAAGCCTGGTTTGTTTTTGCATGGAACCCACTGAGTGCTGATTTTGCATTTTGCAGGTTATCCGTTCCCCACCGCCCCACCAGTGGATCCCTTTGCCAAGATCAAAGTCAGCGACTGTGGAGTAACCAAAGGCTGCATAAGGTTAGAGAAGGATACATCTTTAGCCAGCTCTCGTGTTCGCTGCATCTGTATTCCCCCGGGCTGCTTTGTCCTGGATGCTGTGGCCTGACTTCAGAAAGCTGGAGCTAAACATGGACCGGCACTGCCTAGTTGTTGCTGAAATTCATTTAAAAAGTGCACTAGTTTGGCCTTTACATGATTACCTCACCTTCTCAACTGAGATCTGTCTTGCCTTTAAAATGAGGGTGTGCTTCTATTCATTTGTCTTTGTGCAGGTATGGGAAGCCTGGGTGTGACGCAGAGACATGTGACTACTTTCTAAGTTATCGCCGCATTGGGACAGATGTGGAGTACGAGATGAGTGCTGACACAGACGGCTGGGTGGCCGTAGGGTTCTCCTCTGACAAGAAAATGGTGAGCAGCTGCACGACCTCTCTGACTGCTGAGACGTTAAGAAGTTCCTGCATCTAGTTCGAGACAGCACGACACATATTTGTGTTACAGCATCTTACAGCACACTTATTTTGAAGTTTGAAGGTTTTTATTTCAAATGCAATTATTTGTTGTTTACTTCATCATTTCTGTCTCAATCGTTTGGCATGAGATTAAAAAGTTTTATACAGAGTGTGGTTCCACATTTAATGATGAATACACAATATGAACATCATATTTTAAGACAGTCAGGGTCCCAAAATAAAGGGAGGGCTTATTAAATGATTATGATGTAAACAATTTCTGCTACAAAAAAAGTTTTCTTTTTCTGACTTTCCTCTTATTTCTTGCATTTTTGTTGCGAAATACTGGACACTTTCTGCAACTCTTTGGAGCCACTAAAAATCCTTCAAATGTAACAATGTGAAAAGGACAAATCAGTCTTCCCTTGAAATGGATTTGCGTCGATACTGAAGCCATAACCTGTGATGAGGGTCATAAGAAAACACTGCTTCTTTTTAGGGAGTCAAAACGCTGTTTAAGGTGTTACATTTACAGCACATAAAATTAATATAATTGACACAAAACATACTTTATTTAATCTTATTTATGGATTTGGCAATGTATGTGTTCTTGATGAGTTTGAATAGATTTTACACCAATCAGCATTTACAGACATTAGAAATGTAATCAAATGTTTAGAGCCTCATAATGAGAACTGGACACTGTATCAATATTTATCATTTATTGTCTGATATCTACGTGATCATATTCAGAGAGTTTTTATATTGTTGGTCAGTTTTAAACTAACATTTCAAATAATAACTGACACTTCTCCCAAGAATGAACTTTTCAGCCGGTGATGGTGAACGAGAGTAAGTGCAAATTAAAATTGGGTTTTCTAGTTATTGCTGTTCATTTTTCCTGTAGTGCTTATTCCTACAGGACAAAAATCGAAAACTCACGTGTAGCGCTGATGTGCATTATGACCCACTTTCTAAAAAGAGCCAAAATATGTCTCACGTAACTCCAGTCACAGTGTGACAGGTCTCTGGTAGAAAACACTGGGGCTTATTTGCATGAACAGAAATAGTCTGTCCCACTTACTATATTTACGTTTTGTGTCAGAATCCTACCTTGAGAGAGGAAGAGAGAGATGAGCATGTAGCACTTTGGAATGTGGCTCCTCATACTTGTTCCCTTCCGTCTCGTCAGGGAGGAGACGACGTCATGGGCTGCGTCCACGACGATAACGGACGCGTGCGGATTCATCACTTCTACAACGTTGGCCAGTGGGCCAAGGAAATAAAGAGGAACCCGGCTAGAGACGAAGAGGGCATTTTTGAGAGCAACCGGGTGACCTGCCGTTTCAAACGACCGTTATACGTCCCCAGAGAAGAAACACTTGTGGATTTACACCTGTCGTGGTATTACCTGTTCGCATGGGGACCTGCTATACAAGGTGATTGATCAAGCTTTAGCATCAAGTCCACGATCTTATTTTTCTGGTTCTTTCATCTCACATCATCTTACCTTTTTCAGGTTCCATCACAAGGCATGACATCGACAGTCCGCCAGTCAGCGACCACATGATCAGTATCTACAAGTATGAAGATATCTTCATGCCTTCCACAGCCTACCAGACCTTCAACTCTCCCCTCTGCTTACTGCTCATAGTAGCCCTCACCTTCTACTTACTGATGGGCACGCCATAATGAAGCACAGCGGAGCACATGGCGGAAAAAACAGGGACGAGAAGACGAAGCAGCAATAAAAAAAAATAGTTGGCACATTCAAGTGTGCGCTTTGCACAAAGAGACACTGTAGTAGATATATTAAACACACTAGAGAGTATATATTCATTACTCTGAACTCATACAGAAGATCTTGACAGTATAAAACCTGTATTGTAGAGGTGTCATGTACTGGCGACAGTACAAATCAAGAGGTCTGATGAAAGAGTATAGTTATAGTATACATAGGCCAGCTTCCTTCAGTATTCATGATAGCTTCCAAGCATTTAAAAAAATATGAGGTCTACACATGCCAGTAAACAAATCGCACAAGCCTGTCAAATATTGCATGCACTGGGAAAACTGGGAATGATTTCAAAAACCTGCTGTTCACTGGTGATGAGAACACAGTGCCTCATGTTGAACTTGGCTGAAACACAAAGGTTTGCTGGGGACAAAAGAAGCAGCTCACAGCTGTTTGCGCACGCTCTTCCTGTCCCTTTACCCTGTTTACATGGACGTAACAGTCTTCTGCAAAAAACAAAAGAGAAAATGCGGCTCATTTGGTGGTTTGCACTGTCACAAAATGTAGTGTCAGGGGACGTCCTACAGTCTGCGTTTACCATGTAAAAGATTTCCGTTACTTTTTCCTCATGTTTATGTTGGCCCTCTCAAACACTTGGCTCATCTCACTTTTCCATCATTTGCTTTTAAGATTTGTTCTCAGCCGCAGTGGCTGTTGGGTTTGTTTATCAGTACTGTGGCACTGTGTCTGTGTGTCAGTGATAGAGAGACTGTTACGTGAGTTGCTCTTGCACACAGCGAGCCATAACACACCGGACAGGAGCACACTGTGGACTGAAGAACAGTTTGCTTGGACATGGACTCATTTCCCCCAATACTGTTAATGTAGCCTTTTGACCTGTATTAAAAATGGATGGATGCGTTAAAATGCCTCCCAATGAAGCAATCTGCCACAGTTGTGTTTATTAAAAATAAACCTTTTAAGAAATAGCAAGTATGCAAAAGAAAGTACAGACCTTGCTGTGTGTGAGCAGACAGCTCAGTCAAACAGTACAGATCCATACAAGATGCTTTTAAATAGAATAATCATATTAATTTATATTTATGTCCTCGGTAATTTGAGAATGCAGTTTTTAGCGACCTGTTACCGTGCTTAACTTTAAGTTTTGATGGAAATCAGGTGTGAAAAAGATCTTCCAGTTGACTACCCCAACTTACTTTTGAAAAAACCTTAAAAACACATTTTTGGAAATCTTTTTTTTTTTTTTTTTTTAATTTTTCATATTTAAAGCAATGTGTGATATACAGTACTCACAAAAAGTTAGGGATATTCTGCTTTTGGGTGAAATTTCAGGATGAACCTAAAATGTGCTATAACCTTTACAGGTACACTTAAATTGACTTTTGAATGCACATGTCCAACTGTTCAATGTTACAGTACTTTTTGCACAACTTGCTGTTCTCTAACAAGAAGCTGAACGGCAAAATGCACAACAGGTGTTTGATCCATGAGTCGACCAATACATTTCCTGGTTCAATTAGCATTGGTATTTGAACAGTCCTCTTCATCATGCTGTTCACATTTTGGCTTCATAAGACAACACTGAACAACTGATCAACAGTACTTTGCCATTGTGAGGCTTCAAACAGGATGTTCTCAGAGGGAAGTGGAGACTGAGCTTAGAGTGTCACAGAGTGTCATCAGCAGGTTGCAACAGAGACACAGAGAGACTGGAAGAGTCACAGAAAGGCACAGAAGTGGACGTCCTTTGGCCACATCCCACACTGATGACTTCATTGTGAACAGTGCCCCGTGGAACCAGGCGATGAATGCCACTCAACTCCAGGCACATTTAAGGGAGGTGAGAGGCACCTAAGTGTCACGTCAGACCATTCGAAACGGTTTACATCAGTGTGGTCTGGGTGCTAGATGACTTGCAAGGGTATCTGACCACACCACCACGCATAGGCTTCACCGTCTTTCATGGGCCGGGGAGCATTTACACTGGACGAGGGACCAGTGGGCCTCAGTGCTGTTCTCTGATGAAAGTCGATTCATGTTGAGCAGAAATGATAGCTGCCAACGATGTTGGAGGTGTCAGCCACTGTTGTCACCAGACGAGCCTTTGGTGGTGGTGGTGGGCAGGTGTGTCTAGTCAATACAGAACTGCCCCACACTTTGTGAATGGTACAGTGACAAGCCCGTACTACCTGAATAACATCATTAATCCAGTTATTGTGCTCCTGCATGAACACAGGCCTAATTTCATCTTCATGTACGACAATGCTCCAGCTCATCGATGTCGCATCATTAGGGAACGGCTGCTGGAGACTGGGGTACCTCAAATGGAGTGGCCTGTAGAGTGACCTGTACTTCTCCAGACCTGAATCCCATACCTCATCAGCTGAGTCGCTGTGAAACGCTTGTATCTCTGTACCCCAGAACCTCAATGACCTGAGGGCCCTTCAAGAAGAGTGAGATGCCATGCCTCAGCAGACAATATGTCAGCTTGTGAACAGCATGAGATGTCGTTGTCAAGCTGTAATTGATGCTCAAGGGCACATGACAAGTTGTTGAGACATTGACATTTTTTGTTGTGGTATACCCACCACTGCTGTTGGCTTTTGTTTCAATAAATTGTTTGAGATGAGAAAATCACCATTACATGCTTCTACTTAAATGCCCTACTTTCATCATACAATATCACTGTAGTATGTCCTTTTTACATTTTCCCTAAATTTCACCCAAAAGCCAGTGAGTAGAGTATTTGTCCTAGGACAGCAGACATTATGTTTTTTTGAATGCTACCACTATGGGGCGCCAAAGTACACAGCAGTAAAGTATACAGCACCATACCAGAACCAATAAAAACAAGCACATTATTTGTTTATTTAGATAAAATGGGTGATAATACTAATATGACCATACGAAGAAGAAGAAGAAGGAGAATTATAAGGAGGAGGAGAAGAAGAAGAAGAAGAAGAAGAAGAAGAATTAGCAGAGGAAGACGAAAACAACGAAGAAGAAGAGGGCAGTGCCCTCGGGCATTTCGTCGGTGCTACGTCATGTGTTTTCCTCCCTCACGCGGTGGATCCTCGGGTACGCTGCCGAGCCGGAAAGGGAGAACATGGCAGACGAAGAGGAGTCAGCGCCGGACCCTGCCGCCGTCTCTCCACCGGAGAGCCCTCACCCTGGGCGGCCTCACTCCGTCTCTTTCTCTGAGAGCGTCCAGCCGGCCGTCGGGATGGTGAGCCAGCTGCTAAGCCAACCCTCGTCCCTCAAGTTTGACAAAAACATCAAACAGGCCTTCTACAACACCGGCGCTATGATCTTTGTAGCTATCTGCTGCGGAGCGGCTGTCCTGGTCTACTTCATCCTGGAGGCCTTCCTCCGCCCGCTGCTCTGGGCAGTGCTCTGTGGCACCTTCCTCCACCCCTTCAAGTACTCCCTGGCTCGGCTCGGCCGCTCGTGGCTCAGCGGCCTGCAGGAAACCGGGACGCCCATCGTTGTGGGCACCCTGTTAATTCCGGTGTGGTGTGTGAACTACGGAGTGGAGGCGATGGGCAGGCTGGTGCTGGAGAGACTCACGGTGCTGCTGGTGATCGGGGCCGGGGCTCCGCTGGTCTACTTTCTCTACCTTTTCTGGAGCGTTATCGGGATGCAGGTGATCATCGGACACGTCTGTGGGATCATCGGGGCCGCGCTGGACTGTTTCCACACTGTGTGGGTGAGTGAATGGACAGTGGCATCTGGTTCCTCCCCCCTGATGACAAAAAGCCCTCTGTGTCACTCTGCGGATGCTACAGAGGTCAGCTGGGTCCTCTAATCAGTCTTAATTTAACCAAGTAAATGCCCAAAACTGACTGGCTCCATCTTCTCTAGTGTGAATATCTGCTGGTTTTCTGGGTCTTCTGTCAAAGTTAATTAAATATATTTGGCTTCTGAACTGTTGTTTGGGCAAAACAAGCAATTTGCATATGAAAACCTGAACTTATGGACATTGTGGTTGGCATTTTTTAGTATTATATGATATTTTATAGAGCTCATGATTAACTGTGAAAATAATCTGTGAGTAAGTGATCAGAAAAATAAAAGTTAACACTGAAACAAATGTACTTAAATGAATCGTTCATGTGTATAAGGATGACACAGTATGATAAACAGTCGAGAAACAATAATGTTGAACTAAAACAGCAGAATGACAAATGGCTGCAAGATGTTTGAATTGCATTTCCTTGAACGAGTCTTATCACGTGTTATTCCATTAACCTCAATGCAGGAAGTATTTTTCTTGGAACTGAAACTTGTTCCTCAGCTGATCTTATTTTCAGCAGTTCCAGTGTCTGATCGATCAATACCTTATTATTCCAAGACGGCTCCAGGGGCCTGAGCCCAGCTGATTTTTGACCAGACATAAGTTGTATTAAATGGTCCTCCTCAGACAGCCTGTCCTATCCCTGTTAGAGAAAGACTGACAGTCTATAAATAGGATGGAGGACACTACATTAAAAGACATCAAAAGACGTCTTCTGCTGCATGATGTTGGTTAACAGAGGACAGGGAAGCCTAGAAAGGACAGTGTGACCGCTTCACGGTCTCAAGCTCCTTTGAATAATCGATAAATGGTACTGCATCCTGTAACATCCCCTCTGTCTTTTTGCCATCCAGGTGTGCACTGTGGTGTTTGGCTACTTGCTGGCGGTCTGTTTCAAGTGGAGTCCCCAGACTGAGGGCTACCTGAGGGCTCTGGCTCTGCCTGTCTGGGCCGTCCTGCTCTTCTACCTTGGTGAGTGTGTGTGGGGAGGAGGGGAAGCCTGGAGAACTGCTCAGACATGTCGGTTTGCATTTCATACTTTTCTGCAAACTCTTTGCCCGCAGGAAGACTTTTCAAATTTTGCTTACTTGAGTAGGCAGGTCGCAGGTCGCAGGTCGTTAGATGCAGAGAATGAGGCTAAACACTGTGATTGTCCAAAGGTGAGGGAGCAAAGTTGTTTTCTAGTTAAGATAAGGCCCATCCCAGAGGGTCCATTAAGACAGAGCACATGCACAGATTCGTCGTAAGATGAGGAAGTCGTCAGTATTTTTAGCGCGCTCAAGGCGTGCTGAGAAGAGGAATTGACCTTCAGGCGTGAAATGTTAACAGTGACAGAGATATCAAGACAATCTGCTCTGCAGGAGAGTGAGACTGTATAAAAACGTGACTGTAGGAACAAAATGATCAATAGTATCTCAGTAATTATTTGAATCTTGTGTATTTTTTTTATAATTTTATGGTACAACCCTGATTCCTAAAAAGTTGGGACACTGTGCAAAACAATTTGCAGATCATTTGCTAATCCTTTTTGACATGTACTCAACTGAAAACAGAGCAAAGACGATATATAATGTTTTTTTCCTCGTCAGCTTCATTGATTTTTGTAAAAATCTGCTTATCTGATGCAGCAACATGTTTCAAACATGTTGGGACAGGAGCAGCTAAAGACTGGGAAAGATGTGGAATGCTCCAAAAACACCTGTTTGGAACATTCCACAGGTAAACAGGCTCGATGGTAACAGGTGATTGTATCATGATTGGGTATGAAAGAGGCATCCTGGAAAGGCTCAGTCGATCACAAGCAACGATGGAGAGAGGTTCACCACTTTGTGAACACATGATTGTATAAAGGGTGTTACTACATGGACTCAGGGACATTTCGTAAACTGTTGTCAGTAATCGCAGATCATTTGCAAATGATTGCTTTCTGTTTTTGTTGGTGTTTTACACGGCATCCCAACTGTTATGGAATTTGGGTTGTAACACCTATTAAGAGACATGTTTTCGCTGGTCGAACAAGACACAGAAGTGCACCAGAAGTCAACATTTCTGCCAAGAAACAACCAATAATGTCATCAAAATATTATGCAGTCTAAGAGCAACATGCGTCTCCACAGTAGTGAGAAAATACACATTGATGTCCCTGATTTCTGCGTCTGTTTAGTGTCTCTGACCGGCTCGTGGAGAGTGCCCATATTTGTCATTGTGGTTGCACTTATCATCGTGGGCTCCCAAGAGAAGCCACCTGTCCCTGGCAGAGGTGAGCACACACACACACACACACACACACACACACACACACACACACACACACACACACACACACACACACACACACACACACATTCAGCACAGAATGAAGTCCCATCAGCTGGGCTTTCACAAATATGGTAAAAGATGTCATTTTTGTGTGAATCAAACAGACGTATAACTACAATTCGTGAGCTGTAGAGGAAGTCAGAAGGTTCAAATCAGCTCATAATCAACTTTGATTCCTCAAAGGACAAACAGCTCAGCATGCAGCTTTAGCAGTGTCTTGCTTTTTGCTCTGCACCAGCTCTGCCTCCATGTTTTACTGTTGTTTTCTGTCCCTCTTCTCCTCTCAGGAGAGCTGTCAGGGCAGGTGCTCTCATTTGCTGCTAACACTATTTACATGGCCATCTCCTGTAGCAACCTTCAGCTGAAAAGTGAGCCCAGTGAAAACACCACTACAGGTAAGATACCTCACCTTCATCTCTGTGTATTACAGAGGCGGTTTGTTTTGCTGCGGAGGTGGCCGTGTGTTTGGATTCACCTCTGGCTTCCATCTCACTAGAGTGTGAAAGTGTGGACTGAGGCAGAGAGGAGGAAGGTTGGTGGAGATTTGGGATGAGTAGTCAACTAGCACCAGGTTACTGATTGAAGAAAGGGCCCTAAAACGCATATGTTTTCATGCAGTTTGGCCTCTCGTTTACACGCAAACAGAGTATTTTTCATGGAAAATGATCATTTTTAAAAACTCCGGCCAAAGTGAAGATTTCTGAAAACGCTGGTTATTATTTTAGGTTCCGAAACGTCACAACATGCGACTGAAAATACTTAATGTCATGTGAGCGACATTGTTTACACTCGCGCCCATAGGTTTGGCATAGTTATGATGCGCTTGATGGCGTATTTATCCGTGTTCATGTAAACGAAAACATTTTTGAAAACGATGTTGTGTGCTCGATGTTATTTTTGAGAATGGAGGGGCCAAAATATCCGTTTTCCAAAATACCCCGCTATGTGTAAACTTAGGGTAAAACATGCAGGGCAGTGGGGCCCGAGGACCGGAGTTGACAAACACTTCACTAGAGGAACTGCAGACACTTCTGCTTTGGTTTCACCATTCAGTCATGGTGGTTGGCACAACAAACCAGTGTCTATCCTCATTGCTTTGTCCTTTCTTCCTCTTCCTCTTGGATGCTCCCTCCTGTGCTCTCATCTCCTTCAAGATGGGGTGCAGTCTGTGGGCCCCCTTCCCACCACGCCTGGGTTCCCTTCAGGCTCTCGTACTTTACCGGCCGGCCTGTTCCAGAGAGAGAAAAGCTCCCACAGAGCCAGCGATATCTACTTTATTCTCCTGGCCTGGGCCATCGTGCTGGTTCAGGTCTGGCTCAACCTCTGGATCCTACAGCTGCTGCCAATCCCTGTGGCTGGTAACACACACAAGCACACACTCTCCCTTTTCACACGTGTCCTCTCACATCGGCTGTACTCAGACTAATGTTGCACTGGTACTTTAGTGTGGGTGTTGAAGAAGCTGGTGGTGCACTTTGGCCTGAAGAGCTTTGCAGAGCGGACCCTCACCACATGGTGGGCGGTGCTGGAGAAGTTTGGACGAGAGCGAGAGGAGGCCCTCCTGCCAGGACCAATCAAAGGCTTGGCTCAGTTCCTGCTGCGTATCGACACAAAGGTAATGTCTCTGACTGATCTCCAAGGTGCCGCCAGTGCAGGCGCTACCCTCGTCTCTTCTTTCTTTGATTTCACGCATCCTCGTTCAGGCACACACACATCGTCTGTTCCACTGGTACATCTTTTAGTGTCACTGTCTGGCTAATAGATGTTGAAGGTCAGGCCTACAGGGTGTCAGCAGTTTAGAGATTAGAGGATAAAATGTTCTCTAAGTATTGAAATAGCTCAAAGGAAAAAGCAAACAAGGAATTCTATATAACATAAAACAGCTCTGTGAGAAGGGATTCATCACACTGTTTGAAGCTTGCAACTAGAACTTTTCCTTCACAAACAAGCTTCACGTTGGTTTCGGTCACTGTGTGGGATCCTTTCATTTGTCCTGATGGTGTCTTTCCTGATGCACCTATTCCTCAGGACTTCAGTACATGAGTGCAGAAGGACGTCTTGTAGCTGTTACCTCCTTCTTAAAAATAAAAACTAAACTGTAAGTGTGTATGAATTCTAATTTTGGAACAGGAAAAAAGTGCCACAAAATAGACAAAGTTGTAACGCTTTTGAGGATCAAAACCAGCTAGATTTTCAGTTCATTTATTTGCACTGTGATGAACAAAAAGCACAAGTTACACTGATGATCGCACAGCGAATTATCAGCCGACTCTGCATTTCGCCTCAGTTCTGGAGCTTTGTAGCGTCTTTCGGCTCATTGTTTCGTTCTGGCCTGAGATGCAGCCACAAGTTGTTTGTAGTGAAAAGCTCTGATAAACCTGTCCAGGATCAAAAGGCAGACAGACAGACTGGTGCCAGCTAAAGAAGCATATATTTCCAAACCTGAGCTAAAACAGAGTGAATATTGGACTTGCATTCATCTGGTGAACAAACACAGCTCCAAATGAATGACAGTGTTCCTCTGTGTCTGCTGGATGTGTATGAAGGCAACTGCTCGCCCTCATGAATCCGTTCACAGCATGTCGTGCTGCCTCTAGTGGCCAAAAAATCTATTCATGTCACCCCGAAAAGGCCTTAAAAAGTCATGAATAGAGTTATACGAAATGAGAGAATTTTCCAAACAAGAGAAACCTGAGCTGCATCTTCCACAGAGTGACGGGTCACACGGATTCCTTTTCTTGGTTCGAGGAAATTCTCATAAGGCTTCATACAGCGACATGAACGGCCTCATTGTGGACACCTTTTACACTGAAAGATGTCTTTCTCCTGATGTTATTAGGATGTAGACATGTGCTGTGTTTGTAATCACAGTGATTTGCATCCCACTCTGTAGTCGTCCACACTCCCTGTATGGTCTGTACTTAAATGCTGCTTGCCACACTCCACTTCCTGATCCCTCACTGCCGTATGCACAAAGAGGTTGTGTTCTTGTCGCACGGGTACATGTGATGACTGCTTTCCAAAAATAATCTTCCCAATGTCTCTTTGTCTCCTCCCCAAGCTCTGGCATTGGCTTAACAAGCAGGTAATGACTTGGAGGAGCAAGTGCTGAGAGAAAGAGAGATGGCAGAAAGAGTGTGTATGAAAGGAAGCGAGACGTAAAGAAATAACCTGTATATCTGTGTGTGTATGTGTGTGTGTGTCAGAGTGTGTGTGAAGGCGTGAGCACACCTTGTAATAGCTTGGACTGGCACTTTATCCATGCACTGCCATCACCCTCTCATCCTGTCTTACATGTTCGTCCTCCTGCTGCTTTCCTGCTTCCTGCTTTTATTTTGACAGGAAGCTACGGTCGGGGAGGCGGGACTCTTGTCAGACCCTCAGCCTCGTCCGTATCTTCCTCGCTGTGATCTAACTGGCAGGTTTTGGCTTGAGAGTGTGTGATCTGCATGGAGAGATGGCTGATCAGAGAGAGCAGAGCTGAGAGGGAGGAGAGGGCGGTGTTTCTGAATACTTGCTGGTCGATAAAGCTCATGTTAGCTCCTGAATGTTTTTAATAAAGACACGCTGCCCATGGTTTCCAGAGAGGACTGCTGGAGAGATGTGGCCATGCTTCAGGAGCTTTTATGGGTGGGAACGGGGCTGGGGATGGACAAAACAATGGAAACACCTAACAGTTTGTCAGTATGAAGCACTAAATTAAAACCTGGCCCAGGTTTTACCTTTGGAGGAGCTTCACTTCTCTTTGTGGTGCTCTCAGAGTCCTGACCTGTACGTAGTCTTTGGCGTTTTAGAAACTGATGCCATTTACTCTCCCATGATCAACAAATCCCAGAAAAAGCAACAATAAATTCATGTTGCCTGTGAAACAGAACAACACTCATGCACCAGATGATGCGTTCCTTCATTACTATGAACATGGGCGCTGCGGTTAGTGTTTTCAGTTGATCCCATATTCACTGTCCCGCTTTTAGAAATACTGTAAATAGTCCCCAGTAAAAACTTTCTCCTGTTAGGAAGGTAGAAAGACACTTTGGTCTGAGTGCCAGAAGCTGGAAGGTGCCGACAGATGGACAGACGTGTGGTTGGTTTCGGTGTGTTCATGAACTTTGTTGACAACAGAGAAATAGCAGCTTTGTTCTTCAAAGGTTCAGTTTAGATCTTGAACTTTGGCTCCGCTCACGGCAGGTTTGACATGAACAGATTTCTGCTGATCCGGCACAGTGTTTAAAGAGCCGGCAGCAGAGGTGTGCAGAGGGTGTTCACGTGGTTCCTTTGTAAATGTACTTAAGCATGATTTTTATGGGTTTCCCCGGGCTACATTAGAGAAACGCAGCCTTTGTAACAACTGCACTGACTGTGCTTTTGTGTTAAGTGGTGCATTTTTGGCACCTCTTCTCAATCTGACCCTTCCTGCTAATTGGTGCTCAACATGCAGCACTAAGTTGCCTGTTTAATTGCCTGATTTGGTTATTTCAAAATTAAAGCCCCCGCTTATGGTGTTTCCATTTTTTTGTGAGCCAGTTTCTTGCTGTACTGCATTTAATCAGTCTCATTCTTCCGTAAGGTAAGAGCTCGAACAGTGGGACCTTTACAGCCGCATCATTTCTAATGACAGACCGTGAGCACGTCCTCTTCAGTAACCATTTAACCATTGACTCCAGTAACCTGACTTTAACACATGGCTCCTGTGACATTAACACACACATACAAATCCAGACTAAAGCTGTTACGAGCTGGCCGTTGATGCAATTTTGAAGCATTGAGAAACCTGAGTTACGCATTTTCACCACCATTCGACAGACTGAACTTTGAAAGCCGTGACGGCGACACAGTTTTAGAGGAAGAGAAACGTGAGACGTTCAAAAGCACACAGCCTGAGCTTTTCACTGGCATGTTTCCATGTTCGAGTGTAAAGACACCGTGGCTGTTGGCTCACTCAGTGGACTACCTTACTGTGCTCATGGCCCGAGGCGGCAGCTGTTAGATCCAAAATGGCTCCTCCTCCTGGGACGGACGCAGGTTTCTCCATGTGTCTGATCACTGTATGTTTCCAGCGTCCTCAGAATTACACTGACTTTGTATCCACACTCTGTCACCTCCCTGCCCCCCTCTCTCCTGTTTCTCCTCCGCCTGTGTCCTCCTCCTCCTCTATCTGTACGCAGATGATCGTGTGGTTGGAGCGATCCCTCGATAAGATCATCAGCATCTTCATCATCTTCCTCCTGGTCACCGGGACGCTGCTCATGGCTCTGCTGCTCACCGCTATGGTACTGTTTTTGTCCCTTTGAATGAATTCACTGCATTTCAGAAGCACTGAGACATCGTTCTGGATAACAAAAGCAACCGTTATCTCTCCAGGTTCATCATGAAAGTGCTCACATCATCGACGTAACCAGTAACCTCATCAACGAGACTGTATCCAACCATCCGGAATGGGCCAAGTATGACAGCGTCTTGCATCTTTCTCTTTTGGGTTGTCTAATTTCTCATCTGATGGATGCTTTATCTCCTCTTTTCTTACATTATCCTCCTCTAGTTGGCTTCCAGAGGCTCGTGTGGTGCAGAAAGCTCTGAATTCAGCTGCTACTAATGTTTATCAACACGGCAGAGAGTGGATAACACAAAAGGCAAGAATGATAATCAGCTTTATACCATATTTCTCTTTGATTTCTGTCATACATTGGCTCTTTTCTTCTTTTGTGCAGCTCCATAAGATGTTAGGGGACAAGGTGAACCACACGGCTGTGATTGAGAAGCAGGTGTTGGAGCTCTGGGACAGACTGTACCACTCCTGGTTTGTGAAGGTAGCGTGAGGACGGCGGAGGTCACTTCCTTGATGATGAGGAGGGATTTGACCCCGTAAAATGTGCTCACATAATGTTTCATGCATTTTCCAGAACGTGACTCATGCTGGGCGGCAGCGCGGTCAGAAGATGATGGCTCAGAAGCAGAACAGCTGGCTGGGCGACATCCTGGACTGGAAGGACATCGCCTCCTTTGTGCAGGAGAATATTGAGACTCTGCTGTCTGTAAGCATGACTGCGTTTAACGATAGCAGCCAGAGGATTTGCATCTGTTTTGCTTCACCTGCATCACATGCAGTATTGGAAACACACGTCAATGAAAGAAATTTGGCTAAAGCCCGGGGGGGAGGTTGCTACATCCTTTGTTTGTCCTGATATTTCTGAGAATCAGCGACTAGATGATTGGCCCACAGTGGGCGTCACAACAACTGCAGGTCATAAATCGTTGACATGTTTACAGTGGTGTGTCTCAGAGGGGTGTGCAGTTTCCCTGTGGGTGACGTGTTTACCGCTGCCTTGTTGTTTGCTAGATCCTGGAGTCTCTGTGGGTGGTGATGAGCAGAAATGTCGGCCTCCTCATCTCCACCTCGACCACGCTCTTCACCGTCTTGTTCCACAGCGGCACGGCTCTGCTCAACTTTGCCCTCAGCCTGGTATGAAACACTGACCCCTGAGAAGCATCCAGCTAGAGTACATGGAGTGGTGGCGGTTTGTTAATTGGTATTATGATGAATCGCCCTTCTCAGCCTTGTTTAGCTGCTGCGTTAAAACCAGCGTAAAAACTGTTTCACACTCAGAAGAAGTCCTAAAAACTTGACTCTAATATGTTGTAGAATGAAGCAAGGACTTTGAGCCTGGCTTTATCCAGATGTTCAGATTCTGTTGTGGTGATGTATGCAGGTTTTATTTGGATAATGGCTCATTTGCATGTTTAAACCTAAAAAACCTAAAAAGTTTCATGGTGATATCTATTAGTCAAGTGTCTCCCTTTAATGCAATCCCTTGTAACAGATATTGAAGCTTGATACATGAGGAGTGAAGGGCATGATTATTCTTAGTTATACATGCTTTGGCGTGTACAGGCTGTCCACATGTAAAGAGGACTCTGCTCCTTCATGCTTTAATTGAATAATCCGGACTAGTTGGTCTAAAGTGAACTCACTCATCATATTTTTGCAGGTGATTTTTCTGACCACTCTCTTCTATCTGCTGAGCTCCAGTGGTGAATACTACAAACCTGTCAAATGGGTGATCAGCCTGACCCCCCTCTCACAGCCCGGACCCTCCTCAAATATCATAGGCCAGTCCGTGGAAGAGGCCATCAGGTAGTCACACACACAAAAACTCCTGTTTAAACAACCTGAGCTTCTCCTGGAGATTACTTTTTGACGGCGTGTGTTTCTGTTTTGAAGAGGAGTGTTTGACGCCTCTCTGAAAATGGCCGGCTTCTACGGCCTCTACACTTGGCTCACTCACACCGTCTTTGGCATCAACATCATCTTCATTCCTTCTGGTGAGTCAGTGTGTTCACAGCAGATCGTGCTGTCACTATAGCTGCACCTGCCAAGCCGCAGTTGGTGTTTTCTCACTCTTTGTATCCGTCTCTCCTGGCCTGAAGCCCTGGCCGCCATCCTGGGTGCGGTGCCGTTCCTGGGGACCTACTGGGCAGCGGTGCCCGCGGTGTGCGACCTGTGGTTGGTGCAGGGCGAAGGCGTCAAGGCCGTGCTGCTGCTGATCTGCCATCTGCTTCCAACGTATTTTGTAGACACGGCGATCTACTCTGACATATCGGGGTATGTATGTGTGACGATGCTGTTGATAGACGTATATACAGATGGACAATACGTCTCCACTTCCTCCCACTGTACAAAAATGAAGCCAAAAATATCCCAGATATGGGCGCTGCCACCTTGAGCTGTTGAAATCAGTTGGAGCGGAGTCCAGCCATACACCCACCTGACTCAGTCGACAGTCAATCACAGCTGTCAGTCATGGCGAAACACCCCCATGTAAGCATAAAGTTACTGACTAAAAGCAAACTTGTCAGAAAAATGAACAGAGATAAAAGCTACCAAAAAGGACAGAAACCATCTTTACATTTATTTGACTATGATTTCTTAGTTTGGCCCATATTTCATCTGCTAACCAGACAAGCATCGAGATGCTTGGGCTGTCATGAGTTACCATGTCGTCCATCTTTATATACAGTCAGTGGTTGTAACTTGTGTGTTTGCGTTGACGCATTTGACCAACAAATGTCAACAAACAGCCGCCTGGCTGGTGCTGAATATGGCTTTGTATATACAAGTCTATAAACAGTGTGTCCATTTGCCTCGGCCAGATTCATAAACTGTCAGCTGTTGAAGATATAAAAACAACACCAGACTGCGGGCCAGATGATGCTCCATCTCAGCTGTTACTGGCAGCCCGGCCATGTGTCCAAGTCTGTTTCTCCTTTCAGTAGTTTTTCCTGTAGCGCTGCCCTTTATGGTTAGGACTTAAATTAGCTTCATGATTAAGAGTCTCCAAAAGGACGAGTTGGGGTTCGCTTTACGATGAGGGGAAATTTATGGGGAAACAGACCACAGACAAACATATTTAGTAAGATTGCTCCTGTTTAACTGCAGTGTTTTTCTTGTTCCAGTCAGGTTGTTTCTGGGTACATATAATTTACATTATTAAGTATTTTTAAAAGCATGCTTTGCATTTATGGCCTGGGTTCTGTCATTTCAGTGCAGAGTAAAAATCAGCTCCTATAGTCTTAAAATCCATGATAAACGTTGGTTATTTTTATATATTTTAAAATGGTTATTACAGTTTTCAGCACTGCAGTTGTGTAGTGCAGCTGCATGCAGGGACACATTTCAAACCTCTCCGTGAGGGTGCATTCACATTCTAAAATCCAAGATGGCTGCCGTAAAGATTTGTGTTCGTGATGCGCAATTGTTGAAAAGAAAATCAGACGAATCTCTGATGCATGGGCAGAAATGATGCAACTTCAACCAAAAAGTGTTAAAAACCCGCGAGTAACGTGAACTATACATCATTTATGTTACGTATATTTGAGGTTGAATATGTAAAAATGCATTTCATGCATTTTCTAACGTTATATTTTGTGGTTATTTTGTTGTGTTGATCTGTGTCCTTGTCTTTGTGCGTTGTGTCTCAGGGGTGGACACCCGTATCTGACAGGTCTGGCAGTGGCAGGCGGAGCGTACTATCTGGGTCTGGAGGGCGCCATCATCGGGCCCATCCTCCTCTGCACCCTGGTGGTTGCAGCCAACATCTACAGTGCCATGCTGATGAGCCCCAGCTCTGCAGTGCCAACACCGGTGCAGTCCAGCTGGCCGCTCCACCCCATCAGGTAAAAACATCATCTGCAACGCATTCACACTCAGATCTCCAGGAAAACGCAAACACAGCGTCACTGTCCTCTTGCTTGTTGCTCTCAGGACCTTCGCAGACTCCACCCCCTTTGTCCTAAAGAAGACCAGTGAGTGAGAGCGAGAGGGCGTGACCCTGTGGAACGCCACCTGGCTTCCTATAGGCTGATTCCTCAGGGGACCTGCTCCCCCTCCCTGAAGCTCCTCCCTATGCCGCCCGGCTCTACAGGAGTCAGCCCCCCCGGACCGAGAGAGATGAGAGGCGGCGGCGCAGTGGCTGGTTACCCATGGTGGCGTTTGTTGACCAGAGCCGCTTCTCTGAGCAAAATGGCACCAACTGCTCTCACCTGAGACCCTAAAATTACAGATGGGAGCGTTCATCGTGGACCAACAACATCATATCGGGCTTAATGATAATGAGTGGCGGAGACGTTGATGCTCATCACATCATCTCTCAGAACTCAGTGCCTAAATTGATTTTGTATCAAAAATGCCTAATCTTATCGTGCGGCAAATTGTTAGATGATATATTTTATCTACAAAGCCCCTGATTTCCACCCCGCACACCCTGGCTGCGTGTAAGCTACAGTGCGTGGTCGTGCAGTGTTTGTACTCCCTACCTCTCTCCTCGTGGAGGCTCAAGTAGAGTTAGTAGTTACGGCTGGTGTGTGTTAAAGGTGACCTCAGCACTTCCTGTCATAGAAGTCCTCGCGCCTGGCTCAAGAGAAGGAGCTGGTGACTGGTTTAATGCGTCATTCTTGTTTCAGTTCAGCAGCTCGTGAGTCTGCAACGTTAGATATCTGCTTTGACAAAGACTCACGCTCCTGCTCTGCTGGACCAGGCTTCGTTACCACCGTTTCACTTTTTTTTTTTTGTCTGTTTAGTTGAATCACAGAAAATGTCTCTGCTTGTTTTTTTATTACAGTTGCAGGTTTAGAAGGATGACGACTACTTTATCTGATCAGATTAGACGTCCTGCTTTCAGGGAGTTCGGCCTGAAGTCTGACATCACACGATTACCAATGGATTCTGTTTGTACACTTTTTATTTATTGAAGCTTATCTTTTTTTTTTTTTTTTCAACACAATGTGAGCGCATACACACATACACGCAACCAAGGTTTTCATGTTTAACACGCTCCGCTGATCTGTTGGTACTGAAGCTCGTTTACACTCAGAAGATATTGATAGTTTGACTGAGAACTTTCCGGTTTTGTTAGGCCTGTGACATCCTCATCACACGACTTCATCAGTAGTTTTTGACCTCACAAACCTCAAATCCACAGTAGTCTTTATATTTTCTTACTCACCTCATCCACTCCTGCACCTGCTCACTCTGCACTTAAACTACAGTTGGAGCACTTTTCTGAACAGACCGTATGAAGTCGTTTACATCCCGTGAAGCTTTAATGAACAAGCTGTACAGATGAATTCTGTGTGCAATGTAACACATTGATCATACTTGGCTACTGTGTTAGCTGCCTGTGTTCGCTGGGAGGGTTGTGATGTGTTCTGTGTTGGAACAAGCATGTTTATTAGTTAACGGTTTCACTAAATTAGTCTTCATTTGGAACAGTTTTATTACTGGATATGCACTGACACAATAAACATCATTTTAACTGTAGCGTCTTTGTCGGCTGCCTCATTATTAGTTTGCTTTTTGGGCTGAATTAAGACTGCAGTTAATGATTATTAGTTCATCTGAAGTTTGTTTTTTTCATTCATTTATCAAATGTTTGGTCTATAAAATGGCAGTTAACAGTAAAGGACGGTCATTACCCAAAGATGCTGAATAAAAATACACCATTTAAGTTGAAATCCTTTCAAAGATTGGCTGCTGTTAGTGCTATATTATTATACATTAATATCATTACTGATGTATAATACTGTAATTTCAATGTAGTAGCTTTGTGTCTAACTAGTTTCTGTTTAGTATGTCAAGATAAAACTTTATTTATCCTACACCAGGGAAATTAAGCCATTGGATTGCACAAGTCTATGTAAATATACAATATGTACAGTTTCTAAGAACATGTCTGTTAACAACTGTTCATGTTTTGGATGTAAAATCTTAGTAAATTAAATTAATGGTAACATTCGAGGAGCTTGAACAGGCAGGTGTTTGACATTTCTGCTTTATCACACTGAACGGTGATAAAAAATCTTATTGATATTCTGTTAATCAATTAACTGCTTGGTTCCACACGGACAGCTTTTGTTATGTAAAGGAACATATTTCCATATTTTCTCTGTCATAGCTGGAAAATCCACGCAAGGAGATGTGAATATTTACTTTAAAAGTAAACTTCTGCTGCTAAACTGCACATTTACTTGCACAGACTTATTAAATTTGTGCATAAGATTCTCATCACAGAGCAGAACATTGTTCTGCATGCAGAGAAGGACGGAGCTGTTCTGGGCAGCTTCCAGGTGGGATTATGATGAACTGCGTGAATATAAAGCTACAAACTGAGAAAAGAAGAGCATGCGTTCAAAATCCAACTTTCCCTGGATAAATTAAAGTTAAAACTTCTATCTGTATTTGTGTGAGTTGAGTCAGACGGCGTCATCTGTTCTGTGAGGGCTTTACAGATTGTCAATGTGTCAGCGAGGCTCTGGACAGATGGACAGAATAAATATCAAATCCACTGAGAAACCTACACGGCTGCTGGTAAAGTCAGGCACCTTTCAAATGAAGAGTCCAGGAAACTAATCAACAAACATGCTGACCGCAGGTTCACATTCAGATTACTGATATTCAAAGGAAAGTTGTTAAATATGCATGGAAGTACTCTCAAGCTCAAGACAGATTTTATCATTTTTCTACAGGAATTAGAGTCATTTGTTGTAAATAAATTATAATTTAGGTATAAAGTCCTTAAAAGGTCTTTTTGATCCATATAGAAAATGTAGGCTATTTCATGTTGGACTGTAGAAAGTACTAATTTTGCTGCATGACACAGCACTTTGAAGTGTTTTGAGAACAGGTGAAAATATCCTGAGGGGACGATGAGCGACACTAGGTATTTATTCTGAAAGCTGGAAGTCCAGATGATCTTCCTACCTGACAGCTGATGCTGAATTAATCTGCTGCCTTCCAGGTCAATTCACACACTGATAATCTGTAAAAGAAGAAAAGAATGCAAAGGAGGTTTTAGCGTTAAAAAGGCCGGAGACGTTATTCAATTCATGCCAAGAAAGAAGAAAGAGACCAGAAAACAATGCATCTTATTAACCTCTGTTGAAGCTCCATGTGGATGCTGCTGCTGGCTTTCAGGTTCAGGCTTCATCAGTTTAAACCGTGGCTTATAAAACCTGGTCAAACATGATGAAACCTCTTTCTGAACAGGTAAAAATGAAATCAGTTCCGTCAAAGCAATAAATTCCTCCTGTAATGACACAAACAAGGATCAATAAAACAACAAACCCCCTAAATTAGATGGTCACACTTTAAGAGGAGAAATTCACTCTGCTCCTCTGAACACGCTTCGATATTCCGTCTTTTCGGGGACTTTCCCTCCGGGCTTCAGCCTGATTCAGCTTTGATCCTTTTCTTCACATCAAAGACTCCACATGGTTCTTCTGAAGTCTGCAGCACATAAACCAGAGCGGAGTCTTCCGGAGCTCTAAATCTCCTTAACGGCAGAATCACTGGCGTCGTTCACACAAAGGGAGGTGTCTCCTGGAGGAAGACTCCTCTGGGATCTACAGGTCAATCTTCATGGAGGAGGAAAGCACTCTGCAGAGCGACTTCTAGACATCAGACTCCTCCGGCCTGACTGACCACTGAATACGTGAGAGCGGCGCTCGTTAGAGAGCTGGAATGAATCTGTAACGAGAAGCTGCAGCAGTATGAAAACATCCATTTCATCTCATTTACCACACAGGAGATGCTTTCAGAAAACAAACCAGAGAATCAGCATCTTTATTTAAGATGTGTGCGCAAAACACTGCTGTCTAATACGTCTTCCTGATGGCTCTCGGTGGGTCTAATCCAGACAAATGAATAATTCAACATGTGGAGTCAAAGAGCTTGAATAATCCACTCTCCACAAAACACGCAGTGAGTTTGCTGCCCGACTCTGTTACCTTCACTGCTCTGTCATGTTTATTAAAAAGACAGAAGAATCTCATTTCCCCACAGGACTTATCTTGAAGCTGCCCAGACTCACTTCCTCTCCAGCACTGCGCTGCTCACAGTGGGAGATAAGAGAGATGATGATCTTCTGTCACCCATGGGCGCCTCACCAGTCACAATCCGCACCCCATGGCCGTGTGATTACCACGGGACCCAACTCTTCCTCTTTCTGTCAAAAACAGAATTACTCTAAAGTATTTCTGAGCCTGACTCCAGGAAAGAGTTGAGTGAGCATAACAATCCTTATTTGTTTCTGGACAAAGAGTATTGGCGGATATGCTGTACGTAACTCTGGACTCAAACATTCAGTATAGTTAATCAAGCTAAAATCACATTTTTGTGAGCTGTTCTTGTTTCTGACTGGAGACAAAGTGTGTTTCTGAGTGTGTGCGTGTGCAGACAAAAAGAGGCAGAAATCAACATTTTCCTCGTTTTGTTCTGTAAACTTTTTCGCCTTTATTTTCTACATTTGGATCAGCTCAGTGTGGAAGCCTGGACATGTCGGTTAACTTCAAACCCCCACCCTCCAAAAGTCAGAACAATCGTTACCCTCCCTCTGTCTCACGATCAAAACAAAAACAAAAACAAAAAAAGTCTGAAAACATTCACATCTTCACCAGTCACTCGCTCAGACATGAAATCAGTCGACGGCCGCCTCTCGCTACCATGTCCGCAACAAAGATAAACCTGTGACGTGTTCCTATGTGTAAACCCCTCCTCCACTGGAGGAGGCTGAAATGGTTAAAACCTTTATGAAACCACCTCTCCTCCTCTGGCTTGCAGCAGCAGGAGTGATTAAAAAAACAAACAAACAAAAGAACAAAGAGCGTGATGGTTGAAATGAGAATGACACACTGATGCAGCTGTTCAGCTGTCTGGCTCACAGAGATATGAACAGTGAAATACTGCAGGTGAGCTCGCTAAGTGAGATATGTAGCTATGGATTAAGATATGCCTGCTCCTGCTGTGATCCACTGTTCAACTCTTCACTCCTGTCAGCTCTCTACAATTATTATTCTGTCCCTGATTAAGTCTCCTGACACACCTCCGTGACGTGTCTTTGATATTCTAACAGGCGCCTTCCAGGCTTCCTTTCCTACTGTAGATATACGTCCTCGGGGGAGTGCGGAGACTCGGCTCTGTTTAGAAAATAAAAGCAGCGTTTTGCTCTTTTGTACAAGGGACGCAGGGATGCGCTGATCTGCCGTCAGTCTACGCTACAGGCTCTGGTTGTCCAACAGCGAGGGAATCTGAGAGCTGTTTGTTCTGGTGAACGGGGAGCTGAGGGACCGGGATTAGTACTGAAGACGAGCTCACACCCACACCGACGCAGCCATCCACACACTCCACTGGAGGAAAGAAGCCCTTGGAGTGTATTTGTTTAAGAGGTCATTGAGAAGAAGATATGACAAAATGGATTAAAGTATCAGGCAAGTGGAGCCTGTTTCCTATGTGTATACAGGATGTGTGTGTGTGTGACTATGTAGTGCCTTATGGGAGAGTTCCCTATGGTTTAACACTACATTAGGCAGTGAACATCAGTTACATATGCAGAGTCCTCAGTGTGTGTGTGTGTTAGCTCTATGTTAAACAACTTTAAAGACGACAGAGACGGACAGACTGACTAGGGTTACTGCTCTGTGGCACTCTCACAGGACTGTAGAAACAGACAAAACCATGTAAAAACTGGACATACAAATCTCAAGATATCACAAACATCATATTTCTCTATCTCTAGATCTCTGCCGGTAGCAGACGTTGGGTCCTCGTGTTCGGTCCTCTTGGTTTCTTATGTGCAGTTCTGTGGAAATTCCTCAGCGGGGAGGCTTCGGTCTGGAGGATGAAATGTCGAGGATCAACACCAGAGGGAGACACACACTGCTGCGAGACTGTAGGAGGGGCTCTGTCACTCATACATGACAGTCTCACACACCACACACACACAAGTGCACCCATCTTCATAGGAGTTCACCAGAGTTCATTTCCAAAATCCATTAAAAAATTAAATTAAAAAAAGCAAAGGAATTAACAAGGAACTCAGTCACCTTCTCAAAGCATACATTCATCTCAGAATACACACATCCCTTCACACACACACACACACACACACACACACACAAATGAGTGCACACGCTCGCTCAAAAGAGGCAGTCAGTAAACGTTAAATGATGAGTTGGGTGGACTGCTTTGTCCAGGGAAGCTGTGAGTGCAGAACCTCGACTCCACCAGTCAGTCTCAAATCCACGGCCAGGAGCGAGTCACCGCGTGGTTAAAATCTCTTTAAAAACAACAAAAATGAATGGAAAACAACAGCCATCGTCTCCTGCGGGGAGTCTTTCCTCGCGTCCCGCTCTGAGGAGGGTCAAACACACTCCTCCCTCTGATCTCTGGCAGAGGTAGTACCATCCAATTCGTCCTCCTCTTGTCTCGAATCCCATCATGGGAAGTCCTTCCTTCCCTTGTGCCCAATTTTAATCAACACTGTCCGTTCCCCCGATTACTTACTCTGGGCCGCTGTGTGTGTGGGTGTGTGTGTTTGCGAATGTGCGGAGTGTGGTCAGAAGACCTCTGGTAGTGTGACGTTGCGGAGTAGCCACTGTTGGGAGCGTGTGTGTGTGCAGTCTCTGACGCTGGGCACCTGGCTGTCCTCCTCGCTGGCCTTGTCCAGACACTGGTTGCTGTTGACATGGATCAGGGTCAGCTTCTGCATGGCAGGGAAACACAGAGTGTGTGAGTGTGTGTGAGGGGGGTTTTGACTGGATCATTGGAATTCACAAAGGGCTTGTACATAAATATCTATTTAAACAGAATATCTGAAGACAGGTTTCCTCTCATTTATACATCAAGATTTTTCTCAAAATGTAATTTTGAGGCTCAGTTTAGTTTTGGCGTAGCTCTCAGTTCGAGGCATGCTGTGGTTGGGTTGGGTAATGTGTCAACTAGGATATATCACCCTGAAGCTGAAGACAATAAATATCCCACAAACTCAAATGACAGCTGCTCGTATGTATGTGCTGTCATGACGTATGCAGAGCGGGAATCTGCTGGGTTTATTGTTTTCAGTTTAGAAAGTAAAATGTTTACCTTATCTAAACTTATGTTTTCTTTGCTTCTTTATGTGCAACTCCTTTGTGTTGTTTCCCCCAATTTTCCTCTTCTTTTTCCTCTTATATTATTAAAATGAAGGGAAAATTGGTTTCAATCAGCTCCTTGTGACAAATTTGGATATATGTTGATTAAAACTGATGAAAACTTTTCTCTTTGAGTTGCTTGTAGTTTGCTTTTTGGATTTTGTCTTCGCTATTGATTTTATTTTGTCAGTGTAAAAATGACGATCCTCTGAAATACACAGCTTTCCAGACGTCTCTGGTGTAAATTGACCGTCCCGAGAAGCCTCTGTTAGTCTGAGTATGTCTACTCCACCGGTGAATGTGTGCATTTATCATCTGCTCACACACCATATCATGTACACTTTCACCAATCCCTCCACTTACCACAGGGTCGTACTCCCAGAGCTGGTTGCCTTTGAGGTGATGGCACTTGAGCATCATGACGGGTCCGTTTAACTTGGACACGTCTAGACACAAGTCGTCGGTCCTGATCTCCTTATTGGCCGTGTAGGAGAAAACCTGCAAGTCACACAAACAGATTTCACGCTTTAAAACAAAACTTTCTCCTCCTAAACGTTCTTACCTGCACTTCTCTATCTCATAACTGCTGCCAGGAATTACTCTAACATCACTGTGATTACACTTTTTCTCATTTTGTGCCAACGTTCGTTTCTTTAGGTTGTTTTATTCGTCTGTATCGGTCTGAGGATACCTGGTTGCCTCCCATGCCGTGGCAGTTGAAAATGCCGACTTTCTCATTCTCCTTGCGGGCCATGTTGTCCAGGCACTGGTTGGTCTCCACATTACGGATCTGAGCAGAATGCACCCACACAAATCAGATTAAGCAACGGCACTACCTGAACACAGAACCACACCCTTTGATTCAAACAAGTTTCAAGACACAGTTTGTCTGTTTGGATTTCAGCCAAAAGGTAGCGAATCACAGATGTGTCTGTGTTTCTGACATGTTTTGAGTCAGATAGCGTGTGTGTGTGTGTGAGTGTGTGTGTGTGAGCATACCTCTCCCAGGGAGTAATAGTGTCTGGGGATCTGGGAGTCAGGATAGACGTTCTCCAAGTACCAACTGAAGGGTTTACATTGAAGCTTTTGTCTCAGAGCTGTGCGAGACGTGATGTCACCATAGTCCACTTTGGTCACACCTGGACACACACACACACACACACACACACACACACACACACACACACACACACACACACACACACACACTCATACAGTCAGTGTTTGCTGTTCAACTCATTTTTCCACATACGCATTATTTAAAGTGTGTCATTGGTAAAGCAGAATGAGGCCACAGATTGGTTTTGAAGCAGCCGACTCTGACCCAATATCATTGAAATTCAGAGGTCACTTGCCTGATGGTCGAGATCCTGAGAAGGCCTGACACTGTGTGACTCTTCAACTCAAATATATTTGTGGAATATCAAAGCTCTAGAGAAGGTAGAGCTTTGCAGAGGTTAGCAGCTGCAGTTTCCACAAAAAGCCGTAGTTTCAGGGGAAAAAAGTCCATACACACATTTCAGTCAGGACATCCAGGATGATCAAATTCTACGTTGTCAGTAACGATGCATGTGTTTGCGCTTAACGCTCGTGTGAAAGCGTGTGTGTCGGTTTGCCCACGCTGGAGTGTCTGCCCTCTACTCCTCCACTGATGAGCGCAATGAATGCAATGCTCCATTTTTTATAGGATGCAGCCAATCAGAGCTTTGTGGGCAACATTAAGAATGGGGACCAGATCTCCTTGTGCTATAACCAGAAGACATAGCAACAGGAAAATGCCCAAAGAAAAGGTGAGAAGCTATAGATTTTATTTTGAGTCGACTCACATGAATAATCCTTAAACCAGCCTATTTCCTTGAAAGGTTACATCCACTGCTCCAAGCAACTGTCACCACAAATGTCTTCTGTCTCAACTGAAAATGACTTAGAGAGGATGGACAAATCACTCCTACTGACAAAATAATATCCATCGCGCACTACAAATAGCCAGCCAGAAAACAATGGCACACTAATAACGCCGTGGCAGTTCAGTCTGACCATCAGGCTGCACGCTGTAACTTAAAGTCACTGCACGCAGCAGCTGTTACTCTTTTGGCCTGTAGGTGGCGACACCAATATGTCCATATCTGCAAGTTATTTGCTGTTACTTTCATTTCTTGTAGGTCTTGCCTATTTAGCATGTTTAAAACTGGTCTGATGGAAGCAGAAGAGCTCCCCTTGTGGAAAAACTGCAGCCTGCTAAAGAAAAGTGAAAGTCGGAGTTCGTGAGTGAGTTCCAAGCCACTTCACGGAGCTGCTTGACATCTAAAAATATTCTCTATTTAAGGACTCTAGCTTTACTTTAGGTTCTCTCCTTTACCAGCTTGTGTGTGTGTGTGTGTGTGTGTGTGTGTGTGTGTGTGTGTGTGAGTCAATAGATGCTTAGCAGCGTGAAATTACTCACCGCCCCCTGTCCCGCACTGTTGGGTCACCACTGCAATATCACACTGTCACTGGTTTAATGGACAGATCACAACTGCCACACAGACTAACCTCCACACACAGGCACATACATGCATACTTCTATAGGCACACACACCGCACACACACGCACACGCAAGCCATCTTACCGGGAGAGATGATATAGAAGAAGTTTTTAAATTCATCCATCCAGACTTCTGCCAGGCGTCGGTTGTTTTTGTTGATGATCTGTCCCGTCCCTCCGGGAAATGTGTAGGGTGTAGCCTTTCTGAACACGTGGCCCACATGAGAGCACGTGACAATCTCTAGAGTCCCACCACACTGCCAAATCTGCGAAACGCAAAGAACACAGACATAAAGAAAGCTGTGTAGAATACGCATAATGTAATGATCCTTAAATGAGGGAAGGCTGACCGGAGAACTCTGCAGAGGGATGGATGACGCAGATTGGTCCTGTCTGTGTTGTGACTATGAATAAAGTTTGATTGAATGCCAGTCTGAATGACGCCTGACAAAGTGTTAGTCAAGTCAACAGTTTAGTCAGAGAAGTCAAACTCACAAGTGTAAAGTGCGTGTGTGTGTGCTTCTGACCCCGAGCAGACACTCCTGAATGACTGCCAGTGCATGGAAGAACACAGTCATGTCAATTGGCCGTGGGCGTGCTCACTCACTCTGAAAGAGATTTCCAGGTTCTCTCCTCCCCAGATGTCCATGCCTGCGTCATACGTGCCGATCTCCTGGAAATAATCTCGGTCTATGGAGAACAAGCCGCCTGCCATGGTGGGAGTCCTGGAGAGAGACAGGAGAGGGGGATAAATTAAGAGCAAGGTGAGTAAGTTCCACTTAATTCACTGATGGCAGGCTTTTGAAAGGTCACACAGTATCTACAGATCACATCCCACAGTTTCAGATTTCCCGACTCTCACCCCCTGGTCTTCGTAGTTTTCCTGTTTTTCGTTCTGTGTTTTTCTGCTCACTTCTCTGCTGGTTCTGTCAGCGTTTAATGGCCTAAAGCTCTTCTCCCCCTCATAGAATGGTTTCCTCCTTCATACATCAGGCATTTTTTCCTTACTGCCTGTTTTTGCTTTCATTTAACATCCAAGTTGACTTACCAGCGCACAATGCCTCGCGTACAAATGTACAAACACAGATGAAGCATCCTGAGAGCACACGGGGTAACGGCTGAGAGTGGGAAATAATAACACAAACACTAGCTTTCCAAACAGTACGCAGCTGTTGTTTAACAATCACAGATAATAACTGGAGATTTAAAACAAAGTGGTGAATTATGTGTGCTTTCCTTTTTACTGTAAACTCTCTAAAATCGCTGTTTTTTTAAGACACATCACAGTCAAAGAAAAGACGAACTAATTTGAGGGAATCCTTCAGATGCACACTGCAGCTCAAAGCTATTTCTAATTAAAGATATATTTATCTAAACAGTGAGTGTGTATCACTTACAAAGATGTATACAGAGTGTCTATTTCCTAAACAACACTGTGGTTTGAAATAAACAAGCATACTGCTGAAATAAAAGGCAACAAAAAACGCTCAGTATTTTGTACTTTAGTATTTCTGTCACATATTTTTTCCAGGTGATCCTGCTGTAAATTCTCTCAGCTTTTGTCTTGAGGATTTACAGCATCTAACTGACACGAGGGCATCTGATATGTACAGAGGATTTTTTCATAACCTTGGATAACTTGTATTTTTGTCAGTCCAATAGCTGTAAAGAGAAACTTTCCAAGTGACCTCAGATTTTCGAACAGTACTGTAAATTACAAGGTAGCCGTGCCCGTAACAACCAGTTCAGCTGTTGAGGTTTCCTCCCGTACTGTCACTCTACGGGGTTCCCACACATCTCCATGCACAACATTTCAAAACTATTGCATGACACTTTAAAAAAACAATTAAATTTGCAGTTCATGTACTATAAAGAATGGTAAACTTTCTCCAAATGTTGATTATTGTATGCAAATTAAACAGTAACCTTTTTCAATAGTTGGTTTGTTTCTCTCATCAGAGAGCCACGAAATTTTAAAAGTACACTTGTCTGCTATCATTCAAACATATCAGATTCAAACTCTACTCAAACACTGTTTTAGTTATCGAGCATACATGGAGGAAGAGCTGGAACATGACGGTAAAGAAAATGCTGTCACGCATCGACACATGTTTGAGCTACGTCATGTCCTTGGCTACAGAACATATATTTGCTGTTATGTTACGTAACGTGGAAGCTTATCCGCTGAAGATTACTGCAACAATTTCATTACACACAACAAAATTCTACAGCCATGATGTTTCCAGGTTTTCAACAACCGTGAGAACCCAGGAGGCTCCTTAGAGCGTCCCATCAACAGGCCTATAGCTTGCCATGCATTAGCTAATGAAGAAGAATTCCCAATGTAGTCATATTAGCAGCCATTTAACACCAAATGCCCCTGTGAGAAGTTGAAATCAGTGTTACTCTGTGTGTGTGTGTGTGTGTGTGTGTGTGTGTGTGTGTGTGTGTCTGTTCATTTCCCACTTAATACATGAGCTTCATTTTGAAAACTTGTTTATGTGCAAAAGCTTTCAAGTCTTCTCAATAATGGAGAACTACTTTGTGACAGGACAGGGTTTATGTAAATCATGTCATTAGTGTAAAGTACTTATTAATTTCTTTCCCTGACACTACAACCCATTTTTGTTTTTTAGGCCACTTAGACACCCTTAGGAACATTTTGTCACGCAGAGCTGTGAAAAACAACCGAAAACAGGGGCAGAGAGTGTTACATAAGATATATTATGTGTGTGACCTTGAATAATGGCGTCAAGCATGCTCAGAAACAAGAGCAGGAAGAAGATGATGATAGACAGGCAGAAATAAGCTCTTGATTTTAGCTTCAAGGGCTGGGCCATGAGAAATGATACAAGGCAAAATTACACAGAATCTTACATAAACATCTTGACTTCAGCTACAGAGGAAAGTTCAATCTATTCTTGCAGTACTTCTGCCCGCGGAACATTTTATGATTATTAACTGTGGTAAATTAAATGGTGAAGTGCGATTACTCTATGCACATCAATTGTGAATGCCTATCAGTGATGCTAAAGCTCACAGGATATGAGCTATTTTAAACAGCTGACTGAGCTAGTGTGTATGATTCATGTGGTATTTTACTAATGATTCAATTATGCCCCTGTAGGCAATATCTGTTTTCACTTCACTCAACAGAGAGGTCAGGGTCAGCTGCACAACAGCAGCCCCGCAGCTGGTGGGGATTAAACAACTAGATGAAAGACACTTCAGAAAGGCAAGTGAAACCTCTCCGATTTGAAGGTTCATCCCACTATATTACCCACCTGACAGGCAGTGTGCGGTCTCCTTTGCGGCGGTCCATCTCTCTCTGGGGCACGGGGTACCAGCGGAAGTTGAGCTTCCAGTTGAAGCCCCCGTATGTCATGTCGGATCCTGCCATGTATTCGAACGTATCATCGCTGATAACGTCGATGATGGGGCACACCACCGTTCTCCTACAGCAAACAGAAACGGCAACGCATCAGCACACACACAGACATTCATCAGCCTGCTGCTCATAAACTCGGGTGGTCATCAATCACGACTAAGTGCTCATTTGCAAGGTGTGCCACCACCAGAACCAAAAGCATTAAAACAATGGACCATGCTGTGACTTCCTATCAGCCATCACTCATCGCACCTTCTTAAACCCAATGTGTGTGTGTGTTGGTTTGTATATGTGAGTGCCTGCTTGCGGGAGAGCAGTTAACAGAGAAAGAGTAATTAAGCATCAAATAAACACAAGGGCAAGGCTCAGGCTCAGGAATAGTTTATTGATTTTCTTACGCTTATGCTGCCATTGTTGTGTGTGTCTTTTGTGTGCGCGTGTTTGTGTCTTACTTGTCTTGCTTGATGCGGGCAAGCAGAGGCTCTAGCCACCCTGTTGTGCATTCACAATGAGCATCCAGAAAGGTTATGACCTAGAAAGATGGAGAGAAAACATTAGATAACCCCACAGTGCACACACCATACAGAGAGCAGGTCACTGGGCAGCGGGTGTCACACATGTGCGCGCGCACACACACACACACACCTGGCCAGTGGAGAGGGACGCTCCCTTGAGCCGAGCGCGGATGAGTCCAGAGCGCTGTTCCATCCTCACCACTCTGACAGGAACTTCCAGCCTTCTGACATACTGCTCCAACGGTCGCTTTAGGAAATCTTAAACATACAAGTAAAAAGATAAAAAAGAATCAAATTAACACATGCAAGCTATCACACAAGACAAATACACACGCACACACACACACACACACACACACACACACACACACACACACACACACACACACACACACACACACACACACACACACACACACACACACACACACACACACACACACACACACACACACACACAACAGAAACTGGACTACATGCGACTCCTCCAAACCACTCCTTTCGTAGAGACAGAGATCAAAAGGTTGTGTGTGCCTGTGTTTTTTGCTTGTGTGGATGTGCTTTAGCATGTCTGCTGGCATCCTGTCTACCTGCAGACAGCTCCCCTCCCTGCATTCACCCCAAACACACACAAACACACACCCTCTGACTGGCACCATCCAACCTGAGGTCCTATAGGGTGAAATGGTGCTGTGTGGTGGCGGCTGGGGGGGATTGAGGGTAATAACAGAGTGTAATCCCTGCGGCTGGTGAATTAAAGACCTAATCTCCCCCAAACAGGGATTAGCAGCATTGCACAGGGTGGAGTGGCGCACACACACACAGAAATAAACACACACACACACACACAGACACACACAGCCCATATATGCTGACTGGCTGTTGGGCATCAGCACAGACACACTCACACATACTCACACAAACCCGGTAAAATCATACAGTAGCTCTAAAAAAAATAGGCTAAGCCTCAAACAAGAGGCACAAGCACTGAAGGAATTATCTGCAGTGTGTGTGTGTGTGTGTGTGTGCGTATGCGTGGGGTACCTCGCTCGCTGGCATCATCCACCAGGACAATCTCCTCCAGCAGTGTGTGTGGAGAGCGGTCGATGACGGAGTGGACGGTTCGCAGCAGTGTGCTCCACGCCTCATTGTGAAACACAATCACAACACTGGTGCGAGGCAGATTATCTGGGTATAACTTGTTCTTGCACCTTCAAAAGAGAAAAATGTGAGAAAATGTTGAATACAACTATGCAAAAGGATACAAAGCAAATCTCAGATCATTCCAATGCTGAAGAGACAACAAACTGTCACAATGACACGGCACGACAAGCGGAAGTGTGTGAATTGCATTAGACTCCAACGCAGACATGATCACAGAAAGACAACCACATGTGCGATAAGTGAAGTTGTAAGCTTTGAACAGAGACAAAACTGAACTGACAGAGACAGAGCGAGAGGAGAGAAACACACTCTAGTAGAGACATCACAATCCAGCCTCTGTCTGATTGTAAGAGACTGCTACAGAGAGAGAGAGAGATGCAGCTGAAGTGAGTCCACACAAGAGAGAGATGAACAAGAGGGAAAAGCTGGGACTTAAACATCAACTAAAGTGCATTAGTCAGTCATGGAGTCGCTGCATTAATCAGATCTTCATTTATCATATTTTTATCGACTTCAAACAAAGAAAACTGAGGGTGAATAATAAGCGAGCAACCAAGCGCATATTCCCAAATTTAGACGGAGGAAGACAGACACAGAAATAGTGGGTCAGCATGATGACAGTTGATTAGTGATGCTAATTAGAGTGTGAGTCATTATCATAGCAGTGTAGAGCACACACATCAAACTCTCTTATTGAGACACAGAGGAGCGAAGGCATGAGTGGAGATTGATATCAGTGAAGACAGTCACAGGCTTATTTATATATTCCCTGAGAAACGCTCCTTCAGGGTTTGTACAGCTTTTTAAGAGTAAAATTCAAGCAATTTTAAAGCACTTTCAGTGTACCTGAACCAAAAATGTCCAGACTCTCAAAGCCATTATCATCACATCTAAATTATTACTTGAAATGCAACTACAAATAAATGTCATTTACAGACCAAGTTAAATTGTCACCTTGTTTATTTTGCCAGCTGTTCATATTAACTTTTTGACGTTTTGATGATGATTTTTTAATGCTTGACAATTTCAACACCAGGACACAACAAACAAATATGACGATGGGATCGTTTCATTTCAAATAAAAGCTTTCTGGGTTAAATGAGTGACTGTGTAGAGCACACACCATATTATGTTGAAAATCCAAGGCCTATATTCAAATTCAAGCATATTCCTAATCTCGAAAACATAATTGTTAAAACTGAGCATATTCCAAACTTTCAAGACTTTTTACTAACTGTTTAAATGAACGTGGGTTTGCTTTGCTTAGGACATTAAGTACATAGTTTGTTTACACCAGAGCACCTTCCAAAGAATAGTTAATGGTTTTAAAGTCGGATGTTCACTTTCCAGCAGCCAGATGAAGGTTTGTTTGATTTTAGTATGAAAATCAGCTTGAGACTTTCTTGACGTAGCTAGTGCACCGCAGTGAACCTTTACAGCTGTTTCAAAGTTCTGTCACTGTGTTGTCTAGTGTGCATTCCTATTCTAAAGTGAATTAGGTTAGGGTTATTTTTTTTTATAATACATCATATACTGTAACAGAAGATTTTCCATGTCAGCCACTCAACTTGTAAACACTTTTATGACTCCAGCCAATGAATTCAGTTTTGGAGTGGAAAGAAAGGCAATCTCTCAGTTTGCAGGTTCCTACAAAAGAGTGACTGATGACATTTTAGGCACTTTTATTTCAGTGTTACAGTATGCAGACTATAGCGGATGCTGCACAGAACAGCACACGTTCCCACAATGCACCACAATATTTATGTCTAAAAATCATCTCTAAATAACCACAAGTGTCACAAGACAGTACATGGCTCCTTTGCTAAGGCATACAAGTCTTTCATGATCATCTCACCAACAACAACAACAACAAAAAAAACAAAACAAAAAAAAAAAACAATTACATTTCTTGGAAACAGCTTTGAAACTGTGCTCTAATCATTGGGAACAATACACATATTAGAGATGGATTGACTTGCACAACAGATGGCAGAAAATGTGGACTTATCTAATTCCAAAATAATGTGAAATGTTCTTCTCCAATTAAAAAAACAAATTCAGCAGCAGTAAGTAAAAGTAAGGGTCATAGGAGGCAGACGCACACTTCTGTAGGTCAAGAAACAGCCTGTCATGATGCCTGCAAGCAAGCTCTCTGAAGCGTTTTTTCTCTAAAGACGCTCAGTGAGCCGCTCACGCTGTCATCTACTGACAACAAAACTGAAACCAGCTTGTGACGTCCTTCCTCTGACAGATTCAGCTCTCACAATAAAACCACATTGAATATGATCCCTCTTCCTCCATCTTCATAACTTCCTCGCCCCACACCCCGCCTCCACCCCTGTGCTTCCTCTCTCTGCTGCTGATTCTGACAGAAGGAATGCAACAGCAACAGAGGAGAGGAGGTCAAGAATATATTCCATCCTGCAGCTGCCTCTGGAACACGCTAAATAACACAAACAGTGATTCTCAGTCTGTGGTGTGCATGTTCACACTCATACAAGGAAGGGAGGTTGATGAGCACATGAGATGATTCACTGTAAAAACAGAGACACCCTTGGAGACGTTCAACTCTTATACACGTCAGTTCATTATTTCTGTCTTCATGCACAGAATAACGGAGACTTTCCACTTTTCAGACATGATCCTCGCTTTGCAGCAGAGGGAAAACAAGACGTCTGTGTGTCCACCAAACCGACGTGTGTTGACACGCGAGCGCAAACACATGTCTATGTGTCACATGATTTCAAAAACTGAGGAGTGGTTGTGTGAGTCCTGTGTATGAAAACAGTCAGGGTGCTGGAGCAACATTTGGCAACAGCAAAGTAGGGTAATGAGTTACAGGCTGTTTCTCCAGCCAGTGGATTGTGGGGATAGTTGGGATGGGCGGGCAGACTGGTTCTGATTAAAAAGCATCAGTCTTGCAACATTAAACTAACACACACACACACACACACACACACACACACACACACACACACACACACACACACACACACACACACCTATATACACATTCTCATAAAAATGTTGGAGTCAGGATCTAAAAAAAAGAGGAAAATGTCAAGTTTTCTAAAAGGTGTGGTCATGGAAAGTGTTGTCGCATACTGTAGATCCACCCAACTACATGCACACATACATACACACACATGCATAGGCTTCACTGTCAGAATGACCTGTCCTCTCCTGATATATTTTGACAGCATTGCAGAAAATACGGAAAATAAACCAACAATGACTTTCCGCTTCAAAATATCAGCTAATGGTGACCTGCTGAATTTATTCAGTTTCCCTAAACCTGCCGATTAGCGCGCACGCGCCCGCGCACACACACACACACACACACACACACACACACACATAAATAAATACAAACATACGCATGCCTGCCTGCCTACCCACACACACACACACACACACACTCACATTGCCTTGCTTGATATTGACTCTGTCTTATCTCCTAATTGGAAAAGCAGATAGACAGAGTGAAGGCTGAGTGAAAACACACCTAGTAATCAACTCTCGCTCAAAGACTAAAACCCATTTCACGGATCAATGTCTTCTTTCTTTCCTGCCCGTCTAGTGTGCATGTGCCCCTGCCTGTCCGTCTTGTGTCTGTCAGTCAGTCTTTCTGTCTGTCTCTCTGAAAACCTTCATTACTGATCTATGCATGTTCCTCTACTGAAGCGCAGTAAAGGGCGAAGGGGGATGGGAGGCCGAGCTGGTTTCCACCTGCTTGAACTAACCTTGACACATCTTCCAAACGGCTGTCCGGATGCATGCCTGTCTGTTGTTCTAATTGTATCTCCCTGCCTGTCTAAAGACTGAAAAACCTGCAGCCACTGGCACTGACAGACAACAAAAGCAACACTAAAGCAACACTTTGTGAATTGAACACCTTAGTATTACTGATGCAAAACAAAAGGGGCAAACAAAAACTGTGTCTACTCTCTAATCATTATCCTTAAAAATATAATGTTTACTTTGTTTGGTTTTGATTTCCTTTACATTGCAGTAAATCTGTAAGGCAGTGAGCTTGAGGTGTGGTACACTGGAATTCAGGGTTCTGTTACCTTCAAGGTTTCATACCATGAAATGGTATTACAACTTCCTCTATGGTACAGCGTTGCCACATGGCAACAACCTCATTTTAAGCCTTCTACACACAGATAATACATCCCAAGGTATGATGCAATGCATTAAAAAAGAGGTGGGGTTCTAAGTAAATGATTGGCAGTGTTTAAATTTGTCACATGACTTTCTGGAGGCCATTTTGAAACCCTTTTCTGCAGACATCATCGACAGGAGGAGCCTCACCATTTGACTCCTAAAAATTCACCAAAAAAGTGTTTTCTCGAAGTTTTTCAACGGGGAAAAAAATATACACTCAATAATAGGTGAGTTAAGTTCATTATTATGTAGTTTCTTGCCCTGTACTTGATTAATAAATAATAGAAAATGTTAAAAATGTGTACGTTGCCATATGGCAACACCGTACCATTATGGATTGCTAGCCTGGCATGTTGATAACATGTTGTATTTAGTTAGAGGCCTACTTTGCAATTGCATTGGTGTACACTGATCTTCTATAGTCTATAAACTATAATAATGCACTTTGTGAGTCCTTTCCACATTGCATAAGATGATATTTGACACATCTTTCTTCCATTTACAGAATGAATGCCAATTTTTTTTATGGTAAATCACGGAAAAAAGCTGAACTAGCCCTCCCACTAGATGATAGTGAAGATGACAAGGGATTCAGTGACGAGGAAAATGAGCTGCTGGAAACACAGCAGAGTGAGAGTGATGAAGACAGTGAGATGGATGAAGACTATGAGCTAGAGAATGAGGACAGTGGAGACAGTGAGGACAGAGACAGTGAGGGCAGAGACAGTGAGGGCAATGGAGACAGTGAGGAGAGGGAGGACAGTGAGGGTGAAAGTGAAGTGATAGGTATTACCAGTAAGAGAGTGTAAAATGTATATGGTAATCATGTTCCAGCCTCTATTTATGTATTGCATTAAACTAAGGATATTTACTAAGGATATTTGCTTGTTTTCTAGGTCCACCTCCTCCACAGGAAACGGTAAAGGCTAAAGGGCTGGTGTGGAAGAAGAGCAGGAGTATTCTTCCAGTCCCACAATGTCTTTTTAAAAGCTTTTATTTCACATGAGATGTATTATTAACTGTTCAGGCTACTGGGGATTGTTTATACTAAAACATGAGTTTTAAAATAAATGTTATATACAATTTTAAAAAAAACTCTTGTTTTCATTACTTTCCTTTATGGTACGGTGTTGCCATATGGCAACGAACCCTAAAAACTACTAAAAAAATAATATTTTTTGAAAATGTCTCTTCATTATGTTTACTTGATCTATTTTAAGACAAAAAAACAACCCAAACATTTTTTTACCAACTAGGATCATAGTGCGTACCATAGAGGGTTAACTGTGATGTCTTTCCTTTTTAAACAGGACAGTGAGCCAATGGGCTATTAGTCAGGGTGAGAAAGGCAGTTTGATTTGACAGGCAAAAAGGTGGGATTCTTGATAAATGTGCCACTTCATTGGTGAACCTTTAGGTAACACCTGCTTGTGCAGCATGACGCCACGACGTAAAATCCCTGGCTGGCCGTATCCGAATTCCATACTCCATTCTAAGTCGGCTGTCATAAAGATAAAATAAACATACTCAAAAGTCACTGTGCAAGACCACTTTCACACCTTTACATTGGTTCATTTGTTCCAGACTACAAGGGGGACAAAAAATTATATATTGTTGCACTTTAGCCAGTGTGAACATGGTCTGGATCATGTTCACACTGGCTTTTAAAAACAAACCAAGAGCCATGAGCAAATTACACAGAATGCTAGTAAACTCATTTCTGGCCACTGTTGTCTTGCATCATCAATACCAGGAAGCCATAATGGCAAATAAAAACACAGTAGCTCATAGCAGCAGTGGCTCATGCTGTACTTTAATACTTCTCTGTATTTTAATATCTGTTCTCTTGTGTTAGCATTACTAGAGTGCAGGTGGGCCACATGCTACGAACAAACAGAACAGAAAGAGGACACACTCTTTCTAATGGACTTAACCAACTATCAAACAGCACAACAAGAGCCCAAATTTCCTCCCAATACATAACATATTAGCTCTCATGCAGGCAGTTATTTGGCCAACTAAATACAATGCAACCAGTATGAAAACATACTTACAAGCAACAAACTGCAGTTTTAACTGCTTTTCACTGTCTGTTTAATCAAGAAAAATCCCCGCACTCTTGCACTGATGCTCATAAATTGAGCGTTTGAGGGTCCATGGACTGCACTCTCCCAAAACACACTGAACAAGGGAATTTGAGGAGCTGCTCACAGCTGGGAAAAATTCAAATGATTTGTGGATGATAGTAAAACAGCTTTGTGAATGTCCCAGGAATAAAAAAAACAATAACTAATGAATCTTCTGTGTAATTGGCAGTGGTATTTCAAAATTTGCTTGACTGACATCAGTACATGTACTTCACAATTTCCTGTTAGAATAAAATGTTCAGATTTCTTTCTAATACACTGACTACAGGAGAGTATACAAAGTCAGTCAGCATTTGGTACATACTATGCACAATCAGTATAAGGAATCGGGACTTGTTGTACTTGTAAGCATGCTTTTATAATATAATACTAAAACGTAATGATAATTAATAGTGTTGCTGAGGTTATGCTTTCTGCCTCAACTTGTGCATCCATACATCAGTCTCTATGTCCTTATTCATAACTAACCTTTACAGAACAACAGTGGCTCACTGTGTGACTGATTGTGCAGGCATCAGGCCACATGTTTGGCTTGCGCTTTATAGTTGATCACCAGTGTGGACTGTCCTAACAGTGGATGCCAGTGGCAGCCATTTTGAGGAGAACTTGGTGTAAGTAAGAGTAAGTGACAGGAAAGATGATTAGCTGCAGGGAGGCTGCTTACCCTTCCAGGCGAACGTCAGGCAGTGACCGATTCAGAGCAATCATCTCAGAGGCCATGAGATTGAACTGGTTGATCTTAAACATCTCCTTCATCTTCTCCTGGTTCTCCTTAGGGATCACCACAGGCTTCCCTCCCTCACCGGGACCGTCCCGCGGCCTGGCCAGGGAATCTGCAGTGGATACGCAGACATTGAACACACTCAGGATGTACCTCTACCATCTCTCTACCATCATATGTATATGTGTGGTAAGGCACACTCACCGTCTCTCCCAGGCAGTCCTCTCTCCTTTTTGTCGTCACACTTGTTGCACTCACTGAAGTACAGCAGAATGAACATGTCCAGCATCACCCACACCAGAGAGGTGGCCAAAACCACCTTACAGTAGGCGAACCTCCTCATCCTAAAGAGAGAGAAAGAGAGAAAGGTAGGCGTGATGGTGAGTCCTGAGCTGCTGCACACAATCACAGGATTTTCCAAAGCTCTGCAGAGGAGATTACTCGTTAGTTCTTCTCATATCTCCCTGCCTTTCTCTTCATCCCCCTCAACCTCCACCCTGCCCACGGCTCTACGCCGGAGTATCTTCTCAATGCAACCATTCGTCCTTCTGCCTGTTTGTCTGTCCGTCCGTCTGACTTCCGTCTCTTATCTGTCGGGTGTTTCTCAGCAGCTCTCCAAATGGTCACCTTCACACTCAGAGGGAGCCACAAATCGAGGGCTGAGGAATAACTCCAGTGGCAACACAGTAAATCCATGAGGACATTTGTAAAGGTTTATCAGTTAGGTTAGTGGCATCATTATAGGCAAAGTAAACACTGACGTTTCGTGTTCTAGAGAGGATGTTTTATGGTATCTAAGCAAGGCTTTAGCTGCTTTTAAGTTTCAACAGACATCCACTGCATCAGAGTTCCCAAACACCCTACAGTGTCCAAGCCAATCTACCCTTTATACATTTAACATACCAAACCCCTCTGTGCTAGAGTGTAGTCAGATATACACACATTCACATACACAGAGCAGAGAGAGGAGCTGTGATAGTAATTGCTTTTCTTTGGCAGGCAGCGAGAGACAGACACAGCCACATTAAAATTCCTCTGCTCCCCTTTCCTACTCTCCTCCAGCACCATCTCTCCTCTCTTTAGCTGATTCTCTGCCTCAGTGATCCCTCAGGTTGCAGCAGCACAAGCAGAAGGGAGGAAATTAATTTGGCCACAGTGATTTCTCCCGTGCCCCAGGGAGGAAAAAAAAGGTGTTTGTGCATAGCTAGCTTAGCTTAGCTTAGTTTAGCTTTGCTTAGCAGCCACGGAGGATAGAAAACTGCAGAGCAGCATTTCTAAATTCCACCTGATAGGATTCTGGTAGCACAAAGTGCCATGCACAGCAGAAAACAAGAGCAAAGATCTGTCTGTTCCCTCAAAGTTTGTCATTTCTCATACTTTTGTGCCTGTGGAACCAAATAGTTTCAATGTCATGATGTAGTTGTTTGACCAGTTAAATCTTTACACTGTATGTATGTCAGGTTTATCTGATATACTACCTGATCTCTATCTCTTTCTTGTATTGGAAAGCTATGACATCATAAAAACATGATTGGTCAGTTGCAGTGATGCACCTGGAGCAACATTAAGATGTTGTAGGAACAGCAACATGGTGATATCAGATCGTGTATATATGTGTGTACTCTGCAGCAGACCATATGTAGCATCACAACAACAGGGCAAACGAAGAATTAGTTCTCTCTGGGATTAGATATCAAACAAAATAAAGAAACACAAAACTGCAGGGCACTGCAATAAGAGGTGAGTGTTGCAATAAACAGTCAACAGCAATGAGCACTACACCATTTGAACGGCTGCAGTTTGATAAAAACCTAACTGCCGCTGTCAAATGCAAAGCTGACCGCGATTGGAGATGTACATCTCACAGCTCTTGCCAAGTTTGTCATGTGACTCATAGGAGTTTGCAACTTTGCAAGATGTTATCTGCCAGTTTGACAAGGTGAGACTGGTGCAAAGATACATGCCAATGCTCTGTTTGCTCGTCCCTTGAAAAGTAAATAATTAAATCAAATCAATGAAACTACAGCAACACGATTCTGACAAGGTTAACTACAGTGACTCATGTAATGTTTACGCTGGCACTCAGCGGCAGATTTAATCAAATTTATAATATGAACCTTGGATAAGTCTCTTAGTGGCCTGGTATCTACAGTACATGAAGAGCCGTTCATGTCAGATCTTTTGACAGTGACCTTTTGATCAGCGTGTCGCTTTCCCATGCTTCACCTCTGGAGTCCCCTCTCACACAGTCTCAAACACAGAAGCATGAGATGACACCTTTTTATTTTGATTGAGACTTTCTAATGACACATAATACACGGTTTAATTTATACAGCTTTACAAATATACTTCCTGTGTTTATTAGTGCTGACTTTGACTGGTCGGCCACTATTTTGGTAATTGACTAATTTGTAGTTTTCAGGCACAGGACAAAACGTTCACTGGTAACAGCTTCTTAACTGTTAGGATTTGTTGCTTTTCTTTGTCTTGTGTTATAGTAAACTGAATATCTTTGGATTTTGGATATCACTTCAGGCTTAGGGAAATTATGATTAGCAACTTTGTTGAACAAACAATTAATAGATTGAGAGAATAATTGGCAGAAAAACTGAAGATTTTGTTAGCTGCAATCCTAGTATTTACTGTATTATTCTATTCAAATCATATTTGTGAAGCACTTCGAGATGCTGAAATCTTGTTGAGTTATAATAATTTATTTGAAAAAAGTAAGACAAATGTGAACAAAATGAATACACACATTTATTGGTAGTTTCACAAGAAGCTCATATACAGGTCCTAGCTGATAATTTAGGACCTGTGTGTGTGTGTCAGTGGAGGGGAGGAAAACGGCAGCATGTTCACGCCATAAACTGTCGTTACACTTCACACACAGGTGTTTTTCTTAGTGCAGTAAGTGTAACTAGAGAGTGCATGAGTGATGGCTGAGTGCTAGAACAGATTGCCATGCTATATGGGATGTTACTGTATCATTATAGCTTCTACCCTTGCTGTTTTATACATCTGCTTTCTTCGATATATAACCTCTATATTTTCCTGTGGGCCACAGTAAAGTTAAGTGTTTTTTCAGGGTTCCCACCACATCCCTGTTAGACTTAAAGTGAAAGATAGTTTGGTCAGGACAGGTGAAAACCAACACAAAATAAAATACACTTGGTACATAGTAAGCTATATTCCTGTAACTAACTGTCTGGAAAATTCCCTCATCCTCCTGGATATCCTCAAAGAATTAATCAAATTTCTTGTCTCACTGTTCAGATCACTCCTCTCAAAATTCTTGAAATTCCAGGAGCAGTGGGAAGCCTGAATTTCAGTCCCTGCTCCACAATCTCTCTGTCCTCTGTTTCTCAGACCTCTGCTGGATTGGACCGGCCTTGCTTGACCATGACGCAGTAACATGACACAACCTGATATCACGGCAGAAACTTAGATATAGCTCACTTTTTCCTCCTTTCTCTGTTCCACACAGCCAGAGCTTGGCACATCTGCCAAACACCTAACAAAGCACTCGAGCGGAGACAGACACAGGCACGGAAGCTCTCCGTCACAGAAACACACACATATATTTTCTTGCTCACAGAGTCGTGTCACTATGCTGTCAGAGAGATGTCAGCTGGTTTCTCTGAATGTTATGTGATCACAGCAAATAGAAAAGAAGTAGACAGCAGCGCTCCAAGCAGCAGCAGACAAGACTTATATGCATGTGCATTGACTAAATGCATGCAAACACGCTTTCCCATTGCTTTCTTCCAGCCGTACCTCTCCACTCACTGTATTTCTAAGCAGGCATGGCAGAGGACACCTCAGGTCTCCTGTGTGCTCATGGCAGCCCCAGGCCCTGCTTCTCTGTGTGTTGCATGTGTGTGAGTGTGTGTCAGTTTAGTTTATGCTGGGCGCTAGGCTCTTTGAAGTCTCTTTTAAACAGCCGGGCTCCCTATGACATTAAACAGACGCACAATTCTCCATCTCTCCCTCTCTGCACTCTCTCCCTCATCCATTAACATATCACGTTCCCTCCATCTTCCTTTTATATCTCCATCCAGGACATCTAGCTTTCTCTCCCAGCCACTCCACCCCCACTCCCTGTTCGTCTCTTAGTGATGTTGTCTCCTTTCAAGAGCGGTTGCCATCACTACTTCCCGACAAGAACACAATTTCCCCCTTCACATCCTTCTCTGTGTCTCTCTTCATATCCCCTCCTCTCCTCTTCTCCACAGGCTTAATCCCCCTTTAGAGATTGCACAACCAGTGTTTCTCACAACGGCTTGGAAAAACTCTGAAGCAAGAGGATCCAGAGCTTCACTCACTTCACAATTTATGTCTGGGAGCAAGGAGCCTCCCTTCTGGGGATTTCATGTTTATAGGCTTAAAGGAAATTAAAAGAGAAGGGGGGAGTATTTATATGAGGGAGTGCCAATGAGAGGGGAGGATTTGCATGTTACTAATCAACGCAAAGTTTGTACTTCTAAATCACATAATAAACTACTAACAGTTTCTCTGCTTGCTCTCTGTCTAGTCTAATTTCTTCTTTACGAAACCAGATGTCTTTTACTCTTCTAACCGCACTCTCCATCATAAACCAATGTGTTAAAATGCATGTTGCTGCTGCTGAAGCATCTTCAATGAGAAAACCAGAGATGGTGCTATTCAAGTGTGTGAGCTGTCCTTGGGTCACGTGGGCTTGATAAGCTCAACAGTTTCCAAGACAACGGTAATGGGTGCGGTGATTTTCTGAACAGTTGTAATGCCTCTCAATTGGAGCAGAACAAGGCACAGGCTAATATTAGGGAAGTGAAACAGAACAAGTTGGCCTGAAGCAGTGTCTGTTGCTCTCTGTGGAGCAGCCGAGGTACACAGCAACTCCTGGCAAGAAAGCTGGGGTCATTTCATTTCCAGGTCATAACCTTGACTGCAGGACGCACACTCGTCCTATAGAGGAGGGTGAGACAAGGACTGGAACAGAGAAAGAGCGAAAGTATACACTATATATGTGTCAGTGGACACTGTCATAGGATATGTTGTGTTCTGTCTAACCACTGTATATGAGTATATTCCTATTTATATATGCATGCATGTAATTACAGGGATGGCTGCAGTGTTTCCTAACAAGTCACTTTGGATCACCTCCACTAACATCAGAAAAGTTAGTACATGTTTCTGAAATAAGACATTAATCTTCAGTGAAAAAGAGAAGAGGCATTATTTATCATAATTAGCAGACACAGCAGTGACAACAGAGACTGCCAGCAACTGAAACTGAAACTGGACTCTGTCTGCTGCTCCGTCATTCTGCTCCTGAGCTCATTGTTAATGTCAATGAACTACTTTTGAACTGGTGTCACTTCCTCTAATACCATCTAGTATTAGTGACTCTCCGACTGACAGCCTGTCAGCAGCCACGAAAGGAAGACTCTCCTCAGTGGACAAGGATTTTGTAAATGACTTTTTGTTTCTCCGGCTGTGGGAAATCTGATCATTTCACATCACAGATGACAAACGAAAGCATCAAAACTGGAACGATCTGAGCCTCATGTAGGCTGTTAAAGCAGTTTAGTCGTGGTCTGGTGCAGGTGCAGTGAACTGAACTGTGAACAATAAGGTAGACGTGTACTACCTTACACCAGAGTACTTTTTCAAGGGTCACACAAAACTAATATTGGTAATGAGAAGGAGAGAGAGAGAAGGGGAGAGGGGAGAGAGAGAGAGAGAGAGAGAGAGAGAGAGAGAGAGAGAGAGAGAGAGAGAGAGAGAGAGAGAGAGAGAGAGAGAGAAAGTTTAAAAACTCAATGTAAAAATGGCAAAGAGTAAAACAGAGAAAACTGCCCATGGCTGCAACTCCCAACTGAAATTGATTACCAATGCAAAGCTTGGCACAGGCGCAAAGTGGAATTAAACACTTCAATCTCCAATCACTCGGGCATTTTCGGCCAAAATCAATACACATTATTGTCACAGGGGGTGTTCCCTTGATGGTCGAAGAGAGCACAACTGCTTGGCTATCCAGTACCAGCAAATCACAGACACACAGCACATGAATACAAATAAATCAGTTTCAACAGATAAAAGAAAGCACAAACCACAACATCATAACAACTCATGCGATAGCCGTGTTTTTGCCTAACAAAGATGATGAGTAAGGAGAGATGGCACGCATGCAAACAGGCATTCACAACCTAATGAAGTCACAATACAAACAGTACTTCAATGCAAACTGACCTGCTAGGTTTGTGTGTCTGGCCTCTGCTGTATCTCAGCTGCTCTCACTTGCACTCATACTACTACTCATGCCAGCCAGGCAGGATTTATGAGGCTCTGGCATCACAGCAGGGTTTCCCTGCCGACAAACCAATTTAACAGTCTCCCTCGATGTTTTTTCTGAACATAAAAATGTGAAAAATGTGATAGACTTTACACTGTGCTTTTACTTTCTAGACATGAATTTGTTCCACTGCAACTATACTGTTCTGTTGGTATCTAAATCCTCTTGAAGTGCCATGAGCAAATAAGAAGAATGGTATTTTAGAGAAGAGACTTATTACCCACTGAAAAAAAAACTTTTGCTTTCTTTTCTTAAAAGACTGAGCATGAGGTTTCTGCAAGTTTATGTCCTACCAATCAAGTAATATTTACAAAATAGCCCAATAAGCACACAACATATTTGAGTTTTACTTTCTACCTTCCAGGCAGTGATTGGTTAACATTCACTTCAAAACACTATTAATTAGTAGAGACATGAAACTTGTTTAAACTTTATGATGCTTTACAGTAAATATATCATGTCTAGTTGTGGTCAAAGTTGGGCAGGACACTTGAACACTTGAATGAAAGGGAACACATAACAATTAAACATGATCACTGCTAAAAGGATCATGTGGTTTTGACAGCTTCTCTTATGAAAAACATCACTGTTCACCAGCCGATTGTTACATTCATTGTTAGTCTGCATCATTATACTATAATAAATCATAACAGAACAACAAGTTTATTTATCAATATTCCATCCACAAACCAACATCAGACTTAATGCAAATCTGCTTCAATACAAAAAAAAAAAAAGAAAACAACACCAAGGAATCAGGAGGGATCTTTTTCAATTTAACCCCTAATCGTTTTATGTCTTTTACTCTGAGCAATGAAATTTGTTGTGTACACTACAGAGAGCATTTAACCCTATGTATTCACACATTAAAGAAACACCCAAGCAATGTCACTGATCACTTATCTGTCACCTGTCACTTATCTCCACAGATGGAGGAGAAGGGCCTGGCTGCACCATTATCATTTTGCTATAGGGAAAAAACACATTTGCACGTGAGGAGGCGAGTCGTGGTATTAAAAGGGCTAAATCCCTGCCAAATAAAAGGTAACGGCTGCCAGCTTGTTTAGGTTCGTTCCATTAGCAACCAAGTTGGGGTTAGAGGTAACTTGCTATTTTCAACATGTAGGTTGTTTCCTGTAGCGACGGGGGATTTTGAAAAATGGTTACACACAGATAATGGCATGGGAGGGGAATGCCGCCTGAAATAGGCAGCCAATGGCAGACTTACACCCACAGTCTACATCCAGCCAGTCAGACTAGGTCACTAATGACTGTAAGAAGTAAGAAAAACACAGTCCAACCACTACAACTATTAGGCAAGCTATACACCTGTATTGTACGTGGACAAGTTGGTACAAGCTCGAGATCTTATCAAGAGTTGACACAAACTAGTTTAATTCTAAACCAGCAGGGCAGCAAAGTGAGAACAGAGGTTATCCTTAAACTGGGAGGCCCACATTCAAGACACTGGGTCAGCAAGCATCTGAGTTTATCGCCTATGCATTTAACCTTTGTGAACATCTAAATCCTAATGCAGTATTCTTGGTGTGTATGTTCTGGTCTAAGTCTAAGTCTAAGTCTAAGTCTAAGCCCAATACAATTTAAATAGCTACAACAGGTTAAATACAATTACAATGACCAAAATAGAGTGAAAAACACTTGCGCTGCTATCGACTATTTACTGTGGATTTGACAGAAAAAAAAAAAGATTTTTAAGGGAGCTGTTAAACAGCAGTGAGGACTTGAAAGGAAATGAGGGAAAGAAATCCCTGGATAATCACACGAACCAACCCATACAGAAATCAGGGATACTTTCAAACATACATAAACAATAGATTTTAGCAAAATCAACTAGACCAAAATCTTCAACACATACAAAGTAAATTTGGGGTGGTTGAGGGAGATTCAGCCCCAAGTGCTGTCAACATGAGGATACCAGCAGAATAACAGTGAGGACTGTCAGGTTACATGTGACTTTTGAAAGCTAAACTTTTCAGTTTATTAACCTCTCTGTGTGAATTTTAGATACATAAAAAATAGCTTCATCGCTCTCATACCTGCCCAAGTGACTAAAGGGGTCTCTGGACAGATGTGCAGGGTGCTCCACCAGAAGAGGGGGCGGAGCGTCAGAGATCCCACTTCCTCCTTGGCTTGTCACTCGAACATGCTCCTTGAACGAGAGAGACACAGACACAGTCACTAAATATCGTTTTACTGCAGATGGGAAAATAGCAGCATGCATGTTTTAAACACTTGTTACAGTACGTGAATGGGGGACTGCTGATGGTTTGAAAAGTGACAGACAGCCTTCCGATCGCACCTCAGGGACACAAAACCACAAAGTAAGCACAGGAAGACATGGGAGAAGATGAAAGTCGACGGTCTTAGACATACTTCCTGGCTGTGCATGCACAATAATTCTCTCGCATTATGCCAGTCAGAGTCATATGTCACCAGGCATGTCTCCAGTTGTCAGTCATTTACTAATTGCCAGCCTAGCACTGTATCTCTTTGTGTTATAAATCCATCATCCTCCGTTCTCCCTCAGTCCACACCCACCCAAAGGTCGAACATAACCAAAGACTCTCTCCCAGGCTTGGAGCAGGATAAAAAAGAGAGGGAGGGAGAAGGCAGAGAGAGATGAAGGGGTAGAGGGATATATGGATGGACTACTGACGGATTCTCAGAACTGCTCATTTCACTGGATTAATCTGCTATTTTTGAAAAATCCGCAGAGAATAAAGATGCGAGTGAATATGACTCAGTGTGTGTGTGTGTGTGTGTGTGTGTGTGTGTGTGTGTGTGTGTGTGTGTGTGTGTGTGTCCTTCAATCTGGACCTTGGCCTACTTTAAAGCCAAGTCATCATTCTGGTCCACTGGGACTTTAGATCGCTAGCCTGTGTGTGTGTGTATATTAAGAGTTTGTACAAGAGGAGCCATACCATAAATCTCTTCCTGCCAGCCCACACACTCGTGTGTTAGTGAGTGTGAGGAGGCTGTACTGCAGTGCAGGTATGCTTCAGTATGTGAAGGGTCCTGGCCACCAAAGGTGTCTTCTCCTGGGTGAGTCATCATTCCTCATTCCTCATCCCCCCCCCACACACACACACCCCATCTCTGTCTTACACACATTCCACAAACCGTCTCTCTTTCTATCCCTCTTTTCTCTCCCTCTTTTCTCTCCCATTATCTTACACACACCTCCACAAAGTTTGAGTGGAATGTAATCCATCTGCAGATTGGAAGCAGGACAAGCAAGAGCTTCTATAAATACACATCAGATTCCCCTGACAATCACAAAATAAACCCACAGAACTACGCACAACACTGCAGTGCAAACAGCAACCCATGTCTGTCTCTGTCTGTGGAGCAAACCTCTTCTTCTCCTCATTCTGCTTCCTGCTCGGCTCATGCTGTAGCCCCTGCATGATGTGCTATATGTTGAGGAGAACAAAAGGACCAAGAGAGGAACTGCAAAGAGCAAAAGAGACGAGAAATTGAAATGCACTGAGACAGAATTAAGGAGCAAACCTTGTACAACATGATTCTGCCATACTGTACTCAGATGTCAATTGTGAAAATTTTAATGAGAGAGATACTTCATGTCTGTGCATTTTACTGGGCTCTTCTCCAGCAGTAAAGCAAAGTTTGGAGGTCTCACAGCATGTACAGCTAACTCAGCTTTTCCTCCACCTGGGTATTAATTGTTCCACAAAATGTAGAGTAGCGTGTAGCTACTGCTGTTGCAAGACAGACCTGATGTCAAACACAAACAAATATGCTGGCTTTCTACACACAGGCACGCACCTAGAATACCTAGCATATCAACATGTAATGCCTCAGTAGTTGGGCTAACAGACGGACACTTAGTCAGATGTGTAATGCAGAGCAAGTGAGCAGAGATGGACCTGTCCAAACAGTGAGCTGTGCCAGTGGAACATGGCATTATGTAGGCCAACACTGCCCTGACAGAAGCATCCACAGAGCAGAGACAGAAATATGCTGTTAGTCCACTTTGTTACAGGTTAAGGGGATTGATCCTGCTGTAAGGTCCAGTAACTCTCAAGTTTCTATTCTAAAAACACCGGAATCTTTCCTTTGACATGATTACCACACTATTACAGTTGTCTATTGCAGAAATTAGAGGCTGACCTAGGTTTAAAGGCTGACATAATATATATCTATAGCTTGGAGCAGGTGCTTGGTCTGCTGAAAAAAATCTAAACTGTCGGGTCAGAAATACACACACACACACACACACACACACACACACACACACACACACACACACACACACACACACACACACACACACACACACACACACACACACACACACACACACACACACACACACACACACACATAATCTCTTTAATCAGAATTTGCTCCCTCAGGCCAGTCCTCCAGCAACAGGAGTCAAAATCCCACATGTAATAGTTGATGATGCTGTTTTTCTCTTTCCCTACTTTTGGCACTTCAAGTATATGTTGATGCTAAAACTTTAGTTCTTCAATGTAGATTTTTACTAGATAGAGTATAGAGTATAGTATAATAGAGTATTTGACACTGTGGCATTTCTATTTTTACTTCAGTGAAAGATCTGAGTACTTCTTCCACCACTGAGAGTGAGCCTGTGAGTGTATAGTTGTCCTACTGTTGTAGCAGACATAAAAGTGGACTGAGGGACACAGGTGAAGCCTGTGTTCTTGCTGTCCCCATAGCCCGAAAAGTAGCTTTAATTCAGTAACAAGTTTTGAGTTTCATTGGGGATTAACAAGCTAACTGCTCTCTGCTCACTGTGGACCACTCCTGTTATAAGCTAAAGCTAAGCTAGTGACTCGGTTGGTGTACTGGCGGAATAAAACAGACTTTGTCAGACATTAAATCATCAATGTTAAATTGATGGACAATAGGACGACATAATGAGTAACAGACTGGAACAGTGGATATAACTTTATTCTGTACTCTTTGTGGATTTGCACACTGCTTCACATTGGGAGTACTGCTTTCAAACTGTCTGTGGGGCACAATCGCCATGTAAAGTTGTGTTTGTTAGAAAGTTAATCATATTTTCCTCTAGTGGGAATGGACCAATACAATTTATTTGATTGACATCGGTTCCAATGCTGACCTTATTAAGGAGACCATGTATGGGCGAGCAATCCACATGAAATACTTTTCTGTTCTGCTCCATTCATTTGCTGCAGTGAGCTTATTTTAATGCGTTAAGCACTCAAATCACAATATGGTAAAAATGGAACGGATGTTGATGCATTATGGTTACAAAATCTCATAAACCATGTAGCAAAATATAACTTAAAATGCACAAAAAAGAAGACAGTGTACACTGAGAGTTAAGACACTTACACTTCTGTGCAGTGAGGCAGTGTTATCGATATATATATCGTATTGATTTTATATTTGGGAAAAGAGGTGACTACTGCCATATTCTGTATTGGCAGATGCCCTCTGCCAATACAGGATATGTTCTCAAAATTGGAACAGTGCATCCCTAATTCTTTGCTTCTTAGAGTCTTAGCCCTCCCTCTCTTTTGTACACCTCCTTACTTCTCTTCATTACAGCTGTGACCAGCTGAGAACCAACACATAGAATGCAGAATAGCAGCCAAAAAGCTGAGTCCTCATCATCCCACCCTACTCTTGCCTCTATCAATGTCCCAACAGAACACTCCCTGTCATTAATCCAAAAACTCTGTCTCCTCTCCCACACAGGCCTCTTTCCATTCAGTCTGGGTCGACGTAATTCCTTTTACAAGTCCAAAAAAACAGTGACAGAGGCAGACTGAAAAATGCAGAGGTGGGTAGGAGCTCATGGGCGGACTAATTATGAAATCTCTGCTAACAAGCACAAGTTCCCTTTCAGCAAGCAGACATCACTTAACACACACCATGTGGCTGACAGTATGCATGTCTGCACCCACATAACACCTTGCAAGCTAAAGTTGGCATGCTAAAGCTTGAGGCCTCTGAGGCTTCAAAGCAAAACTGGTGCCAAACAAGGTTGTGGAGCTTTGAAATGACCCTTGCTCTGGACAATTTAGAGGGTATTGTGGGCTGAGCTAAAACTAACAGTCAAATCAGTCCTTCACAATTCCCCAAACTGAGTGCAAACACACTGTGACCAACCAGCCATGGTGAAGCATTAAACCTAACTGCTCTCTCCAGTGCCAGAGAAAGACACAGAGAAGAGAAACGGGAAGAAAGGTCTTCTTTTTTAAAAGCTGGGTGATAGCTTACTATGTGCATGAGGTGTGTGTGTGTTTGTTTGTGTGTGTGTGTGTGTGTGTGTGTGTGTGTGTGTGTGTGTGTGTGTGTGTGTGTGTGTGTTTGATTCCTAGCCAGGGATTCTCCATGTGTTATGTGACTCTGTTTGTAGCGTATGTTGTAACAGAGGGAGTCCAAAGATGACATGTTGGGTCTCATCAACAACAAGTAGTGCTGTGCCAATCCTGGACCAACTGTGCACCCCCCCCCCCCCCCCCCAGCTCTCCCTTCGACCTCCTACCCTGTCAAACACCTCACATCTCTAGTGGTGTGGGAAAGGAAGGCCTTGAGGGGCCTGCAGCACTTCATGCACGCACAAACACCAAAACCATGCTAAATAGGGACTAGAGGAAAGGCAAGAAAAGATGACAACAAAAGTGTCACAGGCAAATGTAGCTGTAGCTCACCATTTCTGACAGCTTTCCAGGGGAAGCCCAGAGAGGAAAAAACAGGAATGCCAAGAATAGAGCAGGGAGAAAATAGGTAAGAAGCAGCTGCTTCAACCTCCTTGGACACGCCACTATGTCACACTTAACATGGATGAAACGGCTCACACAACAGCTGGCTTTGCTTTCCATAATAAGCATGTGCTCTGGGAGCTGGGGGCTTGTCACTTTCTAGATATAATGTATGTACTCACAGAGGGAAGCAGGGTATGAAGAGGAAGAAACAGGGACCAAGGGACAAAGGAAAAGACAGAAAAGGACAGATGAAAGGAGAGTCGCAAGGAAAGAGAGATCTGCTTCCTGTTTACAGAGAGCACAGAACACAAGAAATGGCACAGCAGGCTGCTAGACCACCGTTAGCATGCATGACAGTGACGACAATACACGCACACACACACTCACAAGCTACCTTCCTGTGTCCTGGGTGATTACATGGAACAGATTTAGCCCAAAACTTTCACATCAATCTCTGTGTGTCACGGTGACATCTGGAGGCTTGTGATTTGTTCTCGGTTCCATATCTCCCTGCTGTCTCTGCTCTGGCCAGCAGCCGTGCTAACAGGATAAGGCTTACAGTTAGTGTGTGCATGCCCCCAGCTGTGTGCTCAAACGCTCCAGGCAACATTCCCAATCCAGGACAGACTTCCTAGCAATTCTACGCAGCTTGTGATCTCCTCTTCTTGTGGCGTTGTGGGAAAGTGTGGGTTTAACACATTTTCTGCACAACAGAAGCTGGGTTTTAGCTGTATACAGTGTGATAACATTAATGATCCTAAACTTTGTTTTCCATTTAGCAGAGTTAGTGCTTTTACTGTAACAGCTGCAGTAGACCCGCAGTTAGGATGACATGATATATGTGCAGCAGGCATCTGGAGACCCCATATAATAAAACTGGCAAGTCTTTCGAAGCACTCCAAGTGTGTACAATATCTACAGCATCAGCTCTTCAACAAAAAGCAAAGCTGTTGTTCTCTCACAGGAAAGAATTACATTTTTGATCTCACTGTTCAAGCAGTGCCAATGAAAGCCTCTTACCAACAAATAAGACATCATCTATTAGTTGCTGACTTTGGCATTGGGCAGCATCAAATAACCTATCCGGCTGTTTGCACTCCCAGTCCTCATTAATCTTGCTATTTAACACTACTAGTTCACAGCTCAAGTGGTTTGATCTATGAGACCACATTTCAAAAAATGGACACTCAATACCCCATTGGCTGCTGCAAAATACACAATCAATCACTGGACAAAGTTCTAAATATACACATACAACTCCACGCACGCATCCACGCACGCACTTCCTACCCAAGCTAGCACTATCAATATTTCATTTAAGCAGCACCGTCATGTGTTCAATATCCCATACCCCACCCCCACCACCACCGCACACATGCACGCACACACACACACACACACACACACACACACACACACACACACACACACACACACACACACACACACACACACACACACACACACACACACACACACACACACCTAGTGACACTACATAACCTCCAATAAGCTTTGAGTTCCAAATGTTCAGCAATAAATTTGGCTTAATGACTGCAGGTAAAATCCACTATATGAGCCGCTGGCATGACTAATTTGGTGTCCTCTTTCCAACCTAGCCTTATTAAGAAGTCACATTGATGTACATCTCTATTTCTAACACTATGCCTCTGTGGACCCTATTTTAATAAGGCGAGTTCCACACACACTGTCTATCTAAGCACAGCTAAATTATATAACAGCCATACACTGTTTTTCAGGGTATGTGAAAATGCACAGCTAATGCACAAATACAAAAAAAAATCACAAAAAATCAATTCTCAAGTGCATGTCTGTTCCTGCTTTACTTTGCATTTTTTAAAACATATTTTTAGCCAGGCTGGTCCCCCTACAGTAAGAGCGGAGGCACTATCCTGCTGCTGTCTCTCTCTGCAGAGCTGCAGCCACACTGACCCACATCCCAGCCTCTGGCAGATTACACTGCAGTACATACGACACACACACACACACACACACACACACACACACACACACACACACACACACACACACACACACACACACACACACAAACACACAAACACACAAACACACAAACACACATAGCCCTAAGATACATGAGCACAGCACGTCTGACATTTGTGGCTCTAGAAATGCAATTTCTGATGGCTTAGCATACACAGCCAAGCGCACACACACGCAGAAAAACAATGGTCTTGTTGTTCTACAGTCCATCAGCCAGGAGTAACTGTTGATATGGCTATCAGTGTGACCGGGCCACAACAACTCCACTCAAAGAGTCCTCAGACATACACACACACAGACCCACACATGCACACAGAAACCCAGGGTAGCGGCCTGGTAGCAGATAAGAGTTAGGGATGGATGGCTGTGTGTATGCAGGCCCAGGGGGGAGTGCTGTACCTTGGTCTGGGTGAGCCTGGGGCAGATAGCTCGCTCTGTCACACAACCAAGACAGAGCACAGAGCTGCAACAGCAGGGGTCTGTCCTTTCTGCCCCTTCTCTACTTCTCTTCCCTACAGATCTATCGGTTACAGACGCAAACATTTCTATTTGTGATAGACATATTGCCACGGTCACATTTGCAACATTTAATGATCTAAACGAGTGCAGTCACACATTTGTCAGCCTGGTCACCAGAGGTCAACTGACAGTGGATTTTTTGAAGGCAGATATAATTTGAGGAAGAAAAAGCCAATTAAATAGGCTGATACTGCGAACCCCTGTGGGGGAATAAAAACACTTTCAAGTCAGAAATGAACAATCTTTGACTTTATTAAAAACTGGATTACTGTTGAACTGAACATCTAAATTCTAATGACCACGCTTGCTAGTGTAAAATCAGATTTCCTTTTGTGAAGATTAATTGAGTAAATTACCTTATTTTTCCCAGGCGTATTGAGCGAATAAGTACAATTTTATTAATTCTAACTACTAGACATATACTCTTTTTAATCAGAATTTGCTCCCTCCAGCCAGTCCTCCAGCAACAAGAGTCAAAATCCCATATCTTATAGTTGACTTCAAGCATATTGTGATGCTAAAACTTGCTATTCTAAAATCTTCAATGTAGGATTTTTACTGGTAAGAGAGTATTCTACACTGTGGTATTGTTATTTTTACTTCATTGAAAGATCTGAGGACTTCTTCCACCACTGAGATTGACAGAGTGAGACTGTCAGTGTATAGTTGTCCTACTGTTGTAGTGGACATTAAAGTGGACCGAGGGACACAGGTGAAGCCTGTGTTTTTGCTGTCCCCACGGCCTGAAAAGTAGTTTTAACTCAGTAACAATCAACTTTATAGTGAACACTAAGAGTAACTGGCAGAGATTGGAGTTTCATTGGGGTTTAACGAGCTACCTGCTCTCATATAAAAATACAATATTGCCATAAAATAGCCCTGCTCAGTGATATGCAACACTGTCCAAAATGACCTAATACACCCAGATATATGATCCATGGTATTTTTGGTAAATTTATGATGCCTCATAGTACATATTATCACATGTTCCACCTCTGATGACATGATATTGACATGAGTATGTTGTGAAAACATCAACTTTTCACTGAGATCCATCACAAACTGTACCAAACTAACATACCAAGTGTACTGAGAATACATCAGTTTACCATAACAAGAAAATGTACTTTTGTGTGCACTCATTGGTCATCCACCTCTTATCTGTCAGGGTTCTGCTGTAGGACTCTCAGAGTCTCTGCCTCTTCCACCACCCAGACTAGGTATGTGACAAAAATCTGCTTCATCCATCAGTTGATTATGGATTTGTCTTAAAAACCTTATTAATACTAATCAGGCTGACTTTACCCACAGCAAGGTCCCTCTTCATGTAACTATGCATTGCTTTCAGTAGTGAAGGTCTTCATGTAAAAGCACTGGGCACAGAGAAAATTAAAAACTGTCATCCAGGTAGAAGCAGAGTTCTCTTTTTTGGAGAACAGTGAGAAATGAGTCGTAAATCCCTATAAATCCACTCTGGGCTTACTTGATTAAGCTGCTGTTTGGATACGGCGGCACAGCTGATCAGTGTTTAGTAATGTCTCCTCACAGCAAGGCGTCCAAGGTTTGAACCCTACTACTACTCTACCACTAGGGCTGACTGGTGGAAACAGGCATAATACAGTGGCAAGTAGTACTCCTGCCTTTGTCCTTGACCAAGGCACTGGCTCCACAACTGGAATCTATCCCCCGTGCACTGCACCGTGGCTGCCTACTGCTCCTAAACAACACAGTTTGGGAAAATGCAGAGGACAAATATCCCCAGAGAGATCAATAAAGTGTAACTCCTATGACATTCAAGTCTTACAAAACAAACAGGCTATAAGCTTAACAGAGAGGTGATTATACAATAAGCTCAGAGTGTCAAACAAATCTAAAAGGCACACAAACAATTACCATCATTCTTGACCAGCGTGAAGAGAGACATCTGTGTTTCAGTGTGTGTCACACAATTGTTTCAACACGAGTCAGCAAAAAATTGGACATATTCCACTTCCTCCTATGGCGGGTGTGGGGAGGGGGGCGGGCAAGGAGCAGGGCTGTCGCCATGGAAACTATGTCTTTTCCTGTCGGGTCATATCTCAGACTGAAACAGATGCTATGAGCAACATACAGACGCATGAACAGCATACTCCTGCAAAGAAGGAGAATTGTTGGAGCTAAGCTGAACACAGTGTTAAGGGTTACTCAATGCTACCAGGCTGAGCTGTTGCAGTTCATATTATTTTACTCTTTTCAGGTATTCAAGGTGCCTCTTAAAGCTTTGCACCAAGCACACGCTACGCTTATGAAGTCAACAATGTCATAGGATGATTAGAAGCACTGAGTAAAAGGCAACTGCACTCAAAAATCATCCCAAGTTGCAGATCCAACTGGATTTTGTTCAAGCTAAAACAGTTGCATTGACATTTCCAGCTATAAAAGGACTGTGGAAAAATAGACTTGAATATTATCCTGATGACACAACTGAAAGTAGAGTTCAACACTGACAAACTTACATTCATTATATTCATGTCCTAAAAACTGACTCATCTCACAGGGCCCCCAGCCACTGTATTCCAGCTGCCTCTCCTCTTTTTGAGGTGTATCACTGATCTACGATTACTGGTCGAACACAAATTGGGTTTAGTAGTTCTTAAACCTGCAGTAACCGATTTTTTTGGCTGCTTGGGGAAAGCTGAGAACCTAATACTAACATAACACCTTTTTTAATTGATAAGGCAAACTTGTTAGGAAACAGTTTTCAGTTTACACATCCAACAGATATCACATTAGCATTTATTGAGTCCAGTATTCACACTCCTTTGGCTAATTTTATGTCTCTCTGTTTTTATAGCCATTTTTATAGCCATTTTACAATGATGATGTGAGATAAAAAAAAGCAAAGTGGCATCCCATAAAGCCGAAAAATTATATCAACGAAGTGATAAAGCTCTGTAGAGCTGGACAGTGAGTCGTCTGATAATTCACTATGGGTTCATCCCTAAGAGCGACACATTTCACTGTACACATCCAACGATCCAATGACATGTGAAAAATACTTAATACAGTTGCTTTGAATGGTTTTAGAAAAAGAAATGCATGACAAATGCTACAGATATATACAATGACAACTATAAGCATGTTTCAGTATCTTGTGAAGAACTCATTTTTCATTTGCTGGAATGCGAATCACTTGCAAGTTGAGCCTTGCTTCTTAAAAATATTTATGTATTCCAATCCACAATCATCCATCACAGATTTGAGTTCTTCCCAGAAAGTTCTTCCACAAAGCTATTTATTGTGAGTGGTCGCACAGTCAACACTGTGGAGTAGAGGCTGTGTAAATAATAAATACAGAACAGTATTTGCTACTGACCACTTGAAACCACCGAGGCACACCTGGACAGTGGTGGCTGAAAGTGGGTACAGACTGTGGCCACAAGACCTCTTTATTGTTAGAAAAGTGCTTTCCGACATTATCCGACAGTCTGAAAATCACTTCATTTGGAGCAGCAGCTTTTATTTGTACGGGATGGAAGTTATGTGTGATCTCTGCCTTATTGAGCTATAATTCAGTCTTTTACTATGCTTATATTACTGTCTACTTATTACCTCATGATGTCATCCCAAATCAACAATGCAGGCACACAGGCAACCAAACTGACAACAGATAGACCATTCATTCCTCATCAGAAGAACCAACGCAGAAAACAAGAGACTGCAGCGAGGAGATGAAATAAACCTCTGCTGAATACTGGGCTAAATCCTATTTCCTTATCATTAAGCCAGCAGAAACAGTGTGTCCATCCAGCTGAGACACACTGACTGTGACAGGCTCTGAATCATCTGTAGAGGCTCCATATGCAGTCTAAACATACTGCACCATAGCTGAGGCTTGCCACTTTTTCTGCCTTCACAGCTTTGCAGCATTTCAGTTTACAGCAAAGAAGTTAATGAAGAGTCTAAGTAGAGTGAGCAAGGCGGGGATGGACTTATCTCAATGAATGACAAACAGCAAAGATCACAGTTTTCACACTCTGCGTCATGTATCTGCACATGAACAGACACCAATAATGTCCACGAACAATGCATGCACATATACTGAAGTACACACAAGACACAAACAAGGTTTACGTGTTTGTGTTGGCCTTTAGTTGGTTCCAGCCTCAGGAGAGAGCAGGGAGCTGGCAAGATTCCCTGGTGGCACTGGCTGACCCACTTCTATGCAACTCTATCCCTAATGTGACCCGCTGGAAAGCCAGAGGACACAAACACATAGACAAACACGCACACATATGCACATGCACGTGTGCGCAGAGACACACACATGCACACATCTGAATTGCCTGCCTACAACCCCTAGAGGACAGAGAAAAAAAAACTACTAAATGCTGCTGATGGTTATCTCTCTCTCTCTCTCTCTCTCTCTCTCTCTCTCTCTTCCTCTCATCCCTTTCCATTTTCTCTTTCTCTCACTTTGTCTGAAGATCAACCATTTAAGTCTCTGCTATCTGATCTAGCTAAACTAGCTATCAACATCCGGAGTGAGTCTCTGTAAGGTCTACACTAAATCTAGGCTGCCCACATTTTGTTTCACACTTAACTATGTCTTCATGAATAAAAAGGTTAAAAATGCCCCTGAAATACATGGTCATGCTACACATAAAATAGCTAGATCTGTGTGAAGTGAATCTGCTTTTTGCTGCACTGCCACATTGCCAAAACCAATTGATGCAAAGTGTGGAGATAAGTCTGTCTGATGTGTGCTGTGATCAGACATTATTAAAAACAAAGCCCACCTTAGAGAAGAAGTAATCACATGTCTTAGAGACAGCTGGTGTTTGTGCAATGTTTTCTTGTGTGAGGAGCATTTGATTAAAAAGACAACTTTGAAGTAAACAAAGTCAAACTGACATTTCGCCAGCTAGAATAGATAACGCAAGAGGTGTCGCTACACATGCTCTAGTCTCTCGATGACAACATGCATGCATATCAATGAATTTAAATGTTAATTTTGAGGTCACAGCTTTTGGTTGTATTTTGGTCTGCAAGAAACATGGCTGATCAATCTGTCAACTGTTTTTTTTGAGTAGTCAATGATTTTTTTTATCTGGAAAATGAGTGATAATAGTGAAAATTGCTTGAGCACAAGGTGGTGTCTCCAAATCGCTCTGGCCAGCAGCACAAAACTCATTTGCAAGAGATGAGAGAAAACAGATAATTGCTTAAAATTCCACACACTGGAGAAACTGCTACCAGAAATTCCCATTTTTGCCTGATAAATAACTAAAACAATTAACAGTTTCTCAACTTTGCGCAACTGATTCAGCACTTATTGCATTTTAAACCACTTCTCATGCTCTCATCACTCATGCCTGTCTTAAGTCTAGAGCAGTATCAACTCGGCTCAGTTTGACAACAGAAGAGTGGAACAACAGTAAGTTAAACTCACAGATATTTACTGTGAGTTGCAGCTAAAAATACTAACCAGCCATACTGCTCTGCTGCTAATGTCAGGTCTCAGTGGTTGTGCAGGCAAAGGTTTGATGTTTCACTGTCTATTTATGTAAGCAATGACAACGACACCAACGAAACCAAAGTGACCTAAGTTTTGGGGGACACGCAGGCTTGTGCGCGCTCCTCTTGCATGCTGTGTACTAAGTGTGTGTACATGCATGTGTCTGTTTATGTGTATTTGTGTGTGCATGTGTGTCTGATCCGGCCATAGTCTGGAAGAAGGAACAATGGCATTCCTGTGCTCTGAGCTCCAGGTGGCTGTGGAAACCCAATCCCAAACCAAGCCTTGCTGGCACACACAGTGCCGGGAACGCCGAATGCTGCTGCCTCCCTCCGGAGACGCGGGCCAGAATAGAGCTATTGTTCCAGACCGGCTCGGAGCAATAAATGCACCACAGCCACTCTCTATGACAAACACACAGTCACAAATGCCAATACACATTATGAGACCGGATATCAGAGATTTTCACTTTCGACTTTGACAGGAAAACAAAGGTCTACTCACTTCTGACCTTGGTTAAAAACATGAAAAAGGTAAAACATCTTAGTTGCATTAGTGCACATGCTTTTTAATTTGGAGTTTTGTAATGACTAAACGAATTACATTCCATGCATGCTATTACCATCATTATTACCTCCTGTGTTACCAATGCACAGTAAAAACACACAATCTATTATTTACACATACCCTCTATATGACCTGAAACCACAGTGACGTACCTACAGCAAACACACATTTTTATTTTTATACATGTTGAGAGCTGTCATTAATGTCATTCACTTAGACACAGAACTGACCACTCACTAAAATTATGTGCCAAAGATGGGCCAAAACATTGACAATTTGCAAAAATTTCAAATCAGGCCCAGCAAATACAGTAAAAGCGGACCACATTCCCACATTTGCAAAAGCAGGCACATCTGCCGACGCCTGAAAACACAGTCAACACACACGGGGCAGGAAACGCATCATGCCGACTCCACAGCCTTGAAATGAGGAACATGATTCATTTCCTTTCAAAGCTGGACAGTCATGTCTTAACACAGGGCTAGGTTCAGATATTAAGCTGAGGCAAGGTCCTGAACATGACACACATAACCCAGGTCAGGAAACACACGTTTCTGGGAACTTGCAAGTCACATAATGTATCTATTTCTAGGCAGCAACCATGAAATTTTACAATATTGACCTACATGGTGAAGTCGGTGCTTTTTTTATGTAGTTAATCTTTACCACACATCTGTTCAAAACACGATCAAAGCTATCAGCTCATGTTCAGGTACCTTGGGACCAATGCTACAGGTAGTGCAAAGGTACAGCAACTTCCCTCCAGCATAACAGAATATTTCCCTCCTGCACAGGTCTCTCACACACATACACTGGAGCATAAATAATGCATGCTTCTCGTTTCTCTCCCTTTAAGGAACATGACAGATTAATTTAATTGGTTCCCTGTCAATCCTACATCTTCATCTGTTTTGCTCTGCAACTGCAGACTCTTGCAGGATTGATAGCGAATCCATTTTCTTATCTCTTGAGATAATTACAGATTTGTTAATGCGCTCTCTCATGCACACTCTCTTCTTTCACTCACTCACTCACTCACTCACTCAATGAGTCTATCTTTCGCACATACACACACTCACACAGGTCAGGCCCCACGTGTTTCAACCAACCAAAACCCTATAAAAGGTCTGTTAGTGATTGAATTACATGAAATGTAATTAGCCACTGTCTTACAGAGGAGGAGGGCTCTCGAAGTCTGCAGTCCAACATGGAAGGAAAGAGGTTCGATTTGGCTACTGGTTATTTTCCTACAATATGTGTCAAGATAAACTCAATCACCTGAACTCCATCAGGACACAAGAGACACAACAAACAAACAAACCGACCAGGGGTTAAATTCCGGTGTTGAGAGATCGTATTTCCAGGCTGCGATGCAACACTGAAGCTCTGAAATGATCACAGATAAATGAGGAAACGTCCACCAGGAAGAGTACATGCACAACCCAGGCACCTTTACGCTCCACTTTAAGAATGAACTGCTTTGTCTATATGAATATTATCGAGGTTGTTGAAGCAGCTCAGCTGATATCTGTCTCAAGTCATTTGAATAAACCGTTAGGAAAACTCACTGCAGTCAAATGCGGCAAGAGCGAGATCATGTTAACCTGGTAGAGGTCCATTCACGATACAATGACAATCAAGTTACCTTAAAATGGCTAAAAGTATTCACGAGAATTATTCATATTACCATCGACAAAACAGAAATGATTTCATTGGACGTATTTCAGTGGTTTTGGAAAAGCGACTGTCGGTTAATTATCTGTGAAGTAAAGTAACATTTTGTGTGTTTAACGGTGAATCGCATCACATCCCCGTTGCTTGGCTGCCTCTGTCAACAAGGACCTCTCTGCCATAGCGCCAGCCTGCTGCTACTAGATAACGTTAGTGGTTCCCTGCCCAGAAACAAGCCAGCGGTTGACAGTGTGGCTGGAAATGACAAACACAGCTGTAAGGCGGTGTTTTAAACGTAAATGTTCGCTTACCTTGAGTGACGAGGCACCTCAATCCACGGCGGTGGCGCAAGAGACCGCAGGCTAGCTGCGAGGCTGAAAACTGACGCCGATACGGTACAAAGTAACACAGCTAAGTTAGCGGGCTAGCTAGCTTAGCGAGCTAACGATGGGGAGAGTGTGGTCCCCTCTGTGTCGTCGAGACAAACCACAGTTACCTCGACCAAGCCGGGACGAGGCGTTTCTCGCGTTGAACGCGGCTACAGGAGCTCCGTCCAGTGTCAAAAGGCGGTATCAAAGGAGACATCCATTTGAAAAGACCGTGAATGTGATAACGGTTCAGTCGGCAGTGCAGCTATGCGGTGTGGTCTCCCTCTCCGGGCGGACGCGCTGCTTCTGCCCGAGTCTGTGTGACTGAGAGAGAGAGGGAGAGGGAGAGGGGGAAAGAGAGAGAGAGAGAGAGAGAGAGAGAGAGAGAGAGAGAGAGAGAGAGAGAGAGAGAGAGAGAGAGAGGAGCTTGGCTGCTGATGTGCACAGCATCACTGCTCATCCCTCCCTTCACTACCTCAACCCGGAAGAAATACTATAACTGATCCCATCGTCTTACATAGTTTAAAAATGGACCGTCCGTAATTATGGACCTGCTGTACTCTTCAACTATCATTGTCTGTGACATTGGCTAGACAAACTTGGACTCAACAACAAATGCATTAACTCATGCAGTGCTTGGTTTACTAAAATCTATTTGACAGAAAAGCTATACAAAATGAGAATGATATAGCCTGACTAACAGAACAGTGCTAGTAATTTGCACAGATCATGTCAATGACAGGAGGGGGAGTAAGTACTCAGATCTTGTACTAAAGTAAAAGTACCACAGAGTAGAGATACTCTGTTGCAAGTAAAAGTGCATTTGCATTTTTACTTTAGTAAAAGTACAATACTCATTATGCCAAATGGCATATTTCAGAACAGTTTACATCACTGGATTATAATAATTGATGCTTTAATGTGTTCAGCACTTTAATGTTGAAGCTGATAAACGTGGTTTAAGTGCTTATCTGTTATGTATCTTGTGAGTCTCCTCTCTGGGATTAATAAAGTTTTAACTTAATCTACATGATTAAAGCATCATTTATTTGTTGATTATATTTGTGTTGATGAAATGTGCAAGCAACATAACTAAAGTTGTCAAATAGATGCAGTGGAGTAAAAAGTACAATATCTGCCTCTGAATTGTTGTGAGGAAGCAGTATAAAGTAGCAGAAAATGGAAATACTCAAGTAAAGTACAAGCACATCAGTGTGTACTCTAGTACTGTATTTGGATAAATATACTTAGTTACATTCTACCACTGCCAGCAACCAAGTCAGAACTTAAAAGTCAAACAGTGCCAGTCAGACAGTATTTGTATTATGGATGCGAAACACACATTGGAAATCACCAGAGGTTAAATCTTGCAGTTTATCTTGTTTGAAGTAAAGACTGAACGTCTTAAACTGCAGCCATATGGCCCTCAGGGAAGCTGCTGCTTCCCATTTACAAGACAGGAATGTCAACTGTCTGTTCTACAACTTTCATTCTTTTACATGAGAAAAACTGAGTCATGAAATAATTTAAGACAAATCATTCATTCTTCATTCTAAAAAACAAAACAAAACACACGCACACATTCAAACCAAACAATAGTAAAACCTTTGGAATATTTCACCGCCTGCACAAACACGGGATATGAAAAGTGTCTCGTGTATCCGACGTCCTTGTGATATTTCTTCCATCCTCAGTGATTCATCCATCTATTTCAGGAACTTACTGCATTAATCAAAGCTGCTTCATGTTGCCAAAGTCTTATTAGGTCATTAGGTGATACCATCTTGATAGGAAGCTTCATATCTGAATTAATTGGAAACTTCAGCACTGACTGACAGGAAGATGCACACATGTTCCTGGAAGCATTTTTCAGATTCTATGACATACAACCATGTGTTGGAATATGAACACATAAACCACAAAGCACTGCTGGGAGGTCAGTATGAGAGGACATAACTTCCTTAACGTTTTTATGGGCCACTACTTGCAAACATACCATCAATCCAAAAAGACCTCAAATGCAGCTAAGGGCTTGTCATATACTGCTATATATTGTAGATAAAAATTGGACTGAAAAAGTAGAGAAAAGAGAGTAGAAAAGAAAATTGGCTCCTCTTTTCCACCACAACATAGAGGAGGAGTGTTTATGGCAAATGGGATACTCTCAGTTACAAGAAGCCATAAATAAGATGTCAACAGTATTGCTCGCTATTACCTGTTCCATCAGGGGAGTGTTTAAATGTCTTGACTGCAGGCATAACCTTTTTTTCGTCACAATTTATTACCAGAATACAAGAAGCACTTGGGAGTGCTCAGACTGTTGCTAGTGCCAGGCAGAGCTAGCCGCCTGACTCAGTGAGTTAATTTTCTTCAGCTGATACCGTTTTATTGAGCGCTCATTCGCAGGGATGGTAAATTCTGTTTCAGATTGGCATTACATTCCAGGGCGTAATTCTCTGAAAGATTCAAGGTGGCCATTAGAGGATGTGCAAGATGATGGCACTTTTTCATAGGTACACATGCAAATTGGCTTGTGTCAGCATCATTGCCGAACTCCTGTTGCACATAATGAAGTCAGTGAGGAGCTGTGTCTGATTCTTATGACTCAACGTTGGACCTGCACAGACAGAAAACACTCTGCCCAGACTTGATGAGATGGGAATCACAATACAGCTGCACTTCTAGGTCAGGTCATGCAGAATGTATTCAGGAAGAGAGACTCAGCTCAGTGAATGATTAAATATGTGATACACACAGGCTATTTGCATTCTCCCCGACAAGCTTGCCATCTTTTATTCGTTGTTATACATCTGCAAAAGAGTCTCACAACCTTGAGGTTTTGGGTTTTGGTTTTTTATGTCTAGTTATAATCTTTTATTTGGAAGAGAAAACCTAGTGTCAGCTGTTTTGAGGATGCAGCAAATCCACTCTAAAGCCGTGAAGGCTTTAATTTGACAAAACAATTCGATGTCTCTCATTCTTTAGAAATAAATATTGTCCACGTTCTTTGTACAGCATGTGCATACGTTAAAGAAGCAGGCTTCAGATTTAAACACACGAAAAGATGAGATCTCTCCTCTTGGCCTAAGCACCACTGCCGCACCACTGAGCAAGGCAGTAAACATCCCATAATTTATTAGAGGCTACCAGTTTCTTTAACTGTGATGTAAGGCTAAACTGAACAAGACCAGGCTTGCCCAGTTAGTTTTCAGCAGATTCTTTTGTTGTGTGCTAACACAGAACAGCACAGCTGAGAAGTTGAAAGCACACTTTTTTCATATAGGATCTGCCTACACACACACACACACACACACACACACACGCATGCATGCACACACGTGAGAGCTATCCATCCCCATTACAAACATTGACATATTTCCAGCACCAGTCAATGGCCTGCTGACACGGATCAATAGGTTTTGCTTCAGGCTGTGGCTTACATGTTAGGCTTGCATACCATCCAGAGTCACTAGAGCAGAAAACTCCACCAACACGCTTACATAATCTGATTTTAAACGACATCCCTAGCAGCATGTATTCATATGTATGTGTGTGTGAATTTGAAAATCAGCTTCACGGTGGAAATGATTTTTTTTTTTTAATGTTTTTTTTGTAGTGATAGGACAGTTTCAAGAGGATGGCATGCAGCTCAGAAGAACCTAAAACAGCTCCCCTTGTTTGACAGAAGAGCTCTTTGTGGCACTCAGGTGTGTTTAGACTGTCAGCTTTGGTGCAGCTGGTGCAAAATCTTTGACTTTGATGTCGCTGGTTCCAGCATGCACCTCCAGCCTGCTGTCTGCCTGATACAGTATTGTGGGAAAGGGGTGTGTGGGTCCAGTGCCCCACACTTACAGCTCAAAGTTTAACTTACCCCATAAAACATTCACATCTGTTTGCAATTGAGCTTGAACAGAGTCTCTAGATATACTTTATTCATGTAGGTGGCAGCAGCAGTGTGCCAGTACTGAAAAATGAATGAGAGATTCGGAAAGACCTTCCTCTCAATCACCATTTCCCCTGTGAGTGTGGTCCTCTTGTCTCTGTCAGACAGTACAAGGACAGCAAAGCAGCAGTAAGGCCTCTGTTTGTTTGTGTGTGTGTGTATCAAAAATGCACCCCCTCACATACAATATTACACAAGCATCTCTCAGCTCATCAAGGTCTCCCCAGCAGTTCAGGAGCACTGTGTTGAATTTGGATACAGGAGATCTTTGTGTTGTGGAGATGTCTGGATGCTGACAGCTCCCTCCCTGGTGGGCAAGCATAGACTGACGGATATGCTAGAGGCACTTTCCCCTCAAAGGTGTTTGTGCAAAACTCTGTGACTGAATGACAAGAGAATAACCATGTACCTCCCATAGCATGACATTCTGCTCTAATCAACCAGCAGATTACCGGAGGCCACCTCAGACTGCAGAGTTATGCTGACAGTTAAGCTTGTTTGATTTTACCCAAACTACTTTATACAAAGATCCCTGGAAGGGGAAGTTTTTCTCACTTTCACTCTTTGGCAGGTCAAAGGAAGTGTCTTTGGCCGCTGTTATAGTTACATTCAAATGGGACTTTAATAATCATCTGGCCATGCTTATGCATAGGCCAAATAGTCTGCTACTGCTGTAAAACCTGGGGGGTCCCAACCTGCAAGGTGTTACAGGGTGAATGTGACAGGCCACAAAATGATTCTTGGTACAGGAAACCAGAAAAATAATGTTTTTCTAAGGATTTTTTTATTCACTTTTTTGACATTACTCAAGTATTACATGGTTTTACCTCCTCGGGCCTCTTTTACTTTTAAATTCTGATGAAACAATCTAAGAAGTCAAGAGGAGAGACTTGTGGCTCACCACACGCTGACATATTCAACCTGTGAAGCATGGTATAAGCAGACTGTTTTTGTGTGACAGTCGGTCAAAAACATGAATGACATTAGCAGACAAGTCAAACTGGCTCTATGTAGCCAAGAACATTACAGCATTAAGACGGATGCTTCCTGCATTTGGCTTTTTAGTGTACAGTTTGTGGTGTTAGAGCAAAAAGTACAGAACCAATAATGTTATTGGACATTGTACATTGTTATTTACGACAACTGACCATTTCTTAATCACAAAGCAAGTCAACTCATCATTTGTCAAAGACGATCAAGCTGAAACGAAGTTGGCAGTGAGGAGACCAACAGGAAGTGGGATTTATCTCAGCATTATTCTCTCCAAATTGCCTATATTGCATATAGACAGTCATTATTGTACATGTGTGTTAGCTTTACACCAGATGCACTGCTTGCAGCTTTATCTGTTTATTTATCAGTTATTTTTCTACTGTGACTTCAACAACAAGGAAAGTATAGTGCAGATTATGTATCTTTAACTTGACAGAAATCTTTGCAGTGAGCAAAAGTTTATTGTCCACAGCCAAAAGACCAGTGTTGAATTGACTCCCACAGAGTTGATTTCAACACTTTTTCTAGGTTTTTACAGCTCCACAGTCTAGAGTTAAACACTTTTGAAACCGTTAAATATTTAACACATTTCCAGAGTTCCTTCTTTAAATCGCTAAACAGAGTTAAGTTAATGCTAAGACAAGTAACACTGCTGAGATGTCTTTTTTACATCCTTAGTGTTGGATTCACTCCCTGTAGTGTCAGGCCATCTACACTAAAAAGTGTTAAAATTTATTTTAAATTTGAATTCCATTAAAAAAAAGCCCAAAACTGTCATTTATTTATCCTTTTCAGTGAAAATTAAAACATTTTGAAAGAAGCTCTGACATACAAAGTTTCATCTAAAACAATGACAATGGTCATCAAAATTCTCTGTGAATAGCTTGTTTGTTAACAAAAAAATGTGACCTTCAACCAAAAGTACTGGTTTTTGTACTTGGGTCCAGGATAGTTGAACTATGTTGAACTCTTACATGTGAAATCAACAGCCGACTGCTGGCATACAGTTTCAGTCACAGAAAACAGGTCAACATCGTTTTAGACTCTCACTCACAGAGTGAAAGTGGCACTGGCTGGTGAAGCAGCCTGGCTCTTAAACCTCCCAATCCGGATGACTCCTTCATTTTCCCCACATCATGTTTTACGCTGTTGTCTGCAAGAACATGTAGAAGTTTAGCAACGCAGCATCAAAAGACAAATTAAACACAAAATGTGCTTTGAAAAGCTCATCAAATGCCCAGAGCTAGCGGTTTGCCTGGCATGGAATGAGATGCTTATCCATGGTGATGTAGAAGCTGTCGCTTTGGCTCTTCTGATGCCCCACAGCGAGGAGGTATGGCTGCCGACCTTGCTGATTGCGGAGATGCTCCTCCAGACTGCAGCATGACTGGTGCTGAGATAATGAACCAGAAAACCTGTATACTAGACTGATTTGAGCCACAGAGAAAAGTAAATCGTAGAAACAATTGTTCAAACATGCTTTGACTGCCTATTGCAAGATGGGAACACCTATTAAGACGTATTCATTCCATTTCATTCAATTTTAATTACCCTAATTTACAATTGCAGCTAGGAATGTGACATGAAAAAATAATAATCTTAATATTATAATTACCTTATGAAAGATTATGAGCCTCTAAACTGCATCACTTGCACTAACTTTTGGAGACTTCAGTCCACCTGGTGGTGGTGGAAGGAGACGTATCAGCAGCAGCAGGGATGCCATTTCTTGGTCGTAGCCTGAGGATGAACAGCCAGAAGAACAAACGAAGAACTCTTCAAATTAAAAACAAGGAGAGGTTATGAGATTTATCAGACTCTTCCATCCATTTTTGATTTTTGAGAGATACAGAAGAATAAAGAAAATGTTATGATTGTTACAGGTGCTCATACGTGCGAATTTTAATCATATGCATAATGATACATGAAACTAATGTAACTGTAAACTGCTTTAAAACAGAAAAAACTCACTTGTTGGCTCATCAACATCACGTCCTGGGGGACTTTTCTGCTGACTGCATCAAGCGACACAACTCTGGTGCTGACGTGTAAAAGTCTGTATCAGGAGGAGTGAGTTTGCTCAGATTGCCTCCGGCTTTCTCCACGCAGAACCTCCTATGAACACACGGTGGCAGCAGCACTGCACTGACAGAGTCAAGCGCTCAGCCTAGCACTCACTGTAATAATAGTATTGGTTTAAGTCACACTAGCTCTCTTGTTTTCCTATTTTTCTGTTTTTTATTCTACACTTGATTTTACTTACTCACACAACGTGTTTTAAATGGTGCTTTCGTGCTTAGAAGCTAAAATATACAAATAAAATGCAATATATATCTAACAGAATAAAATCTAATATAAACTATGCTAGTAATAGTAGTAGTAAAGTAAGAGTACCTCAAAAATGTACTTAAGTACAGTATTTGAGTAGTTTGACTTTACTTTCCACCACAGGTGTGCGTACGCGTGCGCGCGCGCGTCGCACGTTGACCAGCTTTTGAATTCTAGAATGTCTAATAGAATGTGACATATGGTTTGGAATCTCTGTGCATTCTTGTGGTTTTGATCTCTTTGTTCTCATTTATTGCCCGCACAGTAAACTTTTTCACACCGATTTAATTTCACAGCGGTCTCAACGCAAAAGTACAGCGCTCAAAACTATCAACAACGATATCAATAACGAAGGTACGTCCTTATTTCGACGTATATATATATATATATATATCACAGATTTATTGAAAACGCACTCCGTTAGCAGAGCAACACTACCTCTGAGTATTTTCCATTGTATATTATAGTCATGTATGTAATATGATAAATGCTAGCTTTGGGAAATGTATATTTGGACTGTGTTTGAAAAGCGTTTAATCTTATTATGTAAAGTATTGGAGACATCTTTCAGAAAGTGAAATCAAGTCATTAATCCGATATAATCCAAACCAAAAACAATTAGAAAAGTAACAGTTAAAAATGTGTGACACGCCTTATGTTAGAAAGTGACTGACCCTCTCACGCTCTCTTTATTCTTTTACAGTTAAGATGAGAAGAAGTGCTCGTTTGCAAATTACGGGCTACTACGACGGTGAGGGAAAACCCTCCATCTCTTATAAGGAGATCATGTACAGGTAAGCTAGAGTTACTGTGTGTTTGTGTGTGTGCCACAGTCATGTTCTGTGTGTACACACGCTGTGTATGCCTTTAATGCAATTATCTGTTCCTCATTATACATCTTCCAAGCTCTCACTCTTTTCTCATTTTCATTACATCCAGGGTTTTCAAAAGACGTAAGGGATGGTCCCAGGTCTATGAGAGAAAGCCCACCAGCAATGGTTACTGGGACGTAGACCACAACATCAACACTGACCACAACAGCAACAGCAAGTACAGATGCTCCACAGTGTTAAACCTAAAGATTTTTGCCATCATCATGCTGCTCTTGTATTTTGGTAAGTCATCTCTACTTTCTTGAAAAATCATATGTCGTACATGAGTTTGTGAGTTTTGAAGAGCGTCTTTCTTTTGAATGAGACATCCTTAAGTTTGTTTCTCTCAATCCCTCAGGACTTGGATACATGTGGAGCCAGCATCTGCATTCAGGACCCTCAGATTCTCCCACCACGCACAGCATCATTGATCAAGTATGTCCCGTTTAAGCAGCTTGTTTTTCATAGAAACTTCTTTTTATTCCTACTGTGTACCCTACAAACACAGTTACAGTTCAAAGACGTTCTCACCTACCTGTGAGACACACATTGATGTCAGCATGCTAATACGCCAAAGCTGTGAACATGTAACCTTAACTGAATCTTTTCTGAATTACAGGGCTTGAATGTGACACGTGAGGAAACGGCAAAGCAGTTGAAGGAGCTGCAGGATGAGCATCTCAAGTTAAGGAACAAGGTGAACAAGCTGCTTCTGGATGTTGACTCTTTGCCAAACTTTGCTCTGAGGTCACAAGGTAAGACATCTGAGTCATCCTTGTCATTGTCATCTGTCAGATTGTAATTCACAAAGATTTTTGTTTTGGGATTGCTTTTTCATTTTCCTTGTGTGTGTTTTTGTGCAGGAGCCAGGGTGTCATTGCAGCATTCTTCACCACCATACTACACTCAAGAAGCTACACTGAAATTTTTTGGGATACCTTTTCGACGACCACCTGAAAGCCCAGGGACTGTTATTGAGGTAGGTACTCGACACAAAACAGATGGCTGCATGGTATGGCTATATTATATTATAGTTGGGATAATTCATTGCTTTGTACAACCCAAACTTAAGTCTCCTTTTCACTCTTACCTCAGGGTCACTCACGTATGGTTCCAGGACGCTGCTGGGCCTTTCCGGGTAGACGGGGAAATTTGTCTATCGCCCTGTCCCACACAATTACCATTGGGCATGTTACACTTGGTCACATTGGAAAAAATGTGTCCCCAACTGGCACCATTTCCAGTGCCCCAAAAGAATTTTCAGTCTATGTAAGTAACAAGTGATTTTGTTAAGTCATCTTTTCTTCCATGAGAAAGCATATCACATGCATAGAGAACAAAAAGGTGTTCAATAAGATCTGTCTCTTTCTGTCTTACAGGGCATGAAAACTTTAGATGATGAAGGTACCCGACTTGGAACTTTTCTTTATGATCAGGATGGTGACTCCCTGCAGACTTTCGAACTGCCAGTAAGTAATACACCGTGCAGTTAAACACATGCACTTTTTTTTTTTTTACATCGCCCACAGCCCCCCCATCATTTTTTGCTGTCACTGTTCTTTTGGCCACCCAACTAACTCTCTCTACTCATTTCTCTGTTGTCTCAGGATCATGAAAGTGGTTTCTTCAGCTTTGTGAGGCTGCAAGTGGAGAGCAACTGGGGTCATCCGGACTACTCGTGTCTGTACAGCTTCAGGGTCCATGGCAAGCTGGCAGAGTGAAGATGAAGATGAAACAGGATGAAGGCCGCACAGAGGAATGAATAAATAAGGGCTGCATGGTGGAGCAGCAGGTAGTGCACATGCCTCACAGCAACAAAGTCGCCGGTTCGATTCCCGGGTCGGGCCTTTCTGTGTGAAGTTTGCATGTTCTTCCCGCGCATGCGTGGGTTCTCTCCGCTCCGGCTTCCTCGCACAGACCAAAAACATGCTCATTAGGTTAATTGGTGACTCTAAATTGCCCCTAGGTGTGAACATGAGCGTGAATGGTTGTTTGTATGTATATGTTGCCCTGCGATTGGCTGGTGACCGGTCCAGGGTGTACCCCACCTCCCGCCCATTGACAGCTGAGATAGGCTCCAGCCCCCCTGTGACCCCGAAAGGGATAAGTGGCATAGGAAATGGATGGATGGATGGATGGATGGATGGATGGATAAATAAATAAATAAATAAATAAATATGAATTCAATTATAATTAGACTGAGCCTTTGTAACTGTAGGTCTTCAAACCTTATTCTAACATACATGCTGGCTGATAAAAGGATTCTTGTACCGCACTAAGTAAAAATTTGTAGTACTTGTGTATTTCCATTTTCTGCTGCTTTATACTTCTAGTCCTCTATATTTCCTAGGGAAATGTACATTTTGTTGAATCACAATTGCAGCTTTGACAGCTTTAGTTACTTTACAGATTCATATTAACAATACGAACAAATCAATCAATAAATAATGAGGCATTACTGTAAGTTAACAAGCTACCCAGCAGATAAATGATAGAAGCAGTTAAACCACCGTTACCAGCTGCAACTTTAAACTGATGAATACATTAATGCGTCAATAATAATGAAGTCATACAAAAGGGTCCTTCTGTATATTGCTGGATAATTTAAGTATATTTAGGTGGAACTTTCGTATTTCCACTCAAATAAAATTTTTAGTGTGAAAGAGCACTTCTGCGCTGTTTTTTTTGATACTTTTACTTTACTAAAAGAAAGTCTTCCATTATTAGCAGCTGAACAACACAAAATAAATACATATATATCGTTTTTAGGTTTTACTACGAACACTCGAAAGTGTCTGTTTATAGCTGTTGTTACACAGTCTTAATTTAGTGAAATCACAACTAAAAAAAATAGTATTTAATGATTCCGTACGATGACATCGGCGGAAGTGAAACAATTCCACATCCGGGTCAAGCAATGTTTACGATCCGGATGGTGGACGGCTAATGCTAAGTATGTAGACAGAGAGCCTCAACGACATCGTATTACAACCACTTTGCTCACTACAAATGGCGTCTCAGATGCCCATAACCGTTAGGGCCCAGCCTGTGGCCGCCAGCGCTGCCTCTCTCCGGGGGAAAAAGCGTCCTGGTAGTCCGGCGGTGTGTGGAGCTCCGCAGGCTGCAGGCAGCAGCGGCAGCATCAGCAGCAGCAGCAGCAGCAGCAGCAAGAAGAAGAAAGGCCAGCTGGCAGGGACACCGGCAACACCGACACCGGTGATCTTCACTGTAACTTTTTCAACTAAATCTTTCAAGTTGTGAAATATTTTGCATGTCTTAACAGCTACACAGTCAGAGTCATGAAATTGTCAGTTTCTCTCTCTAAATTATGTAGTTAATTTCGTCTGTTTGTCATAAGGTTAAACTTTGTTCATACATGGCATCTGAACACACGAAATGAATTTTGAGATTGTTTTTGTCAGTTTTTGAAAATTGGTCTTCCCGGTCAGAAATGACCGGTCATTAAAAATGAATGGGTAAGATTGCATTTAGTGTATAACCTGTTTTTTTTTTTTATTACTAACGTTATTGAAGACATCAGCGTGTACAGTCCACAGAACAATACAGAGACAAGAGTGACACATTACAGAGAAGACAGACTAAGATACGAGGAAAAGAAATAGAAGGTGTAAATAAATAAATAAATAAATAAATAAATAAAAATAGTATGCAAGAGCATGTTTGTCCTGAGTCTGAAAGTTTCCTGTGGAAACCACATCTCTTTTCATCATTGTTTCCTAAACTTTCTCGTAGATCTTGCATATTAAGCTTTTTTAGAGGCCTGCCTCTGAATTCATTTCTGTGGCAGCACAATGGCTGAAGCTTCAGATAATATCTTTGACCATGACACTGATGAGGAGGGGAGAGGGGAGGAAAATGACAATGAGGATAGATTGTGAAGATTTTCTGTAATTATCTCTTTTTGCTTTTCATTTTTTCAAAAGGACCCAGAGAAACAGAATAAGATTTGTTTTTTGCTTGGGCTTGATTTTGTTCGCATGCTTTTGCTCTCTGCTATATAGAAGACAAAGTAGTTAAAGCAAAACGAAGACAACGGGAGGGTTACAATCAACCGGGGTTGCGGTTTGTTGTTCTTTCATCAGATCACAGCAGTGGAGTCGGTGGCTGAGGTCAAGGCGGCGGGGCCACCGGACAGCGGTCCAGCTGCCACCACAGAGTCCACAGCAAAGCCTCCACCATTCAAAGACCCCGCGTTTATGGTGAGGGTCTGTGCCCATCTGGGTTTCATGTTTATCTGCTTCTGTCGCTTTCTGCTCAGTTTCTGCCCCCCTCTCTTAATCTCTGCAGCATTCTGGGATTGGTGGAGCAGCGGCAGGTAAAAAGAACAGGACCTGGAAGAATCTCAAACAGATTCTGGCTCTGGAGCGGGCTTTACCCTGGAAGCTCAATGATCCCAACTGTAAGTTTGGTGTATGAAAAGATTTACCACATTTATTCTTATATGTTAGCTCTTACGCAGGGTACGTGGTGTAACGTTTGAGGAATAAATAGGCTTTGACAGTCTAACCTGTAATCTTACTCTTTGCTGTATGTCAAAACCACATAATATTACATTAAACGTATGACTGCAGTGATAAGTCAGCGTCACTTTTACAAGAAATGCTCTTAATGGTACACTTTTAATTAGTAGTTGCTGTGTTTGCAGACTACAACATTGACGCCCCTCCCTCCTTGAAGCCAACCAAGAAATACTCTGACATCTCTGGACTCCCTGTGAGAAATCACTTTGCTAAAAATCCCCATTGTTCAATAAGCAGAATTACTTCTAAGTCTTGTATGAAGCACACGCAGAATACACTCTCTTGTCTTTCCTCAGGCGAACTACACAGACCCACAGACAAAGCTACGCTTCACATCCTCTGAGGAGTTCTCCTACATCCGCCTCCTCCCCACTGATGTTGTTACTGGCTACCTGGCCCTTCGAAAGGCAACCTGCATCGTACCCTGACAGCTGAGCAAGGCTTGAAAGCTGAAGCAGGCTCAAACCAGGACTGAACTCATGTCAGTGTAGGAAGCTGCTGGGCCAGCCAGGAGACTGTGAGCGCAGGAAGCTCACTGACTCTGGAAGGACATTTGCACTGCTGTCTTTAAGAATACAGTTTGAGTCATAGTTGTTTACTGTGTGACAAAATAAATACAAAAATATGAATTTTCAGTTTTTTCTTTTTCAGAAGTCAGCAAGTTAAGTTGTTGTCTCCTTGATATTTTCTCATTAAATGTAAACCCTGGAGAAAGTCTGAGAGCTTGGCACAGACCCACTCCTGCTAAATTTTGGGGGGGGGGCATACTGATTATAGGCATTAATGCTATGGTGCTCCCTTGTGGCAGAACATCTGTCTCCAGTAAAGAAACATTGAAGGAGTTTGTCCATTTCAGATTGACTGTTGGTTGATGCACTTGAATTTATTTGGTGTTAAGTTTGATTTCAGTGTGTCTTTCATCTGAACTTTCTTATGTGCTTCTGGGTATAAACACATTTTCTTCAGTCTCTATTTTGCTTGTATTACAACCTTTAATCACACATGCACATCGACATAAAACAGAGACATCCACACCTGCAGCTCTACTTGGCTGTTTCCTGGATCTTTTGTTATATGCTGTAGCCTGCCTGAGTCACCAAACAGGCCTATTTCACATGTGCCATGTGTAAATGTAGAATTGGTTCCACGTGGTTTTGATTCCACAGCTGCATTTGATAAAAAAAAAAATTGGTCTTGGACTGGTAGAATGAGAATGTCTCATTAATCACACGTGGCAGGCATCCAGGGTGATTTCCATGTTATATTTTAAGCTGTTTTTCACAAACTTGATGAATGAGGATATAAGTGCATTTCTCATGTGAATGATTCTTATGTAACCAGCACAGTCACTGAGGATCAGCAGCTTGAATAAAAATAAAACCTGCAACCTCCACAAGTTCACCTCTCTGACCACCGAACTATGAGTCTTCACCTGTTGAGACAGGGAGACACTTGCCAGTATGAATAATAATTCTTCAGCTTCTACAGTTCTTTCTTGATGCTCTTTACACACAAAACTAGTCTTTGTTTGCAGTAAGTTAACTGTGTGCGTTACCAATAAAGACTAATGTGTTGGCATTGAAGGGTAAGGCTGGTGATTTTCTATATTTGTCTTATTACAAATAAAACAACAAATATCTTGAAGATTAAGACTGAAACCAACCACTGATTGACCCAGCTAACAAGTACTGCGCCTTACACTGCACAGTATTCCCCTCTGTGTCACAACATCCTAATGCTTCCCAAAATCTATTAAAAACACATCCATGACAGACTGTAGCACTGGGTGACATATTGCACAAATACAAACATGGTAGTATTTCTGCAAATGGTCGGGCTTGCACACGGCTGAGTGCAACTCCTCCCAGCTCTGGACATTAGTGACGCTGATGGAGGCAGTATAGTATATCTATGAGAGTCAGACCAGCATTTCTATTCCTGCTGTGGCATCAAAACCTCAACATCGTGATTAATGAGCAGTGCCAGGGCTTTCTGCTACCCAAGCACACAACTCACCAGAGTGTGTCTGTGCGTGTCTGCAAGCATGTGTGTGTGCTTTGATGTTTGGGGCACCTTTGTCCACCCAAGAAAGAGTAGCATGTTAGTTTGTCTCTTTGTGATCAGGGCTGTGTTTTAAGTCAGGATCAGTTTAGAGTTAGGATTTAAGGAAAGGCCTCAAAAGTGTCACTACACGAGTGTCTATATATTAATATTTATAACATGTGACTGCTTAACTGAGTCTACCTACTCCAAAATAAATGGAAACATGGAGAAACATGCAATATGTGAGCCATTTTTCACTCTTTATGTGGCCAGTAAATCCTGCAGGTGCACCTGTCTGTGCAGTCACACTTTTTCACCACCTGGGTGTGCCAGAGCTCTGCTCATTCCATACTGAGTGTGTGCTTGGTGCGTCAGTCCCGCAGTGAGTCAAGTCAGGTCGCATGAGCGTGCCCATTTGTGAGCAAAGTCTGGGATTTGTCCACTTGTACTGATGTGGGAGAATTTGTATATATGCAGTCAAAGCTCTGACTGTCTTCCACACATCAGCAGGTGATTAATAAATACTGCCAATGACTGAAAGGCCCTCGTAAATCAAGTGAATAGGCTAAATAGACATCTAATTAATATAAGTGACATCGTAAACATTTTAAATACCACTGTTACAGTTAAGCTGACAAACGTGCCTTCATAAAACTGACACAGACATGTGCTCTAATAAAAACATGAGCACACTGATTAAAACAGGCTTATGACAATCATTACTAATTGTAGCATGGGCACAGAAATGGATGTAGCAATTTAGGACTACAGTTCAGACATATAATAACCATCATTAAGAAATTGATTGTGGTGTGCATAAACCAGCTCATCTTCCTTTGATGGAGGATTTGGCACCTGCTGCATTTCAAAGGGTGTGTGTTTTCAGAGAGCACACACGCCGGCTGAGCTTAAATCGGCGAGTCAATCCTCTGTCGATCTTGTTTTCAAGTGTATACTCTGCTGAGCTTCTGCAAGCAGGATTCTGTGACACTGGGGAGATGCACTCTGTGAACCGCTGTCATCTTGGTGCTCATTTAGGTCCTGTCTGCCCACTGGTTTTTGTCACTCACATTTTAGTGATGATGAAGATGACATCTGTGCTGTATCATGATACAGATGATAATTATGCAGCTTCTTTCACCTCCCAGGATGTGCAGTTTTTCCAGTGTCATGGGACCTACTGACTATATACACACAACAACACCCTAATTTAACAAATCTACCTTCTGCAGAGGTATTTGGTGGAATCATTAGCACATTTGATTTTGAATGAGACTATTATCAAATGACCTTCAGATCCATTGCTTGATCGTCCAACGTGGCTCAGTCTGCCGTCACATCCAGGGGAAGCTGCCAGCGACTGTACATAAACACCAACCTTTCACATCAAGTTGGGGTAAAGCTGTTGATAGAAGCCATATTGCATTACTCATCTGACATGTCTGACTTCTTTAAATGTATGAGAAAAATTCATGAGATCTCCTCAAATGTCAAGTCAGAGAAATGGACTGCACCACCAGCTCTTGTAAGCTGATCGATAGACCAACTCCAGAGCCTGCTGAGCCAGCAGGGGAACTTTCATATTTATGTTTTTGACCTATTGGAAGAGCAGAAGTAGCAGAGTGAACTTCTTTACTCCTTGTTAACAAACATGCAACGGTCTGAAATTGTTAGATGCTACTTCAGCGTATGAATGATTTCACATCAGCAGTTGAGACACAATGTTTATGGTGGACTTCAGCTCTGCAGTAGATTCAACATGACACGAACACCTCGCTGAACATAGATCAGCGTTAGACACATGAATGCTCTGATTATTAACTTCATTTGGCAGTGATCTTCCAAACAGCTGTGTGCAAACAAGGACCAAGCTCACAGAAGTCGATGTCCAGGCAAAGGCATCTAGGAGAACTAAAGCAGTGAAAAAACATCTGTCACATTCACTTTTTGCAGCGAATGGCAACATGCATTTAGATGTGAAAAAAGGGCAGAGCTCCAAGTGCTCTCAAATTCTAGTCTGCACAATCCTCACATAACCTCTGTGTTAGAGATGGAAGGAGTGCAGCTGAAATCTAAATCAAGTTCTCAACAACAGCAGGGACACACGTGCCTGGAGAAGCCAGAAGTGGTGCAACTGGTATTCAACACACACTAGGAAATGTGGCTAACTGGTGGACTAAACCTCTAAATGCAGTATTTTTGCTTCTCCCCTCTGGATGGAGATTTGGAGTAATAAGGGCTTGCTGAACAGGTTTAACAGTTTCTTAATCTGACATGTCACCAAACTGTAAAATGGTCACATAACAGTGATAATCCATAATAACAACTGGTGGGTGGTAACAGGGATTGTGTTTTAACCACTGAAGGCTGGTATGTATGGTGATGACTTGATGTACTCCAGGTTTTTTTTTTTCACATTTTGTACTCATTTATATCACATCTTTTGTGTATTTCATTATGTTTTTTTGTGTATTTTATTTTCAGGTCTGTGTCTGTTGTGTTTAGCTCAGCTTTAAATTGAAGTTGACAATCTACTCAAAATGTGTTGCATGCAGTGAATAAGCATTTTCACAAGTTTTTGAAGATCAATGCAGCAAGAAGAGTTTCTTCTTCCTCATTTTTACCTGAGGTTGTTTGTACAGATTAAACAAAGATGTGACATGTTAATTAATGAGCTTGAAAGATGTTGGTTGGTGGGTTTCGCCTTTGAAGAGAGCCAGGTTAGCTGATTCCCCATTTCAGTCTTTATGCTAAGCTAAAGTGACCAGCTCCTGACTCTGGCTTCATATTTACTGTGCAGATAAGAAAGCGGTATCAATCTTCTTTCCCAAAATGTCAAACTATTACTTTAAAGGTTTTTTCCCTCCTTGTACTGTATTATGGGGCCAGGCAGCAGTGATGCATAGGAAGCTATTTCCCCTGAAAATCCTCTCCTGCCCCTTTTTCCTTCAACACCCTCACAATGTCTTTGTGCGTGTGTGGCGGTCTTTAATCGCTGCTTGTACCTATCTTTGTTCTTGTGCTTTTGTCTTCTTGGGAAGCCTTTGCCCTTCACCACCTCCATGGCCGTACTTTGTCACTGCTGATGTGTTTGTCCCTGTCTTAGCAGACAAAACACAGAAAAAACTGATGTTTAACCACAACTGATCACGCCGTGGCTGCCCACACAGTGACACACTTTCATGGTTCATTTAGCTGAGAAAGAACACAGATCACTGCCTCAAGGCATCCTGCATTCGTTTTTTTCTCTCCTTGTTTGAATGCAGCGGGAGCAAATGAGACGAGTTACTAGTTGTTATTGGGCTGCAGAGGTCAAACAGCAAAGTGTCATCAGATAGCTTATCAACTCATTCAGATATCATTACACTGGGCTAAATCCCCGTTAATCCCACTGAAGATTCCATCAGTGTTCCCTCACAGGTCAACTCGTTCCTCCGTGTGTTTGTGTGTGCACTCACATGTGGGACAGGGAGAAAGGTAATTCTTCATGTTGATAGACAATGATTGTCCTTCAGTAGACCACGTTCACCGTCTCCTCTCCGTCCTCCTCCTTCTCTCCATTTTGCCGTCCTCTCCGCTCCTATCTCCCCTCCTCACCTTTCCTGTCTTCTCTCTCCTCAGCTGGCTCCTCTTCTATCTCTGTTGGCTGGAGGATTAGCATTCTGCTTTGGTCTTTGATTGATAAGACTTCTGTCAGTCTGTCTATCTGTTGCTCTCCTTGTACAATCCTGATTCCACAAAAGTTGGGACGCTGTGTAAAAGGTAAATAAAAACCAAATGCAGTCACTTGCAACCAAACAGGTGTTTTTGAAGCATTTCACAACTTTCCCAGTCTATTGTTGCTCCTGTCCCAACTTGTTTGAGAAGTGTTGCTGCATCAAATTTAAGAATAAGCAGATATTTACAAAAATCAAAGGAGTTGATGAGGGTAGTTTTGAGTAAACGTCAAAAAGGATTAGCAAATTATCACATTCTCTTTTAGTCGTTTCACACAGCGTCCTAACTTTTTAGAATTGGGATTGTATGTGTGTGTCTTCCTCTGCCTTCTCCCTTTGCCCAGCACTCTCATGCACGCTCTGGTACTGTAGAGAATAGAAGTGAGGGTATTGGTTCAGGCCTGTTTGTATGTGTAAAAATCGCCTGCTGTGACTGTTGCCTGTAGAAAATAACAGGCACTGGCTATTACATTAACTGTTGACTTCCAGCTAAGCCTGTTGGAGGTCCAGGAGTTTCTGGCACATTCAGATTGTATTTCTGAAGCCATATATATCCTGGGGCTAACACTCTCATGTCTAGCAACAGAAGATTACACTCACTTTAGAGATGTACAGCAGCTACTTTTTTTTTTTATAATTGGCTATGTGCATTTCTCAATACTGAGTTCACTTTTTCAAAAACTCATCACACAGTCAGCACAGCAGACGTCAAAGTGGACTAAAATGTGGATCGCTTTGACACAACAGGCATTCAGTGACCACAGCTGTCAAATTCATGACCTGTTTTGTCACTCAAAACTCAAACACAGTCAACCAATACCCAATTTTAAAGAAATTTTAAAAAGGCATAAAGTCCTAATTGGGACAGACAGCCCTTAGCTGAGAAGCTTTTTGTAATTGCATGGGACAATGTGGCGTTTCACCATTCTCTTCTGCCCATAGAGAGGTTTAAAGCCTTGGATGCCTGGATGTCTGGCCCCTTCCGTTTGCTGTGATGGAGTCCTGGTTTATGCTAAATAAATAAATAAAAGCTACCTCAACAACAATGGTGATGCATATTGTAATGCTCACTGTTCTTAGTGTTTTCAGGTCTTGTTGAGTTGATCCTGAGTTGTACATGGCATTTTTGGTTGCATTAGTGCATGTTGGATGTTGGATTAACTGTAGCGCCGAGGTTCTTGTTAGTAAAGAGAACTGTATAAACAGAGAAAGCAAACTCAGTATATTAAAAAAAACAAGCAGTTTGACTGATTTGATTAAAAGTCACACGTTTATCAGCTGCATTTACTGTAGCAAGGCAACATTAAACTGCTGGTTTTATGAATGGAGTCTATCTATCTATCTATCTATCTATCTATCTATCTATCTATCTATCTATCTATCTATCTATCTATCTATCTATCTATCTATCTATCTATCTATCTATCTATCTATCTATCTATCTATCTATCTATCTATCTATCTATCTATCCTTTTACTTGCCATCCCATCTGTCTCTGTTGCTCAGATTAGCTCCATCCATCGTGCACTGCCAGACCTACATTCAAGTGAATGAAGTGTCATTGGACAGAGAGAGAGGTAATAGGAGGGATGTGACCCTGCAACCCTCTCCACAACAGATGGAACCAATCTCTCCAATCCGAGACAGACCATCAATTCATACCTACCTACCATGGTGTGTTTGTGTGTGTGTGTGTAATGATAGCACCCATCCATTTACACTGCTCCTGGTGATGCAACTCAATGCTTTACTGTGCTTAAGGGTGTGTGTGTGTGTGTGTGTGTGTGTGTGTGTGTGTGTGTGTGTGTGTGTTTGTTTGTTTGTGTGTATCTTTGAACCCATGTCTCAGACCCGATATTTTATCACCAGCTCAGCTCCAAAAGCCAATTTACTGTCTGAGGGCTGTTGTGTGAATTTCAACCGCTGACTGGAAAAATAATCTTGGATGACTTTGAATGAACTTGTACATGTTCTGTTTCCCCTGTGACTGTGCAATGCTTGTTTTAAGACCATTATATTTTACGTAAATCCATACATTCATACATAAACGGGAGTATCAAAACTCATATATTTTGTTTTTATACTGCAAAAATAAAACCATTTTTGCAAAATGACAATAAAAAAGCACCGCTGTGCTGTGAAATCCTCTTCCCTGTAGCTGTAGAGAAAGTTTATATTGATACTGAAGCTTTATGAGCTAGTGCCTCCAATAACTACTCCCCCTTCTCACACAGACACACACATTTACTGCATGTCTCCTGGCCATATTCATACATTGGATACACTGCAGAGAGAGTAAAGAGGTAATTGCATTGACTTTAGAAGTAAAACAACAGTTACAGGCTTAGTGTGTGTGTGTGCGTGTGTGCGTGTGTGCGTGTGAAAACCTTTCATCCATCCATATCACTGTGCATAAGAGCTCTGGTCCATTCTGCCTAATGCTCTGCTTGCCCTTGGAGAACAATCCAGCACCTATTGACTCCAGCAGATATAAGCTGGTCTCGCGCTCCCTATCATTTACCTTTTAAGTACGTGTGTGTCTTTGTGCTTACTTTGTGTACTTTGTGTTTGCCTGTGTACGAGAAAGAGTGAGACAAAGAGCATGTATATGGAGAGACAGAATGACCCTGAGCACAGACGTGCGTGCACACACACATATTCAGATGCACAGTTAGTGTTTTGGGAGAGTGTGATAGCAAATGAAGCGTGAAATGAAGAGTCAGAGATGTTAGAACATTCCTTCCCCAGGGGAACCTCTACAGCGGACTGACACAGACCAGGCCAAGATAGATCAGGACGGCCAAAACCGAACGTTCAATCTCACTGCACCAGCACGCCCCCTGGTGGGTACACTATGACGTCTCCCAACCCTAGCCTTATTTGACTATACAGTATAGGTGAGCGAGCACAACATGAAAAAATTCAGTGTGTTCCCTAAAGTTGACCAGCATAAACACAGAGCGCTCTTCCTTGTACAACCATAAACACGGCAAAGCAGAAGAAGACTGATGTTGGTGCTGTGTGGTGGAACTGTGACAGAGCAAAGGTCACAGCCGCCATTTCTCTCTTTGTTTGAGACTTTTCTGAGCTCAAATCAGCTGTTACTGCACGCACCACTTTGTACACCACTATTTGTTTACCTTCTTGTTTCCAGAAGATTGCCCCTAGCTCCTCTGACCTGATGACATCATGCACGTTGCGGAGGACGGCACGCTACGATTGGTTAATTTTTAATTCTAGTGCGGTGACCTGCCTCACTGGTTAAAGACACCCATTTTTACAAAACTAGTGAGACAAGACATTTTCTAGTTGAAACAGATGGAAAGATTTTCACTGCACTGGCAGATGTTTCTTCACCTGTTTTAAGAAAAGTTTATTAAAAATGACTTGAGAAGATTTTTTTTTTCAGCAGGCAAAGTGGCTCAGACGTCTTTCTTCCAATCACAGTATAGTAACAGCGGACTATACAATCTGTTGTGTTTACAATACCACTTTGCTAGGCTGAGCTAATTAGCTGTTTTCAACACTCTGCAAGTGCTCGTTGAAATGTGTCTCTCCTATGAAGGAGTTACATGCCCGAATACAGCCACATGAGTGTCGTACTCTAACATTAAAAGTAAGTAGTATTCCCCTTTAATGGCCATTGTTAACATTATTATCCCAGACTTGACTGCTGTAGCAGGTCATCTAATTCTATTGGAGACAGCTTCAGCCTTTCTCTCCTCCACCAGAGTCCATTACAATTGGGTCTTATCTCCTCTAATATGCTCTGCTGTTAATGAACAATCAGTCCCGTTAATGTCCTGCTAATTAATGGCCCATCAGCCCTTCAGAGTGGTAATTAAGTGCCAGTTGAGGCGTCTAATTGGCATGGCTTCTGATTGGATCGAGTCACGCTCGACCCTCTGGGACACAGGAAGTGAATTATAGCGTTGTCATCGTTGTGGAGAGGACTTTTACAAAGACTGCTGACTTGCTTGTTTAAGAAATAGAATCATCTTGTTAACCTGAGGAGAAGCGAACTGAACGACAGTTTCACTTGAGTGACTCTGTCAGAGGACAAACTGTCAAATCTGAATTAAGGAACAATCAATGAGAGAGGCCTGTTTTCTTCTTCACTTTCCAAATTACTGATTGAGAGGTGTCACAAAGGGGTTTTGACTTACAACATAAAAACAGACCACCTACCTTAGCTTAGTGTACGCTCATAGCAGCTTGGAAAGTCATTTAGATTTCTTGAAACAGATTCATTTTGAATTCCAGCTTCTATATGAAATGTACATAAGGTAGAGCTCAAAGTGGGAAATAAAAAAAATCTTTTATCAGCTTACTTAGCGTAATACATTACCATCCCATGCCACATAAAGAAGCATAAGGAGACAAAAAACTGTAATATTTGACGTACCTAATATCAAAAAGAAAACAGGCCACTTGGGGGCAGCACAACAAGCTAGAAACACAACACTGATATATTCACCTCATAGAGATGTTATGGTGAACGCTAGCAAACAGTCACTTTTGCACATCCAGCAGACAAGGAGCACAATTAGCATTTATTTTGTGTTTCTCGACACTTGGTGATTGTAAGTCCAATGTTCAGTCTCCTCTCAGCTCTGTTTTTGCTTTCCAATAAGTCCTGACAGAAATATCTGTTGCAAGACTCACTGTGTTCACCAGCTAGCTGCTAACTTTATCTGTCTGCTGTGTGGTGTTGAGCAGGGAATGTGCAGTTTTTGAAAACAGCTGACTCTGAGGAAAGCAGCATAGTGTACCAAAAGCTGTGTGCTGTAAAACCAAAACAATCACCTGAAAGACACTAAAATGTTCCACAGAGCTGAGGAAAAGTCTCAACCTCACCAGAAAAATGGCTTTATAGGTGCAACCGCCACCAACATTACCTTTTGTTGGTAGGCAGTGGCCTCTAGTGGCTGTAGTAATTACGACAGACGCAAAAGAGGAAATCAGGTGACGCAGTATAAAAAGCAGCAAAGTCCACATTTGGAAGATGGTGATGAGGATGGATGGGTCAAACAAACAGAGGCTTTTCACCCAGGGGACAACTGTTCCTGTCCCTTCATCGAATGTCATTGTTGACCTGCAAAATCTACTTATGTTACATCACGTATGAAACAGTAACCTACTTATGTTAATCCATGAGCTTCTCCTAGACCTAACCCAGAAGTTTTGGTGCCTAAAGTCCCGCAAACTGCAAACAAATCATGACGTTATGTGAGGACAAAGGTCCAGTATGATGATGGTCCGGTGACGTGGTACTGGCTTGGTGGTAGTGTCCAGTGGTGATATAAATCATTATGGGAGTCACTGGGAATAAACCTGGTCAATGGTTTAAGGGTGGTGATGTGTTGGATAATTTTCGTAATGTGAAAGCCCTTTCATATTATGTGCAATCATTTCATTCACTGTAGATAAATATTGATTATAGCAGCTTCAAGAAAAGCAAAAACAAAACATGACTAAGTGTGAAAATGCACAGGTCAGTATGGTATCCCTTAATGAAGGACAGGAGAGAGGCAGCCTGTGGCCAACACAGCTTCAGTCCTAACAAGGCAACCAAACAAGCTTCACACATGGCTGATGGTGTGCTCCTTCATTAATTAGTTATACCGAGAAAAAACCCCCACACACAATAGAAAAGATTTCAAGGCAGACACGAGTTCAAAACCAGCTAGAATTATGAGATGGATTCACATATGGCTGAATGCTGGCTGCGAGCTGCTCGCTTAATTAGTTTTACTGTTTAAAAGAACAGAAATAGCCAAAGGTTTAGGGCAAAGTTTAAGGCAAAGAGCAGACTTGAAATAATACAAGCTAACAGTGTGAGGTGACAGTTTTCACTCACATATGGCTGACTGGTTGCTTCAAGCTGTTGGATAATGAGTGAGAGAAAGGTAACGAGAAGGGGAGAGGAGGGAGGGGTAGTGAGGAAAAGGAGGTTGAGAGTAAAGGGGAAGGAGAGGGAGGTGGGAGAGAAAGAAAGAGATGGGAAGAAGAGAGGGGGGAGAAGGGGTAAAGTGGTTTTTATAATGAGGGGACAGAACAGACAAACACCTGAGTAGAGAGAGAGAGAGAGAGAAGGTTGGAGGCAAATAAAGACTCCATTTGGCAGCTACTGTACACACACACACACACACACACACACACACACACACACACACACACACACACACACACACACACACACACACACACACACACACACACACACACACACACACACACAGACACACAGATGCACAGCGTATACTGGTTGCTTGGAGCAGCTTGGGATAATAAGAAACACAATAAGGTGGTTTTTATAATGAGAAACAACAGCTGAACCACCGATGGCAGGGAGAAGAGTGAGGAGGGTTGCAGGCAACGGACAGCTCCACTTACTGTACAAAACAAGCTTCTGCACGGAAATAGCAAGCTGTTATATGACACCTATACTTAAAGTAAGGAGGCTGAGATGTTTAATGCGTCCCTGACTAAAAGCCTGGGCTGATGTATGATGGGTGTTATGACTGAGAATTTACTGATGACAAACTATGGTGCAAGGTGGCAACACTAACAAGCTGTAGATATATTGTGAGACAATGGAAATCAGTGGCGTGTTCGTCATTTACTGTGAATATTAGCAGGAACTAAACAGAGCCCGTCCTCACCAGGAAACAGCTGTATAGGTTGACTTTGCAAGGAGGTTATTGGGTCCCATATTTACGATTATTGTCAGGTGGTGACCTCTAGTGGCTGTAGTAATTGTGACATTTTCACCCAGGAGGCCGCTGTTCGTGTCCGTGTGTCAGTGCTGACTCATTCGGAGTGACATCACACATGTAGCAGTAACATACTGATTTTAACCCGGGATATTTTCCTAAACCTGACCAAGTAGTTCTGGTGCCTGAACCTCAGTAAACTGTGATAATGTTAATGACGTGAGGAGTCACTGGTGCTCTCCAGTGGTGACGTATATCATATTGGGACTCACTGGCAATCGAGCTCTTCAGTCGTTCAGGTATGAGGATGTGCTCTATGAAACAGAATTTTAACTGATTATGTAGGGAAGTAAAACTTATGGAAAATATAGTAAGTCATCTGAATATCTAATTCTGAAAAATCTAAAATAGTTTAAACAGTTTGCTGACTGTCCTAGCTTCAGCCCTGCTCAGGACATCAAAACCTGCTTTAAAACCCGAAACCCATTCCTGGAGTTTATTAACAACAGACAGTGATTGTGAACTTTGCTATGGGTAAGCCCACTCTTTTTCTAACTTAGTTTAAAAAGTAGCTTTAATTAGGTGTTTTTTGCCTTTATCTGTGGCATTTTGTCTTTATTTGACAGTCACAGTTGAGATGCAGACATGAAACATGAGGACCTCGGTCTCCTGAGTGAAAGTCTTATGTATGACCCACCCACCTCCACCCCTCTAAGGACTTTTTCACTCTTTATACTGCGTCACCTTGCTCTGAGCTAATATTGCGGCAGATGCTTACAGTGGAGTTAGCTGAAAACATCTCACACAGAGGCTAAAGGGTACCCTATGTGTCTGTATGAGGCATTGAGCGGCATGATAAATGTTGGTACATCACGCCCTGGGGATGAGACCAGGCTCAAACACCGCATACAAAGAAGTAAAGCACCTTTTTCACAGCAGATAATTTGACTTATAGCGGGAAAATAACAGATTCTACTGATGATATTAAAAATGGCTTCATTCTATTCAAGTTCCTCAGTGGCAGTGTGACAGTGAGCCAGCAGGTCCAACACCAGGACCATGAAACTGAAGCAGCTAGATGGAATTCAGCCATGATTCCTTTTATTGGATTTTATTTTAGTTATTTATTGACAACTGTGCTTTTTCCTGCTCTGTTCTGCACATTTGTCAGTTAGTTTATAATGAACCTCCATCAAAATAACTGTATTAAATGTACAAACTAACTGTGTTGTTGACATTGCAGCAGGGGCACAATGCCTGGATAGATTGCTTGTCTAAATAGCGAGACCAGGACAGATACATTACTGTAAATGTGTGAGTGGGACAGATATCATGAGACAAGGAGAAAGACATTTAAACAAGGTGCATGCATGCACGAGTTAAGAGGCTTGTTTTTCTTTTTATGTCCATACATGTGAGCCTATGCTGAATACTGAGGTGTGTGTGTGAGTGTGTGTGAGTGTGATCAGAGAGCTCTACAGCCTTCTTTTTTTCCTCCTGGATAAGCACTTTGTTGTCCTTGGGAGACTGCTGGTGCTTGGCTTCTTGTGCACAGTCGCCAGGCGCTGTTCCACTGAGCCGTACACGTGAGGTGACCTTCCTTTGCCTCTGGCTCAGTCATGCCTCTGTGCACCACACACACACGCACACACATGCACATACACGCACGCGCATGCCTCAGGATAACACACTCCGTCCCCTGCGATGTTTCATACTGACATACATCCTGTGTTGTTCACTCTAATGGACCAATAGAAACACAAACTACCACATTTACACACATGGACACATATAAAACCACTGCACAGTACCCTACCAAACCACTCACACACATGCACACACGCACACACACATTGTATTGCATCCATTTCCATCTCCAGGGGCAGTGGCTGGTGCTGGTCACACAGGTGTCCAAATAAAGACAACCACCTTCCACTGGCAAATCCACACACAGATTTTACATGACCAACACACACACACACACACACACACACACACACACACACACACACACACACACACACACACACACACACACACACACACACACAGAGTATTTACTGTTGAACAGTGATCAGTCACACAGTGTAGGAAGCAGCAGGACTTTCTGCCATCTGAGTGTTAAGTATGTTAAAACAGTCATACAACACTGGTAAAAGTTCATTCCTGGAGGACTGAAAAATGGAACGGTTACATAATGTTAGATATTTGTCAATTGATATTCTTCATACTGTACAAACGGTGTGTAGTTTAAGTAGTATACTGCACACCAGAGACCAGAGACTTGACTTGATTTGACTGCTGTGAGACTTTCCTCCCTGAAGACTGGACTTGAGGTCAAGCTCCGGGCTGAGAGCAGTAACATAAGTCAAGTTGAAAAACAAGTCAGACAGTGACAGACAGGCTTCATATGAGCACGCACTTTGAATACTAAACTAATATGCCTTCACACTGCCTTCACAGCAGAGTTATTCTCTGCTATGTAAAACAGTGGTTTGCAAAGTTTAAAGACATAGAAAAACATCTGGAACATCTGGATGGAAACCTGTCTATTATATCATGCTTTTGAGTGTAGCAAAACAAGTCAATGATGCTGCAGTTGGTGACAACACCTCAAGGTTGAAGGTTGTCATATTAATGCAAGCATGGCGCAATGCAATGCAAGCAATACTGTGACAACTCAAAGAAATATACATCTCGCCATCTTGTAGCACATCTTCCAGGGGAAGCTCACTGTCGCTCAGTTGTCTCATGCGTTATCTGTCACTTTAATGATCAGCATTGTAACTCACAAAAGACCCTAAAGAACTTGACTTTGAGCTGGCTTTGACAAGACTTGAGGCTCTTCCCAAAACCACAGTTATATAAGTTAAGTACTGTAACTATGTTCCGCACAAACGGTTTCATCAACTCGTTATTTTTTGTAAAGAATGTCCCGGCACACTGCAGACTCCTTCCTTACAGCTGATGATGTTTATTCCTCTAAATCCCATAAAATTAAGAGTAAACTACACTAAACTACATACTGTACAGGAATACCAGTTCATCAAATAAAACTACAAAACATAGCAGACATATAAAGTACCACAATAATCTGCAGTACTTTGAAAATACATTTTCAAGGGAGCATGAAATGGTCTCATAAACCTCTGCTCTAAATGATGACGCTGCCCAACACCTGAAAAGGCTTTTATCTTTTTGCCTGTGTAAAATCAGTTGTAGGAAGTTTATAAAAGCTATTGTTACTGTAGCTTTGAGGACAGCTTGCTTTATAATTCACCAAAGATTAAGACAAAATTAGAACAAGTGTTACAAACTGCCAGTCAACACCTTAATACTCCAGCCTGGTCAAACTACTGGACGCACTGTCCAGACTGCCACATATGTCACTTTGCATATACTGTATGTGGGGTCATCACGCAGTATTTACACTAAAATATTTTGATAGAACAAACAAAAACATTTCTATCAAGTCCATCGAAAAGACAAAAGATAAAATACTATTTTGTGTTTCAAACGTGCATTTTGCATCCATTTCTGATAAACACTGGCCATCCCTGCCTGAGCGAGCAGCGTTACAGATATTACCAGAGCACCTCTGTGTTAATGACAGCAGTGTTAAGAGTGTTGCAGGGTCTGACAGTTGTTCTTTCAGGCCAGATGTTGACCTCGCTGTAGAGCCTCAGAGCTTCTGTGAACATGGGCAGAAAATCTCCCCGGGTGTTAGCATGGTTATCAGGTCTGCACTGACAGATGCTCATTAGAACAAACAAGCACACATGCACATGCACTTACACAGAGCCCATAACTCGAAAGCCTCTCCTCACTCGAATAGTTCAGACTACTTTCTTTCTTGGAGCATTAGACCTCTAGAAGCTGCTCAGCGGAGAATGAACATCACCTGTGCCACTTAGAGCGCACACTTTAACGCTCTGATTCATGAAGGATTCATACATCCTGCAAAACTCATGATAAAATAACAACGCCATGATGTATTTTAACAAAGTGCGACATGGAAAGCGTGTGAAGAATAAACCGCTCTGATGCGTTCGTGTTGTTTTGGCTCATCTGAGAACGTTTTAGGTTACTGTAAATTTACAACTAATAATCAGGCTGGGAGGTGGAGGAGAGCGCCTCCTCCGCTCTGACACCTCACAACTACGTCTCCCCGAGGAATGATTAGAATCTGACACATGTTGTCTGTTCGCTGCATCGTTAATTCAGTCCTTCATACTTTTGATTTACACAATGACTGATGTCATTTGAATATGCCCCTGAGATATATTGTTTAGATCCATGTTTTTTTTTTTCTTTCACAAAAAAAGGGAGATGTTTTGTTAATATTGGTGCTGCAATGTCCCAGTTTCTCCATGGAGATTATGAAAGTTTAATCTTCTCTTCTCTTCTCTTCTCTTCTCTTCTCTTCTCTTCTCTTCTCTTCTCTTCTCTTCTCTTCTCTTCTCTTCTCTTCTCTTCTCTTCTCTTCTCTTCTCTTCTCTAACTGGCCCTGTATCTCCTCTAAGTTAACAACACACTACGAGCAGTGTGTTTGCTACTCGGAAAGAAGAGGTTGCACATCTTCTCCCCAAACAACACACTTCTAGAGAATCGGCACCAGTCTGCATCACAAGAGTTTCATTTGTTCCAATTCAAGCTCTGTGGATCCACAGGACCTTCTGTGCACAGGAGCAACAGTGAGCATAGAGGAAGAAGTGAACGTTATTCTCCACAGAGGGAAATATATTTATTCATAGATTCGCTTCATCAATGTTTAATGTGATAGTGATTTTTGTCCATCATGCTACGACTGAATGTGACAAGAAATATTCTCAGACTTTTGATCTGGTCTGTGCATCTTCACAATCCACCTGAGTTTCATTATTCTGCATTTAAAAGCTACCAGCAGGTCATAAATGTACAACACATTAGCATACAGTTGTGGTTATGGGCTGGCAGACAGGTGTTAATGATCCTCTAAGGACTCAGATATTTATTCATGAATTCACTTCAGCCTAATTCTGCTCCTATATCTAAATGCACCGTGATGGCCCACCCAATTTTCACTCTGTTTTCATGTACCTTTACTGTATCTCAGGCACAGCATGCAGACAGAAAGTGTCATATTAAATCTTCATCATCGTTTTCCAGTGGAGGCTTCGGCCCTTATTGTACTGATGTATTTATGTGCAGAAAAACATGAAAAACATGGTGGTTTTTGTTGAGACTGAGATATTGACAGATTCAGTTCATCATTGATCTATTGAACGTAATAATGCTGTTCCACTGTTACATTTTAATCATTATTTACTAATTTAGATGTATTTACCTTGCGCTCGCTGTGCATTTACATGCTGCATTCTGCTATTTAGTTTTTGTGAGTTATTTAACTTGAGAGCAAAGAGAAATAGATAGTTCCTTGTGTTTTCCCTTTCAGACATTTCTGAATTTCAATTCTTATTTAATCAGTCAAGTTCACTGAGAGCATATTCTTATTTAAAGCAAAAGCCTCAGGGAGGATTTTAAATTGAGTGATTGTCTTCTTCAGGGATTCTCTCTAAATTGTGTTTTTATTTTTTCCAATTTTAATTAAAGGTTGATGCATTTTTAGTGTACAGGAGATTCAGAGTAGACAGACAATATTAAATTATCCTCAGTGGATTTTCTTTCACAGATCTAATTCATTCTTCTTCTATAACGCCTGTTGTGCGCCAGTAAAACAGCAAAACACTACCATTACATGCATGAGAAGCACGAATATGTTTCATTTTCAGTGAAATCCACATGCAGAAAGGGACAGGGAACCGGGATGACACGATTTACTGCAGCTTGAATTATATCTTAATAAACACAAACTCAAAGATACATACAGAGAGCAACAGAGATGTACAGTAACACTTTTCACTGTTTTAACAGTGGGTAGCGTACCTTCATTGTACAGTAGGCACAGTAAGCAGACAGGCGGGTGTAAATAATCCTCTGTGGCCTCCAATTTTTATTCATAGATTCAGTTTACTCTAATTTTGCCGGCTCATTGTTGTGTCTGTTGCAGGCTCCTCCCTGGCGGCGGTGTGGCTCATGCATATTAATGAGACGGATCTGCATAATCAGATGCAGTGTTATCATAATAATAAAGGCTTACAGTATATAGTATCTCTTAAAGGATCCTAGACCACGGATCACATCTTCGAGCTTTGACCTAGAAAAGAACAAAGATGACTGTACTGCCAAGATCCCTCTTTGGATCTGCAGCCATGGGCAATGAAAGGCACAGACGCACCAAACTTTATTGTCTCTAAGTTGTCTATGAGCTGAGCTCCTCCGTATACACATTAACATAAAAATATATGTAAAGCAAAGAACTGTTGCAAGAAGTCTAGTTTCATGAGCAGATTGTAACACAATTCAAAGAGTTTGTGCTCCTGTTGAACTTTCTGTGTTTTAGTGTCTCTACTGGCACTGCACTGCACTGTGGATTTCTTTCTTTCTTTCTTTCTTTCTTTCTTTCTTTCTTTCTTTCTTTCTTTCTTTCTTTCTTTCTTTCTTTCTTTCTTTCTTTGTCCCTCTGTGCTACTAACATCACTATCATATCATCTATACAGTTCTCTTCATCCACCTCTTTGTCTCTCTCCACCTCATGATGCAAGACACACACACACACACACACACACACACACACACACACACACACACACACACACACACACACACACACACACTGATGGTAATTATCTAACCCACAGGGGGGTTGCCAGCTTTGAATCTGGATTTAATGTGGTTTCAGAGTTTTAGATTTAGTGTGACACTTGAGCCCACTAACTCACATACATATAGTACTGATACCATAGGTGCAACACACACACACACACACGCAGGCACGCACGCACACACACACACACGCAGGCACGCACGCACGCACACACACACACACACACACACACACACACACACACACACACACACACACAACTGCATTAAAATCACCATGAGACACACACATGCTTGTAAACACAGGCAGTCCTGAGCCTGTATGGTCAAAATATATGCACATGCATGCACAGACACACACACATACACAATATACAATACATACGCGTGCAAATAATCCCCCTTACCCTCCACCCCTCTGTCTCTCTCACTCACTCACACACACACACACACACACACACACACACACACACTAACACACACAGACCCCCACACACGCGCTCGCTGGCTGTGTCCTGTGGTCTGTGTGTGCTGATAAGGGTTTAATCCTGATTGGAGCCTCAGTAAAAGGCTTTGTTATGAACACTAAATAGACTGGCCCTCGGCGAGCACACTGGGACACTGCTGATAACATATACACACGTGCACGGACACGCGCAAAATGGATGCAAATAAACACACATTTACACACGTCTACATAGATTGTATATCCATACCCACAATGCACAGAAACTCAGGCTACATGCATTATATACCTGTGCAAATTTACTTATACACAAACGTGTCCGGTTCAGACACACTATGCACACACTCCATGACATCTTCCCATAAAATCGCGTGCATGCATGTGCGTCTGCATGTAAATGTGCTTGCATGGAGTTTATCAAAGGCTTGATAAAGCTCTGGAGAGCGGTAAGTGTTGGCAGACCATGGACTGAATACGCTGTAAATAGACTACTAATAGAGAAAGAGAGATTAGAGGACTGGAGGAGAGGACAGTAAAGGAGAGATATGAAAGAGAAGAGGAAGAAGGAGATGAGAGAGGAATAGCAATGTCAGCAGAGCCACATTTTAACTCTGTATTTGACCAAACATGGGAAGAACCCCCACTGTGTCACACCTGTAGCAGCAAAGTAAACTTCCTGGAGCTCTGATATGTTGAAGTGTGAAGGTTAGACACTTTAAACATCTGTTTGTCACTGCATCTGTTAGCTGCCCTGCACGAGGGGCCACAGCAGGAAGCTGGCAATTTATTTTTGTCATGCTTTGCTCCATGATCTGTCTTTGTTGTCCCTAAAACCTCCCATAAAAACACTGTCCTTGTCCTTTTTTTCCCTTTTTGTTTTGCTGTAATCCTTGTGGTTACAGCTTTTTTCCCTGTCTGGCTCAACCCAAATGGAAAAACTTAACATGGGAAGCATTGGCCTTAAAAAGTCCTGTCCCTAACTTAGTCTCTCTGTGTCTACTGTAGTTTCATTCTCTCCATCAAAATTTTAATAATAACTATGATCTTTAAGAAAAAAAAAAAAAAAAACCAAGGGGAAAAAGATGTTGAATCTTTAATTTCTCCCTTCTTCACCATGGTCCTCAGGGGGTCTAGTGGATGCTGCATGTCACTACAGGGTGGACAATATAAAAAATGTGGTTTTGATTCAATACCAAATAACACCAGCACTATCACAGGGGACAGCAAAGTAAATTCATTACTATGACCATGAAATGATTTACCAATGACAAATGACAAGAGAGTGTATTCCAACATGAGACAGATCCATTATTTTTTGGTATCAATCATATTTCCACGAGTAGTGTGACCCCTCAAGTCTGCTGTTTTGTCTCTATTGTCAACAAAGGCAAAACTGTGATTCCTAAAGTGGATCCCATGAAGGAGCTCTTACTGCGCCGCTGATGTTGTCTGTCTCTCCTCTTTCCATCCTCCTCTAATTCCAGACTCATGTTTCAGACAGAAAGTGTCCTTTAAATGATGTCTGAGCAGCACTAACCTGTAATCTTTGATAACAGACGTCCAGCTTTTCCTCCCCCTGCTCTATGTCTCTTGCTTAAATTGACTGTGTGGTCAGTTAATCAGTGGATCCAGCCCCTTCCTGAGGTCACCGTGGCTGGAGGACATCTGCTCTTGACCTTTCATTGCTGACCTTTCTCCTGCCCAGAGGTCATTAGATGTATCCCAGTATCATTACAACCGTCCCAAGAGGTCAAACCTGAGGTCAAGGCTGCTGCTGGAGGTCAGAGGTGAAAGGTTGCTGCTCTGTCATCAATAACAAACAGGGTGTAAAGTCTATTGTTGTCTACAAGTAGTGACAGGCAGAGATGGAGGGGTCTGCTCCCACGGGGGCACATCAGTGGGATCAGGAGTGCTGCTCGGTCTTTGTTGGTTTGCATGTGACAGTTTGCTAAGCGCAGAAAACATTATGCACTCTACAGCTGCACTGTGTTGCCCTTTTGGCTGCTGAATCCATTCACTTAAGATGAATGTTCACCTTGTGGTGTTCAGTCAGATGTGGGGGCTTTTTCAGGCATACCGCCTTTGCTGATTCAGTCCACAGGTTTCTTGTTTTTGAACGCACACACACACAGACATGCACGCACATACACACTCACATCTGGGTACACACACCATCGTCACTGTCTGGACCACTCGCTTTCTCTGCCTCATGTCCTCAATGAATAATTTTGTCTCCTTTTCTCTTTTGGCATCCCGTTCAACAAACACAAATCTTTAAAAAAAAAAAAAAAGTTGCACCAAGTGAATAAATCTGAGAAGTCTGGATTTGACTTAATGTGGACGGGGACTGATGCTGATGGTCATGTGATCCATGACATCAAAAGTGGCTCTCTGCGGCACAGTCTGCTCTTCTTGTTGGCTCTGGAAACAACAAACAAAACTTCAGAACCCGCAGAAGGAAGCTGCTTGCATTCAAATGCCGTATGGTCGTTGGCTCAAGCGGCTCGTACGTACGTAAGAAGAGGCTTTTTTTCTGCTGTTTGGGCTTTCATTGTCGACAACAATGAAACCCCAAACAGCAGCGCGGATGGAAAACTTTGGAGTGGCGTTTCCAAATTGCGGACATGGCCTCTATCACCTCCTCGCTTGTCACAATCCCTGCTTTGCTTGTTTCTCTTTTCTTTCTCATTCAACTTTTTCATTCTCACCTTCGTTCCCTCATCCCCTTCCTCCGCCTCTGATTCTGACCCCCCTCTCCCTTCCCATCACACCCCTCCCTCTGTGTAACCTTGCGGGGTAAAGCTCCATTGACATCTGCTTCATAAGTATTCAGGACTCAGCGCCTTTGACATTAATCAGCCTACAGTACATTATCTCCCCACTCCTCTCCAGCTCCCCCCTCCCCCTCCTTTTGCCTCCTGCTCCTCCTCTCATCCCTATCGCCCCTCTTTCACCTCTCTTCTCTTCCCTCCGTTGCCTCTCTTTGCCCCCCTTTCCCCTCCTCTCTGCTGTCCCCTCCTCCCCTTTTTCCTCCCCTCCTATCATGTCTCTCAGCTTTCCATCCGCTGTTTTCTTATCATGGTGTGATAACCAGAAGAGAGAAGGGCATTACTAAGTATGTATATTGCCTACCTGAACGTCTGGCTATCGAGATACATTGTCTATCTGTTTGCCTGCCGGTTTTAAGAGTAAGGCAGCAACTTCTATATAGCAGTCACAGCACAGTAAGGTCAACCCAGCCAATAAGATTAGAAGAGATTAAAAAAAAGAACAAACACAGGGCGAGAAAAAGATCAGGAGTCCAGCAGACAGGCACATATTTATCTTAATTTTTGCTTTGCTTTGACTGGACTTTGACGTCTCTGGTTCATCTTAATCTCCAGTTGCGGGACGTATATCCACATGACAGACTGTAGTAGACTGGTGACCTGTTCAGTGTGCAATGCCTCTTGCTTGGTGCACGCTGGGATAGGATCCAGCCCTTCACGACCCTGAACAGGATAAGTGAGTACGGAAAACGGATGGCTGCATCTCAATACTACATCTTTGCTGCACCCATGCGGGGGAAATGTATGACAGGACCCAGTATAATTTTTCAACAGCAGAGAGAAATCTTCTGGGTTGTTGAATTTTGCCAGAACTGGTAAAACTGTGCAAAGCTCACTATTTCTCTTAGTAAACTTCAATTTTTCTCCACACAACCGACCAAGCAAGCTTCAGTGCATGAGCATAATGGTGGGGGTGTGGTATGAAAAACAGGACAGGAGTGAGCCTTATCAGATATTAAAACACTGAACAGTAGTTTATATGAGAAAGGATTTTACAGTGCTGGAAACTGATGACACTTTACTCCTCTTCTTGATGATGGAGGGGAAAAAGTACAATTTCCACAATGAAATTCATGTCACAAGATCATCTAGAATAAATGTGTGCTTGCTTGGGTCTGACTGTCCATTGCAGTGAGTTGACACATGATGCCATATTGTGTTGTTGCAGAAGCTGAGCCAGGCTCCACTTTCTTTGCTGGACAATCCTGCAGTATTTTGCCATGTGGCCTCATATGAGAGGGTGTGAACGCAGCCTTACGTCAACCCCCAAATAACTTCATTGACTGCAGATAGCCTTGTCCTTTCTGATGTTTTCTGCTATGATTTTTTTACTCAAAGCACTAACTTGGAGGGTGGAGTTCTTGTCAATGCTAGAATCCCACTGGACATATATTTTCTAACCAAGTGTATTTGGGCTCAAAGTTCAATTTAGTCGACTCTGGTTGCACTGATTTTTGCAACCAGAGTCGACTAAGTTGAACTTTGACCTAAGCTGCTCTTAGAGAGAGCACAACCACGGTTTCCATTGGAAATAATGGCTTTGACCTCTGTAATGTTGAACCTTTGGTGTGAAAGCCCTGTTTCACCTGCTGACATCAGTGTGTAACTCATGCACTTACTTGTCATAGAAAATGAGACTTTAACAACAACTTATAACAGAAGGGAGAGTGCAAGGAGGCAATAGCCATGCATCCACTGACTCTGAACTTGCATTTTCCAAAGGTGTTTAAACACGACAGAAACTCTGAATGCTGTATAACATAACATCAAGTGGATTTTGTGCCTATAAGGGCAAGCAGAAAACAGCTAATGTCAATTTTTATACTTCAGAGTTTGCAATTCTGTAGTTTGCTTTAGACTGAAGGGACACTGTCCTGACAACAGCTGTGGTGTATACATATGATCACAGAGAGACTATCCCAGAAGGAGTAGATTATGGGAGTAGATGAGGACAAGGCGAGGTGTATAGCTGTCACACAGCGCTCAGATTATCTTGGAGGTGTGATGTATGCCTCCGCAGCTAGCTAACAAGGGATTATAAAGCTTCACATAATCCTGGATGGGCGGGCTGGCTCAGGACTCTCACTGTTACTGCATTAGCATTAAGCATTAATAGTGCCCTAGCATTAGTGTTAGCAGCTAATAGTGTCCCAGAATACATTAACAGCTAATAATGCGATGCTGTAAGATTAGCATTAGTTATAATAGTGCCATAGCATGCATTATGAGTGTGTGAGTTTTAGAAGACAGGATAAGAGTGTAAGAAAGAGCGTGTGTGTGTGTGTGTGTGTGTGTGTGTGTGTGTGTGTGTGTGTGCGCACGCAGTGAACAGGAGCACACATAAGGCTTGTGCCTGTGTGTAGGTGGTGTGTAGGTACCTGTGTCTCAGTGCCAATGGTGTGCACAGGGGCATGCATTAGCAGATGATAGAAAACGTACAGAAAGACAATAGAAGGTTACTGAAGACAGTGAAGGAGGGAAGACGGAGGCCGCACCAGGTGAGGGGTTTAACAGAGTGTGTAGCAGCATGCATTAGTTACAGCAGACACTGATGCAGCGATAATAGACACACAAACACAAGGTCATATCACAAAGGATATGTCATTTTGTCATATGCCACAGGAAGGTCAATTAAAAATAAAATCAACCTGGCACTGCTGTTGACAGAACATCATTTGCCAGTGCTGTGTTACATATGACAATTACAAAAATGAATTATTTGATCCTTTTGTGATCTGCCGCTGCCATAGACTGGGTTGAAGGGATTGTTCGGGTTGTTTGAAGTGGCGTTGTACGAGGTATTACCTACAGCAGATGGTGGTCAGCACCAAGCTACAACCTCCAGAGCTGAAAAATGAACCCAAGGCGGAAATGCCAACAACTGCAGTTCCTTGAATGTCCACTTGAAGCTGGCTCCAAAAGCGAGTCAATCCCCATAGACCCCTATATTAAAATGCAGAACTTTACAGCAAAAATAAGCATTTACAGCCTGGTACAAAGGAGAGTCGAAGAGTCATAGGGAGGGGCAAGGCACATTTTCACAGGGGCAAGACATTTTTTTTTGTTCAGAAGGCATTTATGATGTTGTGCTCTGTACACACAAGGATGACAGAAGTAATTGTGCGAAGAACATAAAAGAAAACTTGAGAGAGAATTTACAATAGTTTGTCATGTCTGATAGATAGATAGATAGATAGATAGATAGATAGATAGATAGATAGATAGATAGATAGATAGATAGATAGATAGATAGATAGATAGATAGATAGATAGATAGATAGATAGATAGATAGATAGATAGATAGATAGATAGATGGCTGGCTGGTAAAGTCTGTGGCTAATAAACTCTAGACCTGTCAATAAGGAAGAAGAAGAGCTGGAGTACAGACAATAAAAAAGAGGAGGAAGCAGCAGAGAAAAGGAGAAAATAATAAGAATAAAAGCTGAAAGAACAAAACAGACAAAGAGGAGGGATGCAGACAAAATGCAGAAAAGGGGGAAAAAGACAAACATTTCACAGAGAGAGGTATAATCATGCAGCTATTCAGTGGAGTCATTACCGGGCTGCAGGCTGTTCGGTTCTTTACAGAATAACAGCAGGGGTTCAGAGGAGCTTCTGAACCACCCACAGATACACACTGAGAAAGGTCCTGCCAGCTACAGTACTATCTTTAGCCACAATTTTTTAAGTGGCATACCACTCAATCTCAGATTTTCTTCCTATGAAGCAGAATGAGGATTTATGAACTTGTAGATTAAACTGTATATTCCTGAAGAGGTGTTGAGCTGCTAAAGAGGTGGGTTTGATGCTGCCGTCTTATATTCTTAAACGATTAAAGGAAAAACAGGCAGAGAGGGTGAGAGACAAAGAGAGCGACAGACAGACTGGTTCATTTGTGGTATCAGATGTTCATGGATAACATATGTTAATTACTGCTGTTAATGACGCCATAGATTACAGCGTGAGATGACAGAGGATAACTGAGACAAAGGCCAGTCGTGTGTCTCATGGTCACCTCCTAATGTGCTTGAAATCACAGTGCTATTACAGGTGCATGTAAGTACTGTATGTGTGTAAGTGTGTGTATGTGAAAAAAAGTGTAATTGCCCTGTCTATCCATATCTGCCCACAGCACCATGTGGGACCCCGACTAAAGTGGCTGCCACTGCTTTAGAAATAGCCGTCTAAATGGCTGGAGGGAGTAGTAAAATACCCCATTGTCTCCATGGCCACATAGCCCGGCCTTAAGGGACCCATTTACTCACTCACTCCAACAAATAGAGGGCACTGAATTTCTCTCTTTGTGCACATTTGTTGGACTTTCAAAGAAATGCATTGTGGAGAGTTTTAGCTGAAGATTTTGGAGTGACATGATTAGAGTTCCTGTTTTGCACAGTAGACCTTTCTTATAATCCTCAGAAATCCCAAAAGCCTGGTCTGCTGAACAGGACGTGTGCAATTTGATGGCATCTGCCTTGTTAAACAGACATCTTGACATTTTCAATCTAAGTTGGCTGCTTTCACAGGACACACTGAGGGGAAAAAGTTTCTACATTTGATGCTCATTTATCCCCTTATGTTTGCTGCTGATAATAGGAAGAAAAATATGCTTATGCATCTTTTGCTAGGGCGTGCCATTAAAAAATCCATTTCCTGAGCAGTCAAGTGGAAGGTTAAGAATAAAAAAATCCCTTTGATGTGTTTCATACATCATAAAAATACACCAAGTCTCATTGTCACTGTTGCCTTCCTAAGAAACCCAGTGAGACAGGTTAAGTACAGCAAGAGTCAACTGTCAAGGTGGAAATCATGACATGAAACCCTTTATTGTAAGAAATCTGACAGGGCTTAACTTTTCTCTTTTGGTTACGTGCCTTTTCTTTGTAAAGGAATAGTTCAACCTTTTGTAAAATATTGCTGATGTGCTTTCATTCCACCCCACAGTACCACTCTCATGAGCCAGGAAGCAATTAGCCTAGCTTAGCATAAAGACTAGAAGCAGGGGAAATGAATAGCCTGACACTGTCCAAAGCTAAAAAACACAAAAACAAAAAAAACAAAACACGGATCTCCCTCATGAACAAGGTACAAAATGTGAATTAGTGAGGATTTTTGAATGTCATCAATTGAACAGCAAGACTAGCTGTGTCCCCCCGCTTCAAGTTTTGCTAAGCTAGGCTAATTGCCTCCTGGCGGTAGCCCCATACTGAACCCACAGATTCTCTCCTCTCCTCTCCTCTCCTCTCCTCTCCTCTCCTCTCCTCTCCTCTCCTCTCCTCTCCTCTCCTCTCCTCTGCCTCACTCTTCTTCTTGTACGTTTGTTTTACTTCGTCTTATTTGTTTCACTCTTTCTTTCCAGCCATAGCTCTGAAAACATACCAGAACCAGTGTCATAAAGCCCACATACAAGTACACACACAAATGCGCTGAAACACTTATTTAATTAGTCCATCCTCACTGCAGCTCTCCGAGTCGCTTTGCGTGTTTAATATTTGCACGAGCAGGAGTGCATGTGTGTGTTTGTCTGTAACGTGGATCATTTTGCATTTTGCTGAACATCAGCACACACTCATCGGCTATCAGGAGTCATTAATCAAATCCTGTCACCAATCTGTAATCATTTACATCTCTTCTGCTTACTATACGTCTGTCTGGCAGTTTGAATGTGTGTGTGTTTGCATGTGTGTGTGTGTGAGTCACCTACACCATCTGGAGTATAGGAGAGTGTACAAGAGCATGTTGTGACACAGAGGGGGTCCTCCGAAAACACAAAGACACATTCTAACATCCCCCTCAAGCTTCATGGCATATCTCACACGCACACACGCACGCACGCGCACACAAACACACAAATAAACACACACACACACACACACACACACACACACACACACACACACACAGATTTGTGTGTTCATTACTAACCATAATCACAGCCTACATCTCACACCTGTGTTCTCCTCCCTCTTACATGCATGAAGGTGTGTGTGTGTGTGTGTGTGTGTGTGTGTGTGTGTGTGTGTGTGTGTGTGTGTGTGTGTGTGTGTGTGTGTGTGTGTGTGTGTGTGTGTGTGTGTGTGAGGAGTGCTGCTGAAAAAGGAATCCCTCCTTTCAGGATGCGTCTATCATTTCTCCAACCAACTAAACTACGCCCATTTCCATATGATGAAGGCCTCAGTGGGTGCGTTCCCATGGAAAGCGCACTCACATGGGTACGTCAAATTACGACGGCTATGGTAGCTTGGAAAATAGCGACATGAGGCACTGAATTTCGTGAATTAGCTGTTTAGCAGAGTGTTGAGTAATGGCAAATGTTCACGCTGAGGGATACACCCAAACAGCCATTGGCGGTCCTGATTCATTGCGAGCTGTAGTTCCCCCCTTAAACACAACACTGTCTTCGGCTGTTGCAGGACCTCCTGCACGACCTCCTGCTCAGGATCACTCCTCCTCTGGAGGCCCTCGTTGATGCTGGACTCTCTCTTGGCTAGGCAGAACGGACTGCGACTGCAGGGTCCATCGAACGGCCTGACAGAACGGCCAGCTCATCCACCGGTGGGTACCTGTCCTGGTCCAGGCCTGAAGATGGTCCAGCCCATCAGAGAAAGAGGTGAAGAAGTGCTCTGCTCCGGAGGAAGACTGACCCTGAGAGGAGCAACAGCAGGCCAGCAGGGGGGACTGCGACAGCTGAAGAGGTCGGTGTGCTTATCAGGCAAACTGCAGCTCACAAACCAGTGTAACTGTCCCACTGGCTGTTTGTTTCACAAACCAACCACAAGAAAAACAGACACAACCAGAGTTACACATAATACAGCCTCTATGTTCGACTCAAACTGTGAACTCAAAGTCCTTCAGAATTAATGTGTCCCATGAAACAACACTCTCTCAACAGTTAATTAATCAAATTTTGTGCCCCATGCTGCTATTTTACAAGCTACTTTTTTAATATCTTGTTAGTATAAACTGTATAGTAGACTTCTGGTGCATGTCTCTGTATCATATTTGTAGCTTTGTATGTAATGTGCTACACGTGCTGCAACAATGTGATGTTGTCCCATCCATCCACCTCAACGTCCTCACTACACTACATGTTCTTCCTCCTTTGCTTCCATCATAATTATGACGACTACCAGAGGAGCCCTTTATTATCTGATTTCTGATCTGTCATTTATGTGGTAAAGGTTTGGACACACTGGCTATTAAAACTACATGCTTAGGGTTAAATAAAGACCACCTATATGGTTGAAAGAAACCGAATTTGCCAGCTTTTTAATGTCAAACAAAGTCATACATGTTGCAAGTTCAAATATCCATCCATTTAGATTAAAGCACTAAAATAAATCACTCAGAAGTCAACTTGAGTCAGTTTTATTTATATAGCCAGAAGTCACAAATTTCCCCCAAAAGGCATCATAATCTGTGCAACACCTTCTATCTTTAGAGCCTCAGTCAAATCAATCAAATCATTGTTCTGACTGGCATTTGGAAACCCTCTGACAACAGTATCTTCAAAGACAAACATACAGTCAGGAGCTGTATGGCAGCGTGCAGAGCATAAAAAAAAAGATTCAGAGGAGCTGTACAGACACTGAAAGTTTGCTCAGCCGTACTCACAGAAATCTGAGGTCTTGAAAGAGATGCCAGCATGCCTTTAATTTAGCGAAGTCCCAAAGCAAGAGAGGGCTTAGCTTATAGACCGCCGCAGACCCAGGCAGCATGCACACTCGAGGACAATAACCTTGATCATGGGAACTCTTCAGAATTGATAAGTGCTTGGAAGTGTGGTTTATGTTTGAAAGTGCATCTTTCAGGAGAAACACAGGAGGACACACCACTCACGGCCTTGAGGCAGGGCTTCCCTTGTACACTTTTCTCTGAGAACACACTCAGTAATGTCATTACTATAATCCAGAGACTTGTTCAGGAACAGTTTCAAAAGAAAGAGCTGCAGCTGGGATGTTTCCTCTTAAAATCAATACAGGAAATAACCTCCCTAGACCAGAGCCAAGTTGCACTGAGAAGTGAAGCAGATGCCACGACTGTACATGTAAAGTGTGGAGATGCTTCAAAATGATGGCGAGTGAGATGATGGTGATGAGAGCCTGACACGTGCAGAAGGCCGGTCAATAAGACATCCACGTTCAGAGTATGAATACAGTCGCAGGGGGCACAGAAACACAACATCCTGCACTATTAAATGAACACACACACATCCAGTGAGTCCTGATAGTATTTTACCAGGTGTAGATGAATAAGAAACACAAATAATAAGTACTTAAACATGCTGAACTTGACCTCAATTAACAGAGTATCATATTCTCTTCTTTGCTGTGCATTAATGGACTGCAAATGTGTGTGTGTATGTGTGATCAGGGGGTCTTTCATCATCTACATAAAAATGAAAGGGCTGCCCAATGTTCCCGCTACACACACACACACACACACACACACACACACACACACACACACATTGGTTTCAGTGTGTCTGCCAGTGACTGTTTTTGTGTGCATATGGTCATGCGTGAATGTATGTGTGTGTGTGTGTGTGTGTGTGTGTGTGTGTGTGTGTGTGTGTGTGTGTGTGTGTGTGTGTCTCCTTTTCCACACTATTGTTTACATGTTAATCCCAACAACTCCATTCACCAAACCTCCTTTTTGCTCCACATGGGGTAAGCGTGTGTATGCATGTGTGTGTGTGCACGGTCTATGCATGTGTTACCATTGTGTTTGACCCCCTGTAGTCTGTCAATTATATCAGTGGCCGTGCTGAAAAGCAATCCACTCATTTAAATACAATGAAATGGACATTCAAGAAATAATAAAGCAGTCAAGTGTTCATTGAATTCTGTCCGCAGCACCAGACAACATGATCACAAATGTCTGATGTCTTTTCTTGAAATAATATTGATTGGAATATTGAAAGGAATACTGATATGGATTCTTTTCATAATAGTTCATTTATTATTAGTGCTATGGTTCAATGCAATGCAATGAAAAGTATAGCCCAAATGACATATATTTTTTTGTATACTTACAGAGTGAAAAGTGTGGAAAAGATAAGATAAGCCTTAAAAGATATAAACACACATGAAAATGTAGTGAAATAAGCTAAACAAATTGCAACATGACAGCACTGTATGAGCGGACGACTGCTCGTTACAGGCAAGATAATATCAAATCTGTGTATCCCACACATGGAAAGTGAGGTTTATTGCTTTAAGAAGACTTACTAACACTAAATCCAAAAGAAAAGGTAACATACACAACAGTTTCTCACCACTACTCAAAAGAAATGCCTTCTTGACTGGACAGGAAACGTGTGCATCAGCAAATATACATGTAGGATATTGAGAGTGGGAAGTAGCAACTTTGTCCATGAAAAAGCCACAAAAAAACCACGTCTATTCAGCAAAACATGCTGGATTGATAAAAACGTATCCACATTCCTTATATCTCCCACAGTGATGGTTATGCTTTCCACCACAGGCTGCCGCCAAGAGCTACTGCATCCGATGGCTCTCAACTCCATCACCGATGGACCACCCCTCATGTCATCAGTACAAGCAGGTTATCACGAAACATACTTATGTTTATTATGACGAGCGCACAGGAGGAATTTAGGCGATGTATCGAAAAACATGAGAAAGTCTACATATGGAGGAAGGTGGAGTGGATAGGTGGGTCAAACAAATGAACAAACAAACAAACAAACAAACAAACAAACAAACAAACAAACAAACAAACAAACAAACAAACAGCGGTCTGTCACAGAGACTGTCCTGGGACATGCATGCAGGTTTGTTTTCTCTATGGTGTCAGCATCCAGTGCAATCCTGTTTTTCTTCTGCAAATCAAGTTCAAATAGAGTTCAGGAGGCTGATTAAGCAACAGCGTTCTTATAAAACACCCGCTGAATACGGAGTCACACCGTCGCCCTCGTTCCACTTGATATAGGAAGTCAACTGGTGACAGTAAACACAAGGTGTGTGTGTGCTTTCGTGCTCATTTTCCATTTGATTAGAAATCTTGTTGCTACAGGAAACATTAAATAGGACAGCCTCACCGCCCACTATGTCAGTTTAGCCTGTCTGCCCTGAGGCGAGCTAAGACAGTAAACTGGAGACAGAATGTGGTGACATGTTGTAGGATTTATGAGGCAGGCAGACGGATGCACTGCAGCAAGAGGAAAGGAGACATCAGGGCCAAAGAAAAACAAAGCCATACTTTCTGTCGATGAAAAATGGAGAAATGACATTCTGTGCTCGCTGGAAATGTCTTCATTTCAAGACGTCTTTCTGTAAACTTTAACCATTGTCCTTCAGCTTGTGACGTCTATGTATCCCTTTGGTCATTCAAAAAGGAAACTCTCTGAAATAGAGGCTCTTGACCCATGTGAGTGACTTGTGGAGGGAACTATAAGCTGTAGTGTGAGGGGGCCCGGCCACCTGGAGCAGAGACAGTGTTTCTGCTCTTCTTGAGTCCTGCCACACTGACACAAACAGGCAAAACTAAAAGTATTAAAATGCTTTTTCATCCTGTTTGAGACTCACTTTTCTCCCCTCACTAATTGGACTTCAGTGCACTGACACTTTTTACAACATACTTTCTACCATCCTAAAGCTCACAAGGTGTATGTATTTGTATCCCCATAGGTTGTAGCCCTCTGCGTTACATCCATACTGGACCTTAACCAGTTGTTTTAGTTGCCTAATCCCAACCATACGATAACCAGCCATAACCAGAATGTGCTCCTAAGCTTAACCATTTCACTGCAGATACTGTAATTTTGGTAAAAATATGCCGTCATTGAGCATAACCTGGGCTTTTGCAGAATTGTCCACTAGACAAAGTCTTGCCTGGTGATAGGAGTGTGCTTAATCATGTATGCAGCAGCACATATGAGACGCAGTTTTGTAGTTGCAACAACTGCTGGATCTAATAATGATAACAATAAACAATAACAACAATACAATGACAACAATAAGCAATATCAAACACATCAGCCAGATGCTTCCAAAGAGATTTTTCCTGAAATACTAATCATTTCATAGTCTTAAGATGGCATTTGCTTCTCATAATGAATACACGACCCCAATCTATGCATTTCAGGGACCAGATCCTAATTGCACTCTTAATTAGTGCTTTAATAAAGCCAAATCCACTGAAAAGGTCCACCAATTGCTGTTTATTAGCATCAATAAGATGAATATACAGTACTATGTTACCTACTACAGGTGCCTAATTAGTGAGCAAGATGTAGGCCATTTGTGCTGAAATGAAGTCATACATTTCTTAGTCCTCTTCGTCTTATTCTTTACTGATATTCTTCACTTCCCTGCTTACATGAACACTTGCACTCTGAGCTACAATGATCAAATAGTCCATATTATTCAGTCTGTTTACTGAAATGAGATGAAAGGGTCGAGGGGTGAGCAGCTCAAGTGGCTGAAAAACATATTTTCAGCTTCAAATGTAGCCGATTAATGACTCAGTTTTAAATAAAAGGCAAATCATCCAATGCACTAATCCACGCTGTGTTTGCATTACATTAACACCTGACGACAGCACACACATTGAGCCAGTGTGGAAAAGAGCCGCAGCTGTGGTAAAGTTCTTGTTTGGGGGGAATAAATGTGACATAAAGTCAACATAAAGCGCTGCCAGCTTTTAAGTTTGTTAGTGTCAATAAAAGATGCTGTTTCAGTACGATAAAATCGAGAGTACAGAGTGTGGAAATGAGAGTGATACCGATAAAGGAGAAGAATAGATGTTACAACTGCTGAGAGAGGAGGCGAAAATCAAAGAGGATTAGCATAGCTGCTCTTTGTCTGCAGTCTGTCGCGGTACCCTCTGCATCTAATGAGTAACCAGTGGTCTGCCAGACAAAGATGAGGTGTGTGTGTGTCGTCCCAGCGTTAGCTTGTCTCTCCCAGTGGACTTTAGTGTGACAGTTAGATTGATGTTGCCCTCAAACACCAGCTGATGACTGCACATGCAGTCAAAGCTAGGACGACTGCACAGAGCTGAGCGACCTGTGTGAACGAGGTGTGGTGAAGATTCATCACAGTGTTTCCTGAAATGTAAACAGACTTATGAAGTACATGACAATGCACAGCTGTCTGCTTTGAACCTGGCCTGGCCTGACATTTGTCAAGGTCTACAAATCATTGCAATCTCACAACGGGGACATTTTTTTATTTTGGGAAAGCAGGAGACGGGCAGCCAGGGAACTATATTTTTTGGACCATATCAGCAGACTATTCCCTCTTCAAACGATGAGCTTAAAGGCTTCAGGAAATCCTGACTCACCCCCATAACTGAAAACTTTAACCTTTCCGGACTGTTTAAGCAATGAAGCAATGAAGATCACTTGAAGAGGAAAAAATTCAAAGAAAGCCTTAAAAGGCAGATATGGAGAGAGCCTCACATTTAAGCTTGACATCTCAGCACCAAATGCTAAATGACAAATCATGACAAACACAAAAAATCAACAGGCAACAAAGCACTGAGTGAACGAGTAGCTTCAGGGTCAACTATGCATCTTGTACAAGAGGACGTCACCTCACATGTATCTCCTCTCTGCAAACTGCCTGAAGAGGTTTGTTTTTTGCTGAAGTTGTGAAAGTTTTGGATGTTTGAATTTATTTGGAAGATTGATGCGAACAGTTGGCCAATTAGCTGTAAAAATCGACACCTGATCTCAGGGTATAAGTTAAAGCAAACACTTCATGTAAAGCTGACAACCTTCCTGAGGTGAAAGACACAAGTGATGGTGAAAGACACACACGATGAACTGACCCTTCATTATAAGTTACTGAATCTTTTGACTGGACAACAGATCATAATCACCAAGAAGAATTCATTCCTCTACATATGGCTTCTCCATCTGGAGATTGTGATATGTGAGACAGCTAGTTATGTAGGTATCCACATAACTCTGCAAGCTGGCAACGTTTACACTGCAGTTCTTTTTACCACATACAGCGTGCCTGCAATACTGTAGATACCTGAACACTGTCAGTGCATGTGTGTATGCATCAGTATACATTAATGCTGATATTATCACATCATTTCACACTATGAATACCTGTTCATTCTCTATGTGGTAATATTGTTTTTTTTTTTCTAGTGCTGTCATTCGATTAAAATATTTAATCGCGATTAATCTCATGAATGTCATAGTTATCTCACGATTAATCGCAAATTAATCGCATTTTTATCTATTCTAAATGTCCCCTGAATTATCATTTTAATACTGTTTTCAACATGGAAAAGTGGATAGGCTTGCTTTGTGCAAATGTTTTTTAATTGAAAACAGTGTGTAGTGTTATATTTCACACTAACATTCTCACTTTGAGCAGTCATTCACATTTGAATGAATCAAATCTCACACAATTTAACACTGTCAATAAGTAGATGACAAAAAAATAAATACTTGGTTACAAAAAAGCCCCTTCAACAACCCTTTCTAAGGGATCAAAACAGGGTGATACAAGATAAAGTTACGAAGTGCACATCATTCTAAACTAGGAGCCTATAGTGCAGTTAAACCATGGCTTAAACTTTCCTGTCTTAAGTTTCCTTTGAACATAACAGCATCCATATGCCTCTGTCGAAAGCCATCCATTGTCGCCTGGTTTTGACAAGGAGGCAGCGGAGAATTCGCATTCGCCCTGTGTTTGGCCATCAAGTGGTATTTCAGACTGGATGTGCTACGGTGATAATTCAGTTCACACCGACAACACACACAGATAACTTTGGTCTTGTCAGTCGACCCATCTGGCAACTCTATGAAACTAAACTTTCCATTCAGAATCTTGTGTGCATCCAATTCGGCATTTCTCGCTTGACATCCACACAAACTGCTAGCCTACTTTTTTTACAGCTAGCAAGCAGGCAAGACCAAACACGTGCGTGGGGCGTGCCTATTGTTTTGTTTCCCGGTTTACAATCGGATCCTGTAGTTTTTCTTACGTTACTAGCAGTGGCCACAGCTTCTAAAAAACTACAAGGTCACAAAGAGTGTTAATCTCACGATAAAAAAATATAAAAAAATAAAGATAGATATAAAGATAAAAATGCGTTAATGCATTAATAACGCAATATTTCTGACAGCACTTTTTTTTTCTCATGTTTTCATGTATCTATATTTTATCATAAACATGTAAAGTAAGACTTTATTGAATGGTTGCACATGCATTTCATTTGTTTTCTTCAACATCTCTATGATGTAATACCTGCATTTACGTAGTTTCACTTGAGCATTTAAACAGTATTATAACAATGATATTGTCCATTGTTGTCCATGATACCTTTGCCTGCATGTAAACAATTAGCAGCATGTTTGAAATGATCAGCAGCCTCAGTGTCATGTTAGCACCAATGCTGGCATTACTATTACGATTTGGACCATTCTTGGTTATCTTTGTCACAAAGATGAGTTTGCTTCTTCAGTCAAAGGGTTCCTCTTTCTCTTTTACTGACGAGAACAAAGTTGTGAATAACTGCATGAAATATTGACAGCTTTAAAGCAACTCTTGTGGAAGAGCAGCTCTCTCTTCTTCTAAGGTTCACTGGTTGTTTTGTGCCTGAAAGCAGTCCAGTAAAATTCAGCTCAGCTGCACAAAATATGAAGTATAGCTCATAATCTTTCCAATAATAGTCTTATTTGTCTCTATTAATCATCTCAATATAATGAGATTGTGTTGGCTGTTAAAATTAAACATAGCATTTCAAAATTGTATTTTGTTTAAATTTCATCTCCCTGGCTGTGTTATCTGCTGTAGATAAGAGCCCCTCTTTCTTCTTGGAGCCACATGGCAGGAAGCCAGATGCAGCACAGGTGACCTTTATAAGTTAAACTTCAATGTAACTTTAAGCATTTGGCAATAAATGGAGTCACACTTGGTCAATATGGACACAGATGTGTCCATATCTAACATAACATAGAAAAAATGCTCTTATTTCTAAACTCTTTACACGGAAAGTTCCTGATTCACCTCAAAGAAGTGCACAGGTCAGTTTCCAAAACAATCTATTTTCCCATGATGACACAATTAGCAAAAGACTTGTCCCCTGTCTTCTAACGAGTAAAATTAATCATGTTATCAGATATGGAGTGTCCCAAGATTGTAGAAGTAGTATGTGCAAATTCTTCTTCTTCTTTTTTTTAAAATTGGACTTGTCGTCTGTGTGAAGATGAAATTTAAGCAAAAGTCTACAGCAGTTCAGATTAAAAGCCATGTGCAGCAGAGCAGGCGGCACGGCTTAGAGCCAACTGTCCCTTCTGCTCATACGGACAGGGCCAACAGCCAATTAAAGCCCTTGTTCAGGTTTTGAGCCAATTAGAGCCATTGGTCAGAGCTCTGGACAAGTATGAAGTATTGGCCTGTGCTTTTAGTCAAAACTCCAGTTTCAAAACAGGACTGAATGTAGTTTGCCTGCTGTGCTTTTTATAGACTCCTCTTCAGAACGTCCATTTACTTCACCAGTTATCTACGTCATATCACACGGTATGTTTGCTGTGGCGTGGCATGAGGTCAAATATGCTGATTTACACACCAACAACTGGACATTAAGACTTGAATAAAAACAAAAGTCACTAGCAAATAAGCTGTATATCACCGGCTCCTATATGTACCAAGTACACATTTTCTGTACATGATGGTCACATTGAGCTACCCCTGCTGGCTCATCCTGCTCCGTCCTGTTGTGGACAAACACAGGTCAAGGCTTTTAGCCAAGAGAAGAGAGGAGAGCCATCAGTCAGCAGCTTGAGCCAATAAGACCCTCTGCTCTGCAGCCGCAGCCAGACAGAGAGGTCAGGCCGGGTTCAGGTGGTCAAGACTGGGGTTGACGGTCAACAGACTCCCTCAGTGACCAGCAGTAATAAATGTCACTCACACACATGAACACACACTCCATAATCAGTGGCAACCCGGACCAACAGTGGCCAGTGACTGTGGCTGATTCCCTCTGCTGCCCAGACCTTCATTTATCACCTGACCTGCGCTGATTTGAATGAGCATGCTCGAGTAGCTGTTTGGAAAGAGCTCCAAACATCTCAATAATGCACTCAGCACCAGGGTCTTTGTAAGTATATAAACCCACCCCCCACAGAACGAGATCTATGTGTGATTACTTGCATGAACTACATGCTCGCAGAAATCAAAACAAGATAAAAAAAAGAGACAGATAAACGGCGATGTACCATGAAGATGAGGGGAGAGGGTTTGCTTGGATGCTAATCTTTTTCTCCCTCCTTTCAGGTGGCCTCTCTCAATAACACATCACGGATTCAAGCAGCATAAAAGAGCAATCACAGAACAATTTAACCTCTCCTGCTTCTGTGCTCACACTCTCAGCGCGTGTGATGCCACAGTAGAAGTGGCAGTAACTGCCAATTCACAAAGCTCCCACTCCACGAATTCCTCACAAATGATAACTTTCGGGCCCCCTAGCGATAAAGTAATTTCTCCATCTCTCCTGTCGGGGGCTTGGGGGACAGCAGAGGACTGTGATAATCTCATAAACAGAAGCTGTGTAGATATGGGCCATCTATTATGGCCAGGAACAGTAGCGTAGATAGCAGCATTTATTATCTGAGACAGCAGACAATACATTCTCATTCTGTGATACTACTGCTGACAGACGCAGAGTGATCCATCTTCACCGAGCGAGTGGAGAGAGAGGAGGGAAGAGAGCGGGAGCGACAGATGGGGGGTGAGAGAGGTACAGGGAGAGTGAGAGGGGAAGGACAGCAAAGAGACAGAGAGAGAGAAAGTTAGTGCGTCTGGACAGAGGTAGAGAGAATTATTATTGCTCTGCTTCGTATTAACTCTGCTCCTGAACAATCAGACACACTGTATGCACACACAGACCGACGGAGACGCACACACAGGTTGATGCAGCTGACAGGACACCAGTCTGCTGTTGCTTGAGGCCACAGCTAAATAAATAAATAGGTAGATATAGCGGTTTTATTGGAAAGCTGTTATTTTACTGCTAATACTAATATTTTAGTATAAACCAAGTGCCCAGCCAGCCTCCGTCTGGCATTCAATCCCACTGTTGTCCTCGTCTGCAGCTGCTGTATTTGAAGTGGTACTCATAAAGCACTACAGGAATCATATGCACATTATGAGCACATAATTATTATTATTATAGTGTAATCAGACTCTGTTAGAACAAACGGAACGCACAAGACTTTAAGGTGTTGAATAGCAGTGGTGGAAAGTGACTAGGTACATTTACTCAAGTACTGTATTGAAGTACAGGTTTGAGATACTTGTACATTACTTGACTATTTCCATGTTATGCTACTTTATACTTCTACTCTGCTACACTTCAGAGGGAACTGTTGTACTTTCTGTAATGTCAATTGATTGTATAACATATATATATTAGGGCTGTCAGTTTAACGCGTTAATTAGATTAGTTAATTACGCTGCAAATTAACGCGCTATAAAAATTAACGCAATTAATCATGAGTGGCAAGTCAATGCGCAAGCATTTTAAATTTGGCCCTTTGAGTGACCCGTAGGCTGCAGCGGCAGGCCGCATCCTACCTGCGCCACTAGTCAAAAGCAGGGTGACAACAGACGTGGATGCGACACCGGAAAGCGAGGCAAGCCTACTTGGACCTTTGAATGGCAAGTTTATTTATAAAAAGAACAAAGACGGGACTATTAACAAAGAGCGCAATGATTTGTACCTTGTGTAAAAAAGAATTTTCCTATCACCGTAGCAGCTCCAGCCTGAATTATCATTTAAACGCTAAACATGTAGTTGCTGCTAGTGCCGCTAGTGCTACCGTGAGCTCACTCCGCCAACCCACACTTGCTGAGTTAGGAAAACGAATGAGCAAAGCCACGACAGAAAAACTGACAAACTCAATCGCAAAGTGGGTTGCTGCTGATTGCAGGCCGATTTCAATCGTGGAAGACGAGGGCCTAAAAGAGGCGTTTCAGATAGCGTCATCTGACTCTAATTTCCAGCTACCGTCGAGAACTACAGTGATGAAAAGAATTCACCAGCTGTAATGTGAATGTCAGTGAATTGTAATGTCCTAGAATTCAAATTCTTTATTTGGGGACCTTTAGCAGATATGAGATTAAAATGCGATTAATTAGATTAATTAACTACAAATCCCGTAATTAATTAGATTAATTTTTTTAATCGCCTGACAGCACTAATATATATATATTTTTTTAAGTGACCAAAGAACTTTGTGCGTTATCTATTGTGCATTCCTGTTTAAATTGTTTCACATTGGAGTATTCAACCACTTTGTGCTTTCATATCATTCAACATTGGATGAAGATTCCTCTCCACTGCTCGGTGTTATGACAAATGGAAAGTAGCAGTAAGTAACAGTTTTGAATCCTGCTCAGGGTCAGACCTCTAAGATGTCCTTTCAGCTGACACTTGGTTAGGGCTGTAACCCGATTGCTCTGTAAACCTCTTCATTCATTCATTCATTCATTCATTCATTCATTCATTCATTCACTCATTCACTCATTCATTCATTCATTCATTCATTCATTCATTCATTCACTATCAAATAATACAAAGACAAGTTTGTCCCATCTTTCATAGAAAGGTCTCTCAGGAAATATAATTCTTTACGCCACACTTTCTACTCCACTACATTCACTTGGCGGCTTTAGTTATTAATTACTTTTAAGATGAAGATTTCAGACAGTGGATAATACAGCAATAATAATATTGGCAACAGTATTTTTATGGGCAGTAGTATTTTAGGATATTTAGCATTTCTATAATCTGTACATAATGTACAAATACATAGTTGATTTTCTATTCTATATCCTGTACACTTTTCATCTTGACCTTTCTGTGTCACTGTTTTTTTTTTTTTTTCCTTTTGTAATACTTGCTGGCTGTCATGACTTAATTTCCTTGGTGTGAGATCAATAAAGTCTTATCTTATCTTATCTTATCTTATCTTATCTTATCTTATCTTATCTTATCTTATCACAGTGCTTTTTAAATAAAGTGGTAACTCTCAGGTCAAATAACCTGGTAAAGTCCAGGGAAGTAGCACATTATGTAATGGACAGCTATTTTAACACTCTAATGCACTTGAAAAATGTCATTTTCTACTATTTTATCATAAAACGTTGGTGACATTTAAAAACATTGTCAGACATTTGGGGAAATGCACCTCTTTCTGAGAGTTAGATGAAAAGACTGATATCACTGCCTGTGCTTTAAGTATAAACCTAGAACCAGGAGGTGTTTAGCTGAGCTTACCATAAAGATGACACAGGAAAAAAAAACAGCCTCTGTCCAAAAGTAACAAACTTACCAAGAAGTAATTACAGCACCTAACGCCTCATGAAACCACAAACCACAAATTAAACAGAGGGGATACAACTGAGGTCCTGATAGATGTGTCTTTGAACTCTGGACACAATCAGCCTACGGTGGCTCCACTTCCAGTCTTTATGCTAAGCTAAGCTAATCACCTCCAGCCATCTTCTCTGAAAGACACTGAACAGGAATATTTCCCCAAATGTCAAAGTATTCCTTTAAAATATTTTGGACCAGGCAGTTTTCTTTTAGCCCTGACACCCATGGCCACTGTGAAAAAACACACTTTGAATTTATCTCTGCAGGTTTCTGGCATCCATGGGTGGTGATGTTATGGAGGACAGGGATGTCTTGGCAGGAAACCTGCATCTTCAGAGAGAAGGGGCAGAAAGAAAGAAACAAGTAAACAAACAAACATAAAGAGAAAGATAATAATAGAGAAGTTGGCAAATAGATGATAAGGAGTGAGATGGGGGGGTGATGGAACGAGTCCAGGTGATATTTTTATTTGTTTCTCAGATTCCTCCATTAACTCAGAGACGGTGTACTGAAAGAGAACAGGTATAAAACACAGATAAGCTGTGGCTTATTATCAGTGTGTAATGACAGATGAGAAGAGATGCAATTAGAATGAGCCATATGGATGATCATATGGTCATTTTATAATTAGCACTATTTAAAATAGAACACAGACTTGCATAAAACAAGAGAAAGTGGTGCTTGATTTACAAATAACTTTTAAAGAGGGTGATTTGATTCAATTAACAAAGAGGGATCTCAGTATAAATCTTCTTCTTCACCAGGACTTGGTCCTAATCACTCTTTATCACTCAGAAAGTTTTCAGACATCTTCTTAAATTGGTTCATTTGTCAAACATTATGAGTAGTCCAACCCACCACTAAGCTGAGTGTTTGCGTTACAGTGTGACTGACCTCATAGATCAGCCACTGCTTCATCTCCTGCAAAAAGCACTTCAAGAATTTCTTTAGTATACAGGCATTTTCCCACCAAGTTAGCAAATTAATTATACATATTCAATTACCAGCTACTGTTGAGTTAATGCTTAAAAAAAAAAATTGATAACAAAGCTAATTTTACCACCACTGAGACAGAGCTGTTTCTGTAGTAATAAAATGTAATGAACACATTTTATACTGAGAGTTATAGATTTTGCAATATGATACCAATTATGATCCCCATTGCTTGGAGTATAGCTTCTTTTTATTATCAAAACTTCCACTGTGAAATGTCACTCCAGTTGTGTCAAGACAATGAAAGCTGTTCGCTCCAGCTTTGAGGGACACGTGTTCAGGTAGAAGACAAGGCAGGACAGAAATGAAGAGGTGGGACACTCAACATGACTTTCAGTGAAGCTAACTATCATTCTTCTTCACTGGCCCCCCTCAGGGAAAGTGTGAAACAACCTGTGCAGGATAGTTTATATTTTTCATGGCATAAACATCATTTACTTTCAGTAGCGTTGTTCCTTTGCACAGCGGAGCTCGTGCATCCTTGTGATCCATAAAAGGTCACTGCCACACAAAACGCACAATAGCGGCGACATTCTCACACTAACACTCTCCAAACAGTGGGGGAAACCCTGGAGACGAACCTCACTGCCTGTGTCCCAGAATTAGAAACAGTCAAGTCCTCACTCAGCACTCACCTCTACAGTTCACCTTCCCACAGCTTTCCCCACCTATTTTATGCAAATGTGTTTTTTTTTACCTTCACATATGTCCTGTCAAAAATCATCAATCTGGAGGCTGTACACACTTTATGAGTGCACATTGTGTTTTTGTGTTGTGAAACTTGAATCAGATCTGAAGTCGAGTTAAATGTGGCGCCTCAGAGGGCTCATGCACAAGCTATTCTGTCTGTGCTGTTTCATAAAGCAAAAACAACATGAAAATAGTCTCGGAAAATGGGAAAAGGGCCTAACACTTATTCTAAAAAACACATTATATGAGAATAAAAAAGATGCTCATGTAATGGGTTCATTCAAAGGTCATTTCATCTCTTCATAACAGAAGTGTGCTTGTAAACTGTTTGCCCTCAGGAGGCATATAAAGTTGATTTAGCAGTATTGACAAAACATTAGAACATTTGAACAGTAGAGTGTTGGAATAGTAATGTGTTGTCCTGCTGATGAAACATCAAGCGGCGACTGATGCTGCAGCACCGCCTCAGGGATACATACAGACAGGCTGCGTGTGACTCTGAGCATGAATTGGTGTCGTGCACGTGCCCTGCAGGGTGGTTGTGTCTATCTGTGATCATGAGAGTGTGCATGTGTGTGTGAGCACGTGCGCATGAGTGACTGTCTGAGAGACAGATTAGACGCAGTAGTGGTGTGGATGGAATCAAAGAATGAAACCTCTGATAATATTGGAAACACTCAGCGAGGAGGAGGAGGGAGGAGGGAGAGGAGGAAGAGCACCGAGGCCCTGAATCCACTGAGAAACAATGCTGGTTTCTTTTTTTTGTTTTCAGTAGAGAAATACACCTGATCCATGTTACCAACAGCACCGAGGGCTGTAAAGAGTCTGCTGCTGGGCACGTTGACAGGAAGATGTTAGCGATACTTTAACAAATTACACGATTCGTATTTTTCAGCGGTTCTTCGCATTAAATTAACTGTCGGTTTGATGACGGAAAACTTGACAACATGTTATTGTCTCCTTGTCTCCTATTCAAACACCCGGCAGACATGCAGCAGCATTAGAGTTCATCTGAAGTTTTTGTTTCTTCATGATCGCAGGTCCAATATTCACCGTCTTTTTGCTCTGTTTTTGGTCTCCACCAGCTCCTGAGGGTATTTTCTGGTTCTTTACCTGCTAAATGTTCACGAGCTAGTCAGTAACTGTGTCTGTGTGCAGTTTGGTGCAGAGCAGGCAGCAAACAGTGCGTTTTTAGAGCTTCTTCTGCTGTCTGTTGCAGCTGAAAATAATGGTTGCACGACAAAAAAACAAAAACAAAACAATCAGCTAAAGGATGCTAAAATGGACAGTAGAGCTGAGGTTCCACACGAGTCATTTCACTCATTGTCAGTATAAAACATATTGACTGCAGCAGCTTTAAGAACAGGCTGTGTTTCATTTTTGAAAGCTATTTTTATTCCTGATTAATCCTGAGGTACTGGCACATTTGTCCTGATTTTCTATGAATTGTGTTCTGCAGTGAGACCTCACCCCTGCTTCGTGGTGATGTGATTCATTCCTGGAACAAACGAAACCTAAAAACATCAACCTGATGCTGCCTTTGTACTGTACATGAATGCAAGCTAAATAAGTAATGTCAGTTTCAAAGCCAAAGCTTGCATTTGCAAACACTGCTGAGACCATGTGTGTGTATGTGTGTACAAATATTTAATTATTTGCTTGATATGCTTGATCTTGCCATTTAAAATGTATACAGAGAGGCAGAATGGACAGAAACAAAGAGAATATGACTCCAGTTTATGCCCTTTAATGTCTTGTTACCACTCACTGGTAAAATAGATTTTGTCTGACCCTTGTCAACCATTTGCCCTCTGAAGTCACGGCTCAAGCGTTCACTGATAGTGCTTCAATTCATCGTTTCCATTGACTTAAACTACCATCGTTCTGCTCTGTGCCCCAAATTCCCTGAATGAATGGTCCCAATCTGGAAAACAAATAAAAATGTTACCTGGAACGCTTCCATAACCCTTTCACTGTCTCTCATCCCTTCTTTCATTTTTCCTTCCTCCTTCCACCTCACCTCTTCCCCTCTCTGTGTTTCCGAAATATGTCCCTCTTTATCACATGCGACATCGCAGGATAGGCCTGTCTGAAGCAGGTAATGATTTTTTTGTTCTTATTTCTGCGTTGAGAGGGATCAGAGTAGTGCTGGTTATCAGGCCATTTATTACCCTGCCAGCTCACCACTCAGCTGTCTGGGTAAATGCAATCTCCCCTGATTCACACAATTACCCCAAGATAGAGAGGGGAAGAGGAATATCCCTCAAACCGGCATTGTGGGTCAGAGACAGTTTAGGGAAATACACATAAAGCGAGACAGGCGACTTCAGTGCCTTTCCAACCAGAGCAGCAGTCTGTTTGTTTGTATGTTTGGACACATGTGAACACGTGATGCTCATCTTCTACGACAGAAATAAATTCCATGGGAATTAATCTACATCCTGTTTTGCAGACTGTGAAATCTTCTCTTATGGATTCATTATGAACATCATATAACTGCATTAGAAATTCTTGACTGGGGTTCATCACTTCTTGAAAAGCACATTAATCCCATATTTCTTCCATATTAATTTAACTAATGAAGCAGTACGTTATATATGTATGTGTGTGTGTGTGTGTGTGTGTGTGTGTGTGTGTGTCTCACAGTGAGTAATGCAGTGTGTTCTGTGGGTCAGCCAGTGACAATTTAGACCATGTGGTGCATGAAAGAATTAATTAGTATGAAAACTGATCAGACGGTTCTGTAGAAGAAAATGTTTTTTTTCTTGGTGTTTCCACATAACATGACATGCTTTTATTCTTTTATTCTCTTAACCTACTCATTCATACCTACTTTATTTAGACGCACAAGTGTGACAGCTCATTCTTTAACTCCACTCGAGGTCCATTAAGCCGGTTTTCATCGCTGATGAAAACAACATAGTTTAAAGAATTATTTTACACATTTAGCTTAGAGTTAATTTGTATAAGTAATGCTTCAGTGGACATAAAGATGATGCAACGTTACCAGTCAGGAAAGAGCACACAGAGTTTTTGACCTGATTTAAACGTGTGCGTATGCACAGTATGTGTCACTTTCACTTCGACGAAGACTAAAAACTGACCTGGAGACATGTTTTAACTGGAGTGACGCCTCTTGTGGACTGTTGATTTTTAATCAGAGGACACTACATTTATCAACTAATTATGTTATGGAGAAGCTATGGAGAAGTTTCTTATTAACTGCTGCTTACAAAGTCAGTAATGATCTGGTCATAACATAAAGTGTGAATGCATTTCCATGACAACTGTGCAGCCTTCATCTGCTAATGAAGATAGTGCGATACTGTTGAAAGCTCCACAGCAAGCGAGTAAGTGGACTGTGGTTGGATGTCACTGGCCGTTTCTCAATACCAAGTACGCCAAGTTCGGACTTACGAACTTGGCAGTCCGGATTTAGCAAGTTCGACTTGGGAGTACAGTCTCTCCAGGACGGGAGGACGCAGGACCGTCATTCTGCAATTGGGACAGCAGTGTACTTGATGACGTTAGCAGGACGACACATCTCCGAAAACTTTGGAGCAAATGTTAAACTACGCGCTATCGTGATGAATCGACCACAGATTTTAAGTCTTAACATCCACTTTCTCACATAAAATAATCTTAAAACCACATTCCGTACTACTAAAACAGCAGTATTTCCAAACTTGTAACTTATAGTTGTGAGTCCTCTCCTCCGGCATTGTTGCGACAAAATGCATTCTGGGATACGTGGTTGCCCCAAGTCCGACAAAAGTCACCATCCGATGCATCCTCGATAAAGTGGGAGGGGCAAGAACACATCCGGGTATTTGAGTGTACTTGTCGAGATGCGGACTTGAGAATTGGAACAGTACTTGGACTCAGAGTGATGACGTTTCTCAAGTACACAAGAACACAAGTACAGAGAAGAACGCATATTGAGAAACGGCCACTGACTTTTCCTGATTTCCTGTTTAACCCACCTTTATCTTTTTGGAACTTTCAATGAAAATGTCTTACATTAAAGTGAGATTTTCCTGATGTAAAGGATGCTGCAGTGTGTAGTTTGTACCTTACCTCCTCTCCTCTCCTCTCCTCTCCTCTCCTCTCCTCTCCTCTCCTCTGTTTTGGGACACTCTATCCTGTGCTAATGTACGCTGCATTCTGTTTCACCAGTACAGCGGGAGTCATCAAAAACTGCAAAGAAACAGGCCACATTTCTCCCCTAGCCCAGCACTTCTGCGTGTGTCTGCAAGTGTGCACGTGTCTGTGTGTGTGCATGTTTATGTGTGTGTGTGCGCGTGCGTGTGTGTGTGTGTGTGTGTGTGTGTGTGTGTGTGTGTGTGTGTGTGTGCCTGATGAGAAGAGCTGCTCAGCAATATTTAGCGTTACTGCGACAGAACAGCTTTAGGACAGAACAGAACAAGGCTCACCTTCAGAAAAGACGAAATGAGAGGCAAAGAGAGACACAGAGAGCGGGAAAGAGACAGAAATATATTCTGACTTTTAATGCTCCTTCATGAAACATTTGGCTTTAAGTAAGAGAAAAAATATTCAGGCTGCAACACTAAAACCATTTCACCCCTCAGAGAGAAAAGAGGGGCAAGAAAGAAACTGTTCTGACCTTTTGTGGCAGAAACAAACCGTTTATGTGGCCTTGAATTGACCACATACAACGAGAGTACTACTAAAATTAATTACAACACTTGGAATAATTTGTGATTTGTCTGGAATACATATAAATCAGGATGTCGCGTTCTGCCTCATGGATTTGTTTTTTCACTCTGTATGTTTGTTCACTTTGTTCTTCACACCACAGTTAATGAGACCTTTAAGCCAGTGCATGTAAACACAATTAGATAAGAGTCTTCCAGGCAGTATGTGTGTGTGTGTGTGCGTGCATGTGTGTGTTAGGGTCAGGGGTGATGTGTGGTAATGAGTCATAACTCCAAAAGCACTATGTGGTATTCCAGTGAACCCTTTATCTGTTTGTGTGTGCATATGATCATATAGAGACACAAGGCAGCAGCTGCCTCTCTGTCACATACACCATGCACCATATACGCACCCACATCCGCCCACACACACACACATGCACACAGACCAGCTGGGCCGCGGCTCCCTGTTTGGTGTACAACACATGTGCCGGCCTTCACTGTGGCACAGCATCAATTACACCGAACAGGACATCTATTACAGCTCACCTCAGAGCAGCATCACACACACACGCGTGCACAAAGAGCATATGAACACATTTCTCCCAGAGTGTAACATTATATTTAATATTATTTAAACTTTAAAAAGTCCACTTCCTGCACAACACGCTAACTTTAAACCTTTGGTCTGCAGCTACAGTAGAAAACAAACACACATCTTACACTTTATCTACAGATTTACATAAAATCTTGCAACAGTTTCTTGTATTGCATAATTCAGACATTTGAGTGAGAGCTGAAAGTTACAGCTTTCAACTCTGTTATACTGTGCAGCTTTAAGAGTTTGACGAAGGAGGAACGACTTTTTCCTCAATCCAAAAATAATATATATCTAAAAAATTACTTATACAGTTATTATTTATGCAAAAGCTACAATGACAAACTGATCAGATTAAATAATAACTGTGGCAAATCTGTATTCTATATCATAATATCATCATCAGTATCATAATTCTTTCTATGTTGAGAATTGCTCACGAGGCCAGCTGACAAAACAGAAAATCTCCCGTTTGTCCCAAAAATAAAGTGAGGTGCTATTAACGAAGTGCGAGGATGACACAACAAGAGAACACCCAGACATTTCCACTTTTGGCTGTGATTCACGCTCATGTGCGCTGCACTGAAACGTTGTCCCTTCCATCTTTAGAAATTACTCTCACATCCTCAATGTGATGGAGACACATCAGATCTTTGCGCGCTGAATATTACAGTTTTGCGATGTATGTGTAAGCATGTGTGTGCGCTTGTTTCTGTCCATATGTGTCTAACAGCGTGTGTGCCCACATGGCCTCTAATAATGATGAAATACGTTGCTAATGTTGTAGGTTATTTCAGCCGACTGACAGTTGTGTGGAGGTGGTTGTGTGTGTGCGCGTTAAACCAGTTGTGCGTGTGGGCATGTGTGTGTGTTTGTGTGTGTATTTAATTGGACCTCCCTGAGCCAGTCTCCAGGTGATGGAACTCATCTGCTCTTCCCCTGATTAAGGACAACAGATGGACTGGTATCACAACACACACACACACACACACACACACACACACACACACACACACACACACACACACACACACACACACACACACACACACACACACACACACACACACACACACACACACACAGAATACTTCCACAGTCATGAGTCACCATCAAGTACACTGAACACATACTGTACAAGTCATGTGGCCTGCAATCAATACTAAATACACACAGAATGGAAATATATCAGGTCCCTACAGTAGATATCAATGCATCAAGCTCAAACGACCCCCATGCCTCAGTCAGTTTAGTCTTCATCATCACTACCATTCTCATCATCATTGTCAGCTAAAGACTGCTCATCCCTCTACAGATCGTCACCATGCTGCCTTTCTAACACAACATCTCCACCGTCTTTCTCCATCTGTTGGACTGACAGAGAATACAAGTTAATTTATTTAACCAGCAAAACCAAATGAGGTTTTCAAAGATGTCTCTCTCCAAGTGAGACCGACATGGAAATGTACTTTCCTGTCGCAAGATGAGTCATATCTGACAATGAGGGTAACTTTCTAAATATTCTAAATGCTTCATATTTAATTCATGAATATTTTTACTCACGCACAAACAGACTCAAACACACTCTGACAACCTTTGAATAAAAAGTCTTTGAAGCCCATAACCTTTAATGTAATATTACTGTAAGCACAAATTTTACAGATGGAACAACAAACAGAAAAAGATCCAAGAGAAACTGAAAGAAACCAATATTTCATTTTCTATCCTTGATGAATGAATGTTTAAAATACAGTAAAGGTTTATTTATCCTACATAATGTCCCCATATTGTCTCAGAGTCACTGTCCGAGTTAACTTTTCGAGTATCAACTTGGCAACTCAGTGAGGCCAAAGATCTTATTGACTCCAATAAACTCTCCTGCCCGCGTTGATATGACAGACTTCCCATTACTACTTGATCTTTATGTGGTTTATCTCTGTAGATCTGAGTCATCCACTGAGCTCCCTCTAACCTTTAACAGATGTTTAGCAACTTTCCAGCAGCCCGCAAACCTGAGCCAGTGTGTCCAACAGTGCACCTGCCTCATTAAGACACAGAAACTCTTTTTTAGTCCTGTAAGGACACAAACTCAGTCATCTGTACTCTCACACACCCTGGGACTAATTATAACACATTTATAAGATGCCATTATGGCTCTCAAGCTGATAAAATGTGGTCCCACGGATTATGAAACCCACCGGTATCATTTTTAAGGTCCCAGGTTGGAGTTTAAGTAAATGTCAAACTTGACGACGATGTCTTTAAAAATTAAATTACCAGAATACTATAATATAATCAAATCTGATGTCATTCTCTCTGAATTTTGACTTCTTTTTAAGTGATGTTATTAAACGTACACTTGGACACGGAGAGGGAGATGGGACAAAAAGAGAGTGGAGCTGAATGCACAGCAGATGATTCATTAATCTCTCAAATTATCTTTGTTGTTGTTACATAACATCAACACGGAGCACAGACAAGCCTCGATCTTGCAGTAAAACTTGTCGATGAACCCAGTGTGACCCTGGAGCACATATTACTCTGCTCCCACATTAATCCGGCAGTCACTGTAAAACACTCCATTTGGTCTACATCCATTTGCCTTCGGGGCCACATTAATGATAATTACGAGGCTCTCAGCATGCTGGTTAATATGCCCCCATATAATCCATGTCATCGCGAAAAAGCAAAGATAGAATATGCTTAGTAGGTGATAAAAGAAGGAAGGAAAACAAAAAAAAGAAAAAAAAAGAAGATGTGGACTCCCAAAAACCATGCACAATGGGACAATATTTAAAATTCATAGCTGAATCAAATCGATGAGCGCTTTAAAAAAACATAACAATTTCCATTCTTATCTCCCCAAAACATGGCGACTCTCCTCTCACACACACAGAAACTAACACACACATGCTCGAAAAATGAAGAGGAAAGGCAGGAAGGAGAATGAAAGACAGAGAAAGAAAAAAAAAATAAAGGGGGGGTGATAACAGCTTCAATAAATCATCCGGGCCAGTCGCCGCTCCCCGGGGATGTGGGATGGATTAAATTAAGCACTCCCTCTACCCGTGTGTCTATCCATCCCTCCATCCTCTCTCTCTCTCTCTCTCTCTCTCTCTCTCTCTCTCTCTCTCTGCGCCGTATAAATGCCAACAGCTGATCGCGAGACGGCACACTCACGGGAACACCTCGCGGAAGCTGCAGAGAGAGAGACAGAGGGAGCGAGAGAGACAGAGAGAGAGAGAGAGAGACAGAGCGAAAGAGAGAGGGAGAGAGAGCGAGAGAGGGGGGAGAGAGAGGGGGATACAGACAGAGAAAGAGGGGATGCCGTTGATCCGTTCGGCCGCAGGAGTCTTATTGTGATTTTTTTTACCGGCCTGAGAAAGTCGTCACTAACTGGAATTAAGGACTATCTGCGGCAAAGAAGGAAGGACGTCCGACATTTTTGTTTTTGTTTGGAAAAGCTTCCAAAATCATCCCAACGTTTTCTTTCCTCTCATTTTCTTCACATCCCTTCCTCCTCTTCCTCCGTCTCTTCTTCCCCTTCTTTAAAGAGGCCCGCGAGCCGCCGCGCGCGCTGCAGGGTGCCTTCCACCGCCTCTTGTTTTGTTTTTTATTTTTTGACTGCTCACGAGCCCCTGCCCGCGAGCACAGAGACCCCCGAGGCAACCCCCCGCCTCCGCCCCCCCCCACCCCCCCCCACCCCCGGAGGGAGCTGTCCGGTGCTGAAGTTGCATTTCTCACCTTCTTGTGCACGAGGACGAAAGCGGGAGCGGAGACAGCGCGAGAGACTGAAATCAGAAATAACTATTCAACTGTTTTACCGGATCGATTCACAGCTCGCGCTTCCACCAAAATCTGAAGACAATCTTCCTCCTGATTCGCCTGTCTTGGTGGTGTGTAACAGGCGAATCACCACCCTGGCCAGGCCGTCGGTGATCGGCTGTGTTTGTGAGTGTGTGTCGTTGTGTTTGTGACAGTGTGTGTCGGTGTCGCACCACCATGCCAAGGTCTTTCTTGGTGAAAAAGGTGAAACTGGATGATTTCGCCACCGGGGCGGATTTGGAGAACGCCTACCGGCACAGGACAGACCTCAGCCTGCGGCTCCATGACAAAGGTAGGTCAGGCTGCCTGCTCGGCGAGCATTAACAGGTGTCTGGAAAACAAGTCGCTCTGACAGAGGAGGAGGCTGACAGGCAGGGAGCCTAACAAGGCTGTTTCCCAAATCTATGCTACTGAGAGGCGGATTTACCTGTTGTGTCCTGGAGGGATTCACTCACAGATTGTTCTTTAACGATGGCTGACACATCAGTGCAGCTCACATCAAAAGATAACTCTTGTTCCGTGTGTGCACGCAGTGTTTCATCTCCCATGGCATCACCTGTTCTTATCCTGCAACTCTCCTGGACTTAACCCGGTGCATCTGTAGCCTTTCATTTCTAACTTAATCACAGGGTTGTTGGCAACCTGTAGGGTGATGTGGCAGATAAGTAGTCTATAATCATTGAATCATAGAGAACAACGGCAGACAGCGTAGTGTTATCACACAGTTATTACCTTCCTGATGGGTAATAAAAGCTTCAAAGCCACGCACTAAGCAGCCCTCTGCTAAATAAGTGATTCTGCCTCACTTCAGAGGGCTGCACGAGCCCAGGGGAGCACAGGATGAGATAGACACGGTAAAACACTGATGAACTGCCAATCTCAATAACCACTACACCCTGCTCAGTGAGTGTTACCACACCACGTAATCTAACACTTTATTTACTGGCAGCACAGAAGCTAAAGCAGGCTCGACTTGAGGCATTTGGGTGGTTGTAGGAGTGGAGTTGCCACTGGAGCAGAAAGGTCACTTGAGAAATCAACCAAATCCAGTGCATTCCATGTTTAATCGATTCTGGCTCATAGTCAGCGGGGACTTTCCCCCCCTACGCAGGCTAAGTAAGGTTAAAAGAGATAAAGGACGGACAGCGCTTATTAATATCTGGTCCTCTTTTACTTGGTTTGATGGAATTAACAAAAGCAAAGCTGAGTCTAAATCTATCCTAAATGTAGACAAGCCTCTGCAGGCTGTGTGACGCCTGAAACATACTTCTGTTTGGTCTTGGTTTGTACAAAAAATAATGTGATGAAACACAGCCAGACTAAATATTTGACAAGAGTTTATATCATTTAATACTCCACTGACAAAATATCTTCCAACCCCATCCAGGTGCAGCACAAATAAGCAGCAGTTTAGCAATCCTTTATGTAATGATGCTGCGGCCAAAAACGTAACCAGAGTTTTCCTGATTCGTTTTTCTGTCATAAAATTAGCCCTACTGCAGGCGCATAACCTACATTCTGCATGTCTTTTTTTTTTTTTTTTTTTTTTCTGTGCTCGGTCTCCAGGTATGCCTGTCCTGTTTCTGCAGTGTCGGCAGATTTTTGCATGATGAAATAAACGCATCTTTGTATGCCTGCAACAGCTGCCACAAGCCTACACCCTCACAGTATCACCAAAACGCAACAGCAGATCAGCCTTGGTGTTCCTCACTGCTCTTATTTCACTTTACAGTCACAGATGAACTGTTGAATATAAGTTAATGGCAACAGATTCTCAATCTAAGTAGCATTTCTCCCCCATTGCATTCAATGTGTTGGACCGCCTCGGTGTAACAGTTGAATATGAACACTATTTTATTGTATTATTTTTAGATTTACTCTTTAGGGCCTAACAATGCTTTGTTGGGCCTCGCTGCAATTATCCTGAGGACAGTGTGATTCATTGTTTTGTGCTGCCCTGTGCTCTCTGAAGCTGTGAACTTCCCCACACCCCACCCTGTAACTGTGTGCGTCACATTTTACAGGAAAAACCAGAGATGCCTTTGCCATGTAAATTAAGCCTCTGCATAGCTTCCACCCCAATGTCATTGACACGCTGTTGCACATCAACATGTGTATTACCGCGCGCGGTCTTGCCTGCGTCTCTCTGCTCGTAAAGCAAAAAGCTGTCAGCGGTGTATTTATAAAGTCGAGGTTAACAAGCCCTGCTTGGCTTGACACGCGATCTGCCGCCTCAGCAGCACCGTGCAACGCCGCCTGTCCCAGCAACCTTTTGTCTCCATCCCTAACATCTGATGGTAACTGCTTGATGCAGCTTCTACATACAGTGCTGCACATGCTCTCCCCACAACAGCGCACCACGTTAGGAACAGCTCCCTGCTTTTAGAATAATTTATATCCCACCCGTGTTCCTTGCATTGTGTGTGATGGGACTGTGTATTCAGATGGGACGCAGCTGCAGATGTGTAGTAGCTGTTATCGTTTGTAGGCAGATATGTGGTGTCACATAGAGCTTGTTGCTTCTGCATCTCACTCAGAAATCCTCTGAGAGAGCGAGTGAATAACAACAACATGAATTTCTTAAGGGAGAAATCGGACTGTCATTTTATTTTTTCCAAGGATGCACATCCATACTACATTATGTAGCATATCTTGATGATGCAGATGATGGACTGTCATTTATTTTGTCCAGTTGACCAGAACAAGTTTCCCTTTACATCAGCAACACATTAAACTGACACCCTTAAAAAGATCAAAGAAAGACATGATCTCAATCTTGATTTGTAGTTGATATACACATACTTTCCTTGTGTTTCAGTGGACAGTATGTTGTTTTTTGGTTGTAACCTCGATGTTGTGTTGTATGCTCTGTTGTGTTTAAGGATGCTTGTGCCCAGGGACAGTTTAGTCTGCATTTAAGAGACTAACTTATCAATAGTGTTTATTCAAACCACCAAACCGAACCCGTGCTGTCACACTAATAATAGCTTCAAAAGACAGTAAGCTACAAAAACTGCCTGGCGTGTCTGCGTGTGTGTGTTTAACAAAATACGGTCAATTGCATCTCTGCTGAAACACAGCATAGAGTGGATGAGCAGAAACAACACGTGTGTAATGACACACTTGTGGATCCACACTTAAATAGCATGTGTTTGGACTGACAGCCAGTGAGCCAGATGTAAAAGTATCTTATAATGTGTGTGCCTGTGAATATGCTAGTTAGTATGTATTCATGTACTGTATGTGCTGCAGTTAGTCAGGTGTGTAGATATGTTCACTTCTTTAATGACACGTCAACCTGGAAAGAATTAGTGCTTTTTTATCAAGAGGGAGTGGTAGGATCATCCAGCATGCTCATATATACTGCAGCTCCACTGTTTAAGAATGAGTTTCAGTGGCTGTATTTTGCCCAGAAGGCTTACCGTGCAAGTCTTCAACCCCCCCAATCTGCAAAACCCCCCACACTGTTCACAGCACTGATTGAGCCTGCATAGCAGCCTCGCTGTCACTGTGCCAGCGACCTGCACCGCACTGGATCTGTCCCTGGTGCTGATGCTCATTTTCACACTCTAAATCAGCTTTCTCAAGTTCAGGGTCAGCCTGTGCGCATTTATCTTTCACAGAGGAAGTGTTTTAACTGCAACCTTTGAGAACTGAGAGGAATTAAATTGCTGAATTATCTCTGGGCTAATACTGCAGGCTTTTTTCACACTCCACCACCGGCCACAGGTGTGCAGGAGAGAGACAGATGTTCTGTGTTACACTAAAAGACTTTTGCATATGTCAAAACTTGCTAAAAGTAGTTACAGTTGGTGCTGTCTTACTGACGGTGAGTTGAGAATCAGCACATACCCTTTATGCAGGATAAATGCAGGGTATGGGACATGGCCATAGGCAGTAATTAATACAGGTCAGATACATACTGAAGGACTGTGGCTTTCACTGTTTTTATCAGTACATTTAGAGTGAGAGGAGGTGCCTCCTAAAAACAGCATGATGCCTTTCATTTAAAAAAAAAAAAAAAAATACTGCATATCACCACAGATGATCTTGTGGTTTAGATGTCCTGGAGCTACATTTAAATTGCTGACCTGGGTTCAGGTCTTACAGGAGCCTTCTGTTTCACTGTGTTGCCGTCTTTGGTTTTCTGCTCCTTCAGTCTAAAGGAGAACGCATCTGGTTTGTCAGCACACACACACAACTGCTCCGCCTGTCATGTGAGCATTTGTATGCAGCCCTAGCACTAAAGTGAACGTTTTAATGGTGTTTCACCATACAACATACAGTAACATGTCAGAAACCAATTACCGGTTGAATGAACCAGCTGTTTGGAAAATCTATGTCAACCCATCGTCTCTATGTTTTGTACCATAATAAATGCACTCAAGTGTGACGCAGGAGCAGAAAAAAAAGCACACAGCTGCATACAGTGAGATGTATATCAGCAAACAGCTGTTAAGAGCACTTGTTTAAGAAGCACTTATTTAATTGCACCAATTCAAACGGTGTAAAGCTGGTCAGTATCCTGCATCTCCATCATTACTGTCTCTGTGAGGAAAGATAAGCTGAAGAAAAGCAGGCTATCTGATTTCACTCTGGCTTCCTGTCCAGCTGGCTACAGCACTCTAACGGCATTAATCCAAACTTTTTTCCTGTGCATGTGCAGTAGCAAAATGTCTGTCACATTTACTACTGCTATATGAACCATGTGTCTCTGCTGTGATGGGGAGAATTTCTGTGACAAAAATCTGTATATCTCTGACTGACCTGCCAGGCTTCAGTGTAAAACCCATTTTCATCATAACTTTCTCCTCAGTGTTCTCCAAGCTAACACTGTTTTCTTTTTTCCACGTCAGCTGGTTACATCAGTGACTACATCAGCCCTGTTGTGTACGATGGTGAGAGTGACAGTGGGATTAAGATACCCTCTCCTGACCCTCTCTACGATGGTATCCACAGTGACTACGGGGCCCCCGACTCGGAGTCCCCTGACAGTCCTGGCTCCGAAATCACTGATGGTTACATCAACGGAGATGCTGCGGTGAGTGAGGGTTACACAGTCGATGCCTTCTTCATCACCGACGGCCGCTCGAGGAGGAAAGCTCTCAGCAGTCCCAGGAACATCCAGAGGCACACCTGCAATGAATGCGGCAAAACCTACGCCACGTCTTCCAACCTGAGCCGGCACAAACAGACACACCGCTCGCTGGACAGCAAGCTGGCAAAGAAATGCCCGACCTGCGGGAAGGTGTACGTCTCCATGCCCGCCATGGCCATGCACCTGCTCACTCACGACCTCAAGCACAAGTGTGATGTGTGTGGGAAAGCGTTCAGTCGACCTTGGCTCTTGCAGGGCCACATGCGCTCTCACACGGGCGAGAAGCCATTCGGATGCGCCCACTGCGGCAAGGCCTTCGCAGACCGCTCGAACCTGCGCGCTCACATGCAGACCCACTCGGCCTTCAAACACTTCAAGTGTAAACGCTGCAACAAGACCTTCGCGCTCAAGAGTTACCTGAACAAGCACTACGAGTCTGCCTGCTTCAAAGGCCCCTTCTCTCCTCTCGGCCCCCTAGATGCATGACCCCCTGCATAGATAAAACAAGAGAAAAACTGCAGACATAAATTACCATTATCCTTACAAACTGAACTGCAGACACAAACAGTCTATTTTTGGTCATAATATGACCTTGCTTTCCCTCGTCGCCCTCTCTGAATCCCCCCCCCCTCTCCCCCCACCTTGCTTTCCCTTGGAGCCTATTCATGATGATGAAGATGATGAAGATAGCACAATTTTTTCTCCTTGAGATTTGCCCACTTAAGGATTTAACTGATCTACGCATGCACTTCCTCAAAAACTCCTCTTCCTCTGTCTGTTCTGGATAGAGACAATAATACTAACATGGCTTCCTTCTGGCATCTAGATACAGTACGGCACCATATATTTTGGGACACTGAAGGCGATGAGGATGACGATAAAGACAATAGTAAGCCTATAGCTACTGAGTTCCTCCCTGCACTGACATGCAGTGAAAGAGTTTTTCCTTTTGATTTTGTTTTCTGGGGGAATAATAGTAATAATAATAGTAATAATAATAATAATGATTAATAATAATAATGTTCTGCTGCACCAAGTGACCACATTCTCTCCACAACTGAGGTGAAAATATTATTTATTTATTTATTTATTTCAGAATTATTCCTTTTTTATTTGGTGTATGTTTATACTTGATTTGATAATGATGAAGTGTTACCGTTAACTTATTTGTTGCACTTTAATTTCTGTATATGTATGTAGGATATTTGCCAACCTCTTTCTATCACTACAGGCCAAAGCATATGTCACTTTTTTTAAGTACTATTTTTTCCTATTATGTTTACCTTTTTTTCTTATTAATGTTTTTGCATGCAAAAAAAAGAAAAAAAAAGATGAAATCTATGCCAACATCATAAAAAGCTTATGATTTTTGCCAAAATCCTATAGATAGAACCTGAGGGCAATATTTTTCTCTTGGAGCCTCCGTAGGACTCTTTAAAAGCAATAATCACCTAATGCATGGTATTTTATGATGAAGTTATGAAGTATTACCTACTACTGTATAGCAGTTTAAAAATCAGGTATGTTTTACTTCACCTATAGTCATAAACAGAAAAACACTAATATTACAGACATCAGGGAACATGCCAATGTAGTGTTAGAGTAACAAAAATAAAAGTCCTGTCTTTCCTCTCTTGTTATGCACTGCCTGCCTCTTAGTGAGTAGAACTAATGTAGGATGTAGGCTAGAGAGGCTGGGATCAGCTGCCTGCTGGGTGTGAGGCCTATTGTAGGATAACTATAACCCTGAACAACCTGCGTTAGGCTAATTCTAGCAAGAAATAAGTCCGCTAACATTAACCAGAAGAGGCCTAATTTTGGGTTAGGCCTCCGAACATCTCAGTCAGATTCAATCATGGGCCTCTCATGAGAGTTCAGTGGTTTATTAAAAGGTTCCTTGATGTTGAAATGACCCTTAAATGTATTAAAAACATCTTCTCTGCGTCATGCAACCAAATAATATAACAACAGGTTATTAACAGACCTTTTAATAACCATAACAGACCTCATCTTTGTCCTGATAGAAACAAACAAGAAATGGTTCAGAGAGCAATCTCATTTGAGAATTTTGCAATGAGATGTGCACCGATGCAAACTGATAGTTAGCTTACATAGCACTTAGCAACTCTCAGTATACTTTCAATAGAAAACCAAGTCAAGGTTTGGTGCATTGTTGAAGTTGGACCGAGGTCAGCTTTAAATGTAATGCATTATTCAACCATCCTTCCAGTGCACTTCCAAACCATAAAGCATGCATTCTTAAACCACAGAAAAAGCACGCACTTTAGCTGGATGGTCAGATTGCAGCTTAACTTTTACAGTCGAGGAGATACATTAGACCCGATGAGTCCCGATTATTCTGCAGTAGGCCCCATTTAACCCTACTGGGCCGACTATAGGCTAACTCTATGAGTGATATACTCTACCTACAAGACAGGCTAACTCTAATCAACCCTAACCCGTAGATGGTTTAACCTTTGATTTAGGTGGCCAATACCAGTGTTGCTGAACCCAGTTCTCTGCAGCTCAGAAACCTTTTCTACAGATTCATGGAGCTTCCTGAGAGACAGACTGAGGACACACAGATCTGCACAAAAAATGAAGGAAAAACTGTTTATATGCCATATGTATTAATTGTAACCTAGCATAGACAAATAAGTGCACCAGTGCATGGGTGTGTGCCCACACATGCGAGCACACAGCACCTGCTGCTGAGCTGTTGTGGCAGGCACACACAAAGAGCCTGTGTCTACAAGTCAAGCCTCCAATAATTGAAAAGAAATGGGTTTAATATTCAGATGTGAATGTCTGACAAAGAAAATGTTGATGATTGCAGTGCATCCTCAGGCATGAGATTACTCAGTTAGAGATGGGGTTGACCGATATTCAACATCATTTGGGGTTATAGGAACAAAATGAGGGCCCGTCCTCACACGTAGACCATCACCTAATTTCATTCAAATGTGAGAGGTGAAGTTACAGGACATGAGTGACGCCTGTCAAAGGCAGTCAGATCCGACAGTGCTCAAAGTCAAAAAGTCAACATTTCGTAATAAAAGTCTCGCAGGACACGATACAATCTTTAAGTCTTTCACAAAGAAGTTTTTTTTTGTAAAAACGTAGCTCACAAGTCAATAAGAAAGAGGCCGTTTTTGTTTTGAGTGGAGCAATCAGTATGTGAGTCAGCAAATTGCAGGTCTTATCTCTCTCCCTCATGTGTGAACTAGATTTGAGCTGCAATTATTTGAATCGTATTAGATGATTAGTCATACAGCTTCAACTTGTTAGGGCTTCAATTTTCATCTTTGTCTTTTTATCTGTGAATTTTTAAGCCTTGGCCAAAACACTCACAACAACGATACATAAAACAGAGGTGAAAACATTAAATTAGGTGCTTGTACACAAGGACGACACAAATGCAAATTAAAAGTGCACATATGGCAAAAAAAAAAGACCATATATGCAAAGATAACAAAAGCATTAATTCATATGTTTAAATCAGCTCGGAGACATCAAACAAGAACAATATGCTATTATTTTAAACACCAACTCTGAGAGCTTATTTCTCGTTTCTATCTGAATGAGAAAATTAATAACACAATTTCTACTGTAGCAGCTGTTCACGGTGTGACAGGTACGAAAGTTGCCAAACAAACCACTGAGAGTATCTCTGGCTGCGATGTCTCCGGTTGTTGTTTACGTATCACAAATTGTATCATAGTGAATGAAAACACACTGCACCTTTGCACTGCAGTCTAAATGTCGTAGGGGTATTTGGCTTAAGTCGCTGTTGTGTGGCTGTTCGGTGGCTTTGAGGCAGGTGTGTGTATCTGTGTGTGTCTGTCTCTGGGTGAGCTCCAGGTCTGTTCTCTCTAAGCACTTCCATTCTAGTCATCTCCACCTTAAAGAAAGTAGCACAATGAAACTAACTAGAATTCAGGTAGAGAAAAATTAAAAACCTTGTACTAGCTTGACCTCTCTTCTTTTTTTGTATTTCCAAGTTAAAGAATGATGACAACCTAAATAATCATTTATTGCAAGAGGGTTTGTAAAGAATCCTTTGGATTGAGACATTTTTACTGCTGTATAGTGATATCTGACACACCTTATCTCAGGAGGTTTGGCTCTCTGCTGCAGAGAGAGGATCTCCTGGGGGTTTTTTTGAGCCAGAATTCAGACAATGTAAGCACAATGAACACAAAGCATTTTGTGGCACTTCATAATAAAGAATAATCTTAACCAACCAAGGCAGTTTTGTGTCTTGTCTTGTTTTAAGATATAATAAGTCAATTTTATCAACATAGGAGCAGTACTGGACTGCAGCTGCTATGCTGCACTTGGGTGGTGAGTAATAAAGTTTTTTTTCAATCCTGTTTAACTATCCTGACCTCTATTGTTCTCCTCGGTTTAAAGAGCTTTTAAAGCTATTCATGCTAATTAAGCAAGTCGATTGTTGAGTTAGTTTATATAGAACACTAAACTCTGGACTCTTACAGTGCTTTGTATTAGCTTTGTCAATATTGTATGTTTAAAGAGGGACTGGGCTAACTCTGGTGCACAGTGTGCTCATTAGCACTCTTTAGGCTGGAAGCGATCTACCAGTAATGGGCTGCCTGAATGGCTAAATACAGCATTTTGTTAATTCCATATTTGGACAGTTATCAGTGGTTAAGCAGGGTATCACTTAGATGTTTCACATCTTAAATAATTCTCTATAAGCTTAATTATGAAACACTGCCTATTAAAAATATCTTTAGGTATGATTTATGAGCTTACAGGTCAGGTTTGATTGACAGTGGACTGGTAGAACGAGAAAACAAGCCGCCACCTGATTGGTGCTCAGAGGCATGCGACATCACGTTTTTCCAACTGAGCACAACACACTTCAAACCAGTGACAAGAGCACAGACAGAGGTTGCTCAACTGCGATCATCAAAACAATTTTAACTTTGGCAGAAAAGTGTGTTTTCGTTGAGGACCAAGCCAGCAACATATTTCTCATATTTGAATCCAATCTGAAAATCATCTCATTCATACGCTGCACACACAGCGATGGACGGAGCCAAATATTAGAATTGTAAAAGTTTTTGCTTCATTACTGTTTGTGAGGGCCAATCCAACTTTTTCACCAAACAGAATTTTTTAGGGCTTGCTCTTTGAAACAGTTACCAAGCGTGAAGAACAGCAGGAACGTAAGGCAATCCTGCAGAAAGATGGAAATGCACTTAAAAAGGGAAATTTAACTGTTGCTGGACTGAAACTAAAACCTTATTTTTTACCTCACTAACCTGATGAGGATGATGAAGATGTGTACTGATAGAGGGTCACATTGTTGTTGAGATCCAGGACTACTCTGAGGCTGCGGTCACGTGGGCTGCTGGTGACATTGCAGATGGTAGCACGGGAAACTGACCAACTAACCACGATCTTGCGGTGACTTTGATTTCAAGGTGACCTGGTCAGGCATTGTCACAGCTGGACCTCACCTCTGAGTGTGACGGTCAACACCGCAGAAGCTTCGGTCCTTGTCGAGCTTGTAGAAATACCCTCCGTTGAAGTTACAGTCCAACCTAGCTGTTCGCTCCTTATGAGCACAGACAGCCAAAATCTATTGGTGTTATGCCAATGCTTATGGTATCCAAGGCAATGGACTATCTGCATTATCCTATGTTTGCAGGGTCCTATGCTCCCCAGATTCATATGGCACAACATGGGAACATGACAAAGGGTCATATGTTCCCCAGTTCTACATGCAGTATGTGCTCTCCCAGGGTTCTATGTTCTGTGTAACCCAGCTCTATATAACACATAACGGAGCCTGAAAAGATGTTCTCAGCTCTGTATTCGCTCAATGTGACATGGACTACACTGTCAGCACTGCCGTATGGATCTCTCAACAGGCCTACACTTAGGACATATCAAATGGTTGGAGTCATGGAACTGGCAAAGGTCACCGCTTAATGCTTGATTAGGGTTAGGGGTAATGTGTGCTAAGAGAATACAGAAGCAGGGAACACAGGACTCTGGGAACAGAACCCTGGGAACAGAGATACGCTCCGGCTATCTGAGCTGCCTCAACAAAGACACAATGCAGCAGTCTGCAGCTTTGTGAAGTACAGTATATCTCCCGACCCTAACCAGAAAATTGGTTTCACAGCAGTTGCAAAAAAGACAGAAAAGTGACTGCCCACGTCTATGAATCACCTTCTGCTGCCTCCCTGTCTTCAAACCTCTCCACATCTCTTCACCTTTCTGTTTTCTCTCTCATCTTTTTACCTCTGTCCCTCTTCTCCTCACACCTGGTTTTCCCTTCCTCTCCCCTCTTTCTCCTCTCCTCTCTTCCTCCCTCCACCTCCATCACCTGCTTGCTTCTTCCTCCCATCTCTCCTCCTTCCTCCCACCTGCTCTCCTCCACCCCTCTTCCTCCAACCACCTCTCCTTTCTCTCTCCTGCCAAGTCAAACCAGGCCATCGGGCCTTTGAGGACCTGAAAGTCATTTAACTCCTGGTAGATAATAAGTCTTAGAATATAGCTCCTCTCAGATAATAAGCTTTATCACTTGATTGCTCTGCACGCTCCCTACTGTCTTTGGATTCATGTCCAGGGACCTACTCAAGCGAATCACACTATTTCCTCCCTGGCAAGTCAAATTAACACTGTGTGTGTGTGTGTGTGTGTGTGTGTGTGTGTGTGTGTGTGTGTGTGTGTGTGTGTGTGTGTGTGTGTGTATCAACGACTACTCATTACAGGGAATGAGGGATTTGCTGAGAGGGCAAAATAAAACAAACAGCAAAGGTTAGTTTCCAGAAGTGAACGCGTCTGATTGGTGAAAATAGTTCAGCAGTCAAAGTTTAATTGTCCACAGTTGTGACATTAACCTCTTTACTTAACCGTCATGATGACTTTCATTTTGCTCAGCTTTTATAGTCCCACAGTTGACTTCTATCTCTTCACCTGTCCTATCCCGTGCTTTCATTTTCACTTTGACCTCCTCTCTCCTCTGCTCCACCTGTCCTCCTCTTCCTCCTCTCATATCTCCTCTTCCCTCCCATCACCACTGAACTCCTATCTTAAGTAAAACCACTGCATTATTAGCAATAATCATGAGATACCTGTTGATATGTACTGCAATGAAAGGTAGGAAAGAATTAGAATGAGTACCAGCAGCACAGTGAGATTTTAGGCCACTTTGATGGTCATTTTAAGTTGAAGAATTTGGAAACTCTGAGGTCGTTTGGCTGATTGTCAATGTGATTACATTTTAAAACTAATATCAAAGACGAGTGAAAACCTGAAAAGCCATATTTTTTTTGAGACCTGTCTGCAAATTGATCAGAAATCTGATCTGATCTCAAGGCTGCAGGAGAGCTTGTAAGGAGTTAGAAGATCAATGATAGAAATACTAGAGGTGTAAGTAACATCTTGTTTTGCAGGTTTTGCTGACTCATGCAGATGTAAAGAGAAGCAGAGTAAGACGAGACACAGTGTAAACAATTACAAAATAAGGGTCTTTATGATTGTTAAAGTAACGCTCAGCAGTTCTTTTGGGCTGAGCTGGTTGTCCCCAGTGATGCCAGCCTTACATATCATGTGTTGGAGATGTTTTCCTGTGACTGCCAGTGATGTCATGGCTAATAATGACGACCTCAGATTTGTCTGTGATGAGGGAACTGTTTTGCAGGTTGAGAAAGCAGAAATTCTAATGATCACATCACTCATCCTCTCTCCCTTTCTTCCCATTCCCTCTTCAGTCGTTGTGTCTCCTCTCATTCATGTCGCTCCAGCTCCATCTAACCTCTGTGATATTAGGCAGAGCAGTAATCAGTCCAGCTTCCTCTGGGTTCTGTGATGTCATCTGTCAAAGCAGGCATCATTATGTGCTTTATGAACTAAGTCGTGCCATGCTGTGCTGGGATAGCGCACATCAATTTAGACGATGCTTTAAAACTGAAACTAGATTGCATTTTTTTTGTCTGCTGCACAATACATATCTGCTCTGTAATGCTCTGTCCTGCGTTCTCATTTGAGAAAAAAAATCTGAAACCAAAAAGAAGACATTTATATTTAATATTTCTGGCTTCCTGTTGGTGTCCAGTAATTCCGATACAGCCAATCAACTTTTGCATAAGCAGCAGCATCGTGTTCTAGCACAGACAGAGCCAACACATACTCACACCTAAAAGACTAAATAAGTCGATTGCCAATGACTCCCAAAAAGACATATATGACTGGTGGAGAGCACCAGTGACAAGCCAGTACAACAGCGAACTTCATCATACCTGACCTTTGCCCCCATGTTGTTAATGTTGTGAAATGGACACAGTTTGCTTGGTTAGGTTTAGGAAAAGGTCATGGGTTAAAATAAGTATGTTATTGTTAATTACTATGGCCATTAGAGGTTGCTGCCTCACAATTAACATAAATTGCACAATGTCTGCCTGTGACAACCAGGTTACAGCACAAGATTGTTAACTTTGCCTCTCATTTCCCTGCCAGGGTTCAGCCTGCCAGCTGCTGTCAATCAAACACAGGCCATGTTTCCATCAATGCATTTTAATGCACACTTTGAAGCGCTTGAAAATGGCAAAATTAAAAATTTGTTTGAGGTGGTTTTTGCCATTTTAGAGTTAAAGGACCAGTGTGTAGGATTTAGTAGCGTGTGGTGGTGAGGGTGCAGACTACGACAGCTGAATAACCCCTCTTCACCCTCCCCTGCAGCGGCTGCTAAAAACGTGAAAAATGCAAGAAACGCTCCCTTGAACCAATATATTGTTTGTCCATTCTAGGTTACTGTAGAAACAAGGTGGTGCAACATGACACCATTCTTATTTTCAGGTGATTACACACTAATGAAAATTTATGACTGAATGAGAGTTCAGTTTGGCATTAAATAAGGTTATATTTTATGCATGAGCACACATTCAAATCGAAATCAAGTATTCACTGAAACCCAAACCAACTCTAACAATGTGATACATTAAGTATTCTTTCAAATTAAGGCAGTTAAGGCAACCTTGATTGATATTTGTATTATAGAAATGTATGGCATAACAATGGGAAAGAGGTTGCTTGTTGCAATGAACCAACTGAGAATATCCACCTGAATCTGCAGCTCCCCTCAGCTTTACACAGCCGTACAGGTTTCAGCTCATCATCCTGCCGTCCAACCCGCAACTTCACAGCTTAGGTTCATGCTCACTGCTCTTCACTAGCACAGCTATTCCTCCTCATCTAATCAAACAAAATTTGACAAACAAAATTTGACAAACAAGATTTTCAATAAACAAACATTAATACATGTTTTGCATTTGCGTTGGAGCTTGACGTGAAAAAAATCTCCCAGACATAACACAGACAAGGATGTTGCACCACCATGGTATGTGGGTAAATAAATGATATGTGCATCTGCTCTACATAATAGTCTTGCCTCCTTCTTTATGTTCTACCGAGCAGTGAATGGTAAAATATCTGTATCAGTGTAGCCACATCTTCAACTCCCACTCCAGACGTGCCTGATGTTGAGAGCGAGGCAGTGTGGGACAGGGCTGTGAATGTTCTCACCACATCCCAGGCTATTTGTAGAGATGGCAGCTGTCATCAGAAACATCAACAGGCTGAAGACAAGTGCTGTTCACAACTCTGGTAGGTGGAGGTGTGGAATGAAGAGATATGATGTTGAGTTAGTGGATAAACACATTTCTCATTATTCTTCGTATCACAAATGGCTTGGCCTCCCAGCTAACAATTTATCATTGTGTGATGAATTAAAGCAGCAAAACGCATTTGTGGGCTATAACTTACTCAATACGCACTGTGCAAATATGCATGTACGACAAGAGATGATACTGATCTGTACAATAATAAGATGGCAATTGTAGAAGAACTTATTTCCTTTTTTCCTTTTGCTCTCTTTTCCTCATACACACTTGTGAACAGACAAAATTTGACCCTTTCCAGATAGCTAATTTGTAAATTCACACATTTATTCCAGTAATACTCATATCAGAAAACATTATTCACACAAAATAAATAAATAAAACAGCACAACAGAACAATGATTGCAGGAGGAATTAGCATAGTTGCTGCAAAGAAACCTAACAGCCACAGAATGGTTTCTTCTGGATAAGACACATTAAACAGACGTCAAAGCTGTGTCTCACCTTAAAAATAGCAGCAATACGTAGCCTGTGTAGCAACAGGCCTTCTATCGCAGAGCTGTTAAACCAGTTTCTACTAAATCTATTACCAGTGATGGCGGCTGACAAGATGAAAGACACCGCAACAAGATCTACAGAAGTGTCTGGGAGCATGAGTGAGAAAACCTAATTGCATGCGTGCGTGTCCAAATGTGTGTGTGCTGCGTGCCTGCATCCATGTGTGCACATCATTGTTTTGCTAAAGGCGTTATAGCTCACCTGCAGCTGATGAGTCTTGTTTCGACAAGGGGTAGCAACTGCTTCAAGGCCAGCTGCAGGGCCAGGAAGTGGAGCAAGACCACATCACTTGTCCTACAATGCGAATCAAATGATTTTGGTGACGAAGACCAAAGGTCCAAACATACATCATTTACAACTATTTGTAGCAGCTAATTTCATACTTCTGTGGTGTGCTGCCTGCAGCAGATCTGTCAGCTGACAGTGACAGGAGACCTTGATATATTTTCTTTATTGTTTAATGGCTGGTTACAGAAACCTATAAACAAACATGTTCAGAGCAGATGAATTAAGGCTGATTATTGCAACACTTGATGCTACATGAGCACACTGGAGGCAGATGGCACACTGAAACAGCTTTTGTCTTATTCTGTTTGTAAGGCTGCTTCTGTTTGATTAAAATAATGATGCTAATATCTTAACAAATAAAATCAATAAAATCAAATCCAGTCCCAACTCAATGATGCTGCTGCCAAAGCTACCATTACACCTGTCACTGCTTCTTCATGATAATCAGTGTCACTATTAACACCATCAAAATCCCCTCCAAACATCGTCAGTTTACAGAGCATTTAGCAGTGCAACACACAACTGAAAACCGGTAATGTCACATAATCTAACGTAGCTCAGTCAGAATGGCTATAACGTTAGCTTTGGTAGAAGAGGCTCAGCTCTTTGAGGGAGCTCTCAAAGAATCCCAGCAGCAATGAGGACTCTGTTGGGAGAACTAATCCCCTTTAACAAACACATACATAGACTGTAAATCTGAGTGCAGTCAACAATACCAAAAGCTGAGCACATAAGAAGGAGGTCGAGGTGGTGGAGGTAACTGTAGCAGCGAACAGTGCTGGCATGCAGCAGGGTGATAGTGAGGACTGTAGGGCTGCCATGTACACTTGTTTAAATACGATTGGATGTTACTGGTCAGCTGGTTGCCAAGTTGGTAATGAATGAGCCACAGGTGTGAATGAAGCAGCTGATGACAATCAGTTAATGCCTTAACTAACACAACACCCCATTAGCAAAGAAGCACCAATGACAACAACATAATATGAGCACTTAGTAGGTTTTGCTTGAGTCATGAAGGTCATTACGTTATGCACGCACGCACGCACGCACGCACGCACGCACGCACGCACGCACGCACGCACGCACGCACGCACGCACGCACGCACAGAAAATAACAGAAATTATTCATCATATCTCTCAAAAATTTATGGGCAGCTTTATTTGACTTGGACACTGGATGAGAGCATGGGCCTACCTCTGAGCTCTGTAGCTAAGCAAATACTCACTTGGAGAGAGGGGGGGAGAGAAAGAGAGACAGGGGGTAAGAGAAAGAAAGAGAAGGTGGGAGGAGAAAAGAGAGAAAAGGAAATGAGACAGAGAGAGATAGAGCACTTAGGGAGTTGAGTAGAGAAGGAGGGAGAGAGAGATACAGAGAGAGAGAGAGAGAGAGAGAGAGAGAGAGAGAGAGAGAGAGAGAGAGAGAGAGAGAGAGAGAGAGAGAGAGGAGGAGAGGATGGAGGGATAGAGGTAGCTCAGGGAGGAGAGGAGGGAGACTTGACCCAGATT